>NW_027256882.1:295873470-296473470 GCF_029215685.1 Pituophis catenifer annectens | reverse complement strand
ACTTAGCTGGTCAGAAAGTCGAAAAAAGGGATCACGTAACCCTGGGGCACTACAACGGTCATAAATATGAGTCAGTTGCCAAGCATCTGAATTTTCATCAGGTGACCATGGGGGTGCTGCAATGGTCGTAAGTGTGAAAAATGGTCACAAGTCACTTTTTTCAGGACTATTGTAACTTCAAATGGTCACTAAAAGAAGGGTTGTAAGTCAAGGACAGCCTGTAATAATTTTGGGTGTTTTATTGTTTTATAGAATGCTTTTCAGAAGCAACCTGGAACTAAGGAGAAACTTGCTAACAATGAGGACAATTAACCAGTGGAACAGCTTGCCACCAGAAGTTGTGGGTGCTCCATCACTGGAGGCTTTTAAGAAGAGACTGGACAGACATTTGTCTGGAATGGGATAGAGTCGAGTCCCCTGCTTGAGCAGGGGGGTGGACTAGAAGACCTCCAAGGTCCCTTCCCACTCTGTTATTCTGTTAATTAATCAGTCGGCTGGCTTGGCTTCAGAAGTTGTGGGTGCTCCATCACTGGAGGTTTTGGAGAAAAGACTGGACAGCCACTTGTCTGAAGTGGTGCAGGGTCTCCAGCTTGAGCAGGGGGGTGGACTAGAAGATTTCCCTTCCAGCTCTATTCTGATTGATTGATTGATTGATTGATTGATTGATTGATTGTATCGTTTTGGAATGATAAGCCACCCTGAGTCATTAATTGAGACGGGCCGGGTATAGAAATAGAATAAATAAAATAAATAAAAGTGGAGGAGGACAGGATGGTTGAGGGCTTGTCTTCTCCTCTGGATGAGGCGCAGCAGAGCTCCAGATGACCTACTTCTAGACGGGGAGGCTCCCCAGAGGCAGGGGCTGGCCAATGCAGGAAGCAAAGTGAGCTTGGCCTTGGCCCCGCAGGCTCATCCTTCTTCCTCCGGTCTCTGCTCAGTGTCAGCATCCGAGCGCCAGAGACAGATGGCTGCCGAGGGGAGATGGATGGTGCTTCCCGAGGGAGCCGGCCCAACTGTCAACCCTCTCTTGGAGTTAGCAGAAACATGTGTTCCCCTCCTCACTTGGAAAGTGCTTGGATTGCCACCATTCAGCTTAAACAAAAGTCTCCCCAGGTGGCTTATAGCAGAACTATAAAAATGCAAAATGCCAGAGAAATAAAATAAGCAGACTAAGCAGAAGACTCTCTCGGGACAGGGGGGACTTTCTCTGTCGGCCTGAAATCAGGATGGATGCTCTTCTGTGCTTCCTAGGCTTTCTTTGGGCACACTCAGATATGAATAACAGAACAGGACAGAATATCAGAGTTGGAAGGGACCTTGGAGGTCTTCTAGTCCAACCCCCTACTCAATGGCTAGACAAATGGCTGTCTAATCTCTTCTTAAAAACCTCCAGGGATGGAGCACCCACAACTTCTGGTGGCAAGCTGTTCCACAGGTTAATTGTTCTCACTGTCAGGAAATTTCTCTTTAGTTCTTGGTTGCTTCTCTCCTTGATGAGTTTCCATCCGTTGCTTCTTCTCCTGCCTTCAGGTGCTTTGGACCCCCTCTTCTTTGTGGCAGCCCCTCAAATACTGGAACACTGCTAACATGTTCGCCTTAGTCCTTCTCTTTGTTAGACTAGGCATACCCGATTCTTTATATATTTCAGCCTCCAGTCCCCTAATCATCTTTGTTGCTCTTCTCTGTGCTCTTTCTAGAGTCTCCACATCTTTTTTTCTATTGTGTCGACCAAAACTGAATGCAGGATTCCAAGTGTGGCCTTACCAAGGCCTTATAAAGTGGTACTTCATGTGATCTTGATTTTGTCCTATCTTAATCTGGGAGAAGACCTCCAAGGTCCTTTCCAACTCAGTAATTTTATTAGCTCCTCCAAGCAAAGCTTGTTTCTTCTGGCCATGCACAGAGTGAGGCGGGAGCTTCCAAAGAACGTCTGACCCATATCTGGCACCACAACCATCGCGAGACAATTGTCCGCCTGTCCCTGCACTTCTGGATGGGTCAGGCAGAAATAATCCCTGCAATTCCCAGATCTCCTTTTGCAATTCACATCCTGCAAAGGCTGCAGACGTCAGAACCGCTTTGGCTTGAAAATTTATTTATTTATTTTATTTTATTGAATTTCTATACCGCCCTACTCCCGAAGGACTCAGGGCGGTGCACAGCCATGAAATAAAACACATAGATATACAAAATTTAAAATCGAATAAAATGAATTAAATAAATTTGGCTGAATTAATACCCATAATTTAAAATACCCATATACCCAAAATAGCTCTTTCCTGCCTTTTATGCCAAATTCTAACACATCTAACAGAAAAAAATTCATAGATGTTTTCAACGCGAGCATCCCTTTCTTTATATTTCCTTGTTCGCCCATTTCCTTCACATTAGTACGGAATTTCATTAAATCACTTCTTGCTGGTTATGACTCACGCTGACTTCCGCAGCCTTTATGACTGAAGGGTTATTTGCTGGCGGCTGAGCACACGCATTAATCCCCCTGATTTCCTATCCGGCTCGCAAGCCCTGTTCATCACTAGCGCAATCCAATTAAAAAGACCCACCCTGCGGATGACATGAATAGATCACAGAAATCTCATTTCGTTTGGCAGCGCTCTCTGGACCTTGAAGGAACATTTCAGATACAGCT
Organism: Pituophis catenifer annectens; assembly: GCF_029215685.1. Lineage (NCBI taxonomy): Eukaryota > Metazoa > Chordata > Lepidosauria > Squamata > Colubridae > Pituophis > Pituophis catenifer. The sequence continues at coordinate 296,470,820 of NW_027256882.1, read as the reverse complement.
GCAATTGCAGAAGCTTGGCTCAAGATCTTAACAGTCTCCCTTTCCCCCTCCAGGAAGGCTGTGGTGGAATGTGGTCAGGATTCCCAGAAGGAGGGGCTGCATTTCAGAGGAGCAATTAATTTATCAAGGAGAGAAGCAACCTAGAACTAAGGAGAAATTTCCTGACATTTGAGAACAATTAACCAGTGGAACTGCCTGCCTCCAGAAGTCGTGGGTGCTCCAACACTGGAAGTTTTTAAGGAGAGATTGGACCGTCACTTGTCTAGAATGGTATAGGGTCTCATGCTTGAGCAGGGGATGGACTAGAAGACCTCCAAGGTCTCTTTGAGCTCTGTTACTCTGTTAGAAAGAGATCACTCAATTCAGACAGTTTGTGTGAGAGAAAGAGGGTGAAGATGGCTGCTCCCTAACGGTTCCCAGAGTATTTGCCTTATGAGGATGTTCGCATGCTTCAGTTTGGCAAGATCCTGCTTATAGGCGAAGATCTATAAAGGAATCCGATTGGAAGAATCACAATATACCTTTCTTGGTTTTTGGAATCTGACACCAATTTTGCCAAGCTAAAGCAAAGTTTTTGCATCATTAAAGATGTATTCTGGGAACAGTTAAGGAGGAGCCATCTTCACCCACTTTCTCCCATACAAATTTCTCCATCCCTGTCAGGCTCCCAAAACCAAGAAAGGATGTTGAGATTCTTCTAAGCCGATTCCTTTCTTGTTCCTCACCTATGGAGAAAATCTTGCCAGACTAAAACCATTTACCTGCATCATTAAAGATATACTCTGTGAACTATTAAGGAGGAGCTGTCTTCATCCTCTTTCTCTCACACAAATTCTCTGAACTGAGTTGCCTCTTTCCCCTCTGAAATGCAGCCCCTCCCTCCTGGGAATCCGGACTTTATTCCTTCCAAAAGCCAGCTGAGAGCATGATGTAGGAGACGGTCAGGCTGAACCCGAGGGAGGGAGGGAGGGAGGGAGGGGTCAAGCATGTCATCAGTCTCGAGTCCCCACAAGAGATCTAAGTCCAGCCCTCCTTGAGTTCCATTGACTCTTATCTACCACCAATTTGTCTTGAGTTCAGGTTCTTGTAGAGAGCTAGCATGGAATAAACCTGAACTCATTGGAACAGCCTTGGTTCCCAATTTCTTCCCTGTGACATTATACTCCCAAGAGATCACTGGTCCAGCTCTCCCTTGAACCCACCACCTCTCTAGGGAAGAAGGTCTACTCTCACATGGTGTTTGCTTTTAGGAAATATGGACAGAATACAGAACACAGAATAGCACAGTTGGAAGAGACCTAGGAGGTCTTCCAGTCCCACCCCATGCTCAAGCAAGGGATTGCCCAACATCCAGATGGCATCTACCATCCCTTAACTGAAGGCCACTGATCTGGAACGACCGCGCGGGTGGTTATGGCAGCAACGTGGAGCTCCCATGTAACACCTCTCCTGCGCGAGCTGCACTGGCTCCCGGTGGTCTTCCGAGTGCGCTTCAAGGTTCTGGTTATCACCTTTAAAGCGCTCCATGGCTTAGGACCTGGTTATCTACGGGACCGCCTGCTACCACCAATAGCCTCCCACCGGCCAGTACGCTCCCATAGAGAGGTGCTCCTCCAGGTGCCGTCGGCCAAACAATGTCGACTGGCGGCCCCCAGGGGGGGGAGCCTTCTCTGTGGGGGCACCTATGATCTGGAACGAGCTCCCCCCGGAGATACGGAGGATCCCGGATCTGCGCACCTTCCGTCGCGCTCTCAAGACTTTTTTATTCCATCAACCCGGCCTGGCCTAAATCTTCTCCCCTTTTAAATGTAAATTTTAATTTGTTTTAAATTATGGGGTATTTTAATTTAAGCCAAATTATTTAATTTGTTTTTAATCTATTTTAAATTTTTGTATTTATGTGTTTTATCTTGTGGCTGTTCACCGCCCTGAGTCCTTCGGGAGAAGGGCGGTATAGAAATTTAATAAAATAAATAATAAATAAAAACATACCTTGAATTTGCTTGGTGCGCCATCCTTTCAGGAGATCTGAGGTGCTTCTTCCATGTAGTACCCAAGACGACACCAGAAGTCTAGCTGGCATGCGCTCTCCACTCCTATCAGGCTGCATCTTACAAACAAGATTATTCACAAAGTCAGCTGGAATGTGAGAAGGCAGCCAGGAAGATCTGCATTGTTGCTTCCGTTTAGCTCAAAGCAGAGATTGGAAAACCACCCTCTGGCCTTAGGCACTGGTTCCTTGCCAGAATTCCAGAGAAGCATAAATCTGAATTGGGTCCCTCTAGTCTAGTGAAAAGAAGGACCAGGGGTGACATGAGAGCAGTCTTCCAATATTTGAGGGTTGCCACAAAGAAGGGGGGGGTGTCAACTTATTTTTCAAAGCATCAAAAGGCAAAACAAGGAAAAAACAGATAGAAACCAATCAAGGAGAGAAACAACCTGGAACTAAGGAGGAATTTCCTGAGAGTGAGAACGATCAGTCAGTGGAACAGTTTGCCTCCAGAAGTTGTGAATGCTCCAACACTGGAAGCTTTTAAGAAGAGACTGGACAGAATAACATAAGGTTTTCTGCTTAAGCAGGGGCTGGACTAGAAGACCTCCAAAGCCCCTTCCAGCCCTGCTATTCTGAAGGTATCCAGGAGTCTGTTTCAGTAGCTTGCAGGGCAGGGAGCAGTCCAATAGGTCAGTGGGTGGAAAATTGTGGGGCAACATCACCATGCAAATGCCACCCCTTTCGAAGGCTTCTGCATTCCAAAAGGATGGGTCTTGTACCAGCAGGGCAATGCTACTTTCCTCATTTTGAGCAGGCACCGATGTTATTCTGCATGCCCCTCTGAGTTAAATTTAGAGGGATGCCGAGGGCACCTCCACGCTTGGCAACTGACTCATATTTATGACGGTCGCAGCGTCCCTGGGTCACATGATCCCCTTTTGCGACCTTCTGACAAGCAAAACCAACAGGGAAGGCAGGTTCACTTAACAACCGTGTGATTCCCTTAACAACTGTGGCAAGAAAGGCTGTGAAATGGGGCAAACTTCGCTGAATGCCTGTCTTGCTTAGCCACAGGAATTCTGGATTCAATTGCAGTTGTAAGTCGAGGTCTGCCTTTATTTATTTATTTATTTATTTATTTATTTATTTATTTATTTATTTATTTATTTATTTAATTTTTTATACCGCCCTTCTCCCGAAGGACTCAGGGCGGTGAACAGTCAAAATAAACATATATATATAAAAATGTGAATAGAAGCAATAAATAATAATTAAGTCAATTTGGCTTATCAGTTAAGTTAAGATCTTCAGAATAAAATTTACACAATTAGGAAAAGGAAAGAAAAAAATTAATTATGCCAGCCTGGCTTGGTGAAAGAGGAAGGTCTTAAGTGCCCGACGGAAAGTACGAAGATCTGGGATTATTCTTATCCCTGGGGGTATCCTGTTCCAAAGGGTAGGTGCCCCCACAGAGAAGGGTCTCCCCCTGGGAACCACCAGTCGACATTGCTTTAGTGATGGTACCCTGAGGAGGCCCACTCTGTGGGAGCGTACTGGTTGGTGGGAGGTTATAGGTTGCAGAAGGTGGTCTCGTAGGTACCCAGGTCCTAAGCCATGGAGCACTTTAAAGGTAAGAACCAACACCTTGAAGTGCACTCGGAAGGCCACCGGGAGCCAGTGCAGCTCGCGCAGGAGAGGTGTTACATGGGAGCGCCATGACGCTCCCATTACCACCCGCGCGGCCGCATTCTGGACCAGTTGGAGCCTCCACGTGCACCTCAAGGGGAGCTCCATGTAGAGAGCATTACAGTAGTCCAGGCAAGAGGTGACGAGGGCATGAGTGACCGTGCATAAGGAGTCCCGATCCAGAAAGGGTCGCAACTGGTGAATCAGGCGAACCTGATAGAAAGCTCTCCTGGCCACGGCCGTCATATGTTCTTCTAAAGACAGCCGCGTGTCCAATTATGCTCAAAAACTCAAAATCGGAGCAGCAGCTGTGCAAACAAGCCTTGTGTATGTGTTGCACATGTAAGAGGCATTGAAAAAAGGAGTGGGGAGTGGGGATTACACTAGGGTGACACACTAGCCCAGTGATGGCAAACCTTTTTGGCACCGAGTGCCCAAACCAGAATGTGCACACGTGCACGCCAGCCATCTGGTCTTTGGGTTTCCGGCACACACATACACGCTGGCCAGCTGCTCTTTGCGCTCCCCGGAAACTGGAAGACCAGGTGGGCGGTGCGCATGCGTGCACTGTCCACCTGGTTTTCAGGTATCCGGGGCACACGTGCACACTGGCCAGCTGGTCTCCATGAGCGCTGGAGCCCTGGAAACTCGGTGCCAAAAAGGTTTGCCATCACTGGGCTAGTGTGTCACCCTAACCAGAAGAGCAGCTGGTAATGGCACTCGTGCCCACAGAGAGGGCTCTGGGTGCCACCTGTGGCACATGTGCCATAGGTTCGCCATCACAGCACTAGCCCCTCTTGACCAGGGCTCCCCAACCTTGGCGACTCTAAGCCAGCTGGAGAATTCTGGGAGTTGAAGTCCACAAGTCTTAGAGTTGCCAAGGTTGGGGAGCCCTGATCTTGACTGCTTTGAGCATACCTTGGGGATACCCCTGAACTGGACTTTGGATGTACGAGAAGGCATTTTGGCGCAGATGTACCCAATTTAAACAATACAATTGTCACTCTTACCGGGAAGCATTGCATGAGAGACGGGTGTGATTAAGGCTGTAACTTAGACAGAGAACTTATTAAAAATAAGAACATCTTGACTCATCAAACCCATGGAAAGTAGTGGAGGCAAATATCTGTGGGCCCATTGGCGGATGGCCTATGGAGAATTGCAACTCGGAAGGGAAAATGAGTAAGCCACACAAAGAGTTTGAATTATGAAACGAGATGAAATAATTAAGTCTTTGTGCACCTCAGAGAAAAGCCTGGGCAAAGGGGCTCTAATTCATGACACCGTGGAAGATGTGAAGGTGAAGCTTTTAATTCTCAATGAAAGGATTAAAACATGTGCCAGAAAAATCAGCATTTAGTCATCCAGGTTGTTGTGGGTGTCTATGAAAAGTAGGACTCCAAAGGTTGCATGTTACCCTCCAGGGGACGGGAGTAGCAGAAGATTCAGAATTAACTCAGAAAAAAATGTTCTGAATCTCATTAATCCCAGAGAAAAATCACTCTGAACGGTAGGGCAGGAATAAGGCAAAAGAGTCGATAAAAGGTGATTAGGAGAATTAATGAAAACAGTAACCTTTTGAGGAGAATCTGCTTAGAAAAAGGTCTCTTTGTGGGGACAGAACAGAAGAGAACAGAATAACAGAGTTGGAAGGGACCTTGGAGGTCTTCTAGTCCACCCCCCCGTTCATGCAGGAGACCCTGGCCTAGACCATTCCAGACAAACGGCTGTCCAATCTCTTCTGGAGGCAAGTCACTCCACTGGTTAATTGTCAGGAAAGTTCTCCTTATTTCTAGATTGGTTCTCTCCTTGATTGGTTTCCATCCATTGTTTCTTGTCTTGCTAATAGGTGCTTTGGAGAATAGGTTCATCCCTCCTCTTCTTTGTGGCAGCCCCTCAAATATTGGGACACTGCCATCAAATCATCCCTGGTCATTTTTTTCATTAGATAAGTGACTGTCCAGTGTTTTCTTAAAAACCTGCAGTGATGAAGCACCTAAAACTTCTGAAAACAAGTCCTTCCACTGGTTAATTGTTCTCCCTGTCATGAAATTTCTCCTTAGTTCCAGGTTGCTTCTCTCCTTGGTTAGTTTCTCTCCGTTGTTTCTTCTCTTGCCTTCAGCGGCTTTGGAAAATAGGTTGAAACTGCCCCCCCTTCTTTGTAGCAGCCTCTCAAATACTCAAATACTGCTATCATTTCCCCCCTACTGACAAGTTCTTTAATTTTAACTAAGTTGCAGATATTTGCCAATTTCCTAGTGGGAGGTGCAATTATGGGTGGAAAAACTTAACCCAGGGATGTCCAACCTTAGGAACTGTAAGTCTTGTGGGCCTCAACTCCCAGAATTCCCCAGCCAGCCATGATAGGGCGGAAGTCTGTCTGGTTGTCCAAAGGAGGGCGGAATGCATCAGAATATCAGAACAACGGAGTCGGAAGGGACCTTTGAGGTCTTCTAGTCCAACCCCCTGCTTGAGCAGGAGACCCAACCCCATTCCAGACCATTGCACCCTGTTCCTATTCCACCTTTCCTCACCCCTGATGAGAAGAAAAGCAGCTTCGTCTGGGAAAGGAAGGTCTTGCTTGGCTAAAATGGCATGGGTGGGCTGCACAGCACTAGTTTAGCTCACTCTAACTATGGATTCTCCCTCTCTCTCCCTCCCTCTCTCTCTCTCTCTCTCTCTCTCTCTCACACACACACACACACACACACACACACACAGAGAGAGAGAGAGAGAGGGAGGGAGGGAGGGAGGGGACATCCTGCCCAGTTTTCCAAGATGCTCTGAGGCTGCTCAGGTCCCCGCTGCCCTCTAGTGGCAGTGGTGGCAGCTGCAGGGGCAGCTCCAGTAGGATGCCCTTGTGGTGGTGGGGCTGTTGCTGCCGTGCCCCCTGCCCCCAAATCAAGACCTTGTTCAAAAAGTGTGTTTTAAAGTGAGAAAAGAGTTTCAAGTCTTCCGCATACCCATGTGTGCATTCAAACACTTAAGCAGAAGAGGAAGAAGACTGGAAATCGGGCAGAAAAATAAGTGGAAGTCATTTGGTGGCAGCTTCCCGGAGGCAGGGCCAATAGCTAGACCCTGAAGACACCCCCCCCCGCTGAGAAATCTGGGCCCTCCAGAAGGGGCAAGTGAGGCCTCTGCTGCAGAGCCAGCTCTGCCCCCAGTGTTTCCAATTCAAGGAGGCAGTTTAACATTGTCTATACACCAGCGCACAATACACAACCCTTTGTGCACCCAGTACATTAAAGGGCTTTCCATAAATCAATTAGGAAAATAGATTAAAAATTGGAACAGGCCTAAAGTCGGAGGAGGTTGAATGCAAGCCTAGATTTATTTTTCTTTTTTGGTGTATTTGAGTCAATCTTTACTCCTGGCCACTCCACGGACAAGTCCCTGCATTTTTCTTGCCAGGATTTTGGAAGTGGTTTATCCTGGTCTCCTCCCCCTCCCCTCCCACCCACCCCCAGTCTGGGAGGACAGACCCAAAATCCAACAGCTGGCTTTGTGCCCAGGGCAGGATTCAAACTCACAGCCTTCCATTTTCTAGCCTGGTGCCTTCATTGCTACACCAACTGCCTCTCAGATCTGCACAATAGGAACTCAGAAAAATGTCCTCACAGGAGACAATAACAAACAACTTCCAGATGGTTGCTCAGAAACATATGTGGAAGTCACCGGGAGTCGCAACTCAGCTTATAGCATTTTAAAACTAACATTACTTAGGAATAACACAATCATCTTAGAATCACCGAGACAAGAAACTGCAGTGCCTGTCAACACTCACAACCAGAATCCAAACCCCCTTTGCTTTCAATGTGGCTCTTCCTCCCTTGGACCCACCTGGCCCCTCCTCTGAAGAAGACAGGTGTGTCCTCAGTCCCTGCCTCCCCCTGGGCAGAGGCTGCCAGTGCAGAAGGGGCGGGGCGGCTGCTGGCGGGGGAAGGCAGCGCTTATCAGATGGCAGGATGAGGGGGCTCTCTGAGCTTGGCTCTTTGCGTGGGGCTTGTGGAGAGGGGGAGGAGGAGGAGAATTATGGGGTCCTTGGTGCTCTCTGAGCTTGGTTGTTTTCTTGCAGATACTTCATGACCCAAACTAGGTAACATCATCAGTGCTAATTGCCTAGTCTGGGTCATGAAACGTCTGTAAGAAAACAGCCAAGCTCAGAGAGCACCAAGGACCCCTCAGGTCAACCCTGAGCAAAATCTACAAATACTCTCCTTTATTTAGATGGGAGAATGCCAGGGCTTAATGTTGCAGGGGTCGGATTGGCTGCCTTAGCCTCAAAACGGTGTCTGGGGTGGAAGTTCTCCTCTCCCTGCCTTACCTGAAGGAGGAATCTCCAGTCCACCAGAGCCACCTTCGCAGAACATTCTGCTTTCTGGAGACGTTGATCCTCCACTGAAGAAGGACTTTAACCAAAAGCTCCAATGTCTTCCTCTGGGATGATTCGGAAGACTGAATTTGAACACCCCCCCTGCCCCCCAGGTCCTTTCCGACCCAGGATTCTAAGAAGCCCCACCTGTGGGATCTGTTAATGGTAGGAAGTTGCTTTTCTAAAGTAGGGGATTTTGCGTACATGCGGACCAATGTGGCATTCAAATTCTGGCCGATGTGCTCTTACCTGCTCTAGTCAGTCATCGCTGCTTCCAAGTTTCAGGTGTGACCTGTAGGTGAGTAGAAGACATGTTTGTTCTCCTCATCTCAGTTGGCCTTAAGTGACATAAATCAGGGTGTCCAACTATGGCAACTTTAAGACCTGTGGACTTCATCTCCCAGAATCCCCCAGCCAGCCATGCTGAACCTTCCATACGTCCAGCACAATAGACCTCAAGTCAGGAAATTCCCCCTTACTTTGAGTTTGGATCTCCTTCTGTAAGGCTTTCAGCCTCTAGTTCAGGGGTATCCAACCTTGGCAACTTTAAGAGTAAATGCAGCTTGAGGTGCTGACATGGACTTCATCTCCCAGAATCTGGGAGATGGTTGGGGGATTCTGGGAGTCTTAAAGTTGCCAAGGTTGGACACCCCTGAGCCCTGACTTAATTCTGTGAATCAGGTGTATTTCACCCATCAGCTTTCTTACTATCTTTAGCTAGTTCTCCAACTACAAATTTGCTCTGAAGTTGAGATGAAGGTATGTGTGAGGAAGCCGAGGTGAGACTCACCCAGATGTTACCCCACACTCTGAGCACTAGTGGGCACCCAGTGCCAGTTTTGGCTCTTCAGGCGGTGCCTACTGATTATGGCTGGCTAAGGATTAGTTCTGTATTCCTTTGCCACACACCTGGAGCCCCTTCTCTCCCCCCAGGGCTGGTGTCCTCCATAAGCCGTGTCTTCTGCTCCAGAGAACCCAGTTGCTTCTAAAGGTTCCTTTGGATTGTTGGTTCTAGAAACAAATGGAAAACAAATCCTTTGTGATGCAGCGTGGAATGCTGTTTGTGGCCAATGCAGGAGGAGAGGCATTGTGGAGAAGGGTGGGCCCCAACGCTCAAAGGATCTTCAGCTGTGGGTTGCAAAGATGGCTCCTCCTCCCCCCAGCTGCGTCCACCTCCCCCTGGACGGCTGCTTCGCCCTGTGCAGCACCATCACCCTGGCCCTGCTTCTCTTCCTCAGCAAGCGGAGCCCAGGAGGACTCTTGGCCTGGGACAAGGCTCTTCCCCGGGCGTGGAAAAGAATTTTGCCTTTGACCACGGAATTGGAAGCCACCAGGGATCTCCCCTCCTGGAGACGGCCGGTGAGCTCTTTGCCCCCTTTAGGGCTGCCTCCCTGAGCAGGGACTGGGAGGGGGCCTTCCAGCAACGGTCACTCTTATGATGGGCCAGCTGTGTGAAGGAGATGCTACAGCATGGGCCCTTCCCAGTTGCAAGGAATGGTACCCACCACAGGGGAGAAAGGCTCCGTCAGCTGACTTTATTTGTAAGGGTTGTTTGTAACTAATTTTAGGTACGGAGTCTGCATTTTGCTTGGATTCAGATCAGGGGAATTGGAATTGAGGGCTCAGTAGTTCCTTCCACATGTTACCATTTAACACTGCAGAAAAACAGCTTGCACTTCACAAAGAGAGAGAAAGAGAGAAAGAGAGAAAGAGAGAAAGAGAGAGAGGGAGGGGGGAGAGAAACAATAACAGATTTGGAAGGGCCCTTGGAGGTCTTCTAATCCAACCCTCTGCTCAAGCAGGAGACCACATACCATCCTACATAAATGGTTGTCCAATCTCTTCTTGAAAATCTCCAGTGATGGAGAACCCACAACTTCTGGAAGGAAGCAGTTCCACTAGTTAATTGTTCTCACTGTTAGGACTTTCTTAATTCCAGGTTGCTTCTCTCCTTAATGAGTTGCTCCTTCTCCTGCCTTCAGGTGCTTTGGAGAATTTCTTTATGGCAGCCCCTCAAATATTGGAAGACTGCCGTCATGTCACCCCAGTCCTTCTTTTCCTTAAACTAGACATATTCAGTTCCTGCAACTGTTCTTCATACCTTTTAGCCCCCTAGTTGTTTTTGTTGCTCTTCTCTGCACTCTTTCCATAGTCTCAACATGGAAAGAGTGGAGAGAGAGAGAGAGAGAGAGAGAGAGAGAGAGAGAGACAGACAGACAGACAGACAGACAGACAGACAGACAGACAGACCCTGGTTTGTGTCCTGATTGCCTTTAGTTAGACCACCAGTTTATCCATTTTGTTGTCCAGAATACTTTGACCCTATAAGAAGTCCTGAGTGCAGAAGTCCGTTTTATTCATGGACTCATAGGTGAAATGATCTTGGTTGCCTCCTGTTCCTGGAGAAAATCCATTTTGGTGGTCACCAAAAGTCAACCCCAACTTAGTGGATCATCATCATCACAATCATCATTTCATTGACCGGGATTAAGAAGCTGTTCCACAAAAACCCAGTCAGGGAAAGGAGAACATTCAGGGTCAGCCTCTTCCATTGAGTAACTGCCTTCTCTCCTCTTTTCCTGGTAGGATCATGATCTGGAAAGCAGAGCTCCACCCCACGAGGCAGTTCTTGACCAAGGGGAAGGTAAGCCAAGTCAACCCAAGTCAGTGAACCCTAAAGGTGCCAGAATTGCCCTATCTGGCAGGGACATTCTGTTACGGCATTTATATTAGAGACCCACCAGCCCTGCCAGGACTTCAGACATGTCATCTTCTGCAGGGCCTTAGAGCTGATGGAGGCTACCATTCCCTCGGCTGAACTTGCTTCTTGCACCAGGCCTGGAGGTTCTCCAGAAAGGTTCAGATTTTCTTAGCTGAGTGCAGGGTAGAGCCCAGGAGGGGACATTCCTGGAGAAACAAAACAGGGGTGGTATTTACCTAGAAAGAAAACAGCTAAACTCAGAGAGCACCGGGGACCCCAGTCCTTCCTCCTCCTCCTCCTCCACAAATCTCCCTCCCTTCCAGCATCGATGATGTTACCTAGTTTGGGTCATGAAAGGTCTGCAAGGAAACAACCAAGCCCAGAAAGCACCAAGGAGCCCTCAGGTGGCATTTTCTTTGCCTGTAGGCAGAGTTTGTGACACCGCAGCAATGAAGCCCAGCAAGCGGTTGTGGTACAACATCAGGTGGGAGCTACAATATCTCTTTAGCACTTCTTGTTGACCGAATTCCCTAATGGACCTCTTAATCCTCTTCATTCCTTGGGCAGGTTCCACTGGCTGGGGAGAAGAACCACAGCTTCGCCAGTCACCATGGAAAGAGACTGGTCACTCTGCAACCATCCGCCAACTTCTGTGTGACAATGCCAGCTGTGTCTTATGTGCTCATGCAGCCAGGGAGGCAGAGAAGGTGGTGCATATCCAAAGGCTGAGCCCTGAGAATCTTGTATTACGTAAACCATCACTCCCCACCACCTCTTATGTGGAGCGCTCCAGCTTGCCAGCCATTTCTGGTTTGCAGGACAATCCCATCTTCTCCCGGAGCAGGAGTGAACCCCCTGAGGTTGGGCCTCTCAGACACAGCCCAGCAGCATCCCCATTACTCAGAAAGAGGCAACACCTTCCCAGAGATGGACCCCAGTGGAAGAAACCTCCCCCTCCCCATTTACCACTTACAGGCATCTTACCAAAACATGTCAGACACCTCAGACGTCCCCACCTCCAGATGGCCAGTCAAGGGAAGAATAATTTTCACACCATTGATGAGCAGAAGGATGAGGAAGATGAGTCTAGCAGTTCTTCAAGTGTGTCTGAGCTCCCTCACACCGGCAGGGCAGGATATGGCCACTTTTCTGGTGTCTCCACTGTTTACAGCCAGAAGGACCATAGACTCTGGGGACATCCAAAAACCTTCTATCATCATGAAGATGATGGGTCCTCCAGTGAGAAGGATACCTCTTCTAGCAGCGAAGGAGAAGGCCAGAGGGGCACACATCTCCTTTCTGAAGAGGAACAGGATTTTCTGACCGCCTCTTGGACTTCAGCTGCATCCAGCAGCTCCAGGAAGATGGTGTTTGTGGCTATCGAGCTTCCATTTGTATCTGAAGCTGTTCTAAAGAAATTGGAACAACATTTGGTGGTGAAGAGGACGCAGAACGCAATAGGGCTGCCCGTGATCCTCCTCAGGTCCCTCAAGGCCTTCTTGCCATTTGCTCCAAGTCCCCTTATTCGGTGGCCCCTGAAGAGAGAAGTAGTGGTGGTGACCAGGCCTCAGGTCCTCCCATTTAAGAGTGTGGCCACCAGAAGAAGACTGGAGCAACACGTGAGAAAGAGTGCTCATCTCAAGCATTGGGGGCTTCCAAGGAAGATCCAGGAGGCCCTCAGGCACATGAAGACTGACTTTCACCCCACTGTTCCTGGGGTGGAAGGATCTGGTAGAGAAAAGTCTCCAAGCTCAATAAAACGTCCTCATGTAGCCTCCCCAATTAGAGAGACAACCTTGGACTATCTTCTCCATTCCAAACCCAGATTTCGGGTTCACATTGGGAAGAAGTTATTTCAAATTGCCCAGGAGGCCTTTCCTAAACGAGTGGAGGAGTCCCAGAAAATGAGCACCTCAGAGGAGAAGAAAATAGTCCTTCCAAAACTGATCAGATTACACCGGAGGAGCCCCCAGGCACGTGGTGGGCCAAGCCTTGGTCTTCGGAGGAAGGCGGACAGCGTGGAGATGAACATTAAGTGCAAGCGCATCCAACTCTTATGGCAGCTCCCTACTTTCTACTCTCAGTCCTGGTCCAAGATGGCTCCTAAGACTTTTAAACTGCCAGTGACTCCACCTCAGCTGTTTCACCCCTCTGAGTTTGGCCACGCAGAGACCCCTTTTCTGCCCAGCTCTCAGCGGCAGCTCCTGGACTCCCATGTGCTCTGGAAGAAGGTCCAGCACCAGTGGGGGCAGCCCAAGCGTGTGCAACAATCCCTCAGGCAGTTCCTCTCAGCCACACCGCCAGCGGCCCCCTTCAGCCCTGCCACTCCAAAGGGTCCCCGAGTGGACGTAAAGGTGGCCCCAAGAAGCATGTTGCCTTTTGTCCTGTTGGAAGCCAACAGGAAGCTGGAGGAGCACATGAAGAGGAAGATCATTGAGAGACAGTGGGGTTTTCCCCAAAGGGTGATGAAGTCTCTCCAGATGTTCATGCCAATGCCACCCAGTGTGGCGAAGATGGCCAGAGAGAGCGAGAAGGAGAAGGTTGCAAAGAGGTCACCTTCTGTGAAGGATTCAGGTCTCCACAAGCTCCCCCAAGCCCTTCAAAAACACATGGCCCAAAAAGCTCTTGAGATACACCTGGGAGGGGCTGTTCCATTATCCACACTGCTTCAGACGGCTGCCCTCCAAGACAGAGAAGACGCCCTTCCCAGAATTATCTCCCCTGGGTCAAGGACTTTGCAGCTGCGACCCAAGGAACTCCCCTTCATGGAGATGATGGCCCTGGAGCGTGTGGAACTTAGCATCAGACACAAAGACTTGGCTCACAAGTGGGGTCTGGTCACTTTGTACCAAAAGTCCCTCTCTCACCTATTCACAGGTGCTGAATCCCAGGTCCCCCCTCCTCCATTATCCAGAAGGGCCCTTGGGTTGGATATCAGCTCATCGGATACAGTCTTCATCACCCGAGGAACCCGGGATGATCTTGAGTGGCATGTGAGAAAGAAGAAGATGCAGCACACATGGGGGCTGGCAAGTCTCGTCAATAAATCCCTGCAGTTATTTTTGCCAGCTGCCCCCCACTGGCACGCTGCAGGGCACACTGAGGTGACCACCCTCCCAGCTGAAATCACTTTCCTCAGGGATGCCAACATCCATGAGCTAGAGAGGAATGTGAGGAAAAGAATTGTGCTGCAGAGATGGCACCTGCCCAAGAGGCTCCGGGAGCCAGTGAAGATGCTTGGCTCAGAGATGGCAGCGATCTCAGGCCCAAATCAAGAGATGAAGAAACCAAGGAGGATGACTGTTTCTTCCCCATGGCAGCCTGAGGTCTTCCACCTGCCGCCACAGGGGAAAGGCTTGAAGGAGATGAAGGTCTGTCTGGAGAAGAAGCATATGGAGATATTGCTGGGGGTGATGCCTACTGTGGCCAGATTCTCTTGGCAGTGGGCAGCCTTCACACCAAGGAAGCCTCTGCCCAAGCTGATCCCTCCTGGCTGTAACTTCCTCCAGCCACGTTGCCATTTCCTGCCCTTTGAACGCCCAGAAGATGTGGTCCAGATTGAGCAGACCTTGAAGCACAAATGGTTGATGTTCCTCTGGGGCTTGACCACCCAGTACCTTGAAGCCCTTGGAGGAATGATGCCAAAGCCACCCGGGCAGCCTCTCCAACCCAGACTGGCAGATCGCTTGGTGTTCTCAGAGGTGAAGGTCCTCTTCCTCCAGGAGGAAGTCAGAGGAACCTTTGAACGACATGTCCGTAGGAAGTGGCTGCAGCACGAGTGGGGGCTGCCAGACGCGATCCGGAGGTCGCTCAGGGGCTTCATGGAAGGAGCTCCCTCACAACTCTCCCAACAAAGTGTGACTGAAGTGCAGATTCTGTACAAGGACTTGACCTTCCTCCCTCAAGATTCCAGCCGATTCCTGGAGCTCCACATCCATAGAAGGAAGCAGCAGCATCAATGGGGTTTGCCCAAGAGGGTGCTGGAAGCGATGAAGGGCCTGGGGGCCGAGTCCATCGCTGGTCCTCAGCCCAAGGAAATGCAAGAGGTAGATCAGAGTCAGGTGGGCCTGGGGCCCTCTGAAGCAGTGGCCACTAATGGGGAGGAGGCACCTCATCCCCCATCTCCAGGGGAGGTGTCCCCGCCTAAGACTCTGTTCTTTAGGGGTGAGATGGAGAAAAAGATCCAGGTTCTCTTCCTTAAGAAGTGTGTGGAAGTGCAAACGGGGGTCTTCCCAGGGGTGGCAAGGCAGTCCTGGCAGCGTCTCTCTCCTTTCAGAGCCCCCCTCCCCAAGCCAGCTTCCCCAAGCTCCTGGACCCCACAGCCACGCAGAAAGTTCCTGCCCTTTGTGCACGCTGAAGACACTGGCCGGTTGGAGCTGGCCATTTTGCGCCATCGCTTGACCTCCCTTTGGGGCCTGGGCAGGGTCTACGTGGGAGGCATAGATGCCCTGCAGCCCAAACTGTCCTCCAGCCACAGAAGATCCAGAGAAGAAGAGCTCTCTGAGGAGCAGGCCCTCTCCCTCCAAGTGGAGGTCCGAGAGACCCTAGAATTGCACGTCAGGAAGAAGAGGCTGGAGCATGGATGGGGCTTCCCCAGACTCATTCAGAAATCCCTGCAAGGCTTCATGGAAAGAGCTCCTGCCCAGCCCAGCCTTCAGAAGATGGACAGCTATGCCAGCGTCCTATGCCAGGTGCCAGCCTTCCTTCCTCCAAGCACCTGCGCCTACCTGGAATCCCACATCCAGAGGAGGTACCTACAGCGACAATGGCGTTTGCCAGCTAAAGCTCTGGAGTCCCTTAAGCTTCTCCATCCTCGGCTTGAGTTAAGCCCGTCTGACTTGAGGATCAGTGAGGATGGGCATATTTTCCCCTACTGTTGTGGCCAGGGGGAGGTTTCTGAGCACCCCACTCTGGATCTTGGGTATTTCCAACCAGGAGGGGACATGGGAACTGCCGGCTCAGTGGAGGACACCCCACAGCGGGCTGAGATTCTGTCTAAAATAGACTCCAAAGATGTGAATCAACTTCAAATCTACTTGGGTAAGAAGAACATGGAGGTCCAATTGGAAGCGATCCCTAATATTGCCTGGACCCAGAGCTCTTCAAGGCAATGCCTCCCCAAGCAGATCCCTCCTGGCCTTAGAATACGGCAGCCCCGATCCTCCTCCCTGTCCTTCTTCCATGCAGGGGAGATGGAGCGGATCGAAATGGCGGTCCGTTGCAGCCACCTCTTATCCTTGTGGAGCTTGGGAATGCACTACGTGGATGCTCTGAGTGCTTTGCCCTTCACGCCGTTCTCCAAGCCTTTCAGACTGAGAAGGACCAGCATTGAATTCTCAGAGGTCCGAACAAAATTCCTCCAGGAGCAGGAAAGGCAAAGTCTAGAAAGTCACGTTGCGAAGAAGAAGATCCACCACGCTTGGGGCTTCCCGGTTCTTGTCCAGAAATCAGTGAAGGCCTTCATGCAAGAACTTCCCATGCCACCCACCCCACAAAGGAACCTAATTGATGTCCATGTTATGCACCAGGAACCACCTTTCCTTCCCCAAGTTGTCTCCAGCCGCTTGGAGTTCCATGTTCAGAAGATGAACTTCCAGAGGCAATGGGGACTACCCAGGAGGGCATTAAAATCCCTCTGGATGCTCTGCCCGACAGGTGAGGATGCTGAGGCGGAGAGGCCACCAACGTCTCATCTTGATCAAACCTGGAGGAGCTTCCCCAGAGATCCTAGCTTGGAGACTGCTTCAGTAGGTTGGCCTGGAGGAGCACAGAGCACAGAATGGGACCTCAGGACCAAAAGTGATGTTTTAGGTACTTTGGACCCTCCAAACCTGAGGAGGCTACAGCTTCACCTGGCTAAGAAACATATGGAGAACCACCACGGGGTTCTTCCAACCATTGCCAAAGCCTCCCTTCAACTTGGAGATGTCTATTCAAAGCAGCCCCTTCCAAAGCTGATCCTTTCTGGCCAGGGGCTGCTACAGCCTCGCAATCGCTCCCCGCTCACTGTGTCTCCAGAAGACAAGGCTCACTTGGAGTGGGTGGTCCAGAGAAACCATTTTGCTTTCTTGTGGGGGATGGGTCTGAGATACAGAGAGGCCCTTGCTGGAATGATGCCCAGTTTAACCTCCCCATTCCCCAGGCACAGGCTGACACAGGCAGATTTCTCAGAGACACAGATGTTCTTCCTCCAGATGGAGGACAGAGAACTCCTAGAAGATCACATTAAGAAGAAAAGGTTACAGCACATGTGGAGCTGCCCAATTCTTGTCCAAAGGTCCGTGGAGCGCTTCATGTCAAGAGCTCCTTTGTGCCCCAGCACCCATAAGTTAGAGACCAACACCCGCATTTTGCTACATGAGGTGCATTTTCTACCCCCCAACACCCAAACCCACTTGGAGCACCACATTCAGAGGCGGAAACTGCTACAGAGGTGGGGGCTGCCAAAAAAGATCCACAAGTCTTTAAAGATCTTCCTCCCAAGAGCCTCGATGAAGGCTCTGGTTCCCTCCTCAAAGGGACTTTTGGAGGGACCAAAGCATCAGAAGTGGAAGCAGCCACCATCAGAATCGCTTTCAAAGGTGACTCCATCAGTCCCCTCTTCAAGGCCAACCAAGCAGCAGACCTTCCGTTTCCAGGTGGTGGAGATGCTGCACCTACAAGACAAGGAAAAGGAGGTTCTGGAGCATCATATCAAGAAGAAGAGGCTTCAGCACCAGTGGGGGCTGCCTGTTGTCATCCAGAGATCTCTGCAAGCTTTTGCACCCCCTCCCCTTGGACCAGTCCGTCCTCTAAAGAAGGCAGCTCAAGACATGAAAATCCAGGTTCAAAGGCCACTTTTCCTCCCTCTGCACTCCCAGGAGAATTTGGAGGACAGCCTGAAGAGGATGATCACCCATCAGCAGTGGAGACTTCCAAAGAAAGTCCATGACTCTCTACGGGCGTTCTCTTCTGCCACCCCAGTCAGAAGGCCACAGCCCTATCAGAAAAAGACAGGACCCGATCACGTTGCCAAGAAAGACCACCTCAAAAAACACCTCAGGAGAAAGTCAACAGAAATTAGCTTCCAGTCCAGGACAGTCCCTGATATTTTGCTTCCTGAGTCTGTTTACAGTGAGAGAGGCCCCATAAGTACCACTCAGCAACCAGGGGCAACCTCAGCCATAAATGGTGAGGGACCTAACCAGAGAACTTCTCAAGCTGAGGCCAAAGACCTTCTTGAATTCCACATCCTACACAAGAAGATTTGTCACGAGTGGGGCTTGCCACGAATTGTGCAGAAATCTCTCTCGGCATTCTGCCCACCTCTTCCTAAGCCACGAGCTGACCAGGGATCAGTTGGGGAGAAGCTGGAGACCGTGAAGGAAGATGGTGCCACCACCGAGGAGAGCATCCTTCAAGATGAATTGAAACACTTGGTGGAAAGCCAACAGGTGACAAAGGAAGAGGTGAGTGAGACTCCCCAAGACTCCAAAAGAGACAACACGGAGGCCACAGAGGTGGAAAAACTGATCCTCAGTGGTGGAAGGTCAGAGTCTTCAGAAGAAATCATCTCCACTGGTGGGAAATCCCAGGAGAACAAAGAAGAAAGCCACAGACACTTGCAAGACACAGAAAAAGAATACGGGTTTACTTCCAAGACTCCACAGCACCCCACAAAGACCAGCCCTGATGTTGAAAGTCCTCAATCCATAACAACATCCACTACTAACCCACAGAGTCCACCAGCCTCAGAAGAAGCCAACATCACAAGTGAGAGGCCAGAAGCCATTGAAGAGGAGAGTCTAGAGATATCTAAAGGAACAAGTACTCCGAGAAAGAGTCTGCAAGCTGCAGAAGGAGCAAATGTGGCTGAATTGCAGATGGATGATTCGGTGGCTACTGAGACTCCATGGTCTGCAGAGGCGAAAGGCCCATCAGGCCCAGGGAATGAGAGCATGGCATTTGAGATCCCACAAGCTGCAGAAGAAGGAGGGGCACTGGAGACCACATTGAGGGGAAATGCTGCAGCAGAGAATGGAAGATACTCCCCAGGTACTGGTTCACTACAGGTGGAAAAAGAAGGGATCCATGGGGCTGCAGAAGAGGAAGGCACCACTGTCCGTGGTCTACAGGTTGGACCAGAGGATGTTGCTTCGGACAGCCTTCATGTCACCGAAGACTCCACTGAGGAATTACGCATCAATAGTCCACAGTCAGCTGAAGAAACATCTGTTACCAGCAAAGGTTCCCAAGCTACAGAAGGAGTAGTTGAGCTACAGAGCACAGAAGACATTGTTGAGATGCCACAGGCCACAGGAGAAATGGCCAGAGCCAGCAAACTCCCAGAAGATGAGGAAGATAATGAGAACGTGACATCTCCTAATTCAGAGACCACATGGTGTCCTGGCTCTGAGATTTCACTGGCTGCGGAAGGAGAAAAAGCCATGGCAGAGAGCACAGCGGGTGGGAAAGCAAAGGATGCTGCAGTCAGAGCAGCTGCTGAAGAGAGTGACTTTCCTGGGTGGAAACCTGGCGAGAAGTCACAATCCATCAAGGATATGAGCCTTGCTGATGGCAGGAGGCCATCAACTGCTGAGAACATCATGGCTGTCAACATGGAGGCAAATGTCCCAGATCAGGCCCTTCCAACCATGGAGGGAGGCATGAGTCCAGACATTCCACTGGAGGTGACTCCCTCTGGATCACTAGTTCCAGAAGCTGTAGAGGGAGCAAACACACCTGATAAAGCTGCTTGGTTCCAAGATGAAACCAACATAGTGGTTGGAGACTCACAAGCCCCAGTTCCAGACAGAACTCCAGACATGAACATGAAGGGGCAAAATCCACATGCTAGAGAAGAAAAGAGCATCAGTCTTGGGGAAATCTCCAGTGGAAGAAATCCAGAGGAGGAGAAGGAAACAAGTCCCTCAGGCGAAAATTCAGAGGCTGCATCCAAGGAAGCCATCACTTCAGTTGATCCATTGACTGATCCATCAACTGATCCATCAGGCAAAGAGGGAGGAAATACAGAGAAGGGACCCCTATTAGCAGGAGAGGAGGGGAGACTCTCTGGGCTGCATCCGCATTGGGTCACAGCTGCAGAGAGACCCCCAGTAGAAGGGGAAACGCAAGATGGAAGTGTGAGCTGCCAGGTCACAGGCAGACTGAGCCCCATGGTGGAGAGCCTCCCAGCTGCAGAGAGAAAGAGGATGGGTGGCAACACCCAGGTGCAAGACACAACAAGCCACACAGGAACCCCCTTTGCAGGAGAAGCTCCCGAACAAACCCAAGAGTCCTTCAGGGAATTTCCACCCTGGTCCATAAATAGCTACCATAAATCAACCAGAGTCCATTTTCTTACAGAGGCAGAACCAGACTCTCACTCATGCCAGCAGAAGAGCTCTCCAACCTACCGGTCTGAAGTGCGGCTCCAATTGCAGCCTGGAGGAAGAATTGGCTCCTGGCTGTCTACTGGGTATCCCTCTTGTTCCGCTTCTCCAAATGCTCTTCCTGTCTTGGAGGCATCAGAGGGAGGAAGCAGCCAGGAGATGCAACTTGAAGAAGGCAAAGCCAGACTCTCCAGCCCTAAAGGAAGATCTTCATCACGTGATAAACCAGAGCCGACACTTCCACATGTCCTGTTGTCGCAGGGAACCGCAAAGCAGGACTGGCTCACTTTTTCTGAGCCAGAAGATTATGGAAGCCCATCACCACTTCCTCCTCAATCCAGCGATGACAAGTATGATGTCACCTCTAGAGACAGCCAAGCTTCCGACACCTCAGAGTTCATCTCTCGGGAGGGCGATGCAGAATCCATGCCAAGCAGTTCCATTGAGCAGTTGCTCTGGGATAAAGAGAACTTCTCACAGCAGCTGGAACGCAGCATGGAAGGAATGGTAAGACACAGCGCATCTCCATCAGGAGTGAGACAATCAGGAATGCAGCCGGTGACCTGCTCTCCTTATGAGTGTGGTGCCACAGTTTGTGAAAGAAAGTTAGGTCAGAAGAGGGAGCAGCAAGAGGAAGCTTCCCCACCGGCCAGAGATGCAGGAACCAGGTCCATGGCATCTCCGGAAGACCATGAGACCCAGAAAAAGATCCGCCGTGTGGGAAGCATAGTACAGGGTCATCTCCCAGAGCAGGAGAACCTTCTCAAACCTTCTGAAGTGGCAACCAACCCTCTGCTCAGGTCCCATGTCATCCAGAGAGCCTTGGGTTCCTTCATACTTCCTGCCTGTGTCATCTCCTCATATTCCACCTGTGAGGACGTGGAGGTGGGACTCATCCGGCAAGCAGGCAGAAAGCACCGGGAACAGTTGAGTGGCCAATTAGTTGAGGAAAAGCCAGTTCTTGAGAAAGAGAGAGAGTCCCCACCACAACAAGGACAGGGTGTTGGAAGTGGAAGACCACCGAGGCCTGCAGCTCCATGTACTGAAGAGCCTAAGGATCGGGCTTACAGGGACTTTCGGGAGCCATCTGCACCTCCTCCATCACCTAACCTGAGTACAACTACTCTGGACCAGCAGGACCATGAAGGTTCCCAGGTAACTGGTGAGGCCTCAAGTGAGGGTTCTGAACTCTCAAAGCTATCAAGCAAGAAGTTCTCAGCTGTATCTTCTCTGGAAGCAGGTAGTGAATTGCCAGCTCCCCCCTCCGATTGGCTTCGGTCAGAAACAGGAGCAGAGAGCGGGTATGAGGATGGCAGTAGTCTGGTCACGAGAGATGTTCCTCGGACACCACACCAGCAGTCAAGGCAACAAAGTCCAACGTCTTTAGAAGACCAATCCCAGTTCAGCACAGAATGTGAGTGGGACAGAGTAGGGGACTGGGCCACTGAAGACATGAATAGTGAACGTCTCACCATGGAGGAGAGGTCCTCAGAAAGATCTTCAATGAAGGCTGATGCCAGCTCAAGATCACAGAGTAAAAGAAGCGCTTCACCCAACTCCAGGATGGAGAAGAGCAAAGGCCTCTCTATTATTGGCTCGATTCTGGAGAGGAAGCTCTCCTTGAAAGAGGGAATGGATTTTTGGCTGCACAGCCAGGACTGCTGGTTGACTACCTGGACGGAGAAGGGGAGACATGGAATCCCCAGTGAAGAAGAGGCAGTTGCAGGAAGAGCTGGTTTCTCTGGAGACATTGAGCGTGCTCTAGGAGGAGATGCTGCAGAGGGGTGGAGGGACCCCCATCCTGCACTTCAGAGTAGAGAAGAGACTTCCAGGGTAGGTGGGACTCATGTTCCCCAAAGACAGAAATTTCCAACTGGACAACCAGGCTTCCACCACAGAGGCGACAATTCCACGGGCTCCTTCTCCACTCATTGTCAAGCGAGTGGGTCCTCCTCAGAGGACTACACCCAGGAAAAGATCCATGGCCCAGAAGGAGCTTTGGCCTGGGATAGGACTGGGCTCAAGACCTCAACCTCGACATCCGTGGCCAGAAAGAGAAGAATTCCCAAGATCCAAGGCCTGGAAAGAGCAGCTGAGAGGGGGGCTGGCGGCAGGACGTGGGGACCCAGCAGAAGGAAAGCGAGGCCTGGCAAGAGGAACTTGGACACCAGTGGCCATGAGGAGAGCTCCTCCAGCAGCAGAGAAGAGAGGCCCAGCAGTGGCACCTCCGGCAGTGAAGGGCAGCCAGCTGCTCGCACTCAAGGGCCAGCCAAAACAAGAGAGGGGAGACCATGCAGGAGAAGGGAGGAACCCCCTGTGCTTGAGAGGACCACCCACCAGCCCCTTCCTCAAGCAGAGCGGGACGACAGGGCTGGGCAGTCCACCACTTGGAAGTCCCCCCAAAGCAGGGAGGGCTCCCCAGAAAGGGGCCTTTTAAGACTGAGCCCCCGAGAATGCCAGGCTGCAGGGAGGGAGGGTTCTCTCCTTGAGGACCCAGCAGGAGGCTGTGGGGTTTCTGAGGCCACAGGCCCCCCAGGCAGGCCAACGTGCCCCCTTCCCCATGGGGAGCAGTTCCGCAACCTGAAAGAAAGGATCCGGTTGAGGCGGAAGGAGCTTTGGAGCTCCCCAGAGAGCCAGGACGACAAGCCAGGATAGCTTTTCTTTGAAGCGGTTGTGGGTGTGTAAATAGTTTGTGTTATTTAAAAAAATATCCATTAAACTTTTTAAATGTGCGCTTCAAAACCAGGTTGAGATGGCTGTGCGTGTTGCATTTTGCCTCTTGGTGGCCTCTCCGGATGTTCAGGGTTTTACCTTGGGGGGGGTCTCTTTGCCTCCCCTCCCTTTGCATCTCCCCTCGGTGTCGAATCCTGCCGGAGCTTCTTTGTCCCTGGAGGCTGCCCCTGATGTTCTCTCAAAGGGGGAAGAAACCTCTTTTCCAGTCACCCCCGCTGAGTTTCGAAGCCTCTCCCAACGGCTCCTCGTTCTGTGTGCCTCGGGCACCCCAAATATCTGGGAATCTCCACACCTTCCTATAGTTCAGCGCCCCCACTTGGGAGTTGCTCCTGAAACAGGGGGCAGCAATAGCTTCACAGTGCTGTACAGCCCTCCCTAAGCAGCTTGCAGAGTCAGCCTGTTGCCCCCAACAATCTGGGTCCTCATTTTATCGACCTCAGAAGGACGGAAGGCTGAGTCAACCTTGAGCCGGTCAGGATCAAACTCCTGGATATGGGAATGGTGAGTTAGCCTACAACGCTGCATTCTAACCACTGTGCCCCCAAGAGTCAGAGGAAGGGAAAAGAGAGGAAAGGGAAAAGGAAAGAAGGAAAAGAGAGAGAGGGAGGGAGAAAGGAAGGAAAGAAGAAAAACATTGCAGTAGCACTTAAACTCATATACCTCTTCATAGTGCTTTACATAGTCCTCTCTAAGCAGTTTAGAGTCAGCCTCTTGCCCCCAACCATCTGGGTCCTCATTTAATCGATTTCAGAACAGAAGGATAGAAGGCTGAGTCAACCTTGAGCTGGTCAGGATCGAACTGCTGGCAGTGGGCAGAGTTAGCCTGCAATACTACATTCTAACCACTGCACCAGCATAACTCGGTAACAAAATAACAGAGTTGGAAGGGAATTTCTCCTTAGTTCCAGGTTGCTTCTCTCCTTGATTAGTGACCACCCATTGCTTCTTGTCCTGCCTTCAGGGGCTTTGGACAATAGGTTGACCCCCTTCTTCTTTGGGGCAGCCCCTCAAAGACTGGAAGACTGCTATCATGTCTCCCCAGTCCTTCTTTTCTCTAGACTGGACGTACCCAATTCCTGCAGCCCTTCTTTGTATGTTTTAGCACCCAGTTCCCAAGGCAATGCTTCGGACCCCCACCTGCCTGCCCCTCCAAGCCCCTTCTCTTGGTTGTGGTGCCCCCTCCCTTCTGGGAAGTCCCCCCCTCTTCTGGGGCTGAGGTTGGCAAGCTGAGAAACCCCTGCTGTGGAGGATTGGGGGAGCCACAGTGTCATCCTTGGAGGAGGCCCCGCAACCGCCTCGGCAGGAAGTTTTTCCAAGAAGGCGAGGGTGGTGTGAAGCATTTGAGAGGAGGAGGAAGCGTCAGAGGAAATGCTTTCGAGGGGTTTAAAAATAACGATGCCATGTTTACGTTTCTCCTTATGTAAGCCCTGCAGGTGGACGTGATGGAACCTCCGAATTCAAATTTTTGATCTCACGAAGCCCCCCCTCCCGCCACCCAACTGCAAACCGAATTTTGTGCACAAGGCCACTCCTTGCAGAGGCCGCCACCACCACAGCCGGAGAGAGCCCACCGGCCACGGGAGAAAGTGGCCAAAAAGGGCTCATTGGGCTGGAAGCCACTGAGGAAGCAAAGTTGTCCACTCATTGGCCACAGAAGTGAGATCCTGGAGTCCCTGGCTTGTAATTTCTAAATTCAGAGCCCAGCATCTAGGGAAGAGCCCACATTTTTAGCTTCACTGGCCATTCTCTCTCTCTCTTTTTTTTTTACCCCAGCCCCCTCCCTTCCTCTCTTCCCCTCCCTCTCTCCCACCCCCCTCTCCTCTCTCTTGCCCCCTCCCCCTCCCTCTCTCCCACCCCCTCTCTCCTTTGTCTCTCTCTCTCTCTGGGTTGGGAAAGAGAGGCTTCGTTTTTTAAAGAGACCCAAGTCTTGTCCCAAAGGGGCTTTTTCCAAAAGGCAACTGGACTTCCTTGATTTTTTTTTTCCTTTGAAAACATTTCATTTCTCATCCAAGAAGCTTCTTCAGGTTTTTTTCAAAGAAAAAAAAGAAAAAAGAAAGAAAGCCCAGTTGCTCCTTGAAAAAAGCACTTTTGGGAAAGCCTTGACCAGGAGGATCTCCAAAGACATGGGCTCGAGGGGTGAACAAAATCACCTTCCCTTTTTTGCAACTGCCTTGCTTGGGATGGTCCTGCCCAGGTAGATGAGGCAGGTGGAGTCCAGGAAGAGGGTCTTGCCTGTGTTGCCCCCAACCCAGAGAAGTTCCTGCCCCAGACAAGCCCTTGTGGCCCGGCCTTTTTGGCTTCATTCTGCCCCTTGGCAGAGAGGCTGGCCGGCTGCATTTTGCAGATCTGGGCAGCCTGTGATGGTGTCTCCCGGGTGCATCTGGATCTTGAGGAACGTCCTGATGATCTCTTGAAACCCCTTTTAAGCCTTGTGCCAATGGCTGCTCGGTGGTGAATCTCTGAAAAATGTAAATTCTCCCCAATGGCCCCAGAGAAGATGCCAAGGACATGCATCTCAATGGATTTATTGGGTTGGGCAGGAGAGGGTCACTGCTCAGCCTTGGGCTCTCTCACAGCCATCTTGGGGGTCTGGGGTGGGTGGGTATGTGGGGGAATGGAGAAGAGGTGGCAAAAGGAACCATGTTTCTCCTTCGGTGGTCACAGGGAGCTTCTGTCCAGAGGGCGGGAAGCTGCAGAGAAGAAAGATCGAGTCAGCCTCCAAGGAAAGAGCCACAGCACCTTACTTGTGGGCTTTAATGAGGACTAGCAACATGCTGGATGCAGACAGTCCTCAACTTTTGACTGGGGCTCTACCTGTACTGCTGACGGCCACTCTATTATCCCACGTGGAAAGTGTAAACCATATTAGACTGGCCATTAAAAGAAGAATTAAAAGTGTCTCAACATCCAGAGCAGCGTTTCCCAATCTCGGAAACTTTAAGATGGCTGGACTTCAACTCCCAGAATTTCCCCGCCAGCTTAGTGGGATTTCTGGGAGTTGAAGTCCAGCCATCTTAAAGTTTCCGAGAGTGGGAAAAGCTGCTCTGGAGCCACAAACGTCACTGTGTGTGTGAGCAGGTGTGTGTGTAAACCCTCGTGGGCCCCACAGGGAGAACTCACAGGCGTTTTCCACTTTGCAAATATTTCTCTGCAGGATCCCTTGGGGGGTCATGCACGTCCGGGCACGGTCTTCCATTGTGTCCTGAAAAATAAAAGACGGACTGAGCAGGCTGGGGGGGGAGTTCCCCCAGCTCGACCCCCACCACCTCTAAGACAGACCCCCCAACCCGCCAGGGCTCTGCTTCTGCCCCAAAGGCAGGAGGGAGGGGGGCGAAAGCACACTATTTCTCAAGGTGGACGAATGGGGGTGGGGGGGTTTCTGTTGGGTGCCCCCCTGAGTTGAACTCCGAACCCCCCTTTCCTTTGGACTTGACCCGCGGGGAGAGAGAGAGACGGAATGAGGAAAGGACCATTTCATCCCCAATAAGAATCTTGCAAGGCCTTACAGGAAGTCCTCGGCTTATAACCATTCATTTAGTGACCGTTCCAAGCTACAACAGCACTGAAGAAAGTGGCTTAGGATTGTTCTTCACACTTACGACCGTTGGAGCACCCAACACCGTCCTATCCATGGTCATGTGATCAAAATTCAGACGCCTGGCAACTGGTGTGTACTTATGACGGTTGCAGCGGCCCAGGGTGGGTCACATGATCCCCATTTGCAACCTTCCCAGCGACTTCCGACGGGCGAAGTTAATTGGGGAAGCCGGATTCTCTTAACAACAATTTGGTTAACAATCGTGGCCAGAAAGGTTGTAAAATGGAGCGCAACTCACTTAACGTGTCTTGCTCAGCAGTGGAAATTTTGGGCTCAATTGCAGGCGTAAGACGAGGACTTCCTGTGTTCAAGCAGGGGCAGAGACCCCACCAGCACCACTGCAACCCCAGGAAGGGAAGGACCCCAGGCTACCCCCCACCCCCTCTCTCAGGGCCTCCACAAACCTATGCAAAAAGGTCCCCCCCCATGGTTTCAGCCACTGCCCAGCTCCCCAAACACCACAAACCCTCTGAAGTGAACTCAAAGATTCCTTTATGAGGAGAGCCAGCAGCCCCAACAAAAAGTTTCTCTCTCACCGCAGGCTAAGAAGTCTGTCTGGCAGGGAGAAGAATAGTTGTCTGCCACATCTATTCATCTCCACCCCCTGCCTTTTATCCCCAGAGCTAGGAAGGGCTTCTCTAGCTTCCCGAGGACCGGCTCATGGATTTCCCCAGCTCTCCTCTCCTCTGCCTTCTGCACATCCACGCCTCAGACACTGGACCCAGCCATTCCTCCTCTTCCTCATCAGCCACCTCCAGACCTGGGGGCTGTTGACTCCCCACCTGAGGGCTGACGGATGGCCCAGGCTCTGCCTCTGTCCCTCTCTCTCTGCCAGCTCCAGCTCCATTCCCTCTTCCCCCTCGGAGCTCTCAGGTTGCCTTGAGGCTGGCCCTGACTCCCACATCTTGTCCTCCTCCTCCTCCTCTGATTCGGCTGCTGTAGGAGCCGGTGGCTGATAAGCCACAACACAACTTTTACCCCCTCCTCCAGCACCACCCAGTGGCCGCCCCGGTTGTTGCAGCCTTACGCTCCGCCGGTGGACTCTATCGGGTTGCTTTATCTTGATCATCTCGGCCGATGGCATCTCCTAGGAGGAAGAGCAAAGGGGAGAAGACCTTGTGAGTGAAAGCGCCCGAGAGGCATTTTTGCAACCTGCAATCTGATCTTTGGAAACCAAACACTCGTTGAGTTGTTGAAACGCATCTGAGCAGGGAGGCTGAAAGCAGACGTGAGCCATAAACCACCGCCAGGCTTTTAGCCCTGCGAGCCTTTGCCAAAATCGGATCTGAGCTGGAAAGCTGGAGTAATAGCTCTTGCGCATAAGTCAGCAGAGACCACCATTTATCCAGGATGGTACTATAAAGGATCTGCTGCTTGAGCAGGGTTGGACTAGAAGACCTCCAAGCTCCCTTTCAAGTCCTATTCTGTCCTGTCCTGTCCCGTCCTGTCCCATACCCACCCCACCCCACCCCGTTCCTTCAGACCAACGGCTGTTGAATCTCTTCTTAAAAACCTCCAGTGATGGAGCTCCCACAACCTCTGGAGAACGCTTGTGCCAGGCCTGCCTGCTGGACTGATGTGGAGGCTGCACTGAGCTCTGCCTGATGCCCTCGAGTCCTCTCTAGCTCTCCAAGGCCCTGGGGGTCCACAGGCCAGAGCCTCAGCCCCGACCTTCAGCAGAGGGACCCCGACAACGAGAGCCCTCAGTGCATCTGCTGGCTGGGGCTGTGCCTTATTATGGCTGGGCTTAATGTATTAGGAAGATTCGAGTTGGTGGAACAAATTGGCTGCTGGCGGCTCCTTTCCATAATGACATGTTATTCCCAACTTCTCTTGCTCAAGTGGGGAAACAATGGCGCTTCACGCATTACCTGAACAGTTTAAGTGTTTTTTGTTTAGTAACCCATGATTTTGATGTGTGAGTGGGCCTCACGCTGCTAAGCATAAGCTGGAGCTGATTGAAAGAGCTAATGATGAATTAATTGATAGATGCAGCTCATGGGTTTCAAGAAGGGAAGGCTACACTTAGAATCAAAAGGCTGGAAGGGACCTTGGAGGTCTTCCAGTTGACCCCCTGACCAAGGCAGGAGTACTCATCCTACCCCAGACAGATGCTTGTCCAATCTTTTCTTGAAGGGATGGAGCACCCACAATTCCATGAGGCAAGTCGTTCCATTGATCCATGCATCCATGCGTCCATCTTCCATCTTGTATGTCTATCTGTCTATCATATGCATCTTATCTGTCTCATAAAATCCTAGGGCCGGAAGGGACCTGAGAGGTCTTCTAGTCCAACCCCATGACCAGGTCAAGAGTCTTTATCCAATCTCAGCTAAAAGGTTGTCCAATCTTTTCTTGAAAACTTCCAGCAAGAGGTTTCCAACTTCCACTGATGGATCGTTCTGGCTGTCAGTTCATGCAACTCTCTTCTAAATTAACTCTCTTGACCTAGACCTTTCCCAAGGAGGTCCCAGCATCCAACCAGCATGAGCCCCAGCAGGCTCGTGGTTCCTTCCCTGAATCCCAACTGCTGCAGGGGAAGACCAGTAAGGAGAAGAATGGCCTCATTGTGGGGCAGGGCTGTTGCGGCGAAGCAACCATAAGGGGGACTGGCTCTAGGGCGGCAGGTGAAACTTCACCTGGAGAAGCAGGAGGTAGCCTGGCCTGGAGAAGGAAGTTCTGAGATCTCCACCCAGGGTGGACAAGGAGGACTTCTCCAGGCCAGGGACATCCTGACTGGCAATTTCCAGCAGGGTTGGGGTGAGGGATGTGTGTATGTTACAACACTACTAGAGTGGGTTCACCCCTCGGCCATGAGTTCCTCTAAGGCAGGGGTTCTCCACCTTGGGGACTTTAAGAGGGGTGGACTTCAGCTCCCAGAACTCCTGTGGCTCCTGGCTGGGGAATTCTGGGAGTTGAAGTCCACCAGTCTTATGAAAGTGACCCAGGCTGGAGACTCCTGCTCTAAAGTGAGAGCTGAGCTTTCTTGGATTTTGCTAATTAGCCAAAGGGGGAAAAAACCAGAAAGGAAATATACACAAAATGCCTGCCCATGAATTCTGGCTCATTTCCTTGGCTTCTTTTTTCCTCCTGCTCTCTACAGGAAGACGGAGCTTCATGTGGAGACCGGCTGCATTTGCTGCCTGCAAAGAATAATTGCTCTTCATGCTTAATTGACTCCTAAAAAAACATGGTGCGAATACTAATTAGAGGAAGAGAGTTGTAGGCACCAGGCTCCCCACGAGAGCATCTGCCTTGCTGAAACGCCGATGACTCAAGGCGGCCTTTGTTTCCGTGGTCTCCTGTGCTCGGAAATGTGGTTTTGGCCACGTTGCATGCCCTGCCACGGAAAAGACCAGGCTGTGTACTCAGTGCTTGTTCATGAGTGAATGAAAATCCATCCACTCTTTGTCCAAAAGAATGGCCTAGATACAGGGGAGATAGCCACTGAACCCTTGTCATGGTCAGGCCATTCCCTCCTTAGACTTGACTTTCTGACCGCTACACCCCACCACAGGGAGGCGGAACTGACTAGGTGGTTCCGCCCCAGGCGCCTGATGGATCCTGATAGGTTCCGAATGGAGCTTGGGCCTTTCCCTGAGACTCTGGCTCACGACTCGACGGAAGACCTGGTGGCCGCCTGGGATAGGGCGGCCGCTGGTGCTTTAGATCGGGTCGTGCCTTTGCGGCCTCTGACCCGGCACCGAACCTGCCCAGCTCCTTGGTTTTCCAAGAGCTGAGGGAGATGAAGCGCCGGAAAAGATGCCTAGAGAGTAGTTGGAGGGCCAGTCACTCCGAATCCGACTGAACACTAGTGAGGTCTTATATCAAGACTTACTTAGAGGCGATAAGAGCGGCAAAGTGTAACTACTTTTCCCCTCTTATCGCATTGGCAGATAACCGCCCAGCTGCCCTGTTTAGGGTGACCTGCTCCCTTCTCCACCTGGGAGCATGGGAAGACCCCTTGCAAGGGCGAGCTGAGGATTTTGGGTATTATCTGCAGGATAAAATTGCTCAAATTCGGGAAGGCTTGGACTCTGACTGGGTGGGTTCAGGCGGGATGTCTGAGGTGGGTCTTGAGAATGTTATCTGGGATGAGTTTGACCCTGTGACTCACGAGGACGTGGACAGGATGCTGGGGAGGCTGAACGCAACCATATGTTTATTAGACCCGTGTCCCTCCTGGCTGGTGCTGGCTACCCGGGAGGTTACATGAGGCTGGCTCCAGAGGATTATAAATGCTTCTTTGAGTGAGGGTTTCCTGCCCCCTGCCTTGAAAGAGGTGGTGGTGAGGCCCCTCCTCAAGAAGGCCTCTCTGAACCAGGCTGTTTTGGCAAACTACTGTCCAGTCTCCAACCTTCGCTTTGTGTCGAAGGTTGTTGACAGTGTGGTTGCGCGACAACTCCTGCAGTACCTAGATGAAACCGTCTATCTAGATCCGTTCCAGTCCGGCTTCAGACCTGGGTACAGCACGGAAACGGCATTGGTCACATTGGTTGATAATCTCTGGAGGGCTCGGGACAGGGGTTATTTTTATTTATTTATTTATTCAATTTGTATACCGCCCTTCTCCTAGTGGACTCAGGGCGGTGCACAGCCAGAACTAAAATACATAACAATATTTGCTCCTCTGTTCTGGTCCTATTAGACCTCTCAGTGGCTTTTGATACCATCGACCATGGTGTCATGCTGCACCGGCTGGAGGGATTGGGAGTGGGAGGCACCGTGTTACGGTGGTTCTCCTCCTATCTCTCCGACCGGTTGCAGTCCATGTTGGCAGGGGGGCAGAGGTCAACCTCAAGGCACCTTGTTTGTGGGGTGCTGCAAGGGTCGGTCCTCTTGCCTCTCCTGTTCAACATTTATGTGAAGCCGCTGGGTGAGATCATCCTTGGATTTGGGGTGCGGTGCCATCTGTACGCTGATGACACTCAGCTGTACATCTCCACCCCATACCACCCCAACGATGCCCTTGAAGTGATGTCCCCGTGCCTGGAGGCCGTGCAGGTCTGGATGGGGAGGAACATGCTCCGACTCAACCCCTCCAAGACCGAGTGGCTGTGGCTGCTGGCGTCCCGATATAGCCAGCTGGTGGCATCGCTGGCTATTGGGGGTGAGTCATTGGCCCCCACGGAGAGGGCTCGTAACTTGGGCATCCTCCTAGATGCACAGCTGTCTTTAGAAGAGCATATGACGGCCGTGGCCAGGGGAGCTTTTTATCAGGTTCGCTTGATACACCAGTTGCGCCCCTTTCTGGATCGGGACTCCTTATGCATGGTCACTCATGCCCTCATTACTTCCCGCATGGACTACTGTAATGCTCTCTACATGGGGCTCCCCTTGAGGAGCACCCGGAGGCTCCAACTGGTCCAGAATGCAGCCGCCCGGGTGATTATGGGGGCAACATGGCACTTTCATGTAACACCTCTCCTGCGCGAGCTGCACTGGCTTCCGGTGGTCTTCCGGGTGCACTTCAAGGTATTGGTTCTCATCTTTAAAGCGCTCCATGGCTTAGGGCCTGGATATCTACGAGACCACCTTCTGCCACCGATAACCTCCCACCGGCCAATACGCTCCCACAGAGAGGGTCTCCTCAGGGTGCCGTTGGTCAAGCAATGTTGACTGGCGACCCCCAGGGGGAGAGCCTTCTCTGTGGGGGCACCCACCCTCTGGAACGAGCTACCCCCAGGGATACGACTGATCCCGGACCTCCGTACTTTCCGCTGGGCTCTGAAGACTTTCTTGTTTCAGCAAGCCGGGCTGGCTTAAAATTTTAATTGATTAATTTTATGGGTAAGGGGTTTTAAAATTGGGAAGCCAAATTGATTTAATTATTTTTAAATTACTTTAATTTTCATATTGTATGTATTTTAATCTTGGCTGTTCACCGCTCTGAGTCCTTCAGGAGAAGAGCGGTATAAAAATTTAATAAATAATAATAATAAAATGGTTACAATGCAGCTGTCCATTTGACTCAACATTCGGCTTTGGTGGGTTGGCTGTTGATCTTAATTCAGAGACATCTGACATCTGCTGTGGGGCTGAAGAGTTTCCTGACCCAAGAATCCAAGAGGGGCTGGGAAGCTACACTCCTGTCTATCCCCAGGAAGAAGTAGCCCAGCTTCTGCCAACCATTGGCCCACGTGGGCTTGTTGGAATCCCTTCCTTCCTCTCTTCCCTTCCTTCTTCCTTCCACCTTCTCTCCCACCCTCTCAATCTTATCCTTCCTTCCTTCCTTCCTTCCTTCCTTCCTTCCTTCCTTCCTTCCTTCCTTCCCTTCTTTCTTCCTTCTTCCTCCCTCCCTTTGACTGATCTGACCATTGCTTGACCTTGGGCACATATCTCCCCATCCTTTCTCCCCGCGTTGTGTTTTTAGGCCATGCTGATAGAATTAAACCATTTCCTGGGTTTGCAAAGGCCTTCATCCTCATCAGGCTAGGTTCACACGGCATAGTTAACTACACCTGCCCAGGAGTTCATGAAGTACTACCCAAGGTTCATGTGCTGTGGGAATCCACCTGGTGGAGAGGCTTGTATGACGGCAGTCACGGAATCTGATTCTGATGCTGATATTATTCAACTTGGAGGCCACTCAGAACGCTCCACTTGGCCCAAGAAAGATGAAGGATGCAGAGGGCCTTTTGGCCCTGAGGTGTTGTAACAGGAGATGCAGCTCAGCTGACCAAGGTCTGTTTTTCCTTTTAGTGCTTTGTGGGAAATAGTAGGATCCCTTTTGCCAACTCATGCAGATAACAGATTATTCCTGCTGTTGTGCTTGCTCTCCTTCCTTGATGTATCTCATTTATTGTTTATTTATTTATTGGTTCGATTTATATGCCGCCCTTTTCTGGAGACTCAGGGCGGCTTACAATGCGTTAAGCAATAGCCTTCATACTTTTGTATATACCTGCTTAGTAGGGCTTTCGGGGGGCCCCCTAAGCGGTGTTCTTTTTTATACAAAGTCAGTTTATTGCCCCCACAAACTGGGTCCTCATTTTACCTGCCTTCGAAAGGATGGAAGGCTGAGTCAACCTTGAGCCTGGTGAGAATTGAACTTGCAATAATTGCAGGCAGCTGGTGTTATCTTAACAATACTTTAGTCTGCTGAGCCACCAAGGCCCTTCTCCTGGATCTTCTGAAAGAATTTCGGTGTCCAGAGATGTCCAGGTTGGCTTCTGGCAACAAAAGGGTCTTCAGGGCAGCCTGTCTGGCCATCTCTCCCACAGGGAGCCTTGGTGAGGGCCGAGGAGACAGCCAGAGGGGCCAGCTTGTTGCTTCTGAGGTGGTGGCTCAGCTTGAGAGAAGACAAGAGGGCCAGGCATGTCTATGGAGATTTTCAATCATCTAGGTCATGGTTGTCCCAAAGGTCATGGTTTTCCAAAAGGCAAAAGGTCAACCAGGTCCCAAATTGTCCCAAAAGCCATGGTTTTCCAAAAGGTAGTTGGGCTTTTTTCTTTAGCTTGAAGACATTTCACTTCTCATCCAGGAACTTCTTCAGTTCTGACTGAATGGTGGAGAATTGTAGAAGGGTTGACATTCCTTGCAGTCATCTGGTTGTTAGCACTCCTCTGAGGAGGAACTGAGGCTACTGAAGAATCAGCAATGGACTTCTTTCTCTCTCTCTCTCTCTTGTCTTCTCTTCAGCTGTGCCTGATTTTCAGAGACCCTGTAGTTTTCTTGGCAAATTTTTCAGAATTTGTTTGCCATTGCCTCCTTCCTAGGGCTGAGAGACAGTGACTGGCCCAAGGTC
The DNA here is from genome assembly GCF_029215685.1 of Pituophis catenifer annectens. Lineage (NCBI taxonomy): Eukaryota > Metazoa > Chordata > Lepidosauria > Squamata > Colubridae > Pituophis > Pituophis catenifer. Next base: position 296,436,619 of record NW_027256882.1, on the reverse strand, counting down.
ATATAACTGGTTTTGTGTTCATGGGAGGTCTAGAACTCAGGGTCTTCCAGTTCCTTCCTTCCTTCCTTCCTTCCTTCCTTCCTTCCTTCCTTCCTTCCTTCCTTCCTTCCTTCCTTCCTTCCTTCCCTCCCTCCCTCCCTCCCTCCCTCCCTCCCTCCTTCCTTCCTTCCTTCCTTCCTTCCTATTCATTCATTCATTCATTCATTCATTCATTCATTCATTTAATTTCTATAGCCACCCAACTCAATCAAGTGACTCTGGGTGGCTTACAATTCTAAAATTATAAAACAATGAAAAACAATAAAACAATAAAAACTCCCAGAAAATAAATACAGAAAGCTACCATGATGATTAATCAACTAAGAGTAATCCAGGAAACGGGACCCTGAACGCATTCTGAACCCCAGGCCTGGGTACACAGCCGTGTTTTTAACGCTTTGCGAAAGGCCAGCAGGGTGGGGGCCATTCTGAACTCGGAGGGAAGGATATTCCACAGAGCAGGGGCCACTGCAGAAAAGGCTCCACCAGCCGACACTCTACAGCTGATGGGAGCTGCATCAGGCCCCAATCAGCTGGATCAACTTGATGCTTTCATTACTAGACCAAACTTTAGATAAGTTTGAAGTAAAAGGGAAAAAAAAACCAATATTGAAATTGAAGTCTCCAAGGTGTTAACTGGGATCCAAGACAAAGCAGAGCTATCCTCCTGCAATTTTGCTTTGGTCCCCAACAAGACAAATTGCTTTTGCTGATTTATTTAATGCATTCTTTTCCAGCTTTAGGATCTGTTCTATTCAAAAGACTTTTTGCAGTGGGACCCCCAGGAAGTCTCAAAGACCCGGAGGAAGGGGCAGCACAACCTCCCTCAACCCTCAAGCAACAGAAGCCAAGACAGGGACTAAATTGGCAGGACCAGAATAAGAGAGTTGGAAGGGACCTTACAGGTCTTCTAGTTCAACCCTAGTTCCAGTATTTGAGAGGCTGCCACAAAGAAAGGGGTCAACTTATTTTCCAAAGCACCAGAAGGCAAGACAAGAAATAAAGATTGGAAACTAATCAAGGAGAGAAGTAACCTGGAACTAAGGAGAAACTTCCTAGCAGTGAGGACAATTAACCAAGTGGAACGGTTTGCCTCCAGTAGTTGTAGGTTCTCCATCACTGGAGGTTTTTAAGAAGAGACTGGACAGCCACCTGTCTGATATAGTAGAGGTTCTCCTGCTTGAGCAGGGAGTTGGACTAGAAGACCTCCAAGGTCCCTTCCAGTTCTATTCTGATTGATTGAACCCCCTGCTCTAGTTGGAGACTCTATACCAGGGGTCTCCAACCTTGGCAACTTTAAGCCTGGAGGACTTCAAGCTGGCTGGGAAATTCTAGGAGTTGAAGTTGGCTTAAAGTTGCCAAGGTTGGAGACCCTGTAGGCTCTATACCATTTCAGACAAATAGCTGTCCAATCTCTTCTTGAAAACCTCCAGCGATGGAGAACCTATAATACTAAAGAAACTAGTATTATAAACTGCTGGTCTAGCCAAACAATTACTGATTAACTTCATGAAATTCTGGCTAAATATCGCCCCTCTCTCCAAAAGAAGGGAAAAGGGAGACCCAGCACAGATTTCTGTCATCAATTCCTGGGAAGGCTGGAGAGCAGATCATGAAAAGGTCACTCGGTGAGGCCCTTGAAGACAATACAGCTGGATAACCCTCAGGAAAAGTTTTCAGGCTTAACTTGTCTTGTTTGTGATTGAGTTACTTTCTTCCTACATCGTGAGAATGCTGCATTTAGGCTCTATCCTGGCCTAAAGTTGAGCTTTTGATAAAGTGCTCCCGATTTCCAAAGCTAGGTAAGTGTGGGCTGGATGACATGACAGCTGAATAAAAACACAGCTGGCCTGAAATCCTCGCTGGGAGAATGAATGTGAGGAAGTTCCTTAGCGGTCCTCCATCAAACGGGAGAGATCCATCAAGGGGGGGGGGGGTCACTTCGCTTTGTATTCTTCTTTTTTGGGTTTGAATAATGACATGCAAAGAAGGAATATTGATTTGTCAGAAGATACAAAGTGAGTTGTATCCAGAGATAGAGAAATTAAATTAAAAAGAATCAAAACCATATTGGTAGAGAAATAGGCAGAGCGTAAAAAAAATGAAATTGTATAAAAGAAAAGGCAAATTAGGCACTCAAGGACACAGGGATGAAATACGTAACATGGGACGGAACCATCAGACTTGGTAGCTTCTAACCGTTCTCAGAATAACAGTGGTTGTCCAACTGGGACATGGGATATTTTAAAATTTAGCCAAATTGTTTAATCTGTTTTAATCTATTTTAAATTTTGTATTTCTGTGTTTTATTTTTTGGCTGTTCACCGCCCTGAGTCCTTCGAGAGAAGGGCGGTATAGAAATTTAATAAAATAAAATAAAATAAACTGAATAAGAACCACAGCAAAGAAGGCAAATGCATCTACAGTAAAGATACAATATCTAAATTGTGGGAAGGAATTGTTCTGCTGATCTCCGCCTTGGTCAGACCCCACCTTGAGCCCCATGTCTTTTTCTGGGCATAAAGAACAGGAGGGAAATTCAAGCAGGTGCAGAGAAAGGCAGAAGTGGAAATCAGGAATAGGAACTAAGCTGCATGAAGGAGCCGAGGACCACTGAATGGGTAGGACAACTCTCAGGTCTGCCATCTTCGTCTTGGCGCCTTGCTGGCATCTTGCCATCCAAGGCTAGGAGGGAAGAGGGGGACATGAGGAGGGGAAACAAACGGTCAACCAACCTGCTTGTGTACATGATGGAAAATTGGGAGGGGGAATGACAACTTGACAAATAGCAGGAGAGGTCGGAAGTGGTTTGTGCCAGTACCCAAGGCCATGCACCCTGAGAAAGAATGTGAATTACCCTAAACATCTCAGTGTTCTCAAAACACCTAAGCAGACTCTTATTGGCTGTAGACAGACGGGTCATGGGGGGGTGGGGAGGGCTTGGATGCAGGGAAAGTTTCTGTATCTTTTGAGTGCGGGAAATTTAGTTCTAGCCTGACTCTAGTGCAACCAACATCTTTTAGGAAAACAACCTACCACTTCAACCAAATGGAGTCGAGGGTCTTTCTTTCCTGAGGGATCAGACTGGGGCAGGCCTGACAATAACCCTGTTCAAAGTGATGTTGCATGGAATAAGGTCAGGACGGGTTTTGCCTTGTTCCAGGGGACAGAATGACAGAAGTCAGACTCCACCTGAATGTTACCAGATTTGGAGCCCCCTGGAGAGAAGAACCAATCACCTGGTTTGTGTGTGTATGTCTGGTTTGTGTTCCCCTTTATTGGATGCATTTAGGAGGCAGCTAAACAGCCATATATCAGGGATGCTGGAATTTGGATTCCTGGGTTCCAGGATGCTGCAGTTTACAAAGGGTGGACAGTCTCGCTCACCAGCTGCATGCAAGACGCCCCCTCCCCAAATGCCAGCTCTCTTGTTTCCTTTCTCCCTTCTGGCTTTGGAGGGCAGCTGTCCATCCAGCCCCCAACTGCATGGCAGCTAACTCTCTTCTTACAGCACCTGGAATATCATTGTAGATGACCAGGCTGAACCCGAGAGAGGGAGGGGTCAAGCACGTCATCAGTCTTGGGTCCCCTTGCGCTCATAAGAGATCTAAGCGCAGCCCTCCTTGAGTTGCGTTGACTCTTATCTACCACCAATTTGCCTTGCTCATTAAGTAGTCCAGATTCTCATAGAGAGCTAACGTGGCTTGTCCTCATGTGAACAGCCTTGGTCCCTGATTTCCTGCTCCTGACAATCGTTGCCCCCTTTGGGGCATTTCGCTCTGAGCCTCTCAAGGAGGAATCGGAAAACAAACCAAAATGAAATGGAAGGTCTCCCTAGGGAGGAGGCCGAGATCTGCTCTTATGAACTTCCTCCACTTACCAGAATGTTCTTCTCGGTGCCCAGCCTGGACTTCCCCGGAGCCATCTCTGGCCTGGCCATACTTGGCACACGCGTTGTGTTGACCTGGGGAGGGAAGGAGGACGTGAGGGGATTGCCACTGGGCAGGGGGAATCCACCCTTGCAGGAGTGGGGGGAGGGGCTTCTAGTCTCCTCCCTGGAGGGGGCAACCGCCAGGGGCTTCTACCTGATCACTGACTCCTTGTTGCCTCAGCTGCTGCTCCCGAACGGCCTTCCTCTCCTGCATGGCTCTGGCCAGCTTCTTCTTCTAAGGAAGGGAATGAAAGGGGCTTAGTAATCTTGGGAGTGAGGAGGGGGGGGACCTTCTTGACCAAAGAGACCCCTGACCCCCTTTCAGGGCCAAGTTGGGCCAGTGGCAGTAATGGAGGAGCAACTACAGGTAGTCTTCAACTTACAACAATTCATTTAGTGACCATTTGAAGTTACAATGGCACTGAAAAAAGTGACCCATTACCATTTTTTCAAAGTTACCACCACTGCGGAATCCCCACAGTCACATGATTTACATTCAGTGGCAACTGACTCATATTTATGACGGTTGCAGTGTCCCGGGGTCACCTGATCCCCTTTTGTGACCGTCTGACAATCAAAGGCAATGGGGAAGCCAGATTCAGTTAACTAACTTAACAATTCATTACCTTATTTTAACGACCCCATAATCCCTTGCGTGGTGGAGTTGGACAACTGAATGGAGCTAGCAGAGTGTTTACTGGCCGGATGCCCTTCCTGTCACCGATGCAGGGTTTTGTTCAGCAGTTACATTTTCATTGTGCCCAGAGAGAGAAATATTTGCCTCTCCCTAGGATCAAACTCACAACCTCCTGATTGTGAGGCGAGAGCTCCACCTCTAGGCCACCACACCACTCCACTAATTTAACAATTACAGTGATACAATTAACAACTGTGGCAAGAAAGGTCATAAAATGGGACAAAACTCCCTTAACAAATGTCTCACTTAGCAACAGTAACTGGACTCAATTGTGATCGTAAATCGAGGACTACCTGAATTGGATCCTGGGATAGAAATAGGGATGCGACCTCCTTGCCCCATCTCCCCTCAGTTCCTGTGTCCTGCCAGCCTTAATTCCTGCACCCACGCCAGCTCCCTCAGCCTCCTGGCCCGGCCTGGCATATGCCATCTTGCCCTTCGCTGGGACGTTCTGGCGGAGGTGGGAAGGCTGAAGGTCTGTCCCCAAGGCTCACCAGGTAGATGTTGTACTTCAGCAGCCGCTTCCGGGCATCTGAGACGCTTGAGCCCAGCTCCCTCAGTTTGGTCTTCATGTCAACCATCAGGTGGGCGGGAGGGTCCTGGTGGCCCTGGAGCTTGGTGACTTCGGGCAAGAGGGGCCCCAAGGCAGTATACAAAGCAGAAATGAAATTCCTGGAATCGGAACATCAGGAGAAGGTCCTGGGTGGCAGGTATCCCAGCTCAGCAGCAGATCCTGCAAGGGCCGAAGGAAGGCCCAGGGAAGGTCCAGAGCTGCTGGGCAGAGGCCCTCCTCTCCTTCGGTCCCCACCACTGACCCTGTCACAAAGTGGGTCTGCTCTGGACACTTGCAGGGCAGACCCCCTACCCTGGGGCACATGGAGGCAGCATAAGGATGTCAGTCTATGGAGATTCTCAATCATCCAGGTGATAGTGGTCCCCTCTGCTTTTTCAAGAGGCAACTGGACTTTCTGGTTTTTAGAACAGAATAGAGCTGGAGGGGACCTTGGAGATCTTCTAGTCCAGCCCCCTGCTCAAGCAGGAGAACCTATACCCTTTCAAAGAAATGACTGTCTAGTCTCTTCTTAAAAACCTCCAGTGGTGAAGGAATCCCAAAACCTCTGGGGGGAAGTCGTTCCACTGGTGAATTGTCCTCACATTAAGGAAGTTTCTCCTTAATTCCAGGTTGCTTCTCTCCTGGATTGGCTTCCACCTGTTGCTTCTTGTCCTGCCCTCTGATGCTTTGGAGAATAATTTGACCCCCTCTTCTTTGAGGCAGCCCCTCAAATACTGGAAGGCTGCTATGGTGTCACTCCTAATTCTTCTCTACTTTAGACTAGCCAAACCCAAAACCTGCAGCCGTTCTTCATATGGTTTCTTTCTTTTCTTTGAAGACATTTCACTTCTCATCCAAGAAGCTTCTTCAGCTCTGTTATGAGAAGTGAAACATCTTCAAAGAAAACCCAGAAAGTCCAGTTGCAGCTTTGAAAAAAAAAATTGCCTTTGGGACATAATGATGACAGTTCTTCTGATTGTGGCTGTGCTGAGCAGGAGGAGGAGAGGGCCCACCTGTCCAGATTGGTGAACTTCCTGGATCCATCTGGTTGGCCGCTGAAGGACCTACAACGCTGGACCAAGGAAGCTCCACTGGCTCCCTGTCAGCTTGCCTGCACCGACCGGCTCTCTGACGTTGGACATTGTGTGAAAGATTGTTAATGTTTCTTTCTAGAATATATTTCTCTGTAAAACATTTCACTAGGATTATGTTTAAGAAGATTCTGTATTCTTCCAACAGTGAATCTGTTTTTATTCCAGGATGGGGAACCCAGGCAAGATGCTACTTCAGAGGTGAAATCCAACTTTTTCCCCTACCAGTTCTGCGGGCATGGTTTGGTAGGCATGGCAGGGGAAGGATACTGCAAAATCTCCATTCCCACCCCACTCTGGGGCCAGCCAGAGGTGGTATTTGCCGGTTCTCCAGAACCTGTCAGAACCTGCTGGATTTCGCCCCTGTGCCACTTGCAATACAGGAGGCTCTTAAGATGGGTGAAAGAGATGCGATATATGCTCTGAATAGGCAGGATGAAATTGTCCTTCAAAGGAACGCCTGAAAAGAACCACCTAGCCAGGTGCCCTGAGGCACGGCCAGTCCCATGGAGGAGGGCCAGCCCTCGGTGGCAGTTGGGGGGGGTCCCTGCTGGCCATGACTCCCGTAAGGGGCCCAGTCACTCTGGCTCAGCCTAAACTACCTCACAAGGTCGGGAGAAGGATAACTGAAGGTAGACCTGGAAGACCCAAAGGTGCTTTTCCAAAGGCAGCTGGACATCCTTGATTTTCTTCTTTGAAGACGTTTTGCTTCTCATCCAAGAAGCTTCTTCAGTTCTGAAGAGAAGCGAAACACTTTCAAGGAAAAAAAAGAAAAAAGCCCAGCTGCCTTTTGGAAAAGCATCCTTAGGACAACCATGACCTGGATGATGGAGCATCTCCATAGATGAGACCTGGGAGAAAAACTTTGCTTGCTGTCTCCAGGAAGAAGGGGGCAGATGACGGCCTCCAAGCAATCTCACGGGGATCCATGGCTGCAGCAGCCTCCAGATCCCCCCACAGCTGGCTGGCCTTGGAGAGCCCATCCCCCCTTAGCTGACTGCTGGGACGGCCCTGCCTTTCCCCCTGCAGCCAAGAGTCCCTCTCGTGAGGGGAGACACTTACAGGGTCTCCTCATCCAGCTCCTCTTCGCCATAGTTGACGTGGTCACTCATGGAACATCGAGGCTCTACTGAAAGAGAAGTGGGGAGAGTGAGACTGGCAGCTCTGAGGGCTTGGGGGGGGAGATAAGAGTTGGGGGGCTGGGGATGCAGCTCCCCAAGAGCAGACCACCCACCCTGTGGAAGGAGAGTGACATTAGAAGAGATTCCCCGTTTGACTGACTGACTGATTCATTCATTACAGGTAGTCCTTGACTTACGTCCACGATGGAATCCAAAACTTCTGTTGCTAAGCGAGACAGGTGTTGTGAATTTTGCCCTGTTTTACAACCTTTCCAGCCAGATCTGTTAAGTGAATCACTGCAGTGGTCAAGTTAGGAACACGGCCATTAAGCGAGTCTGGCTTCCCCATTGACTTTGCTTGTCAGAAGGTCGCAAAAGGGGATCACAGGACTCCAGGGCACTGCGACCGTCATAAATATGAGTCAGTGGCCAAGCGTCTGAATTTTGATCACGTGACCACAGGGATGCTGCCATGGTCATAAGTGTGAAAAATGGTTATAAGTCACTTTTTTCAGTGCCGTTGTAACTTTGAATGGTCACTAAACGAACTGTTGTAAGTCGAGGACTCCCTGTAGTTCAGTCAAAGGTAGAGGCTGCTCGATCCCAAATGAAGATGAGCCCAGAAGAGAAACTCTTGGTGAATAAACATTCCCTCCCCCCCTCTCTCTCTGATGGCTGCCCACCCTGCAAGGGGCTCTGGGAGTATTTTCTCTCATTCTCCTCCTGGACCAGGTCTGGCTGCTGCCCCAATTCTGGCCTTGCCACGAACGGCTGAGCTGCCCTGCATTGCCCGGAGGTGGCACTGTTGGTGCCTGTGGCTGCTCTCTGGCACTGAGCCAGCTCTGCCCCATCCACAGAAGGTTAATTCTCCCAGTCAGGAGCAGCAGAGAGGAGGGGCTATCCATGCCTGGCTGGGCCCCCAAGTATTCCTAACAGATTAACAGTTGGAAGGGACCTTGTAGGTCATCTAGTCCAACCCCCCCGCCCAAGCAGGAGACCCTACACCATTTCTGACAGATGGCCGCCCAGTCTCTTCTTAAAAGTCTCAAGTGATGAAGCTCCCACAACTTCCGAAGGCAACTTCTGTTCCATGGGTTGATGGTTCTCACTGTCAGAAAATTCCTCCTTATTTCCAGGTTGAATCTCTCCTTGTTCAGTTTCCATCCATTATTCCTTGTCTGGCCTTCGGGTGGATTGGAGAATAGCTTGACCCCCCTCCTCCTCTCTGTGGCAGGCAGCCCCTCAGATATTGGAAGACTGCTATCCTGTCTCCCCTGGTCCTTCTCTTCACTAGACCAGCCATGCCCAGTTCCGATCATCCCTTGGCAGTTGCCCTGAAGGAGGCCAAGAGGCCATATGGGCCTGCCTGGGCTCCAGACCAGCTGCCTTCTCCCCCACTGACCCCTTTGCCCTTCATCCCAGGGAGCAGCCTGGGGGGGGGAGTTCTTACCTTGGAGATTTGAGGAGATGGAGCCTCTGCTGTCCATGGCCTTGGCGACTGAAAGGCTGGGAAGGAGAGAGAGAAGCCGGATGAACCTGCGGCTGAAGGGGCAGGGGGAGGCTGGGTCTGGCTCTCAGGGGCCCAGGAAGGGCCTGCACCCTGGCCCAGGCATCTGGGGTGGGCGGGTGGCTCCATAAGTCCTCCCCCACAATCCCTAATGTTGAAGCCTCTCACAATCTGGGAGGCTCCAACCCCATATGCAGGGGCAAATTTCCTCTGGGCTTTTATTTCATCAGAAAAAGTGGAAGATCTTCCTTCCTTCCTTCCTTCCTTCCTTCCTTCCTTCCTCTCCTCCTCCCTTGCATCTCCCTCCCATCCCCTCCCTCCCTCCTTCCTTCCTTCTTTCCTTCTTTCCTTCCTTCCCTCCCTCCCTCCCTCCCTCCCTTCCTCTCCCCTCCCTTGCATCTCCCTCCCATCCCCTACCTCCCTCCTACCTCCCTCTCCCTCCCTCCCTCCCTTCCTTCCTTCTTTCACATTGTCATTTTCAACTGGCGGTCAATGCCGCAGGGCTCCTTCACATCTCCACTAGACTCTCTGGCTCTGTGCACATATCTGTGCTATGCACAGTGTTTTCTAAAATGCTTTTATTTGGGAATCCTTCCCTCGTTTCTCTGTTTTGGCTCCCGTTCCACTAACCGCTAGAGGGGGTGATTTATTCTCATCCTTCCGAAGGCACATAAGCCGGCGTATTAAATGACAGGAATTAAAAACCTGAGTAAAACAGCCTCATCCCAAGAGCAAACCATTAGAAAAAGCAGGAGAGAAAGGCGGGTCAGAGCTATTAATGAAGAGGCAACTTGGCCAGCGTCCACCATGAAAAACCTGCAGCCTGTCAGTTCCCCTTTTCTTAACACCAGGACTCTCGCAGCCGTTTCCGTAGCCAACATTGTGTCTCCTTAATCTTCCCAGCAGCATTGTGATGTCAAGAGCTAATTGTGAGTTCTTGGCTTGTCATCCAGCCATGGAGCTCTTTGTGGGAGCCCTGTGATTTGCATGTTCAACTCTTCCTAAACCTAAACGATTCTGGTTCCGTTTTAAAGTGATGCGGAGGACAGAGAGGCAGAGAGAGAGCGAAACAAGAGCCGCCTCTGGTGTGGCACCAGCAGAGGGCAGTGCGGGAGAAAGTTTCTCAGGGCTGGACCACACAGGTAGACCATCTCAGAAGCATCTGGGAGGCCTCAGAGGAGGACCCAGGGCCAGCTGCGTTGGGCCCCTTCCCCTCCTAAAAGTTTTGGGAAGTATTGGGGCACCTCCTTCCACGCTTCTGTGAAAATTGGGTGAACACTTATCCACACCACCCATTTCCCAACTTCTCCACAAGCTTCTCCTCCTCCTCCGAGATACAATCTCCAGCTCACACCACTGGCCATAGTGGCCACCAGCATTTAAAATGGAGGTTCCTCTCACCAGAGCGCCTTCCCTTTGCTGTCCTTCAGGTTCCTATTGATTTGTGAAGTTCTATTTGTTTTGGGTTGCCAGCATCAGCCAATTGGCTTCAGGGTACCTCTCCGAGCAACCATGGTTCACTTCTGACCCTGCCTTCAGCCCCCACCCCCCACAAACCAGAGCTCCAATCTGGGTTGGGTAGCTTGTGAACATTATAGACAAACCATATGGTGGCCAAACCTGGATGGATGAAGTAATGCTACTCCTGGCTGAGGGACAGGAGGCCTCCTCCAGCAGTCTCTTCCCCCGGGCTACCCCAGACCCACCTCAAGGGAAAGGACCCTGCTATATCTGGCTGAGGTCCACCTGAGCTTGCGTCCTGCTTCCTACTTCTTCCTTGGAGTAGCTGTTACTTCCTGGTTGCTAGGCGGTGATGTCAAGGCTGAGTGATGAGGTCACAAGGGAGGGAGGACATCATGGAACTGGCAGGTGTCAGCCAAAGGTCCCTTGGTCTCCTGGCTCTTGCAGGTGTGTTGCTAGCAGAAGTTGCTCAATCACTTGGAAGAATCTGGAAAATGCCACTTTTGAGGGAATCTTGAAGGCATCTCTTGATCTTCAGATAGGTTGGGACATCAATGCCCTCCTTCCCTTTTGGCAGGCAAAGGCTACCATGAATATTTTGGAGAAAAAGGCACAACAGCAGCTTAAGACATGACCCACCCAAGAGGGAAAACCAGACATTTGAGGGAGAAAGGAATCAACTGCTTTGATTATGGTGATGGTACCCAGAGACTATAGCATCTCCTGTGGTGGCTGTGACTCCAGGGTGCCCTCCAATGCTTCCAAGGTCGAACAAAGGCCCATAAAGTTTGACTGGAGTAAGCCAGGGGAGTGGGCTCAGTGCAGCACCAGGAACTCTTCACCTTGTGCTGAGGCCCATCCTGTGGTTGTTGGTTGAGCCATGGACAAAAAGTCTCCTGGTGGCTCCTCTTCCCTAGGGAGCCCCAGAAGCTTGCAAGGCAGATGAGCCAAGCTAGGTCAGTGCTTGGGCTGGGACAGCCTAGCCAAGACCCTCACCTGATGTGACCCATCACAAGACCCACCACAAGACCTCACCTGACATGACCCGCACCTGGCGTGACCTTCCCATCACAAGACCTACTGAGCACACGAAGCCCTTATAAGGAGAAGGACACCAACATGGACATCCTCTACACTCCGCCAGTAGCCAGGAGGCAACTGGGCTTCCTTGTTTTTCTTTGAAGACCTTTCGCTTCTCACCCAAGAAGCTTCTTCAGCTCTGACTGAATGGCGGGGAATGTAAGGATTTATACTCCTTGCAGACAGCTGGTCCTTTGCATCCTTTTAGAGGGCCATTGTGGCCAATTGGAGGTTTATCTGTAGTCCTCAGGGTCACCTGAGTGGTGCTCCTGGTTCCTGTAGTCTGCACTTTTTTTCCTCTGGATTATCTATTCCTACTCCCACATTCAAGTGTTTCAAAAATCCTCTACAAGGATGCAAAGGACCAGCTGTCTGCAAGGAGTATAAATCCTTCCATTCCCCACCATCCAGTCAGAGGTGAAGAAGCTTCTTGGATGAGAAGTGAAACATCTTCAAAAGAAAGAAAGTAAAAGTCCAATTGCCTCCTGGAAAAGCCCCTTTGGGACAGCCATGACCTGGATGACTGAGAATCTCTACAGACATTACTTAGCCTGGTAACGCAACGTTCGGAAGCTCAGATCGTCCATCCTCATCCTCCACCAGAGCTACATATCTTCCCCACTATCGCAAACTAGCCAGCCTTGCCAAGGTGAATAGAAGTGGGGAGAAGTTGTGGTGTGCAGTCCCTCAGGGCTACAAGCCCATGGCACTTGGCCAGGGCTTCCTGCTGACTTCAGGAATGGAAGCTGGGAAGAGCCGCTCTGCTTTCAACACCGCGGTGCTTTCAAACAAAACCTTCAGGATGTTTACAAGGAGAAGCTGCAGCCTGCCTCCCCCTCTCCTGCGGTGGGTGACTTTCTCCATCCCAGGCGTCCTTGGGCTCCAGCAGGTGCTTTGTGGCTTTGTGGCTGTGTCCCAAGCAGCTGTGAGAGCACGACACAATTTAAGGCTCGGCATTCAGAGCTCTGCAGCTCACAAAGTGCATTCCAGCTTAGATTTGTGGTTGTGAGTAAGCCCACAGCTGCTTTGTAGACTGGGTGGTGATCCAAGGTGAAATTGGCAATTTCTGGGTTTCTCCCAACTTTCACTTTGCAGCAAGAAGATGCAGAGCCAGGTAGAAGAAAGAAGGAAGATGGTTGGAAGAAGCAGCAGTTCTCAAGTTGGCAGCTTGAAGATGGGTGGACTTCAACTCCCAGAATTCCCCAGCCAGCGCATGGGAATTGTAGTCCACTCATCTTCAAGATGAACACTGAATCATAGGCTTTCAAATGTGAAATATGGAAACTTATAGGACAACTCCGTGACTTCATGTGCCTGATGGGTCTCACCAAACAAGTAAAAAATCTACTGGAGACATTCACTGAACACATTGACCTTGGTTAGTGTGAATCTTGGTTAGTGTTTTATGACTTATGGTGTCAGCCCTACTAAGTTTAATTGTCCGTGTTTGGGTAAAGCCACAAAAATGGATGAACAGTTAAGCGGAGATATGAATCCAGTCAACAGATCTTGAGGCCAAGAGTTGAAAGAGCTACAATAGTAAAGGAGTGGCACACAGGTGTCACTCAAGGATTATCCAGCAGGCAATGGGCCAAAAAGAAATATTAAAGGTGATTGGGGTTATTATGTTGTTTTGGTTTTTTGAACATCTCACTTAGTTGTTTTTGCTTTAGAGTTCAGTGGTTTGTGCCAACTCAGAAATGAGTGAGGTCAATCCCCAAAATGTTGTGTAAATGCAAGTGACAGAATCACAGCGTTGGAAGGGACCTTGGAGGTCTTCTAGTCCAACCCTCTGCCTAAGATCGGAGACCTTATACCTCCCCATATAAATGATTGGACAATCTTTTCTTGAGAACTTCCAGTGTTGGAGCACCCACAACTTCTGGAGACAAGGCGTTCCACCGATTGATTGTTCTCACCCTCGAGAAATTTTTTCTTAGTTCTAGGTTGGTGATCTAATGATTTTCCATCCATTACTTGTCCTGCCTTCAGGTGCTTTGAAGAATAAATTGACCCACCTCTTCCCTGTGACAGCCCCCTCAAGTATTGGAAAGGAGGAAGGAAGGAGTCATAGGCCTGGAAGGGACCTTGGAGGTCTTCTAATCCAACCCCCTGCCCAACCATCCTGGACAAATGGTTGCCCTGTCTTTTCTTGAAAACCTCCAGTGATGGAGCACCCACAACTACAAAAGGCAAGCTGTTCCACTGATCAATCGTTCTCACTGTCAGGAAATTCCTCCTTATCTCCAGGTTGATCTCCCTCTGAGGAGCTTCCACTGGTTGCTTCTTGTGCTACCCTCACTTGCTTCATCTTCAATGAACATAGGTGTCAACCCTGAAGCTGACCTGACCAAAGCCATCTTGGAGCTTCAGTGTTGCCCCACTGGAGCTGAGGGATAGGGAGGGGGGAATAGAGATAGCTGGGGTTTTGTAGCCAAAACAAAATTCTTTCTCTTGAGAACCAAGGACATTCCCGCACCTGGCCAGAGAGAGGAGGAGCAACGTTACCAGGCAACCAGATGGCAAACTGATTGGACCGTGTGATTGATTGTTTGGGGAAGGAGAAAAACTTTTACTTTTAATTAGGTGAAAACCATGGGAATCTTCAGAGTCGGTTTTCACCAGGACTGTGCCAATATGATATATCCAATAAAACTATTCTTTGAGGAATCTACTGGCCTCGGAGTTTTGCATGCTTTGGGTGTATTACTTGGAACCCTGACAACAAGCCCTCTTCCCTGTGACAGCTCTTAAGTCAAGATAGGGAGAGTTGGAAAAGTGGCACCCTGGACACAGAGATGGTCAGCCTCTCGTTCCCTCTTTTCTGCTCCAAGACAAGCCCGCTAGTCTTTCTCCCATGGCCAGGCCAGAGAACAAGTGTCTGCAAGGCATGGTCAACATTCAGCATGGTGTGGCACTGCCATCCCTTCAAGGTAGACCAGACTAGGAATCTAATGATAGGTAGGTTGGTGCTACTTTTATTGCAAAGGTATAAGAACAGACTCTTGCAAATCTGAATGGGCTTCTCTCCTCCTTCCCTTTATCTCCTGGAGAACTAGCAAGGGGCTCGGCTGAGATGTCTTCTCATGTTACATTCCTGCCTGGACTCAGGTTTCTTTTATCTGACTGTTCTCTTGGTAGCAGCTCTTCCTTCCGTTCCTCAAGGTCACATATGCTACCCACTTTCAGATGCACATAAAGTCGCCCCCTCCATCTTTGAGCCATGGTGGCACAGTGGTTAGAGTGCAGTACTGCAGGCTACTTCTGCTGGCTGCCGGCTGCCTGCAATATGGCAGTTCAAACCTTACCAGGCTCAAGGTCAACTCAGCCTTCCGCCCTTCCAAGGTGGGTAAAATGAGGACCCAGATTGTTGGGGGCAAGAGGCTGACTCTGTAAACCGCTTAGAGAGGGCTGTAAAAGCACTATGAAGCAGTATATAAGTCTAAGTGCTATTGCTATTGCTATTTGATCCCACCCTCTTAGCTATATTCTCTTGACTCTTCTGATAGCCCCCATGGGCACTTCTGGCAGGGTTCCAAGGAAAAGCCTTGAGGGGCCAAGCCTTGAGTTGAGTCAAAGAAGCAAGATGAGGGATGATCACAAACAGGGCACTCAGAGGTAGCCTCAGTGGTGGGTTTCAGCTGATTCTGACTAGTTCTGGAGAACCGATAGCAGAAATTTTGAGTAGTTCAAAGAACTGGTAGTAAAAATTCTGACCCCGCCCTCATCTATTCTCTGCCTCCTGAGTCCCAGTTGATCAGGAGGAAATGGGGATTTTGCAGTAACCTCCCTCTGGAGTAGGGAGGGAATGGAGATTTTACAGTATCCTTCTGCTGTTACCCCCACCAAGCCACGCCCACCAAACCACGCCCACAGAACCAGTAGTAAAAAAAATTGAATCCCACCACTGGGCAGCCCTCACGGAGGAGGCTCCCGGAGGATCAGCCCCTCCTGACAGCCAATGGCTGCCTGATTCCACCTCAAATCCCCAAATTGTTCTCTCACTCGCGACGTTGGTGGCCTCCTGCCAGGTGGTTTCCCCAGATGCACCTCCAGGTTCCTGATTTCGGAGGAGAAAATAAATAGGTCAGTCACGGATTGACAGGGAACAGGGAGTTTTTCCCCCATAAAGTCTGGGGAGGAGAAGCGGATTAAATCTGGGCGGAGAATCTTAGAGTTGAACTGAGATTCGGAGACCAGCGAGCTCAGCCCGTTGCTTGGCCAAGATCTTGGATTGAATCCCCCTCAACAGGTTGGCCTCCTGACTGCCTTGAATGCCTCCAGAGAAGGAAATAAGAGGATAACTTACGACCCCAATTGAGCCCCAAATTTCTGTTGCTAAGCGATACATTTGTTAATACATTTGTTAAGTGAGTTTTGCCCCGTTGTATGACCTTCCTTGCCACAGTTGTTAAGTGAATCACTCCAGTTATTAGTAACACGGCTGTTAAGTGAATCTGGCTTCTCCATTGACTTTGTTGGTGTGAATTTTGCAAAAAGTGATCATATGGCCTTCAGATACTGCAACCGTCGTAACTATGAGCCATTGGCCAAAGGTCTGAATTTTGACCGTGGGTGTGCTGCAACAGTTGTAGCTGTGAAGGATGGTCTTAAGTCCCTTGTTTTCTGCTCCGTTGTAACTTCAAACGGTCACTAAATGAACTATTGTAAGTCAAGGACCACCTGTATTATCTATATTCACCACCTTGAGTTACCGATAATGTAATTAAGTCTAATAAATGAATAATAAATTAACAGATTAACAGAGTTGGAAGGGACCTTGCAGGTCATCTAGTCCAGCCCCTCGCCCAAGAGCTGATCACATCTTTGTGCCACTGGTTGCACTCTCCGACTATTCTTATTGCCCCTTTTCAAAATTATTTCTTAATGAAGGACACAGAGAAGAACGGAGACAGCTCCTTATGGCTCCTCTCCTCCAGCCTCCTGGTGAACCATCCATGAGCATTCTTAAATCACAATTTCATGCTAGCTAGGTAGCCACTTAAGGGAGAATAATGATTAAGATGGGTGGTTTTTAATAATCACAACCAAACAGATCACACAGATCCAACAAAGCCTCTTCCAGGAATGCAGCTGTCCTGAAAAATTGCTGAGCACATTGTAAGCCGCCCTGAGTCTTCGGAGAAGGGCGGCATATAAATCAAATTAAAAAAAAAAAAAATATGGAGCCCCCTGCGCAGAATCAGGCCAGGCCAGGCCAGAATTCAAGGCAAAACTCTTTCAGTGGGGAACGGCCCAGGGCCTGCGACTCTTCAGCACCGGAAACAAACTACAACATCTATAATTCCAGAATGTCTGGTCAGGAAACTTCAGGGCAGCTGGGATAGTCTCAGTGCAGCCACTCCAGGAGCCTTATTAGAGGGTTAGCTCCCTTAGATGGCGAATTATAACATCCAGCCCATTGCGATTCTATGGCTCCACAATTATGGCGATTTTATTATGGTTTTATTTAATATTTTACCTTGTATATTGTACTGTCCACATATCTTTGCCCCCGCTCTATTTAAACTAAATTTGTATATCAGTGATTGCATGACCTCTGTAGATGCCATACATGAAACAAAGAAAGAAAGACGGAAGGAAGGAAAGAAGGAAGGAAGAAGAAAGAGAAAGAGAGAAAAAAGAAAGAATGAAAGAAAGAAAGAAAAAGAAAAAAGAAAGAAGAAAGAAAGAAAAAGAAAGAAAAAAGAAAAAAGAAGGAAGGAAGGAAGGAAGGAAGAAAGAAAGATGGAAGGAAGGAAGGAAGGAAGGAAGAAAAAGAAAGAAAGAAAGAAAGAAAAAAAACAAAGAAAAAAAGAAAAAAGAAAGAAGGAAGGAAGGAAGGAAAGAAGGAAAGAAGGAAGGAAGGAAGAAAGAAAGATGGAAGGAAGAAAGGAAGGACGGAAGGAAGAAAAAGAAAGAAAGAAAGAAAGAAAGAAAGAAAGAAAGAAAGAAAGAAAGAAAGAAAGAAAGAAAGAAAGAAAGTCAGTCACTTAACTGGACCCTAGCTTGGGAATCAACATAATGGGAGATTTGGTCCAATGTTTACCTGAAATCAAGAAGCACTTTGGGCATTTCCTTAATTTATTGAGGAACGTAACTCTCAAACCAGGATGTGCAAGGCAAGACTTGTTCCTGCTCAGTCCATGCTGTCTCGGACAGCAAATGCTTCATGGTTCCCAGCTTGTTCCCAGTCAGTTTCTGTATAATCTGTGGCCGACACTTCTCACACGGTCAAAAGAGACACCCTGATGCCTGATCTGGCTATTCCTGAAACAAGAACGGTTCCTTCCACTCTCCTTGGATGGGTGGGTGGGTGGGTGGCACCTCATTCTGTGTTGGCTTCCTTGGCCCGTTCGTTCGAAGCCCAGCACAAACGCCATGGATGCCATTGGCATAATTAGCAGAGGAAAACTATGAGCAAATTCAAAGTTCAAGGATCGCAAAGCTCAGAAGTGACACCATGCAATTCGTGGTTAAGGCACCGGTCTAGAAACTGGGAGACACTGAATTCTAGTTCCTTTTTAGGCAAGAAAGCCGGCTGGGTGACTTTGGCCCAATCACCAGGAGACAGTGAGCTCTAGTCCTGCTTTAGATACAAAAGACAGCTGGGTGACTTTGGGCCAGTCCCTCTCTTTCTCAGTCCAACCTACCTCACAGGGTTGTTGTGGGGAAAATAGGAGGAGAAAGGTGTGTTAGATATGTATGTTCACTGCCTTGAGTTGTTTATAAAAATAATAAAGGCGGGATACAAATAAATAAATAAATTATAGAGATAGGCATAGTCTGTAGCCAGCAGCAAGCAGCGATGCCCAGTTCTGGAGCTACTCACTTTTCCTCTTTTCTATAAGATGCTCAGAGTTGCTTCGAGGTGCCCACTTTTAGCTTGGCAATTCTGGGGGGAAGCTGAGGCCCAAAGGGGTGGGTCTAGAATAGAATAGAATTTTTTTTATTGGCCAAGTGTGATTGGACACACAAGGAATTTGTCTTGGTGCATATTCTATTCTATTCTATTCTATTCTATTCTATTCTATTCTATTCTATTCTATTCTATTCTATTCTATTCTATTCTATTCTATTCTATTCTAGATAGGAGAAGGAGAAGAAGAAGAGGAGGAGGAGGAGGAGAAAGAGGAGGAAGAGGAAGAGGAAGAGGAAGAGGAAGAGGAAGAGGAAGAGGAAGAGGAAGAAGAAGAAGAAGAAGAAGAAGAAGAAGAAGAAGAAGAAGAAGAAGAAGAAGAAGAAGAAGAAGAAGAAGAAGAAGAAGAGACACCTCCAGCCCTGACTGCACAGAAGACAGAATATAGAAATATCAGGTTGGAAAGGACTTTGGAGGTCTTCTAGTCCAACTTCCTGCCCATGACAAAAGACCCTATAACATTCTGGATAAATGGCTGTCCAGACTCTTCTTGAAAACCTCCAGTGATGGAGCAATGCATCTGAAGGACTCCAATTACGGCCTGCACCAAGTAAGCGGTTATCGTGTCTATTTCTTATTTGAGAAATTGGAGGGTTTGAAGGGCCATCTCGCCGCGCTAGACTCACCAGGAAAGTTGAGGAGATTCTGGATGAGGCAGAATAAGATCTATGAAATCACCACCAGAAGTCAGAAACTACCCTGGAAACCCCAGGCAGGGAACTCATGACTTTGAGGACCAAGAGAATAAGAGATGGTGCCTCTCGTGGGGCTTCATAATACATTTCTCTCCTTCCCTTGAAAAATGAGTCATATTTTTGGAGAAGATTTTTTTCACAGCATTCCAGGATCAGGTGGGGGACAAACCTGGACTTCCAAGAAAGGGAGGAGCTTATGGTTGCTTTCCTGATGAGGGAAAAGTCTCCTGCAGCAATGGGTGACTCGTCATTGAGAGGGACAGAGTTGACCATCTGCAGGCTCAACGTGAACTCAGCAACAATCTTTCTGGAAAGTTTCTGGGTTCCCAACAGACCCTACATGAAGCATGAGCCAGCAGGGTTCTGCAGCTGCCAAAAGAGCTAAGGCAATTTTGGGCTGCATCAACAGATGAATAATATTAAGGTAGCGAAAGAGATAGTATTGTTCTGTGTTGCACGCTGGTCAGACTGCCTGTAGAATCCTGGCTCCGGTTCTGGCCATAATACAAGGATGCTAAGGAACTGGGGGAAAATGCAGAGAAGAGTCATGAAGAAGGTGAAGGGTTTAGAGGCTGAAAATGGTTTAAAGAACAGAGTGTACTCAGCCTAAAGAAGAAAAAGTGCAGGGGAGACACAATAGCGGTCCTCTAATTCTTGAAGAGCTTCTCCAGGCAAGAAGAGTGAGATTTATTCTCCATATTGCCTGAAGACAGGACAAGATCTGGAGCAGGGATATCCTGGCTGGCTGGGGAATTCTGGGAGTTGAAGTCCACAAGTCTTAAAGTTGCCAAAGTTGGACATCCCTGAACTAGAGGGTGGAAGTCCCAAAGGAGCTTTTTCAAGAGGCAATTGGACTTTTTTGGTTTTGCCTTGAAGACGTTTTGCTTCTCATCCAAGAAGCTTCTTCAGTTCTGAAGAAACTTCTTGGATGAGAAGTTTCAAGCACCGAAGAACTTCAAGAACTGAAGAAGCTTCTTGGGTGGGAAGTGAAATGTCTTCAAGGCAAAATAAAGTCTTTTGTTGCCGTTTGAAAAAGCACCTTTGGGACAACCATGACCTGGATGACTGAGAAGCTCCATAGAGCTCCACTGGGGTTGAAAGCCTTACAGAGGGAGGCACAAATTCAAAGTATGGGGGAATTTCCTGATTTCCTGAAGTCTATGAAACAGTGAACCAGCTGTCTCCTGGAGTTATGGATGTTTCCATCTCTGGAGGTCTTGAAACAAAGTTGGGCAGGTCTTTCTCTGAAGATGTTTGCTCTGGCCTGGAAAACTGCCAAGATTCCTTTCAACTGTATGGAATCTAAGCATCCAGAGGAACTTCCATAGGTGCAACATAGGGTGGAGAAGGCTTCTCTGGTGCTCCTGGCCAGAAAAGGCTATTGCCTGCCCAGAAGCTTTTGCAAGGATTTGATCTGCTGGATCCCCCAAGGAGTACAATGCAAACGGACTCCCCACCTCGCCTTTAGAAACAGCGAGACCCACGTTGCTCCGCGGAGCAGCTGGGGAGAACTTTTTCGGATGGACACTCGTCCAACCGAGTCCCTTTGAAGTTTTGAGTTTGGCCCTAACGGCCAATGAGAATTTAATCCCGAAATCCAACCCTCTAACCGCCACCCCATCTGATGCGTAGGTGCAGCCCTAAACATTGCAACAGATGTCCCGCAGTTCAAAGCTCTGACATGAGATTTCCAGGAAAGGCTCCTTCGTTGGAATAACCCTAAACCGTCTTCTAGAAGACCACCCACCCCTATCGCTTAATTCCATTTCCATAAGAGGAGGTAGAAAGCCAGCCAAGCCTGGCGCAAGATCCCTTTCATTGGCCAAGTGGTTCTCGGATTCGGAATGCGTTTCTGGATATCTATTAAGCAAATCTAAACCTCCACTTCCTAGTTTACTTTTGAAACGGTTGCGTTCACCATGGAGTCCATTTCGCTGGAATGTGCACCACCATGATGGCGAAGCTGGAGGAGATAAGGCGACCCAGCCTGCGAGGGAATATCATCTGTTTCCATGTGGGTGGCCCAACCTCTGCAAGGCCTGGTGGCTTTAGGGAAGAGATAAGGTGGAAAACTTTTGTGGACGACCTGGAGAACGGAGAAAAGAAACTCAAGAGAGGCCAGCTGGAGGGCAGGCAGTGGAATCGTTTTCATTTACAGTTTGCGATCATCCTACAGGCATAAATCACTCACACCTGTACTTTAGGCAGTCCAAAATGTGACTCACCCAAAATTTTACACTTTTTGGAAATGGAAGAAAGACAGAAATTTGTAATAAAGGATTAATTTGGGCCACGTTAATTTCCCAGCCACACCCCCACCCTCGAGTCTCAAATAGATTGTGCAATCCAGGTAGTACCTCAACCTTGGCAACTTTAAAATAGCAATAGCATTTAGAGTTATATACTGCCACATAGCACTTGACAGCACTCGCTGGACGTTTTACATTACATTTTACATTATTTGCAAATTGCCCCCCACAATCTGGGTCCTCATTTCACCAACCTTGGAAGGATGGAAGGCTGAGTCAAGCTTGAGTTGGTCAGGATCGAACTGCTGGCAGAGTTTGCCTGCAATACTCCATTCCAACCACTGCGCCACCAGGGAAGATATGTGGACTTCAACTCCCAGAATTCCCCAGCTTCAGGTATTTCTCTGACTGTCATGGGGAATGCAGTCTGGCCTTGGAGTTGTTTTAAGACTCCAAGAGGTTCAGGGCAGAATCTCCACTGAAATTCATGCGCTTGTGTTACTTAATGCCCAGCGTTGTGAGATGCTCCTCTCCGCCAACTTTGTAGGTTGAAGTCCAGGGCAGCAAATGGAGGAAACCTTAAATACCCAAGAAAGAAAGTCTTGGATTGAGTTTGGATCTCTTTCCTTCTGCTGCCTCAAATGGCTCATTTATACTGAGCCCTAAGTGGGGACGGAGGCCCCCTGCTTGGGGCCTTGCCTGATTCCCAGCTGCCAAGATCCAAGCTGCCTTCCTAGAACAAAGAATAACAGGGAGCACCAGAAGACCTTGGAGCTCTTCTAGTCAACCCTTGGTCAAGCATCCCAGCCCAATGGCTGTCCAGTCGCTTCTTTCAAGCCTCCCGTGATGGAGCACCCACAACTTCTGGAGGCAACGTCCACTCATGAACAGAATTACACAATGACAGTTGGAAGGGACCTCGGAGGTCTTCTAGTCCAGCAGGAGACCCTGGAGTGTTCCAGACAAATGGCTGTCCAGTTGCTTCTTGGAAATCTCCATAATGGAGCACCCACAACTTCTGGAGTGCAGCTGCTCTACTGATTAATTGTTCTCAACTAATTTCTCCTTAGTTCTAGGCTGAATCTTGCTTTCATGATCTTCCACCCCTTGCTTCTTGTTCTGCCCTCAGGTGCTTTGGCAGTGATGAAATTCAATTTTTTTTACTACCGGTTCTGTGGGCGTGGCTTGGTGGGCATGGCAGGGAAAGGATACTGCAAAATCCCCATTCCCTCCCCACTCCTGGGGGCAGCCAGAGGTGGTATTTGCCGGTTCTCCGAACTGCTTCAAAATTTCCGCTACCGGTTCTCCAGAGCCTGTCAGAACCTGCTGGATTTCACCCCTGTGCTTTGGGGAATAAGTCAATCCCCTCTTCTCTGTGACAGCCCCTCAAGACAGTTATCCTGTCCCCTCCCCAAATCCTTCTCTTTGTTAGACTGGACAATCCCAGGTCCCTCAAGGGTTTCGCCTCCAGACCTCGGACGGCCTCTGCTCCTCTTCTCTGCTCCCCTGTGCTAGAAACCAAGGCAGGAAGACCCCACAAGGGTTGGTTCCCCTCTCTTCCTCCAGGCAGGGGCCGAAAGAGCAGAAGCTTGTGGTTTGCGAGAACACTTGACCCCTGCCACGAATGACAGAAGCTGGCTTGCAACAAACAAGCCAGATTCCCAAGACACACACTAGGTCTCAAGGAAGCTTTCCAAGCAGCTGTCAGGCAAGCTGCTGCAGTCAGATGCCTAATTCCCGCTCGCAGGGAAAGCCGGACCGTTGCTGGGTCTGGAAAGCCCCTTTCCTTGGCACCCCCACTTCTTCTTTTCACAATGTCTCCCTCTAGACACCCCCCCCCCAATTTCCCAGTCCTGGGGGAAAATTGATCGGGAGGAGAAGCCGAGAGCAGCGAGGGAGGCTCCACTTTCTGTTCTGCTGGCTGCTGATTTAGCAATCGGGCTGGGAAAGCAAAATGAAAGAGCCGGTCTGTGTGTGTGTGTGTGTGTGTGTGTGTGTGTGTGTGTCTGTGTGTGTGCAGCTCAAAGCCTTCCTTCCCCAAATGGCTGCCAGGCTCACCATTAAACAGAAGTCTGTGCAGAGATTTACAGCCTGCAGAAAAGCCCCTTAGTGGCCGAGGGCAATTGGAGTCAGGGTTCCCGGGGTGAGGAGGGGGCATTGCTCAGTGCTGCCAAGGCCTGCAGGGGAGTTGTCGGCATGGGTCCAGGCACTTGAGTGGGGCAGGAGAGCACTCTCCCTACTTTTGGAAGGGGGGGCAGAGACACGATGGGGCTTTGATGCAACACCTCAGCCAAACAGATGTTTGGATTCTGGAAGGACACGAGGTCATGAGATGCCCACCGTTCTGGAGATGGCTCCTGGCTCTGAGAGGGTGGGTGTTCAACGGATTTGGCCTTGGACCTTCGGCCTGCATCAGTTCCAGAGTAGCTCTAGATTTCCACACTTCCAGAGTCCCACTTCCATTCAGCAGTGAAGATCACTGTCCAGTCCAGTGATAGTAGAAGCCAATGACCTTCTTTGCAGTGTGACTGACGGGGGGGGGGACTTGCCAGGGCTCGGCTTCCCCTCTGCATGAACCAGCCAGGGGAAAAGAAAGTCCTTCCCTCCCCTTCCCTTTCCTCCCCCCCTCCCCTGAAGCAGAAAGTGGGGAATTTTGGTAGAATGGAAAATGAAATCCAAAATGAGCTTTTCTGGTTCCTACAGCCTTTTCTTTTTTGCTTATTTTCCTGGCTCACTGTAGCCAATGGTGGTTGGAGACCCTGGACGAAGCACCTGGTGGCAGAACTGATGCATGAGACAATTCCGCAGCTTTTGATGGGAGGCAAATCACAGCTTTTATACATGAGCCCCCCCTCCCCCCATACCATATGCTGTCCTGAAAACAAGGACTGTGCTGGAAATGTATTCCACTTTATTTCTGCACGGTCATCTTTCTTGGCCCAGATCATGTCTGGTTCTGGAGGCACCAACTGACTGGTCCACCATGTCCTCCAGGGTCAGCAGAAATGTTTTGATTGGCAGGTCCATTTCAAAGGCTTTGAAGAGTCTGGAGATGATGCCATGCGCAAGTGACCTGAGTCAGATCCATGGGGAGAAGGATGGCTTCATGCTTGGCCAGTGGGAGCTCTCCTCACACAAAGACCCATCCAGCCTGACCCTCTGGCCAGCAGTGCCTGAAAAGCACCTGACTGGCTGGAGGTACTCCAAAATAAAGACTCCTGTTTCTCTTCTCCTAGGGGAGGGGTCCTCCTGGCTCTGCTGAAGGTTGATTTTGAGGCTGCTTTGGAAAGCTGTGAAGTTCTGTCCAAGTGGACCAGGTCAAGGTGGCCACCACTGTTTCCTCCATGTCCTTAAAGGCAGCCACTTGGATCTCAAGGAGGAAATCCATTCTCATCCCCTGTTGGGATCTAAGCATCCTTTGTCCCCAAACACCACCCAGCTCTGATCCTGTGGCTGCCCCAAAGCATGGGAGGAGGTTGCTCTGGAGCATGGAAGAGTCCTACCTACAGTTGACTGGCCGGATAACTTTCCTTTTCTTTTTTTGGCCCTTGGTCCAGTTCAGGACAGGGGCAGTTCTGAGGATGGGCTCCAGCACAAATCCGAAAGCTCGGAAGGCTAAACCTCTGGTCCCAATGACCGACCCAGATTGGATCCTGCAACATCATCCTGGGACACATAGATTCGCCTTCATCCATGGAGCAGTTCTCCTTGGTTGGGTGTGGGAAAAAATCACCAGATGTCCTTATCTCTCCCTCCATCACTGATTCCCAGGCCAGAGAGTGGGAGGGGGAGAGCAGGAGGTTGAATGGAATGAGGGAGGGGCTTTGTGGGGGGAGAACAGGCCACATGCTGATGTTGCGTTATTACGCAACATCAGCATGTTGCGTTAGGTCTTATTTTTCTTTATTTTCCTTGGAATTAAAGCACAATCTCATTAACCCAGAATTTATTGTTTTTTTTTCCTTTGGCACCATGCTCTTTCCTGATTTGGAAATTCATATATATCAACCCAGGGTTCTCCCTTGAGGCACAAATAATCCGTCTTAAATTATCATATTTTAGGCCCATTATTAAGAGCCTTGGTGGCGCAGCAGACTAAAGTGCTATTAAGTAGCACCAGCTGCCTGCAATTAGTGTAAGTTCGAATCTCACCAGGCTCAAGGTTGACTCAGCCTTCCATTCTTTCAAGGTAGGTAAAATGAGGACCCGGATTGTGGGGGCAATAAGCTGACTTTGTATCAAAAAGAACACCGCTTAAGGGGGGCCCCGAAAGCCCTATTAAGCAGGTATATACAAAAGTATGAAGGCTATTGCTTTACGCATTGTAAACTGCCCTGAGTTTCTGTAGAAGGGCGGCATATAAATCGAACCAATAAATAAATAAATTACGGGAAGACTCAACTCTCTGTAGAAGGCTCTGATGCTGGGAAAGGTGGAAAGAAAGAGGAAGATCAGCCAAAGGTAGATGGACTCAATGTCTATGGAAATCCTCAGCCATCATCCAGGTCATGGTTGTCCCAAAGGTGCTTTTTCAACTGGACACTCTGGTTTTTCTTTGAAGATGTTTCGCTTCTCATCCAAGAAGCTTTTCCAGATCTGAACTGAAGAAGCTTCTTGGATGAGAAGCAAAACGTCTTCAAAGAAAAACCAGAGTGTCCAGTTGAAAAAGCACCTTTGGGACATAAAGAGCATTCTGTTTGTAGTGGCGATGGGTCCCATGTTGGAAGATCTGAAGGACCAGGTTGGGAACAGGTCATCCTGGAAAAAATAATCTATGTTGTTGCTAAGAGGCAACAAGGACTTGATGGCACACAGTCCATCCATCGACACGAAGACTCAGCTCTCTGGAGAAGTTGATCACGCTGGAGAAAGGTGGAAGGAAAGAGAGGAAGAGGACAGGGGGACAGAGTCAGCATCATGGGAAGAACTGAGGCAGACAGTTTTTACTTTTTGTTTTCCCAAAGAGAAAAAAGTGACCTTTTGCCTTTCTTACTAGCTATGAAGGATGGCACACTCATGGCTGAATTTCCACTGTTCTTTACTTCGCTGCCAGCAATTCACAGATAAACGAGAGCAATACAATAGGATGAGCTCTTGCGTATGATTGCTTAATACCTAAGATTAGTTATGAAGTGTACACTGGTTCTGCAAGCTGGCACCTGCTAAAGCTGTAGTTTCGATGCAGAAAAAAAAATTCCCTAAAACAAGCACAAAGTGATCAAGATTACACCCAACTGAGAAGGCTCTTCCAGGCAGAACCACAAAGCTTCTGCTCTTGATCAAAGAAATCTACTCCCCCTCCTGTTCCCTGGGGGAGAGATCTACTTTGGGTGTGGCAAAGGCTCCTGTCAGCATTGGCTGGGCCAGGAAAGACCCGGGGACTGAGATTTGGCTAAGCTGTTGCGTGCTGTGAATTCAGGGGTGGTTCACCTCACGCCATGGGCACGAGAAGGCTCTTGAACCCATCTGGTGCCCCTCTCCAGACCCAGCTTCAGCCACCGTCTCTGAGGCTCAGCAATGGGTTTCCTGCCCTGTTGGGAAGCATCCATGCTGAGCCTGAAAACAGGCTTAAAGTTAAAAAGGCTACCCTGAAACTCCCTACAAGACACAGGAAAAATCAGGAAATCTCAGCCTTGTCCACTGAAGTGACCAGGCCTCTCCACTCGGCATCAGCCAATCTGAGTTGATCTGGAGTCAGAATAGTAGAATAACAGAGTCAGAAGGGACCTTGAAGGTCTTCTAGTCCAACCCCCTGCTCAGGCAGGAGACCCTATACCGTTTCAGACAAATGGCTCTCCGGTCTCTTCTTAAAAGCCTATGCCATGCACGAATACAACTGCTTTGCTTTGCTTTTATTTTATTTTTCAATTTTCATATGTATGTGCAAGTCACTGCTCCATTGGCTTCATCCTCCACATGGCCCCTTGGGAAAATTAACTGCCCACCCTAAGGTTGTGGGAATTGGGTAGTCTAGTCACTTCTAAGTACATCTAGTTTAAAGAACGGAGGACTAAGGGGTCACGTAACAGTCTTCCAGTATTTGAGAGGCTGCCACAAAGGAGACAGGAGGGGATCGACTTAGTCTGCAAAGCCCCTGAAGGCAGGAGAAGAAGCAACGGATGGAAAGTAATCAAAGAGAGAAGCAACCTGGAACTAAGGAGAAATTTCCTGAAAGTGAGAACAATTAATCACTGGAGCAGCTTGCCTCCAGAAGTTGTGGGTGCTCCATCACTGGAAGTTTTTAAGAAGAAACTGGAGAGCCATTTGTCTGCCATGATATTGGGTCACCTGCCTGAGCAGGGGGTTGGACTAGAAGATCTCCAAGGTCCCTTCCAATTCTGTTATTCTGTTACTCTGTTGGACAGCAAAGGTGACCAACAAGCAAGTAGTGGAGCGCATAACACCAGACGTGCCACTGGAAGACAAGACCACAAAACTGCATCTCACTTATTTTGGCCGTGTCATGCGGAGGAATTCACTGGAAAAATCAATTATGTTTGAAAGAGTCAGCAGTAAAAGGAAACCAGACACCAGAGAACATGGTGGCTGGACACCTATGCACCAACCGGAGCAGAGAAAAACTCAAAAAAGATGTGCAAGATTGAAAGATGTGGAGAGACCTGGCCCATGGAATTGCCAAGAGTCGGACAGAGTTGAATGGATCACCACCTCCTCCTCCTCCTCCTCAGGCCACCGAGTGCTGAGCCGAGGATGGGTGATTCCAAGCAGCCCTGTGGTGGTCGTGGGAGGGTCCCGTCTCTCTCCTTGGGTGCTCAACTCCTTCATTGCTTCGGCTGCAGCCCTCAAAGGGAGCCCCCACCTTTTTGGCCATGCCTGAATAGTGAGGCTCTCTGGGCCCTCCCCCTCTCTCCTCCTTCCCTTCCTGGGATTTAATTAGTTGCATAATTATGATGTTTTCAACATCTGGATTTCTCATTCCCTCGTTCATTTTTATCATGGAAGGACCGCTCTTCGTTGTATTTTTATAGTTTATTTTATGAATTTATAATTAATTGCCGCAAAGGCCAAAAACAGGGCTAATAAATACAATTGGAAGGTTGTTTGGATTATGAATTCCCAGCTCTGTTTGCACTTCAAGCTTAATCAGCTCGATAAATGATCTCAGGGCGGGATGTGCAAGTTGAGGGGAGCACTGGCGAATTGTAACTCTGGCTGATTATTTGGGGGCTCAGAGAGGGGCCCTAACCTAGCGGTTTAGTTTATGTGCCAGGGTGTTGAATAAACTCATAAAATGACCCAAAAGCAGATTATTTTTTCCATGCTGAAGAAATGGCAGAAGCCCCCTCCCCACTCCCGTGCTCAGATAGGCCAATAAGATGGGGATAGAGGGCAAATGAGAAACTCACAGGTTGGTATTTGGGAATATTCAAACCTGAAGTAATTTGATGGAAAAAAGGCAGAGAAAATCTTTTCCTTTAAAAAAGAGGAGCCTCCATTTGAAGACTTGGAGGAAAGACGGAGAGCTAAGCCCCTCACCAAATATTGCTGCAGTAATTAATTGTGGAATTGTGGGGTTTCGAAACCGATGGAGCCAGGTTGGAGAGCTCTGTTCCAGGATGAGGCACCAGGAAATGTGACTCCAGACCTCCTGAAGGGGGGCAGGACTTCCTTTCAGTGGAATGGTGGACTGGAGTCTAAAGGGCACAGGTAATTGTGGGGTGCTTGGTGGTCTCTGAGCATGGCTGTTTTCTTGCAGACGTTTCGTTACCCAACTGGTCTGTTAGTGCTGATGATATGGCCTATATGGGTAATGAAACATCGGCAAGAAAGCAACCAAACTCAGAAACCATTAAGCACTGTAAAAAAAAAAAAAAAAAAAGAATTCCAGAGAAGCATGGATTCACACCAGACAAACAAGCAAGCAGAAAACAACAATCAAGGAACTACCAAGGAAAAAAGCCACACTTATTTATTTATTTTATTTATTTGTCAGATTTATATGCCGCCCTTCTCCCGTAGGACTCGGGGAGGAGAGGCCGCAAGGGAGCGATTCAATCCAGCGCCCCGGTGGCCGCCCATTCCCAGGCATCCACCAGGGCCTCTGGTGGATCGTGGGATAGGTCAGTGGGAAATGTCCCAAGCTCTGTCAGGAACCTATCAGGGTCCATCAGGCGCCTGGGGCGGAACCAACGAGTCGGTTCCGCCTCCCAGTGGTGGGGGTTGGTGGAAGGAAAGTCTAGCTGAAGGAGGGAATGGTCGGTCCATGACAGGGGTAGCACAGAAAGGTCACCCCTACCCTGAGCATTTATCCACTGCCCAGAGATGAAAATCAGGTCGAGTGTGTGTCCACCGCTGTGAGTTGGGCCCTGTACAACTTAAGTCAGGTCCATAGCCATCATGGAGGCCATGAACTCCCGCACCAACTCTGATGTCTCGCCGGCTGACGGGAGATTAAAATCTCCCACAGCCATCAGGTTGGGGAGCTCAACCGTCAGTTCAGCTAAGACTTCGAGTAGTGTGGGCAGGACTGAAGACACGCAGCTGGGAGACAGGTACGTAATCAACAGAGCCGACTGCACTCCAGGGTCCCATTTCAACAGAAGGGACCCACCAATCTCCAGGGTCCCATTTCAACAGAAGGGACCCGCCAATCTGAGGGACAGTGACCTCCCTAGGTCTAAGACCTTCCCTGATGACAACCGCCACCCCGCCACCCCTCCCATGGAGTCGCGGCTGGTGTAATACTCGGAAACCCGGTGGGCATAGATCGGAGAGAGGAACCCCTCCCTCTGTGCCCAACCAGGTCTCCATGATGCAAGCCAGGTCCGCACCCCCCTCGTCAATCAAATCACGGACAAGGGGGGCCTTATGTACAACGGACCTGGCATTAACATACACCAGCCGGTCCCGGGTTCCGCACTCCCATCCCCCCCGGAGCGCAGGTGGAGCTACGAGGGCTGGAGCACTGAACCTGCTGCAAGCAGCAGGAGTGCGCCCCACTGGTATCCCTACGCCCTCTGCTCCCTCCACTACCACTCCTCCCAACCACAACGGGGATAGAATGACCCTCGCTCCACTGTACCCCAACCGCCCCCCCTCCCCGCCCCCCCCTGCTGCCACCATCTGACAGGCTGATCTGTAGGGACCCCCCAGGTCCGGTCTTAAAACAACCCCCCCAGAACCCCTTAAAATTTTAGCTAAAAACATGGTTAAAAAGCCCCTCAACCCTCTCTTCGCAACATGCCACCTCTTGGGATTCCAAAACCCATCATCAAGGTAGGCCCTCAATAGTGTGGAGGGCCAGGCCTACGAGAGGGAGGAGTCTCGCAATGCAAGAAGGTCGGCTGCTGTATACATCCAATAAGCATGGATGGGAGGTAAGATCTGGCCGGGGGTTCAACAAGTAGTCTAAAAGTACTGGAGCAAAATAGATCTCAATGCCGGTAGCCTGGACTCCACTGCCCTCTCACGGCAGTGGGAGGAGTCCCGTGCCACTTCACCACAATCGGAGGGTAAGTATCCAAGCCATCCTCTCACGGTGGCTGGCCCAGCTGGAAATGGCGATGGAAATCAGACTTCCACCAACACTGCCACTTGTATATTAAAAAAAAAAACTCCAAACCCCACTCCTCTCTAGCACTGATATTGCCTAGTTGGGTAAAGAAATGTCTGCAAGAAAACAGCCAAGCTGAGAGACCACCAAGGACCCTCACAGTTTAAGCGTGAGTTACAAACAGTCTCTTCTGTTGGTCAACGCTAAGCTGAGCAAGAGGGTGGGCAGGGAAGGTGCCAGCCCAAGCAAGGCGAATGCCCAGGGCAACACTAAAGGAGGAAGCAGGGATCCCTGGGCCACCACGCTGCCTATTGTTGAAGCCCCTGGCCCATTCTCCCCGGCCCCCGGCTCTGAAGTCAGAGCCAGAACTTGGAAGAGGAAGCTCCTGTTGCCTCCAGCCAACTAACTTTGCAATATCCCATTTGTTTCCCAACTATCTCAAACTCTCAAGACAGGAGAGAGAAAGAGAGAGAGAGAGAGAGAGAGAGAGAGAGAGAGAGAGAGAGAGAGAGAGAGAGAGAGAGAGAGAGAGAGAGAGAGAGGAGATGATTCCCTTGGAATCTGGATCCTTTCTTTTTACGACTGCAATGATGGTATTTACTAGAATCAACAATTAACTTTGAGTAAATAAGCACAATAAATTATGGAAATGAGACATCGTCTTTGGCAGCTGCACTAAAGACCTGACAACTTTCTCAAGAGTAGCAAGTCCGTGCCAGAAAACCTCTTCACCCTCCCTCAGTCCTCAAACTGGCAGGAAGGAACTGGCCAGCTGCCAAGGGTAGGGAAAAGGGAAAACGAAAGGAGTTTGGACAGTATATAGGGAACTGCAGAGGGCAGGAGAAGCCAGTCCACTCTTCCTGAAATCCTTGGAAGACCCAACTGTGACTTCTGCTCAGGATGATTCTGGCTCCACGCCTCGCCCTCTGTCTCCTGGCGGCTGGGCTCTGCATCTTCCAAGCCCAAGGTAGGTGATCATTCTCACCACTAGGCAGGGATCTTTCATTGTGCAGGCATCAGGCTACATCAGCCTTTCTCAAGTTCTTTTTTTTTTTTAATTTGATTTATATGCCACCCTTCTCCGGAGACTCAGGGCGGCTTACAATGCGTTAAGCAATAGCCTTCATACTTTTGTATATTTATACAAAGTCAGCTTATTGCCCCCACAAACTGGGTCCTCAATTTACCTACCTTAGAAAGGATGGAAGGCTGAGTCAACCTTGAGCCTGGGGAGATTCGAACTAGCAGTAATTGCAGGCAGCTGAATGATAATAACAGGCTATTAGTCTGCTGCGCCACCAGGCTCTTAAAACCTTGGCATTGCTGGCTGGGAGATTCTGGGAGCTGAAGTCCACCCATCTCAATTGTGGTCATAAATTGAGGACTACCTGTAGTCCTCATGCCTTCCAGAAGAATGGATGGAAAAAGTGATGGAGCTAGGGAAAAAAATGACAAAAGTGACTGCTTTAATTAGATATCAATGTTTGTTTCTGCTTGGAAAGGGGGCTGGACTAGAAGACCTCCAATGTCTCTCTGAGCTCGTTCTGTTCTGTTCTGTAGTTGCCAAGGTTGAGAAACACTGACTTACTATCTTGAAAACTGTGCTAGAGATGGAGCAGCTGAATCAGAAGGTTTGGACAGGAACTCTTGTGATTTGCTTCCCTCCAGAAGTTGTGGCTGCTCCATCTCTGGAGGTTTTCAGGAAGAGACTGGACAGCCATTTGTCCGGAATTGTATAGGGTCTCCTGCTCCAGCAGAGGGTTGGACTAGAAGATCTCCAAGGTCCCTTCCAACTCTTGTTATTCTGTATTCTGATTTGCCCTTTAATCTAGAACAGCTTCATTCCTAGAAGCAGAGCAGTCCAGATTTAACAGAGACCAAGTTTCAACCAAACTTTTGTGGTTTATGTTTGTTTGTTTGTTTGTTTGTTTGTTTGATTGATTGATTTCTACAGCTGCCTGTCTCTGCTAACGACTCTGGGCTGCTTCCAATTCAAAAACATATATTACAATTAAAATCTTAAAAACATCTTAATCAATTTGAAAACAGTAAAAACCATTAAATCAGCATTAAAGCGTTTTGCAACATGTTGCCGCCATAAAGCAGATTCCCATCTTTTTTGGCTGTGTTTCCATGGTCACCCTCAAACGTCATTATGTCTCTTTTGCAAAGCTGTAAGGTTCAAGCCAGAGAACTGATCCAATGCAGATCTAAACGGTGATCTAAAAGCGAGACCTCCAAAATCCACGGCTGAAAAATTCCAGAGTCCTTTGCAAGCTATCTGCTCTCCCCCGACTGCCAAAAAGCTTTCATCAGCCTGCCAATTGCTCTCCTTGCAGCAACATCTCACTGGAACAGGGCTCTCCAAACCGGGCAACTTTTAAGCCTTGTGGACTCCAGAATTCCTCAGCCAGCAGAGCCCCTTCTGGGAGCTGAAGTCCACAAGTCTTAAAAGTTGCCAGGTTTGGTGTTCTCTGCACTAGGAGGCCTCTGAGGTCGCTTCCAGCCCTGTGATTCTACGTTCTGTGGTCTCTTTTCTCTTCCAGGTATGGTTTCGCCTCGGGACTGTTGCGAGTCGACCCGAGACACACCAATGTCTCTCAGCTGGTTGCCGATGTTCAAGGGTTATGAAATCCAGAGAACGGAGCGTGGGTGCTCCATCGGGGCCTTTGTGTGAGTACCCAAAAAACAGGGGGAAGGGAGTGGCTTGTTGGAAAGCCACAAGTCCTGGCAGGTGGGGTGTGGGGTTGGGAGGGCAGCCATGGGGCACCAGACATGGGGACAAAGTCATCTTTGCAGCTGAGGTCACAGTATCTGGGTTGGACTCCGGTTCCAGCTGCATTCACACAACACAGCTATTTTGTTCGTATATTCATTTAATTTTAAAAAACTTATATAGATTTTTTAAAATTATTCATTTATTTTTAAAACTTATATTTCTTTAAACTTAACTTTATTTAAATTTATATTTTTTTAAACTTACATTTAAACTCCCGGGACTTATAAACCTCTTGCCAGAGGGGATCTACGTGGCTGACCATCGTTCAATTAAAATGCAATGTGAAACCTTGATCCATGCATAGGGATCCTTAAATTTAAAAATTCAGTTAGGACTCTCATCCCAGGTCTTGAATTAAGCCCTTTGCCTGGAACTGCAGCCTTGTGTCAATGGCATGAGCTGGGTTCAGACAACACACTGAGTTACAGTAAAGCTACAAATCCAGCTTGGTGTGTTGTGTGAATGGAGCCACTTGATCACAAAATGGGTCTTCTCTGTGAACACTTATTCCAGAAAATAAGACCTGCAGTTTTGATCCTCTGCTTCCTTCCGTGAATCTCAGATTCAGCCTGTCCCTGCCGGATGTTAGCTGCTGGCGTTCTCAATCTGTTCATTTGTTCTACACAATACAGGCTGTTATAAGATAGTACTGAATCTGGTTTTAGAGTCTGGAGTTTTCTATTGAGAGAGCTTCCATCTTTGATTTCTTGATCCAATAAAGCCAGGCTGAAAGCTAAGTTTCTCATGTTTATGAAATTTGGAGAACAGGGGTATAGAATCCCAACAAAGGAGAACATTTAGAGCTCAGGGCTGAAATGAGGGGTCTCGGAACACCCTCAGTGATAGTCTTCTAGATGAATCTAGTTCTAGATGACTGGCACTGAGAATGTCACCTAGTTGGGTCATGAAATGTCTGCAAGGAAACAACCAAGCTCAGAGAGCCCCATGGACCTCACACTCCTCCTCCTCCTCCTCCTCCTCCTCCTCCTCCTCCTCCTGGCAAATCCCATTCCCTTCTAAAACTGGTGATATTCCCTAGTCAGGTCATGAAACGTCTGTAAGAAAACAACCAAGCTTGAAATAGGATCAATGTTTGTTCTTGAATGATACTGTATGTATGAACAGGGAAAACCAAGTAAGAAATTTGAGGCAAGGTGTTGAGGTGATGGGCTAAAAATTGAGATAATGTTGGCTAGGTGGAAATCCCCAGGTTAATGTCTTCTATGAAATGGAACACCAGGAGATAAGGGCCAACAGAAGCAAACACCCATCATGTGGGTCAGCTATAGAGCCCATGGCCAGCACTGGTGGTGATGGGGGTCAGTTGAGATGGTTTGGAAAGAGCTACAACTGTTGTTTCTCGTCTCCTGCATTGCCCTTCCTGGATGCCGATCTTGGAGGTTCCTTGGTTTGTTAACCAGCTCATGCCAATGGGACTGGCCCGCCTCCCCCATGCCAGCAGAGTGGGCATACGGTGGACCCCATCAACCAAGGAATTTTGGCCGGTGGGCTCCAGGAGAAGGTCCTTCTCTGCCCTCTGGGTCATCCTACCCCCTGGGATGAGATTGACTCCCAGCCTTCTGATGTTGTGTAAAAACCTGAAGAGCTGGCTCTGCCTGATGGCTTGGGGAACTTCATACTGGAGGGGGCTCACCAATGAAAACGTAAACCCACCTCCCGCCACCCCCCGTGTATCCAGCTTCTTCCTTTCCCATTTGATGTGAATGATTTTATTTGTTAATGATTTTGTCCGCTATGTTTCTATGATTGTTGATTGTAACCAGGGTAATCAGTTGCGAGATGGGTGGTAAATAAATTTCATAAATGAATAAATACCTAAATTAAACAAATAAACAAATGAATAGAGGAACATGAGGCCCAGAAGAAGGACCTGAAGCTCCTAGGGAGGAAGACTAGACCAGATGCAGCTGAAATGGGTGAGAGCTCTCTGGTTGGAGAGCAGCAAAGCTATATCAGAGGGCCAGGAGGTGATCTGGGGGCCACACTTCAGAAAATAACACTGCTTGCATTCACTCTGCTTGGATTCCTAGCTGGTTGTGATATTCCCAGCCCAGCCTTTACTGACTTGTGATGACCCTGATGGTTTTGCGGAGCCAAGATGGTAGACAAGGGGCCCCAAATGTTTTTCTATATTTTCTCCTGACTCAGGCTCATCACTGTAAAGAATCGCCAACTCTGCTACCCTCTTGGCTCTTCTGTGGCTATGAAATTTAAGAAGGCCCTGGATAAGAAGACACCCAGAAGCAAGGGGAAAAATTTTCTTAAAATGTAGGTGGTCTTATCTCCATCTCCACTTCCACTTCCATCTGTACTTCCATCTCCATCTCCATCATCTCCATCTCCACCTCCACCTCTATCATCTCCATCTCCACCTCCACCTCCATCTTCATCTCCGCCTCCACCTCCACCTCCATCATCTCCATCTCTACCTCCACCTCCACCTTTATCTCCGCCTCCACCTCCACCTCCACCTCCATGTAACCCCGGGACACTGCAATGTTATAAATGTGAACCCGTTGTTAAGCATCCAAATGTACAGTAAATCACATGACCATGGGGATGCTACAACCATTGTAAGGATGAAAAAAGAATGCTGCCTCCCTCTAGAGTAGACCTAGCAATCCGGGCTGCCTTAATTTTCAAAAGGGGTCCTCCTGTCCCTGTTGATTCTGTAAGATGGCGGATGCTGATTTCTATAGTGGTCCTGGAGGCATGAAGTCTTCCCTACTTCCAACCAGTTCTAGAAACCTCATTCCTCTGAAAGTGACCTCCTTGCTTCTCCCTTCTGTGACAGGAAAAGATCTTCCTAAGACTGAATCCTTCCCAGGCTGAGCTCCGAAGGAGGCTGATCTCCAGCGAGCAGAAATCAAGATGGTTGGAATCTCAGTGTGGTTGCTTCTCTGCAGGGGTGCGTCTGCATGTGAGAAGGAACCCATTCATTATTCTCTCAGGTTCTGTCTGCATATTTGGCCTTGGAGCCCACCCCCACCGCTTTTCTCTGCA
The DNA here is from genome assembly GCF_029215685.1 of Pituophis catenifer annectens. Lineage (NCBI taxonomy): Eukaryota > Metazoa > Chordata > Lepidosauria > Squamata > Colubridae > Pituophis > Pituophis catenifer. The sequence continues at coordinate 296,399,959 of NW_027256882.1, read as the reverse complement.
GGGATTTGGAGTGGAAATGTCCACCTGGAAGACGGGCTGCTCAGCCCAACCCGGTCTTCCCCTGCCACCAAGAGGTTCTCCAGATGTCCAGCTAGTCTTGAGTGCATCTTGGAGGCTCTTCTTAATGTGTCAGGGATTTCCCAGAACCCTAAGCAAGAGGAAGCCTTATGCACACCCTAAACCAGAGGTGTCCAACCTTGACAACTTTAAGGCCTATGGACTTCAGCTCCCAGAATTCCCCAGCCAGAACATTAGAATAGAATAGAATAGAATAGAATAGAATAGAATAGAATAGAATAGAATAGAATAGAATAGAATAGAATAGAATACTTTATTTGACCAAATGTGATTAGATATACAAGTTTGTCCAGTGCAGAAGCTCTCAATGTTAGTATAGTATAGTAATGATACCAGTAAAAGAAGGTAGTAGAAAAGATGAGAAGGATAGTAGTAATTCAGCCCTACTACATGGGTAAATATCCGTAGACCTAAGACAGTGCTGTGAGAGTGAGGTGTTCAGCAGAGTGATGACATGAGGGGAAAAATCTATCTTTGTCTCTAATTGTTTTGGCACGCAATGCCCTATAGTGGCATCCCGAGGGGAGGAGCTGAAACAGTGGATGTCCAGGATGTGAAGGGTCTGCGGATATTTTCTCAGCCTCTTTCTGACCTGTGCTGTGTACAGATCCTCCATGGAAGGTTGGGGTTGTTTTTCCTGCAGTCCTAACGATCCGTTGGAGTCTCTGTCTGTCTTGCTGGGTTGCTGTGCCAAACAGTCTCCACAGGTCTTAGAGTTGGCCAGGTTGGGCAGCCCTGCCCTAGACCAAGGCTTGCCTCCCACCTGGGTTGGGCTTGGAAGACGATCAGTGGCCAGTTTACCTTCTTGAAAATGACAATTGCTGCACTTCGGCATTTAGTAAGAAAAAACGGTTGGGGGGAAGCAAACTCTAAAATCTTTCTTAATGCAGATCTTTGCAACATTATGCTATCAATAAAGAATGTATAAGTCATTTTTCTCGCTTGGCTGTTAATGTATAAAACACCTGTGCTGACACACACTTAATTAAAAATATGTTTTTAAGTAAAAACAGCTTGATTGTTTCATTCTTTCTCTTAACCACACAGACTTTTCCCAGGCAGCAGCCAAGGCTCTAAACCAAGGGCCACATAGCAGCACTTCCTGTTTGTTTAAAAAAATTTTTATTGCTTTTTATTTAATAACAAGAGGAAGATAAAAAGAGCAAAACATAGAAATGGTACTGATGGTGATCTATACAAAAAGAAGGGGAATAAAGAGCACATAAAAAGTGCTCTATCAAAAAAACTGAAAAAAACCAAAACACCTCATAATATATGTCATTATAACAACAAACCATTACAATTCTCTCTGACTCTTTTTCTCTCTGTGTCTCTGTCTGTCTCTCTGTCTCTCTCTCTCTTTCTCTCTGTGTGTGTGTATTTATCTTGCAATGTATATAAAAAGCCTCTCTTTTTACGACCCTGTAATCCCTTAATTTGGGGTAGAGTCAGAGCGACTGGATGGAACCGAGGTTTACTGCATGTGGGGTTTGCAGCAGATATTTTTTTCTTTATATATACAGTATTTCCCCGAAAATAAGACCCTGTCTTATATTTTTTTGAACCCTGAAATAAATGCTTGGCCTTACTGCCATGAGCTCAAAAGCCCGATTGGGCTTATTATCAGGGAATGTGTCAGGTGTGCTTCCTTCAAAATCAGAATGTCTTATTTTGGGGAAACAGGGTAGAAAATATATATAAATATATATGCAAATCCCAATTCAAGTACATCTTTATTTCTAATACACTAATAAAACTATCTTTTTTAAAAGCTACTTTATTCTGTGTGAAGAGTCCCCTATTCCATTATACTCCTCTGTGCAAAGCCAACCTCTAGAGCCAAACTCTTCATCTGCTGCAATCAAGCCTCAAGCCACACATTTCTCTTCCCAACTCTGCAAGATCGGCCTTTTGGCCAGGATACGGCAGGGAGAATCCACTTACGTGGCTTGATTGTTACTTCCATGCCCGGGGCATGGAGTCTATGGGAAGAATGAGAATTGTGGCTCTTGTCAAATAATCATATTTATATAATCTGCTACTTTCTGCCAAAACTTGGAATATCAGAGCTTGTTGATTAAGCAACTCTTGGCCTGTAGGTTATGCCAGGTTGATGCTACACTGGTTTTAAAAAATCACGTCCTGACATCTTGGCAACAGCTTGTCAGCTATTCAGTCCTGACAGGGCGGGTTATCACAACTGTCACACCATGCGTGTCGGTGTGTGTATCTGTGTCTTTATTTTGCAAGTAGACTGGGTGTGGGTTTGAGAGAGAGAGAGAGAGATAATGTTATAGAATAGAATAACAGAGTTGGAAGGGACCTTGGAGGTCTTCTAGTCAAACCTCTGCTTGAGCAGGAAATCCTATACATTTCAGACAAATGGCTCTCCAATTTCTTCTTAAAAACTTCCAGTTTTGGAGCACTCACAACTTCTGGTGGCAAGCTGTTCCATTGGTTAATTGTTCTCACTTGTCAGGAAATTTCTCCTTAGTTCTAGGTTGTTTCTCTCCTTGATTAGTTTCCACCCATTGCTTCTTGTCCTGCCTTCAGGGGCTTTGGACAATAGCTTGACCCCCCTCCTCTCTGTGGCAGCCCCTCAGATATTGGAAGACTTCTATCCTGTCTCCCCTGGTCCTTCTCTTCACTAGACTAGCCATGCCCAGTTCCTGCAACCGTTCTCCACATGTTTTAGCCTCCAGCCCCCTAATCATCTTTGTTGCTCTTCTCCGCAATCTTTCTAGAGTCTCAACATCTGTAAAAGGGGAAACATTCCCTTGTCCAGTCGTGTCCTACACTGCAGCATGGTGCTTGGCCGAGGAAACCAGCATTGTCCGAAGACATTTCTGTGGTGATGTGGCCAGCATTACATGCCAAGGCACATGGAATGCTTCCCATCCAAGTGGCACCTATTGATTTACTCACAACTGCATGCTTTCAAACTGCTAGGTGGGCAGGAGCTGGAGAAAGGAATGGGAACTCACCCCATTGTGAGCAGCTTGGGTCTCGAACCTGAGCTGTCAGCTGGAAAGCTGACAAGCTCAGCGGCTTTAACCACTGAGGCATCCTGTCCCTCTGAGATGCAATGTTTGCAACAAAATGCTTATACATAAAGCCCCAACCAACAGTTTGAAAAAAACAAACCTTCATTATTGTCTTAACTGGCTTTCTAATATCCACAAAGAAGAGGGTGTGTGAACCTATTCTCCAAACTATCTTGGAGGCAGGACAAGAAACCACGAATGGAAACCAATCAAGGAGAAAAGCAACCTGGAACTAAGGAGAAATTTCCTGACTGTGAGAATAATTAATCACTGGAGCAGAAGTTGCCTTCAGAGGTTGTGGGTGCTTCATCACTGGAGGCTTTTAAGAAGAGACTTTTAAGAAGAGTCACTTGTCTGGAATGGTAGAGGTTGGACAGGAAAACCTCCAAGGTCTCTTCCAGCTCTATTCTGATTGCTTGATTGATTCTGATTGAAACTGTAGAATGACTTTGACATGAATGCTACAATAGCACAACGATTAAAGAGTGTAATGAATAAACAGAAGGTAAAAGATTTGACTTGGGAAATAACTGGGTTTTTTAAAAATAATATTTTTCTTTCTACAACCTTCCTACTTTCCCCCCTGCTTTTCTTTCTTTACTGGGTCCAGCGGAACATGGTTCCTTCATTTTTCCTGTCAATCCAGACAGATGGGTTTCATTCCTATCAGGGGCTATTTGGAAGGAAGACTTCTCTCCGATTTGAACCAGCAACCTTTAGTTTTTTTCTCAACGGTCTTGGTAACGGTTTTTCTCAACACTCACGGTAAGGGCAGCTTTGATAGGTATTAGTGGCAAAGGCAAGGACTTACTCATGGGAAGGCATAGTTCTCCTCCTGCAAAATAGTCAAGGAATTTCAGGGCTTTGCTTGCAACCATCTGAAACCTGCTACCTGGGACTGCCTGAGGCAGCATTGCAGGTAAATTGTGCTTTGGAAGTGGTGCAGAGATTGTTCTGGTGGGGGTGGGTGGGGGTGAGGTTAGCAGATGGCCAGGTTGCCTGTTTCAATCCCCCAGGAGGCAGTGTGGAAAATCACATCATTGGTTTACAAAGGTCTCAAGAAAGAATTCAGGGCTGCAGGAGGAGGTAGAGTCTCCTGCTTCTGTAGGACTCAACAATCGATTCGTTATTCTTTCCCCAAAATGACTATGGAAGAGACTCTTTCGGCCAGTAGGGCAGCGGTGAAATCCAGCAGGTTCTGACAGGTTCTGGAGAACCAGTAGCGGAAATTTTGAGTAGTTTGGAGAACCAGCAAATACCACCTCGGGCTGCCCCTAGGAGTGGGGAGAGAATGGGGATTTTGCAGTATCCTTCCCCTGCCACACCCACCAAGCCACACCATGCCCACCAAGCCACGCCCACCAAGCCACACCATGCCCACCAAGCCACGCCCACAGAACCGGTAGTAAAAAAAAATTGAATTTCACAACTGCAGTAGGGCCTACATACAGCAAGGAATGTGATTACATTTCAAACTGCCTTCTTCTTGCCAACAGAAGTTGTGGGAGCTACATCACTGGAGATTTTTAAGAGACTGGACAGCGATTTGTCTGAAATGGTATAAGGTCTCCTGCTTGAGTAGGGGGATGGACTAAATGACCTCCAAGATCCCTTCCAACTCTGCTATTCTGTTAATTAATCAGCGGAAAGTCTTGCTCCAGAAGTTGTAAATGCTGCAACCCTGGAAGTCTTTAAGAAGAGATTGGACAGACATTTGTCTGAAGTGGTAGAGGGTTTCCTGCCTGAGCAGGGGGCTGGACTAGAAGACCTCCAAGGTTCCTTCCAACTCTACCATTCTGGGAACCAGCTCTGCTAAGAGACTCTTGAATGGTGCTTTTATCAGGAGATGACGAGCCTCCTGGCTAGTGGTGGGATTCAACCAGTTCGCACCACTTCGGGAGAACCGGTTGTTAACTTTCTGAGAAGTTTGGCAAACTGGTTGTTTTTTTGTTTTTTTTATTGAAAAGTTTTACAAAAAACAAAAATTTTCCTCCCCCCCATATTCCCCCACCCTTTCCCTCCCCTCATCCCCCCTCCCCCCCAGACTTCCCAGAGCAAAATACAAGGTGTTTCATTTAACAATCATAAACTAGATTAACCTACTTATCCTCAGACTACTGACTCCCCCCCTGAAACCTTAACTCCACTATAAATAACAAAATACTTCTAATACTTAACATTCATTCATAAGCTATTAGATATTTTCTTGTCTGATACTTATTTTGAATATAGTCAATCCATCTTCTCCATTCCGATACGTATCTTTCTTGTTTATAGTCCTTCAGGTACGCTGAGATTTTCGCCATTTCTGCTAGGTTCGTTACTTTCAATATCCACTCTTCAATAGTAGGCAAAGAGTCCTTCTTCCAGTATTGTGCTACCAACAGCCTAGCTGCTGATATTAGATTCAAAATCAATTTAGTCTCTAATACTGTACAGTCCATAGTGTAAACTGGTTGTTGAAAGAAATCATTAGGGCACAGAACTGGTTGTTAAATTACCTGAATCCCACCACTGCTCCTGGCCCTTTCTTGCTGGGTTGGTGGGGATGGAGAACCAAGACGGGAATTCTTTGCTTTGCCTACATCAGCTGAAAAGCCTGAGGTTTCTAAGAACAAGGAGGTGTGTTTGGGCCTCCAGCAGATGTTGCACCCTCACATGGAGGGGCCACCTGAGCAGCTGCCTTGCAAATGGTGGAGCCTTCATTCAGGGTTACATTGAGATGCCAGGGAAACCGGGCAGAGAGGGATGGAGGGTGGAATCCTGCCTTCCCAACAGCTGGGCTGTGTAAAATAAAGGATGCTCAAAGAAGGGAGGAAATGCCAGGCCCTGGGACAAGGACTCCGAGCACTCCCCTGCCTGCTTCCCAGAGACATGAGATGTTCCTTGGGGTCATTCCTGTGTGGGAAGCTTTCTTCTGAAGGGTCGGGCTCTGCCCTGGAGTGTCCTAGGAGGAGAGGAGGAGGAGGACGAGGAGGGAACGCTCATCCCTCCTTACAGAGAGCAAGTCCCAGCTGGACCCACTGCTGCCTCTTCCCCTACCACCCTGGCATGGTGTGTGAGGCCAAGGAAGTAACAGAATTACAGAATCACAGAGTTGGAAGGGACCTTGGAGGTCTTCTAGTCCAACCCCCTGCTCAAGCAGGAGACCCTAGACCATTCCAGGCAAATGGTCGTCCAACCTCCAGTGATGGACAACCTACAACTTCTGGAGTCAAGCCATTCTGACGATTGTCCCAAAGGTGCTTTTTCAAGAGGCAACTGGACTTTCTGGTTCTTATTTGAAGATGTTTTGCTTCTCATCCAAGAAGCTTCTTCAGCTCAGAAAAAGGACCTTTGGGGTGACCATGACCTGGATGAGTGAGAAGCTCCATGGACTCTCCCTTGAAACGATGCCGTCTCCTGGGCCCCACGAAGGCCACCTTCTCAGTGGGGGCTCCTGCTCTTCAAACAATCCTCCCACCCCCGCCATACGGATGCCCCAACCCTGCAGGCCTCTGGGAGGTCAGTTAAAACCTTTGGGTCAAGACCAGCCGCCTTCCCCATTGGAAGAGTTGCAAGAAATTCCGTCCCAACCATCCGTGTATTGTCTTAGTCAGATTTAATGGGATGTCTTGTTTCCTTTCTGTGGCCAAAAGTGCCGGCTGCTCTCCTTTCCCCCTTTCCTTTCGGCTGCTGTCAAATTATTTTGCCCCAGAGACGGCAGTTGTAGATATGCAAACACACACACACACACACGGAGGCCCTTGCTCGGATTAATTCTCGCTCAGCAGCCTGGATGACAACTAACGCTGCCTGAGGTCAGGAATCTTGGCCAGAAGTTTCCACTGCTCCCTTCAAGGATGATGGATGGTGTGTGGATCTCTTCCTAATCTTTTTTTTTTTTAAAGTGGATCCTTTAAAGGGGAACCTCTGGCATTCACAGCAGTTCTGCACTTTTTCCTGGGAGGGGGGCATTGAAACTGATTTTAGTTTGCAGCCCTTTCTGCCTCCCCGTCTATCACAGCAGCAACAGTGAGCGACACAACACTGGGCAATCCAGAGATCATGCATTCAACCTCTCCCCTCAGCAGCTGAGAAAAGAGGGGGGGGGCTCTGATGGACTCTTAGATAGCCTTTGGTGCACGGGAGGCTTATGGGGTTGGGGGGGGGCTGTTCCCTAAAGGCATGGATATTCCAACCAGCCCTTCTCCCCACACTCCACCTCTTGGCCCATTGGTCCATCCCACTGTGCCCCGTGAGAAAAAGAAGAAGGAGGAGGAGAAGGAGAAGGAGAAGGAGAAGGAGAAGGAGAAGGAGAAGGAGGAGGAGGAGGAGGAGGAGGAGGAGGAGGAGGAGGAGAAGGAGAAGGAGAAGGAGGAGGAGGAGGAGGAAGAGGAGGAGGAGAGGAGGAGGAGGAGGAGGAGGAGGAGGAGGAGGAGGAGGAGGAGGAGGAGGAGAAAGAGAAGGAGAAGGAGAAGAGGAGGAGGAGGAGGAGGAGGAGAAGGAGAAGAGGAGGAGGAGGAGGAGGAGGAGGAGGAGGAGGGGGAGGAGGAGGATGAGAAGGAGAAGGAGAAAGAGAAGGAGAAGGAGAAGGAGAAGGAGAAGGAGAAGGAGAAGAGGAGGAGGAGGATGAGAAGGAGAAGGAGAAAGAGAAGGAGAAGGAGAAGGAGAAGGAGAAGAGGAGGAGGAGGAGGAGTTACTTTGTATTCCTTCTACACTTATTAGAGTTTGCAACCTTCCTGGTGCCCTTCCACTTTATTGCCTAATCCTGGTGTAAGCGAGACAACTTCCATGCTCGCTGACTTGCACTCAAGCATGCCTAAAAGGTTCTGCCTTCCACCTGTAACTCCTGCACATCTGCGATGCCCTGTACACAACTGTTGTGTCTTGTTTGTAGAGACCGATCTGGCAGGCTGTCAAGACACTTGAGCCGGCGTGAAGGGGCTGAGGAAAAGGAGACTCTCTTTTGCTCGGGTTCATTTAAAAAAAGAACAAGATGTTAAATGTCTTTTCGAGAGGCAGCTGATCTGGAGATCTGTCTGGGAAAGAGGTCGGTGTAATTGCACAACTGGAATTCTCCTCTTCAGCCAAATTGGGGGATGAAAGAGGCAATTTTGCTCAGCAAGCAACTGGGGTCACAGGTTGAGGCACGTTTTGTCATGAATACAACCCCGTTTTGGTCTTTGTTCATTTACTGCAGGTACTTAGTGGCACTCCAGCCATGCAGATCGAAGTGGATGGCAGGTATAACAGAGCATAATGGGCCCTGTGTCAAAATAAACAGCAGTACCCTGCATAAAATCCTGACATCCGTTCCAATTAGTTCATAGAGTCATAACAAACAATAGTGCCACAGTGACTACAGGTAGTCCTCGACTTACGACAGTTCATTTATTTATTTATTTATTTCATGTATTTATATGCCGCCCTTCTCCAGAAGTACTCAGGGTGGCGAACACAAGTTAAAATCATGTACAACAAAATCCCATTTTAAACCAAATTAACTAATAAATAATAAAACCCAGGATCAGAGTCAGCCTAGTGATCATTTAGTGACCAAAGTTACAACGTGTGTGAAAGAAGTGACTTGTGACTGTTTTTCACACTTAACAACCGTTGCAGCTTCCCCGTGGTCACGTGATCCAAATTTGGATGTTGGTAACTGACTCGTACTTAGGACGGTCGCAGTGTCCTGGGGCCACATGATCAATTTTTGCGACCTTCTGACAAGCGAAGTCAATGGGGCAGCCGGATTCACTTAGCAACCGTGTGACTAACTTAACAACTGCATATAAAAAGTGAATTTCCCCCCATTTTACAACCTTTCTTGTCAAAAGTTGTAAAATGGGGGAAAATTCACTTCACAACTTTCTCGCTTAGCAACAGAAATTTTGGTCTCAGTTGTGATCATAAACCGAGGACTACCTTTATCTAATCAATCTGCAGCCAATTTCTCATCCAGGGAAATATAATATTCTGCCTTTTTCATATTTCCTAAAATATTTCACTCTTCCAGGAAAGGGGTGGGTGCTAACTTCCTACAGAACAAATGAACGAACGAACGAACGAACGAACAAATGAATGAATAAATACAAAGTTATGTATATACCCACCTATATTTTATGACACAGAGAAACAACACAGTCTAGTTTGGAGGTGTACATGTACATGGCGAGAAAAACGAATCTTGTTTCCACATGGCAGCCAGGAAGCCTTTGGGCCAAGAAAAGAGAACTTCGGGGGTGGGGGTGGGGGGGGGGAGGAAGGAAGAGCTCAGGAGCTAAGAGTTTTGCAGGACAGACACAAGCAAGCAGGTGGCAGTCAAGGCCTCAGGTGTCCCTAGAGCCATGCACAGAGCATGGAAAATAAACATGCAGAAGAAGAAGAAGTCCTCTTTGGTCAGGACGACCCATACGATGCGATACTAGGCATCGTTCCTGGACCTGATGCAATGATGTTTCTCACACGGCACTAGAAGACTGAGGCTTATTCAAAAGAAGGAGGCAAAGGTAAATTTTAACAAAACTCTTGTGCAGAAATTCAGGAGTCGGAGCATGGAAACCCCGTTGAAAGCCTTTGGGTAGGAATGAAAACAAGAAGAAAGGAAAATGGAACGGCTGTGGGAGATGGTGATTGACCATCTGGGCAAGCAGAGGACCAGAAGAAGACTTTTCTGTAGCAGATGGCCAGGCTTTCAGAAAGGCATGGGAAATGGTAACAGGAGATGTGGCACTTTGGAGGAAACGTCAGAATTCAGAATCAGAATAGAACTGGAATGGACATTGGGAGGTCTTCTAGTCCAGCCCCCTTCTCAAGCAGGAGACCCTCTATCATGCCAGACAAATGATTGTTCCGTTTCTTCCTAAAAGCCTCCAGGGATGGAGCACCCACAACTTCTTGTGGCAAGCTGTTCCACTGGTTAATTGTCCTCACTGTTAGGAAGTTTCTCCTCAATTCCAGGTTGCTTCTCTCCTTGATTAGTTTCCATCCATTGCTTCTTGTCTTGCCTTCTGGTGATTTGGAAAATAAGTTGACCCCCTCTTCTTTGTGGCCACCCAAGTGATCAGATTATCCTCCAATTTGTGATATTAGATTAACAGAGTAAAGTCAGACTTGCTTGTTGGGCTTCAAAAGAGCAGAGAAATGACAGGTAGACCTCAAGTTAGGATCACAATTGAGCCTAACCATTTCTGTTGCTAAGCGAGACACTTGTTAAGTGAGTTTTGCCCCGTTTTATGACCTTTCGTACTACAGATGTTAAATGAATCACTGCAGCTGTTATGTTGGTAACACGGTTGTTAAGTGAATCTGGCTTCCCCATTGACTTTGCTTGGCAGAAGGTTGTAAAACAGAATTACATGACCCCAGGACACTGCGACCGTCATAAAATGTGAGTCAGTTGCTAAGCATCCAGAGTTTGATCACAGGGCTATGGGGATGCTGCAATGGTCATAACTGTGAAAAATAATCGTAAGTTACTTTTTCAGCCATTGTAATTTTGAATGGTCTCTAAACATACTTTACGGGGGGTTGGACTCGAGGACCTCCAAGCTCCCTTCCAGCCCTGGGATTCCATGATTCCCAATCTCGGGAAGCCAGACCTGAGCTGGGCCTGTCCAGAGACCAGACTCTTCAACTCAGCCTCTTCTCCGACAGCCTCTTTGGGTCAGGCTGCTCTTGAGTTATGGCCCCTCCCTTATGGACATGATGCATGGCCTGACGGCTACGAGGATAACAAACTCAGTTAAAATCAAACAAAGGAAAACCAGCTTGCCAGATTCGCATTCATGTGTCTCCAGTGAGAGTCTCCTAGCAGAAACCAGCTGCTCTCAGCTACCCCCAAAGCAACACTCGGAGGGGATGGATCAGACCTGCGAGGGCCGTCCCAAGGCCTGGCACTGAGTCACCTGACTCCTGGGGGTGGGGGGAGACTTCCTAGTCCTCGGCACCTCCAAGGGCAGGCATATCATACCCCAATCAAGGCCAACATCTGGGCAGTCTCTGGAAAATGTGGTGCTTCTGGAAAGCAAAATTACACAGGAAAATATTAGAATATGAATATGAGGATATTTGCATAATAGGAGACTTTAACGCGATTGTTGATAATGAGCTAGTCTATAAATCTACAAAAGTGAATAAAAACCAAGAAAGACACTTCCGAAAACATTTCACACAATGGTAGACGAACTAAGCTTACAGGATGCTTGGAGAAAAAGAAATCTAAAGGAAAAACAATGCACATTTTATTCAAACAGGCCTGGCCAAGAATAGATATGATGTGGATGTCAACAGATTTAATATCCAAGATATATAAGATTGATATAGAAGCAAATATATGGGCAGATCACAATCCAATAATGACAATATGGAAAGGACAAAGAAAGAGAATGAGATGGACATTAAATCAAAGTTTATTAAATGAGAAAGACTTTATACAATATATGGAAAAAGAATAGACTTTTTTCTTTAAAGAAAACAGAAAAGAAGATACATCATTGCAAAATGTATGGGACACCAGTAAAGCATATATAAGGGGCTTGGCAATGACTTATGCAGGAAAAAGAAACAAACAGAACAGACAAACTCAAAAGAAGTTGGAGGAGGAATATAAGAAATTAGAGAAAGAATTGCAAAAAAACCCACAAGACAAAAAAAATCAAAAATCTAATGGACTTGAAAAAACATAAATTGACCTTAATAGAAAATGAAGACCTGGCAAGGAAAATAAAATCATCAAAGCAATTTTTTTTTTGAAAATGCAAATAAACCAGGAAGATGGCTAGCATATAAGATGAAGAAGGAAAAAGAAAAGAAATTGATAACTCAATTATTAGATCAAGAGGGAAAGATATGATACCGAAATGAGGGAAAGAAAAAAATAATTGAGGAATATTATAAGAAATTATATCAACAAGAGCAGATATCAGAAGGAAAAATAGAAAAAATATTTGGAAAAAGAAAGGATTCCCAAAATACCAGAACAATTTAAAAAAGCATTAGAAGAAAGAATATCAATGATGGAATTGATGGAGGGAATTAAAAAGCAGAAAAATGGAAAAAACTCAGGACCAGATGGGCTACCAGCAGAATTATATAAAAAGTTGCAAGATGTACTAAGCAATACACTGTTACAAGTATTTAATGATTTACTAATAGAAGCCAAGGTTCCGAATTCATGGATGGAGGCATATTTTTTTATTATTTTTATTTATTAGATTTCTATACCGCCCTACTCCCGAAGGACTCAGGGCGGTGCACAGCCAGACAATAAAAACACATACAATACAAAATTTAAAAAATAGAATAAAATCAAATTAAATAATTTTGGCCCTGACAAATTTAAAACCCCAAACTTTTAAAACCAATTTAAAATTGAATATATAAATACTAAAAGATATTTAAAATTTTAAAAATCTTTTATAAAAGAGGGGGAAAATTAGGCCAGGCCGGCCTGGTGAAATAGTAAGGTCTTTAAGGCACGGCGGAAGGTGCACAGATCCGGGATCCTCCGTATCTCTGGGGGGAGCTCGTTCCAGATAGTAGGTGCCCCCACAGAGAAGGCTCTCCCCCTGGGGGCCGCCAGTCGGCATTGTTTGGCTGACGGCACCCGGAGGAACCCCTCTCTATGGGAGCGTACCGGCCGGTGGGAGGCTATTGGTGGTAGTAGGCGGTCCCGCAAGTACCCGGGTCCTAAGCCATGGAGCGCTTTAAAGGTGGTAACCAAAACCTTGAAGCGCACCCGGAAGACCACCGGGAGCCAGTGCAGCTCGCGCAGGAGAGGTGTTACATGGGAACGCCATGTCGCTCCCATTACCACCCGCGCGGCCGCACTCTGCGCCAGAGGGTCGACCTCTGCCCCCCTGTCAACACAGACTGCGACCGGTCGGAGAGAAAGGAGGAGAACCACCTTAGTACGGTGCCTCCCACCCCCAACTCTTCCAACCGGTGCAGCATGATACCATGGTCGATGGTATCAAAAGCCGCTGAGAGATCTAACAGGACCAGGACAGAGGAGCACCCCCTGTCCCGAGCCCTCCAGAGATCATCAACCAACGCGACCAATGCCGTTTCCGTGCTGTACCCGGGCCTGAAGCCCGACTGGAACGGATCCAGATACGTCGTTTCATCCAGGTGCTGGGGGAGCTGTTGCGCGACCACACTCTCAACAACCTTCGCAACAAAGCGAAGATTGGAGACCGGACGATAATTTACCAACATTGCCGGGTCCAGGGAGGCTTCTTGAGGAGAGGCCTCACCACCGCCTCTTTCAAGGCGGCGGGAAAGTCACCCTCACTCAGCGAAGCGTTTATAATCCCCTGGAGCCAGCCTCGTGTCACTTCCCGGGAAGCCAGTACTAACCAGGAAGGACACGGGTCCAATAAACAAGTGGTCGCGTTCAGTCTACCCAGAATCCTGTCCACGTCCTCAGGGGTCACAGGATCAAACTCATCCCAGATAACATTCTCAAGACCTGCCCCTGTCTCTCCCCCTGAGACTACCCAGTCGGAGTCCAAATCTTCCCGAATCTGAGTGATTTTGTCATACAGATACTGAACAAAATCCTCGGCTCTACCCTCCAAGGGGTCCTCCTGCGCTTCCTGGTGGAGCAGGGAGCGGGTCACCCTAAAGAGGGCGGCCTGGCGATTATCTGATGACGCAATAAGAGCAGCAAAATAACTACATTTCGCTGCTTTTATCGCCACTAAGTAATTCCTAATGTGGGATCTTACTAGTGTCCGGTCAGATTCAAGAAGACTGGCCCTCCAACTACTCTCTAGGCGTCTTTTCCGGCGCTTCAACTCCCTCAGCTCCTCGGTAAACCAAGGAGCCAATTGAGATCGGCGCCGGGTCAGAGGCCGCAAAGGCACGACCCGATCCAGAGCACCAGCAGCCGCCCTATCCCAGGCGGCCACCAGGTCTCCAGTCGAGGCGTGTGCCAGAACCTCAGGAAATGACCCAAGCTCCGTCTGGAATCTGTCAGGTTCCATCAGGCGCCTGGGGCGGAACCATCTGACCGGCTCTGCCTCCCTGCGGCGGGGTGCAGCGGTTCGAAAGTCGAGACGAAGGAGAGAGTGATCTGACCATGACAAGGGTTCAGTAACTATATCCCCTATATCAAGATCCCTCAACCACTGTCCAGAGACAAAAGCCAGATCCAGCATGTTTCCCCCTGTGTGGGTAGGGCCATGAATTAACTGGGTCAGGTCCATAGCTGTCATGGAAGCCATGAACTCCCGAGCCATCTCTGACGTCTCAGCCACGGACGGCAGGTTGAAATCCCCCATGACCATAAGCTTAGGGGTATCAACCGCCACCGCGGCGATGACGTTGAGTAGCTCGGGCAGGGCTGTTGCCACGTGGCAGGGAGCCAGGTACGTGATCAGCAAACCCATCTGAACCCCATGACCCCATTTCACAAAAAGGGATTCACAGCCGGCCGTCTGAGGAACAGTGGCCTCCCTCGGTCTCAGACTTCTTTAATGATAACCGCTACCCCCCCGCCCCTCCCCTGTGACCTTGGCTGATGGAATGCTTGGAAACCTGGCGGGCACATTTCAACGAGGGGAACCGCCCCCTCCTGGCCCAACCAGGTCTCCGTAATACCTGCCAGGTCCGCACCCCCCTCCTGAACAAGATCACAGATGAGGGGGGCTTTATTTACTACGGACCTGGCATTGCACAGCATCAGCCGAAGGCCTGGGTCCTGAGGGTCTATGCAACCTGAGGAGCGAGTAGAGCCTTGGGGGCCGGAGCACGCCACCGCTCGTAGACAGCGAGTGCGCACTCCCCTAACACGATATGGCCCCCTGCTCCCGCCATATCTACCCCTCCCACCTACAGTACTGATGTTCAAAAAACTATCCGGACAAGCTCTAACCCCCCCCTCGATCCCGGGTCCCCCATCCCCCATGCCACACTTCACTGCCAGACCCGACCCTCCCCCTTGTGGGTTATCCCCCATACCCACAGCCCGAATTCCAATCTGACCCTCCCCCTCCCTAGGACCCCTTAAAAATTTGATTAAAAATTTTGTTAGAAAACCCCTCAATCCCCTCGTTTTCACATGCCACCTCTCTGGGTCCCAAAACCCTTCCTTGAGGTGGGCCCTCGATAGTGAGGAGGGCCACATCTGCGAGAAGGGGGAATCTCGCAGCGCAAGAAGATCTGCAGTCGTATACATCTCCAAAATGCAGCGATGGAGGCCCAAAGCTCAGACAGGGGACTTCACAAAAGATGTAACACAGCCAATTGTTCATCGATGTGCTGTTGGTGTCTCAACTGTCCTCCCACAACAGCAGGAGGGTCCTAAATTATCTCCTCCAATGGGGGCGACCTCCGGCCCGCCCTCTCACGGCGGAACCCCATGGGGCCGTAGATTGAAAAAGTTCTCCCACAGACAAGAGTCATGATGTAATAGAGGACCCCTCAACAGTTGCATCAGTTTGGCTGACCATGGTCGGAAGAAAGATTTATCAATCTATCAGTCAGTCTATGAGTCATGCCAGGGGCGAAGATGGAAAATCCTTGGCAAAGTCTTATACTCAAGATCATATTCAAGTAAGTCCCGATGAAAAAGGGAAAGAAGGGAAGGGGAAGAAGGAAGAGGGGAAGAAAAGGGGGGGGGAGAGAGAAGATTCCCTCAATTAGGGCGAATAATAAGCCCATTTAGGCAGACACAGTACCTGGGAGGGGGAGGAGAAAAGGGCTGGTATCTATGAGACAGAAAACTCCTCCGTCCCCCCCCAGCCCTACATTCCTCAGATAGTTCAGTTCTTCCGGGATAACAAATCCAAACCCCAGCCTCCATTGGATGTCACAGGGGGCCTCCAGGTCCTCTACAGCTGCCAAGATATCCCGGGAGGGGGTCTTTCTTCTCCAGTCCGTTATGCTCCTCTCAGTTTTCACCCTCTAGCAAGCCCCCCTTCTCCGGCAATAGGGCCTGAGAACAGCTCCAGTACTTCCATGGGGTGTGCCATGGCCCAGTTTAATGTTGGGGCCGGCCTCACCACCCCCGCTGATATCCACGCCACCATTCCCGGATTCCAGGGGCCGCTGAGGAAGTTCCTGAGTGGGGCAGATGAAATTTCAACAGGCTGCCACCACTCGCTGTCCCACAGCCATACTTCCCCTTTCACCTTGCTGCTATTGCTGCCAACGAACAAACCACCATAGCACCACTTTCGGCGGCGTTGGAGCAGCGCGGCCAACTTCTTTGCCAGTGCCTCTAGGCATGTCCAGGGGCGAGGGAGATCTCAAAAACCCTCGCCCCCTCCGCTGACTGACCCCCCCACCGCCAGCAAGCCACATCTCCATATCTCCGTTCTCCGCTCTCCGCTCGGCTCGGCTCCACTCTCCCTTCTCCTTCTCCTTCCCAGCAGCGCCGCCGCTCTCCACTCCCCACTCGGCTCGGCTCTCGGCGGCGTCGGTGGAGTCGGAGCAGCGCGGCCACACTCTCCCTCGCCGCCTCCGACTCCGGGGGCGTCCAGGGGCAAGGAAGATCGCAAAACCCTCGCCCCGAAGCCATCCGACCGAATCAGAGGTTGCTGATGGTCGAGCTCCCCTGCAGCACCCCCTCGAGCCCCAGAAAGTCCTCCATCCAGCCGCAGCACCTCACCTCACGACTGCCATCTTGCGCATGCTTACTATCAATCAATATATAACTCTTATACCAAAAGAGGAAACAGATTTACAACAAATAAAGAATTATAGACCAATTTCAGTATTAAATGCAGATTATAAAATATTTGCATCAATTATGGCAGAAAGATTGAAGAGGCTGTTAAATGAATTTATACATTCAGATCAAAATGGTTTTTTGCCTAAAAGACAAATTAGAGATCATATAAGAATCATATTGGATACATTGGAATATTACGAGGCACATCCAGAGCAACAAATGGCACTGTTATTTTTAGATGCACAGAAAGCATTTGCTAATGTGAATTGGCAATTTATGGCTTTACAATGACAAAAGATGGATTTTGGGGATAGATTCATTAATATGGTTAAGACTATATATAAAGACCAATCGGCAAAGGAAATAATAAATGGTGAAATGACAGAGAAAGTGTCATTCAGAAAGTGTCAGAGAAAGTAGATATAAGAAAAGGAACTAGACAAGGATATCCGCTATCTCCACTATCATTTATTTTGACCCTAGAAATTTGAAACAGAAAAATAAGACAAGATAAAGAAATAAAAGGGATGAGAATTAAAAAAGAAGAATATAAGCTACAAGCATTTATTTATTATTTATTTATTAATGAGATTTATATGCCCCCCTATCTCCAGCTGGACTCAGGGCAGCTCACAACAGTTAAGAAACATCTAATAAAAATTAAAAAATTGAATCCAAATCTCATAATTTAACAGTCAAAAGTACAATTAAGACTAACAAGTTAAAATTAAATTAGAATTAAAACCCCATCAGTCCAGGCCGGCCAAACGAAACAGCCATGTATTCAGGTTGCGGTGGAAAGAGCGGAGGTAGGGGGCCACCCGGAGCTCCATGGGCAGTTGAGTCCAAAGGGTAGGTGCGCCCACAGAGAAAGCCCTCCCCCTGGGGATCGCCAGCCGACACTGTCTGGCCCACGGCACCCTGAGGAGGCCCTCTCTGTGGGAATGCACCGGGCGATGGGAAGCTGTTGCTGGCTGCAGATGGCCCCCAAAATATCCTGGGCCTAAGCCATGTAGGGCCTTATAGGTAATCACCAGCACCTTGAATCTCACTCGGAGGGCAACCGGCAACCAATGCAAGCCGCGCAGGAGAGGTGTAACATGGGAGTGTCAGGATATTCCCATCACAACCCGCGCGGCCGCATTCTGCACCAGCTGAAGTCTCCGAGTGGTCCTCAAGGGCAGTCCCATGTAGAGGGCATTACAGTAGTCAATATATGGATGATTTACTAGTCATTATGGAAGATCCAATAGAAAGGGGCCCAAAGCTAATTGAGCAAATAAAGGAATATGGAGAAGTAGCTGGAAATAAAAATTAAAAAAGATTCCAGAAAAAGAAAAAGAAAAGGAAAGCTGCTGGGGTGACCAAGAAGAGATAAAATTAGAAATGAGAGCATAAGCAAAATAATTGGCATAGTCCTGATGATGATGACTGGTGATCATCACCAGTCCTGATGATGTTCCCTAGATGGGTCATGAAATGTCTGCAAGAAAACCAAGCTCAGAGAGCATCAGGGACCTCACAATCCTTCCATTTAGATAGGAGCCAGCCGTGTGTGCAGCTGCCAAAAAAGCCAATGCAATCCTAGGCTGCATAATCAGGATCACGTGAAGTGTTAATGCCACTTTAGAAGGCCCTGGAAAGGCCACACTTGGAACACAGCATCCAGTTTTGGTCACCACGATGTTAAAAAAAAGATGCGGAGACTCTAGAAAGAGTGCAGAGAAGAGCAACAAAGAGGATGAGGGGACTGGAGGCTAAAACATATGAAGAACGGTTGCAGGAACTGGGTTTGTCTAGTTTAATGAAAAGAAGGACTGGGGTGACACGATAGCATCTTCCAATATTTGAGGGGCTGCCACAAAGAAAAGAGGGAGTCCAGCTATTCTCCAAAGCCCCTGAAGGCAGGACAAGAAGCAACGGATGGAAACTAACCAAGGAGAGAAGCAACCTGGAATGAAGGAGAAACTTCTTAGCAGTGAGGACAATTAACCAGTGGAACAGCTTGCCTCCAGAAGTCGTGGGTGCTCCATCACTGGAGGTTTTTAAGAAGAGACTGGACAGCCTTTTGTTTGAAGTGGTGTAGGGTTTCCTGCCTAAGCAGGGGGTTGGACTAGAAGACCTCCAAGGTCCCTTCCAACTCTGTTTATTCTATTCTATTCTATTCTATTCTATTCTATTCTATTCTATTCTATTCTATTCTATTCTATTCTATTCTATTCTATTCTTTTATTCTACATTTCTATTCTATTCTTTTATTCTACATTTCTATCCTATCCTATCCTATCCTATCCTATCCTATCCTATCCTATCCTATCCTATCCTATCCTATCCTATCCTATCCTATCCCTTATTCTATTCTATTCTATTCTATTCTATTCTATTCTATTCTATTCTATTCTATTCTATTCTATTCTATTCTATTCTATTCTATTCTTTTCTATTCCCCTCCTTCTCCTTCTCCTCCTCCTCCTGATTGATTGATTGATTGTTTTTTTTCCGGGAGCAAGATGAGGTCTTCTTGAGGGCATCCACTGCCTGGTGACCTCACTCTGGGGCTTGGGTTGCCCCAAGATCTTCAGGAAGTCAATGTAAGGTAAACCCTTGTTTGCCTTGTGGACATTGTTCTTCTTCCCCTCACAATCTGGTTGTTCTCCAATGTGGACATCAATTTGTGTCCAGCTAAAGGCTGCCCTCTAGTGGTAGTCCTTGACTTACAACCTCAGTTGGGACCAACATTTCCATTGCTAAGTAAGGAAGTGAGCTGGGCCCAATTTTACAAACTTTTTACCACGCTTCTTAAAAAAATAACTGCAGTTGTTTAAGTGAATCATACAGTGGTTGAGTGACCCTGGCTTCCCCCATCGACTTTGCTTGGCAGAAGCCGTCTGGGAAGGTCGCAAATGACAATCACACAACCCTGAAACACTGCAACATTTGTTATCACATGTGTGTGAGTGTTGTGTGGGAAGCCCCCCCCTCCTAGAGAATGTAATATTTTGGGGGATATTAAAAGAAGCAGAATATTATATTTCCCCAGAGGAGAAATGGAGAAACATGCTCTTAGAGACAGAAAGCATAGTACATAGGTTTGTTGGTTACCGGCGAGGAGTCCTAATAGGGCCTTATGATCGGTTACAATCTCGAAATGCCTACCATATACATACTCGTGGAACTGCTTGATCCCTGCCACCACGGCCAAGGCCTCCTTATCAATCTGGCTGTAGTTGCGCTCGGCTGGTGACAGGGTCTTGGAGTAGTATGCTATTGGTGCTTCCATTCCATCTGGTAGGCGGTGGCTGAGGACCACCCCAACTCCGAAACGGGAGGCGTCACAGGTGATCCTAACTGGCAACCTGTGGTTATATTGGATCAGGACGCGTTGGACGATAGGAGGTCTTTCACTGCTGCAAAAGCTTGGTCTTCCCTCCGTCCCCAGGTCCACAGTGTCGTCTTCCCCAGGAGGTTGTGGAGCGGTTCAGCAATGGTGGCCTTCTGTTGTAAAAATGTGCTGTAAAAGTTTAACAGTCCCAATAAGGCTTGCAGTTCTGCCTTATTCTTTGGGGTGGGGGCATTCTTAACATCTTGCTGTTAGTCGGGTGGATGCCCGACCCATCTATTAGGTAGCCCAGGAACTCTACCTGCCTTACGCCAATTTTGCATTTATTAGGGTTCATGTTGAGTCCTTTTTTCTGGAACCTCCCCAAGGTTTCGCGCACGTGTTTGATCAACTGGCCTATTGACTCCCCTGATATAAAAACGTCATTGAAGTATGGCACCACTCCTGGGATCCCGTGCAGTAGCCGCTCCATTAGGCACTGGAAAAGTCCTGGGACTATGCTGACCCCAAACTGCAACCTGGTACGTTTAAATGTCCCCCTGTGAGTCACTATGATTTGTGCTTCAGCGGTGGCTTCATCTACTGGCAGCTGCTGATAGACCTGGGCAAGGTCCAGCTTGGCGAATATCTTCCCGCTTCCTAGGAAATGCAACAGATGTTGCACCACGGGCACTCGGTATGCACTCTGCTGGAGGGCCTTGTTCAGTGTACACTTATAATCCGCGCAGATGCGGATGGACCCATCTGGCTTCACGGGGGTGACTATGGGAGTCTCCCACATCGCGTGGTCGGTTGGCACGAGGATGTTGTGACTCCGACCCCCGAGCCCATCTTATCGGAGGGAGAAGACCTCGAAAGTGAAGGAGAGGAGTTGGCAAGGCCTCCCTCTCCAGGACCCTCCTCTCTGGCAATGCCTCAGGTGTCCTCCAAAGGCCAAGAGATAGGCCAGGAGCCAGGCACTTCCGAGCAGCTGCAGTTAGACAGCGACGGAGATGAGTCTTGGCTGGATCCCCGACAGCGTCGGAAAGATAAGCGCGCGCAGCAGAGAAAGAGGCGTGCCAGAGATTAAGCTGAGTCACTGGACCACACCCCACAGGGGATAAAAGGGGGTGTGGTGGCCATTCAGGCCTTGTGATGGACAAAACTGAAAAGCTAGCAAGTCATACTGCGTTTCTGGAACTTCGTTATATGCCCTCCTTGGATTTATTATGGACTGAACTTGACAATTCTTTGGCTTTGTGGACTTATTTTGGTTATTGGACGGAGGAGAAAAACCTCCCTTTGTGAGTAAAGTCTTTGGCAGGCAGCTACTGGGTTGCTGCCAATTCTGTTATCTCAAAGGAATTCCTGACTGCTGGTTTTATTAACTCCCGGCTGACTGTTTGTGTGCGTGTGTGAGACGGGGACAGAACAGAGGATTCCCTGGGCAATGAGCTTGTCTAATTGTTCCTCGACCTTGGGCCGCAAAGCAAATGGTACCCTACGGGGTTTGAGCCTGATGGGGGTCATAATGGGGTCTAGGTTAAATGAAATGGGTTTCCCCATATATTTACCTAGGCCCTCGTCGAAGACGTCCGCGAACTCTGCCAACAGCTGGTCCAGTTTGTGGGTGGTTACGCTGTGCAGTCCGGTGATATCCAGGCCCAGGGGTTTAACCATTCTACTCCAAGCAGTGATGGCTGGTGGCTGCCAACGACTGTGAGCGGCAGCCGGCCCTGGAACTTGTGGAACGTTACTTTGACCTCCATTCTGCCTAGTACCTCTATCCGGTTCCCTTGATAGTCATTCAGGCGGACATTTGGCGGCTTCAGGAACTTCCTGCTTGCGGCTGGGTTCAACTTCTTGATTGTTTGCCAGGATACTATTGTAAAATATGACCCTGTGTCCCGCTCCATTTTGTATGGTTCCCCTTCAATGGTCACGACTGCGTGGTATTTCTCCTGCTCATATGCATCTGTGTGTGTCCCACGGTTGTGTGATGGATTTCTCTGGGTGCTTGGTATTGGTCCTCTCTTTGTCTGCTCCATTGTTGGCCGGCTCTAAGGTTCCCTGGTCTTCCTGATGGGGCTATAGGCTTTGGCTGAAAGGGAATGGGTTGGGGCGCTTTGCAGGCTTTGGCAATGTGGCCCTTTCTTTGGCATCAGCGGCATGTTGCGTCCCGGAAATGGCAAGCCGCCCTTGTGTGGAAACCCATGCAGCCCAGGCAATGTGGCTGCCTGGTCTCCGCATCCCTGAGGTTCTGCTGCTTTTCTGGGTACACGCGGTGGATGGTGTCATCTGTGTTGTTCCAGTCGTCATCGTACTCAGGGACTTTGGTTGACCAGTCGGGCTCCCGGTATGTGTGGTGCACCCCGCTGGTCTTCCTTATGTTTGCCGCTGAGTTGTCTGATGATTCTGCAGCCTTGGCCTCTTCGACAACATCCTTGAATGAGACCCCTCTCCTTATCAACAGTTTCTATTGTAGAGTGAGGTCCCTCATCCCCAGGATGATCCGGTCCTTCATCATTTCTTCGGGATTTATGAACTCGCACCTGGTAGCGATCTCCCGGAGGCTGGCCACAAAATCATTGACGGTTTCTCCCTCTCGTTGGTGCCGGTGGTAAAACTAATTTTGGCTGACCATGGGGCAGCGGATGGTGTATAGTGGTCTTCCAGGGCACATTGCAGGATGGCCCAGGTGATGGTCTCCACATCTGCTGGGGTGATCAGTGTCTGTGCCATTTTGTAGATCTTGGTGCCGCAGTAGGTCAGGAATAACGCTCGCTTCCTGTTGTCCGGTCTGTCCTGGTAATTGTTGGCCTCCAGGAACATTCTGAAATGGCCATGTATGTGTACCATTCTTCTGTCTGCAGGTCGAAGATCTCTGGGGCCGGCAATACTTGCGATGCCATTTGTGCAGGTGGTTAGAGGACCTTGTTCCAAGACAGCTGTGTGGTTCACGAGGAGGTTCTCAGGTCCCTTTTGTCCTTCGTCACCAGTGTTAGATTGGCGCAAGGCAACAGGTGAGAGTCATTAGTGAATTCAGCACCTTTTTATTTCCAGCAAGATGTGACTGCGCTCTGCCAGCTGGGCTCCTGGAGCTCGCCTTCTTAAGGAGCTCCAGGCAGACCAGCCGGCCAATGACAGCAGGTTAAATCTCCCACGTCCGGACAGCCAATCAGCAGTGAGCATGAAAACTTATGTAGATTCTAGCCATTCCGTACATAACAGAAATAATACCTGTCCATGAAGAAAGGCAGGCTAGAGGCAATAGGTAACAGGATAAAAATCCAATTACACATGCCTGACAGGGTTAGGTCAAAGGAAGTGATCATTAGGACCCACCAGGAGCCTTTGCAAAACAAGTAGAACCAATCAAATAATAGACGCCTCTAGATTACAAAATGCTGTAGAAAACTGTATAAAAGCCCATGTAAAACCAAACCAATGGATCAGCTGTCCCAGAACCGCATGCTGTGTGTTGGTTCTGCTCTCAATAAATAGAGCCTTTCTTTCCAATCAGCCTCCATGTTATTTCCAGCCTCTTTTTCCCGGCTTGGAACTGAACCAGATGGATTTGGCATCCAGATTTTGAGCGATAACGATGGAGCGTCAGGCTGCCTATTCTAGCTCTAGGTTTCACTTGCAAAGGAGCAGCATCTCAGTTTAGCAACCTGTATTTGTGGCTGTTGCCATGCCCTCCGCTCCTTGGGGATTCTTTGGGGGGGGGCCTGGCTTTCATGACCCGGGCTCCAACTTGCAAAAGGGGGGCTGTGCACAGCTTTTGAGGGAGGAGAGGCACCATTGCCAGGAAAGGTAGATGGGGAGCTGTTTGTGGAAGGGCAGGGAGAAGGGGAGGAAGGAGATCCCCTTTCCCCAGAAAGCAGAGGGCGGCATCAGCCGAAAGAGCTAATAGGATCCCTGGTTGCATAAACAGAGGCACGGAATCAAAATTACCTGAAGTGTTAATACCACTTTATAAAGCCTTAGTAAGGCCACACCTGGAATGCTGCATCCAGTTTTGGTCATCACATTCCAAAAAAGATGCTCAGTCTTTGGAAAAAGTGCAAAGAGCAACTAGAATGATTAAAGGCCAGAAGACTAAAACACATGAAGAATGGCTGCAGGATTTGGCCAGTCTAGAGAAAAGAAGGACCGGGGTGGGGGGACATGATAGCAGCATTCCAGTATTTGAGGAGCTGCCATAAAGAAGAGGGGGCCAATTTATTTTCCAAAGCACCAGAGGGCAGGACAAGAAACAACAGATGGAAACTAATCAAGGAGAGATTCAGCCTAGAACTAAGGAGAAGTTTCCTGACAGTTAGAACCATTAATCAGTGGAACAACTTGCCTCCAGAAGTTGTGTGGATGCTGCATCACTGGAGGCTTTTAAGAAGAGACTAGAGAGCTACCTATCTGAAATTGGATAGGGTCTCCTGCCTGAGCAGAAGGCTGAACTAGAAGACCTCCAAGGTTCCTTCTGGCTCTATTCTGATTGATTGATTGATTGATTGATTGATTTTTTTTTTTAATTTGATTTATATGCCACCCTTCTCCGGAGACTCAGGGCGGCTTACAATGCGTTAAGCAAAAGCCTTCATTCTTTTGTATATTTTATACAAAGTCAGCTTATTGCCCCCACAAACTGGGTCCTCATTTCACCTACCTTAGAAAGGATGGAAGGCTGAGTCGACCTTGAGCCTTGGAGAGATTCGAACCAGCAGAAATTGCAGGCAGCTGTGTTAATAACAGGGTGCACTAAACCCCTGTACTATCAAGGCTCTTGATTGAAACGTTGTGGTGTCCAGATCTATTAAAAGATCTGGTTGAGTATTTTGTGCAGAAGCTGCCACGGAGCTGAAATTGCCTCCCTCGACCTGCTGTGAGGTCAAGTTCTCCACCTGCTCAGGAAAGCAGAAGAGACGATGCCAACCGGGCAAATCTGTCCTGTGCCAACAAGCACCAAGACTTTCCGGCCAAGCCCCCGGGAGGGAGATGTGGTTCTTCTAGGGCTGGTCTTTCCCTTCTCCTTTGGGGCACCAGTTTTCCCTGAAACCAAAGCTTCCCCTCCCCAGGAAAAAAGTGCAGTGAATAACCTTGATTCATGCCAGGGAGGGGCATTTCCTGGGCAAGCCTCGGGCAGGTTCGTGAAAAAGTCACTTGCAGGCCATGTTTCCTCTTTGGCTGCCTCACAGCAGAGAACAGGAACCGGTTTGAAGAAATCAAACCTGCCTTGCAGCCGGACGAGAGCAGTGCCGAAATAGAGAAGGGCAGCGCTGCCCGGCTGGCAACCACCAGACTCTGCCAGCCTTCCCCAAAGGGCCTTTGATGCCCCCTCTCGGCTGAAGGCAGGGATAAGCAGGAGAAGCCAGAGTCAGCAGGCTCCAGAACCCTTGGAAGCCGTCCCTTCACTACCTAGCAGCCCTGCGAGGACAGTGGGCGCCAGCAGAAGCATCAGCCAGACTCCCAGAGATTCCTTCCCTGCCTCTGGCGGGCACCCTCTCTGTTCTCAAGAGACCAAAGGACAGCAGGGGATTGAAAGCAGCCACATCAGTTCCCTGGCTGGAAAAGACCGTTTGTCTTTTCTCTTTTTTCTTTTCTTTTCTTTTCTTTTCTTTTCTTTTCTTTTCTTTTCTTTTCTTTTCTTTTCTTTTCTTTTCTTTTCTTCTCTTCTCTTCTCTTCTCTTCTCTTCCCTTCCCTTCCCTTCCCTTCCCTTCCCTTCCCTTCCCTTCCCTTCCCTTCCCTTCTCTTCTCTTCTCTTCTCTTCTCTTCTCTTCTCTTTCCTTTCCTTTCCTTTTCTCTTCTCTTCTCTTCTCTTCTCTTCTCTTCTCTTCTCTTCTCTTCTCTTCTCTTCTCTTTCTTTCCTTTCTTTCCTTCTCTTCCTTGCCATTCCTTCCAATCTCTGTTGTCAATCAAAGAGGAAGGAACAATCAGCCCCATTTGTGCAATTCTGTCAGCACCCAGCTGATGGATGCCCTGGGTAGGAAACGGCAACGATGGGAAAAGGGCGAGAGAGCGTTTCCCTTCGTGTCTTTGGCTGCCAGAAGGGGAAAAGTGCCAGACAGCCGTCTTGCCAGGGGACTTGGCAGGAAGGAAGCGGTTCAGCGCAAGGGAGGGATAGAAGACGATGACACAAACGTGGCCGTGTGCTCATCCATGGCTTGGAATGAGAATTTCGGTTGCATCAATACATCCATTTCCTCCTATGATCTCTAAATCTAACCCGTGCTGGTTTAGGGCAGGGTCTCCAAACTTGGCAACTTTAAGGCTTGTGGACTTCAACTCCCAGAATTCCCCAGCCAGCATTCCTCCTACAGTAGTCCTCCACTTACAACAGTTCATTTAGTGACTGTTCGAAGTTACAACAGCACTGAAAAAAGTGACTTATGACCATTTTTCACACTTACGACAGTTGTAACATCCCCATGGTCAGGTGATCAAAATTCAGACGCTCAACAACTGACTCATATTTACGACGGACACAGTGTCCAGGGGGTCACGTGATCTCCTTTTGTGACCTTCTGACAACTAGAAGACTAACTTAACAACTGTGGCAAGGAAGGTTGTAAAATGGGGGAAAATTCATTTAACTACTGTCTCGCTTAGCAACAGACATTTTGGGCTCAGTTGTGGTCGTACCTTGAGGACTACCTGTATTTTCCCCACAACGATAACCCTGTGAAGTGAGCTAGGTTGACCGAGAGGGACTGGCTCCAATTCACCCAGCTGGCTTTCATAACTAAGTCAGGACTAGAACTCACAGCCGCCTGGTTTCTAGCCTCGTGCTTTAACCACTAAACTAAGCTGGCTCTCGCCAATTTCTTTGGTGTGTGCACAAAGTCCAAGTATCTTGGGCCAACTTAAGATCTAGGTAAACGTCTGTTCTGACTTTTGGCACTTCTGGGTTCAAGTGATCGGGGGTGACCATAGGGTCATCTCCTAACCTTTGGACCATTAAACTCTTGTGTAGACCCAGATGTTCCCAGCTTTAAGACGGGTGGACTTCATTCCCAGAATTCGGGGAGTTGAAGTCCACCCATGTTAAATTTGCCAAGGTTGAAGAACATGGCTTTAGACCTTCCCTGATTTGTTGGTTCAAGTCAGAATAGAGCTGGGAGGGACCTTGGAGATCTCCTAGTCCAACTCCCTGCTCAAGCAGGAGATCCTGCACCATTTCAGACAGGTGGTTGTCCAGCCTTTTCATAAAAATCTCCAGTGATGAAGCACCCACAACTTCTGGAGGCAAGTTGTTCCACTGGTTAATTGTTCTCACTGTCAGGAAGTTTCTTCAGGTTGCTTCTCTCCTTGATTGCTTCTTGTCCTGCCTTCTGGTCCTTTGGAAAATAAGTTGACCCCCCCTCTTCTTTGTGGCAACCCTCAAATACTGGAATAGGGCTATCATGTTCTCCCTAGTCCTCCTTCTCGCGAGCCATATCTTGGGCTGCAACCATTCTTCATTATGTTTTCGTCTCCTGGCCTTCAATCATCTCAGTTGCTCTTCTCTGCCCTTTTTCCAAAGTCTGAACATCTTTTTTGTAATGTGGGGACCAAAACTGGATGCAGCATTCCAGGTGTGGCCTTACTAAAGCTTTATAAAGTGGTACTAAAACTTCATGTGATTTTGATTCTATGCCTCTGTTTATGCAACCAGGAATCGTATTAGCTTTTTTGGCTGCTGCCGCACACAGCCGGGTCCTGTTGAAGGGATCGTCCACTGGGACTCCAAGGTCCTTCTCACGGTTGCCATTTTTGAGCCAGGTTTCACCTAATCTGTACTTGTCCCTTTGGTTTCTCTTGCCTAAGTGTAAAAACTTGCTTTTCTCCACAATGAGTTTCATTTTGTTGGATAGGTTCTTTAGGGAAGAAATGTTTGCCATGATGCCTTAGACGGGACATCATCCTGCTCAAGGCCACGATTCAGATGACACACGAGGGTCCAAGACTGAATAAAAGGAAGAACCCAACCTAAACGCCCAACTGACATGGTGACAGAAGGAGACGCTTGTCCCTCTGCACTTTGGGGGCAGCTGGATGCCCTTTGCTCCAACCTGGCGGCCACCTTTGGAGACCGGGCATCTTAGCCAAGTGCCAGCCATGCCAGGGAAGGGGTGGACCAGGGGCAGGAAGGCTCCAAGAAGGAGGTTTTGTCTGGATTTAACACCTGCAGCCCAGCCCTCTCAGAGGGTCTTGTCATTGCAGGCCCCCCTTGGAGCTATTTATACAAGAGCTAATGAAGTTTAATTCTGAGAAATTGCCGAGAAGATGTCACGTCAGAGGCTCATCTGTTTGCCAGCTGTTTTTTGTTCAGGAGAAAAAAACCCCGTTGTCTGGAATTTTGTCTAGAATTTTAGGCTTCATCATTACATTTTGAAAAAGGATATTATGACATGGCTGTAAAGGGCTCTATTTTTAAAGAAAGAAATTTCTTCTTTTCTCTCCTTTCTTTGGTATTTGAGAAGGTGCTTTTTCAGCACTTATGCAACCGAGGGCATATTCTGAAAGTCCCTGAATGCGCTTGCAAGGTTTAAGAAAGACACGAGCCCAGCTGAGAAAAAGCACATTTGCCGCTTGCAAATTTGAATCCGTTTTTTCTCTTGTTCAAGCCTGACAAGCAATCAGTGCCTTTTATTACCTGAGCAGCTGCTTCTGAGGTGCCACGTAGACCAAGGATGTGTAGCATTTATTTCTGTGCCCTATAAAAGGATTTGATCCTCCTTAAAGCTTTTGGCTTTGCCTGAATGACGGACCGTCCTCAACTTAGGACCACAATTCAGTCCAAACATTTCTGTTGCTAAGTGAGACATTTGTTAAGTGAGTTTTGCACCATTTTATGATTTTTCTTGCCAGGGTTATTAAGGGAATCACTGCAGCCGTTCAGTTAGTAACCTGGTTGTTAAGTGAATCTGGCTTCCCCCTTGACTTGGCTTGTCAGAAGGTCACAAAAGGGGATCACGGGACCCCGGGACACTGTGACCGTCATAAATATGAGTCAGCTACCAAGCATCTGAATTTTGATCACGGAGGGGTACTGCAAAGGTCGTAAGTGTGACAAGTTGTCATAAGTCACTTTTTTCAGTGCTGTTGTAACTTTGAACGGTCATTAAATGAACTTTGTAAGTCAAGGACTACCTTTACTTGGTGATTTATATTTTTTTTTTGGGGGGGGAAATGGGGGAAGCAGCCCCTTTGCAAAGGTGAAAGTCTCTTCTATCAGCTCCATGTCAAACTTGGGGTGCCTGAGTTTTGAGGCGACAGAGCCAGCAACCACCTTCTCTTGGGGACCAGCGTGCCCTTCCAATGGGCCACCTGAGCACCCCTGGATTTTCGTGCATGCAGTGAAGGGGTCTGGCAACCTGCCCTGTCCACCCTGGAGACTTTGGCCACAATTCCTTTTTGGCCAGACAAAAAACGTTGCAAGTCATTTTGGGGTGCAGCTGGAGGCTGCCCTCAGCCCTGGGCCCTTCTCAGGGGCTCCTCCCAAGTCTTTCAAAGAAAACTGTGGCATTTCTACTCGGAAACCACTTCTGGACTTTTTGCTCAAAACTGAAAAAAACCCCAAAGTTTTGATTTTTAGGTTTCGATGATTTATTTTGTAATTGGAGAAGTGGCTTAAAATGTGGTCAAATGAAAAACAGTCGGTGCCTGCATTATTTTTTGCATCTACCGCAACAAAGGAAGTCAGAAGTCATGACTTTTTTCTCTTTCTTTCTTCTTCTAACTTTTGTTTCTTCCATAGCCTTGTCTTATAATGAAAATTGTTGAAATGGAAAAGAAAGGGAAACCACGGCAGTCAGCTGCCTTCCTCCTTCACGGCAGCCGTGGCATTTTCTCCCTTAGCGGCCCAAGTCCAAAACGAGCCTCTAAAGGCCAAATCATGAACTGTTCAGATCCATTCCCACGTTTGGGGTGATTTTCTAACCACAGGTAGTCCTCCACTTACAACAATTCATTTAGTGACCCATCGAAGTTACAACGGCACTGAAAAAAGTGACTTAGGACCATTTTTCACACTTAAGACCACTGCAGCACCCCAACAATCATGTGATCAAAATTCGGACGCTTGGCAACTGACTCATATTTATGACCGTTGCAGTGTCCTGGAGTCACGTGATTGTAGCAAGAAAGGTTGTAAAATGGGGCAAAACTCGCTTAACTGTCTCACTTAGCAACAGAAATGCTGGGCTCAATTGTGGGCGTAAGTCAAGGACTGCCTGTACTTCTTCTTCCCTATCGATCTAATGGAAAGAAAAACACTGAAAGGAGCCCGGTTGAAAAGGGGCTGGCAGGGAAAGGGTTAAGCCTGGGCTTCCCAAACCTGGGTCAATCCCCCCAAATTGGGAAAAGTGGTTCTTCTTTGGGTGACGACACTCGAACCCATGACCCAACAGGGACATCTAATGGGCTTCAGGCATCTTTCTTAGGCAAAAGGGGACTTTCGGATCAGCACTTTTGCCTAACCTAGGAAAAAGTTTGGGAAGCACAGAGTTAAGCCCTCTCCTCTCCCCCCCCCACAGTTAAATGGCGCCCCCAAAGGGACCTGCTGGATCTTCACTGACCCATGCATGGTATTTAGACTGACAGCGACACAAGCGTGCGTTTGCGTTTGCAGCCGGAGGCGGGGAGTGGATTTACGGGCAATTCTACGCAACATGTTTGTCTCCGACATGCTGAGCGCAATTTTGGATGGAGAAAAGAGGCTCATCACCAAACCCCCATGAAGCATCTGAATCCCAGCCAGGCTGGGGACCAGGCCCCCCCCTCACCCAGCAGCTCTCTGGAGGTGGCCCCAGACAAAGGCGGAGGCAGGGGAGAGGCGGGGCGCGGAAGACGAGGGCTCCCAGGATCCTGGCCAGCTGCTCCCGGCCTCCTCCTGCCCTCCACAGCTATAGGATGGGCTAAGGTAGCCTGGGCTGGGAGAGGAGGTTCTGCCCACCATGCTGGATAAGAACGAGAGAGAGAGACAGAGAGAGAGAGACAGAGAGAGGGAGGGAGGGAGGGAGAGACAGTTAAAGAGATAGAGATATATAAAGAGAGATAGAGATAGATAGGTAGAGAAAGAGAGAGGGAGGGAGGGAGAGAGAGAGAGAGAGAGAGAGAGAGAGAGAGATAAGTGGATGGATGGATATGGATGGCGGGAGGGAGGGAGGGAGGGAGGGAGAGACAGAGACAGAGACAGAGAGACAGAGAGATATATAGAGAGAAATAAAGAGAGATAAAGAGAGAGAGAGAGAGAGGGAGAGAGAGAGAGGGAGAGGGCACATATGTATGGGCAGGGGCTCCGGTCCTTGTCCAGCATGGTGGGCAGAACCTCTTCTCTCAGTATATAGGTCAAGGCTATGCCCTGAAGGACAGGATGAGGGTCTGAAAGCCATCTCCCTCCACCCACCTTGGGACCCCCCCCTTCCTGAGCCTGGTGGTACCATCCAGAACTCTGGAGAAATTCCAATGAGGAGAAACAGATGCTGGGAGCCATCTTGGGCCCCTGCGCCCTTCCGGCAGAGTCTCCAGGGAAGGCGGTTGCCTGGGTGGAGCCTGCCCATTGGTGAAGACCCCTCTCCTCCCGTGGCCCTTGTCCCCTGCGGAAGGAAGTGACTGAGGACCTGGGTGGACCAGGTAGCCCTGGAGAAGGAGAACTGGGTGGACTGCCAAGAGGGAGGACTTCCTTGTGCCACCAGCGGCAACTTCCCTGGGTGAAGGTCAGGAGGGAGGCCCAGCTGATTCCTAGGAGCCCATCTGAGGAATCAAAGGAGGGGAGGGAAGCTGCCTGTTACAATAAACCATAGGTGGTTTGCTTGCCCGGTCTTGGAGCCCAACTCTTGGGATTTATCTAATAAACCAGAGTTAGAGCCCCTATGCCAGAGGTCTCCAAACTTGGCAACTTTAAGACTTGTGGACTTCAATTCCCAGAATTCTCCAGCCAGCATAGAGTTGAAGTCCACAAGTCTTAAAGTTGCCAAGTTTGGGGACCCCTGCCCTATGCCCACGAGGCCCAGCCCAGGGTGCACCCGCTGCCTTGCTACGCTTCAAGATGATCATTGCATTACTTTCTTTTTAGCAGCAATATTTTTATTTTTATTTTTATTTTAATTTGATTTATATGCCGCCCTTCTCCGAAGACTCAGGGCGGCTTACAATGTGCTCAGCAATAGCCTTCATCCTTTTGTATATTTATACAAAGTCAGCTTATTGCCCCCACAAACTGGGTCCTCATTTCACCTACCTTAGAAAGGATGGAAGGCTGAGTCAACCTTGAGCCTTGGCGAGATTCGAACCCTGCAGTAATTGCAGGCAGCTGGTCTTAAGCAGCTTAATAACAGGGTGCCTTAAACCCCTGTACTACCAAGGCTCTTATAATCTTGGTCGCGTTGGTTGATGATCTCTGGAGGGCTCGGGACAGGGGTTGTTCCTCTGTTCTGGTCCTGTTAGACCTCTCAGCGGCTTTTGATACCATCGACCATGGTATCATGCTGCACCGGCTGGAAGAGTTGGGGGTGGGAGGCACCGTGTTGCGGTGGTTCTCCTCCTTTCTCTCCGACCGGTCGCAGTTTGTGTTGGCAGGGGGGCAGAGGTCGACCTCGAGGCCTCTCA
Organism: Pituophis catenifer annectens; assembly: GCF_029215685.1. Lineage (NCBI taxonomy): Eukaryota > Metazoa > Chordata > Lepidosauria > Squamata > Colubridae > Pituophis > Pituophis catenifer. Next base: position 296,367,269 of record NW_027256882.1, on the reverse strand, counting down.
TTTGTGGAGTGCCGCAGGGATCGGTCCTCTCGCCTCTCCTGTTCAACATTTATGTGAAGCCGCTGGGTGAGATCATCCGTGGCTTTGGGGTGAGATACCACCAGTACGCTGATGACACCCAGCTGTACATCTCCACCCCAGGCCACCCCAACGATGCCCTTGAAGTGATGTCCCAGTGCCTGGAGGCTGTGCGGATCTGGATGGGGAGGAACAGGCTCAAGCTCAACCCTTCCAAGACTGAGTGGCTGTGGCTCCCGGCATCCCGATATAGTCAGTTGACTCCATCACTGACTATTGGGGGCGAGTCATTGGCCCCCACAGAGAGGGCTCGCAATCTGGGAGTCCTCCTGGATATGCAGCTGTCCTTGGAGGAACACCTGACGGCTGTAACCAGGGGGACCTTTTGTCAGGTTCGCCTGATTCGCCAGTTGCGGCCCTTTCTTGATCGGGATTCCCTGTGCACAGTCACTCACGCCCTCGTCACCTCTCGCCTTGACTATTGCAACGCTCTCTACATGGGGCTCCCCTTGAGGAGCACCCGGAGGCTCCAGCTGGTCCAGAACGCAGCAGCGCGGGTAGTGACGGGAGCAGCATGGCGCTCCCATGTAACACCGCTCCTGCGCGAGCTGCACTGGCTCCCAGTTGTCTTCCGGGTGCGCTTCAAGGTGTTGGTTATCACCTTTAAAGCGCTCCATGGCATAGGGCCTAGCTATCTTCGAGACCGCCTGCTGCTACCAACGACCTCCCATCGACCCGTGTGCTCCCACAGAGAGGGCCTCCTCGGGGTGCCATCAGCCAGACAATGTAGGCTGGTGACCCCCAGGGGGAGAGCCTTCTCTGTGGGGGCACCTACCCTCTGGAATCAGCTCCCCCCAGAGATACGGAGAATCCAAGACCTCAGTGCCTTCCGTCGCGCCCTTAAAACCCATTTATTTAAACAAGCCGGGCTGGCTTAAGATGAAATTTTTAACTGTTTTTTAAATGTTTTAAACGTTTTTAATTGGTAATGAGTTTTAATTGGGCCAAATTTATATATCTTTTAATTGTTTTTAATATTTGTTCTGCATGTTTTTTAATCTGGCTGTACACCGCCCTGAGTCCTCAGGGAGAAGGGCGGTATAGAAATCCAATATAAAATAAAAATAAAATAAAATAAAATCTGCCCTTGGACCAAAAGCCCATAACATTTAAATATGCTTTGAAATAGATTTACAGGTAGAGTAGTCCTCCACTTACGACCATTTGTATAGTGACCGTTCAAAGTTACGACGGCTGTGAAAATACTGACTTAAGACCAGTCCTCTCACTTATGACCGTTTGTTTAGTGAGAATTCAAAGTTGTAATGGCTCTGAAAAACGTGACTTACGACAGGTCCTCACACTTACGGCTGTTGTGGCATCCCCACAATTCCATGATCAAAATTTGGGCCAAACTTTGGTGCCTCTCTGAGCCCCTCCCCCCCTCAGCTCTGGCCCTGCGCAGGATGGCCGAGTCCTAGGGCCACGGGGTCCTTGGAGGAGCCCAGCCAGCAGGGACTGGGGCTGTGGGTGCGAGATCCCACTTCCTGTGGGGTGCCAACCCCGGTCCTGCTGCATTTTGCCCCCTCCAGGTTCTCTCCCCTCCCCCGAAGTGCCATGGAGCCCCTGCTGACTGAGCTGTACAGCCTGAAGAGCCCCCAAGGGCCCCCCGCCCAGGCCAAGAGAGAGGCCGTGCCCAGGTTGCCCTGGGAGAGGAGGGGGGACAATGGACGGGCAGAAAGCCCCTACCAGGTCAGTCCTTCCTTCGCGGCCCCTCCCCCGCTCAGTTCAGACACTGAGACCAGACCTTGATCCCCTTCCTCGCTTATCCGTCCAGCCATCTCGGCAAAGAGCAGGGAGGGGGCTGAGCCCAAAGACCCCCTTGCCCAACCTGGACCCCAGCAAGAGAGCTCATCCGCTTGTCTCTTGAAGGTGCCACTCTCCTTTGGCACAGCTGCCACCGGAGCCCTCTCGCCAGTGTGAGAAATCGCTAGGGACCCCCCGGTGGGGGCAGCCTCCCAGGAGAAGGAACCTCCACCTCTGGCCCCGGTCCAGCCCTCAAGCGCCCCCTCCTCCCTCTGAAGAACCCGCTGCTCTCCCCGGCCAAGCGACCACTCCGTTCCTCCGCTCATTGGTGGGGAGACCCTCCCCAGCCGGTGGGAGCGCTTGTTCCATCCTGCCGGCAGAATCCCCCGAGTTTAGGGGAGAGGGTCAGGCGGGAGGGGCGGAGGTTCTGCAGAAGACCCCCCTCCCTCTTCACCCCCTCCAGTCTCACGCCTGTCCCCCTTCCTCCCCCGATCTGCCCCCAGAAGCCGAGCGAGCAGCTGGAGCAGCGTCGGCGGGAGCCGCGGGGCTGCGAGAAGCCGCCGGGCGCAGGAGCGGAGCGTCCCAGGCAGGCAGAGCGGGCGGCGGGGCGGCCCTGAGTCAGATTCCAGATTAACAGAGTTGGAAGGGACCTTGCAGGTCATCTAGTCCAACCCGCTGCCCAAGCAGACCCAACACCATTTTTGACGGATGGCAGTAGGGCGGGCGCCTCCTCCGGGCTCCGACCTCTCCTTCCTTTGACCCGCAGAGCGACCGGGGCGATCGAGGGCCGCCTCCGCAACCTCCCGAAGGGCGGGAGCAGCAGCGCCGCCTCCGGGTAAGTGGGACCCACCCCGGGCAGGAGCCCCCCTCCCCGCAAGCGACCCTCCAGGGAAATTTCAACGGCCCTTCCTGGGAAGACAGGCCCGAGGGCTGGAAGGGCGGGGGCTGCGGAGGACCTGCAAAGAAATCTTCCTTAGCCGACAAGGGATGCTGCGACCCCCGCCCCAATTTGGCGACCGTGAGCCGAGAAAACGGGCACCGGGGGTGGGTGCCCGGGGGGCAAAAGAAGGAGACCCGGGCAGACTCAAGGCAGGTCTGATGGGGGCAGTGGGGGCCCCGGGAGGACGTGGGACATGCCCCCTCCCCAAAACCGGCCAGAAATGCCTTTCCTCTTGGGCAGGAGGGGCTGGAGCACCGGGAACCGCTGCAGCCGGCCAGCTGGACGCTGGACTTTGAGTCGGAGTCAGCCCAGGAGGAGTGAGTACCGCCCCGCCCCCTCTCCCCAGCCAGGACCCTCTGGGTTCCCCATTTGCCGGCCAGCCCAAGCCCCCAATTCCCAGGCAATCACCTGTGGGGAGGCGGTTGTCTTTGGGGTCCTGGCTCTCCCCTTGTCCCCTGCCCCTCCCTTCTGCCCCTCTGCCAAGGGCCCCCTTTGTGGGAGATGCTGGGGAGGGGAGGGCAAGGCTGCCTTCAGGAGGTGGGGAGCAGGGGGCTGCAGCAGGGCAGGAGGGTCCCCCCATTAAGAGAGAAAGCCCACCCGTGACTTCCCCCAGGAGCCCGGCCAGGCCCTGCGGCTCACAACTTGACACAAGTCCTCCACTTACGACCACAATTGTGCCCCAAATTTCTGTTGCTAAGTGAGACCTTTGTTAAGTGAATTTTGCCCCATTTCACTTTTCTTGGCACGGATGTTAAGTGAATCTGGTTTCCCCGGGACTTCGCTTGTCAGAAGGTTGCAAAAGGGGATCACGTGTCATAAGTACAGGCCGGTTGCCAAGCCTCCGAATTTTGATCCTGTGACCGCAGGGATGCTGCAATGGCATTTTTTCCAGTGCCATTGTAATTTCAAATGGTCACTAAATGAACCGTTGTAAGTTGAGGACTACCTGTAATTAGAAAATCACCCCCCACTTGGAAACGGATCTGAATAGTTTGTGATTTGGCCTTTAGAGGAGGCTCATTTTGGACTCAGGAAACGGCCACTAAGGGAGAAAATGCCACGGCTGCATTTCAGTGCTGTTCTACCTAAGCGAACTGTTGTAAGCCGAGGACTAGCTATACCCCACAGACCCCCCCTTTGGGCCCTTTCTGCCCCGCATGGCTGCAACCCGTAGCCGTGACCCAGCAAGCCATCCAGAGGCCTTCTTTCTGACCCCAGGCCGCCCACTGCCTTGGCTCTCTCACCAAGGGTCTCTCCCCCCCTCTCTCTGTATGTGTTTGTGCTGCCTCCTCCTGTCCCCCTCCCCTCTTTTCCAGGATCTACTGGGGCTGCTTTTATTTCTTCCCTTGGCTCCGGATGTGTTGGCGAGACAGAAGGGACCCCTCCTAATCGGGTAGGTGGGCGACTGAAGAAGGGGGAGGGGGAAGTTTGCTCCTGGTAGCAGCAGGCCACAGCAGGTGCAGGGACAAACAGCACTGTGGTGGAGATCCGAGAGAGGAGGGGCTGGGGTGGGTGGGTGATGGACTGGGGGGGGGCTCTTCTTGGAGCAGGGAGCCCTGCCTAAAGTTGGGCCAGGGTCCTGCGGTTCAACTCACAGCTCAAGAGAAACTGAGCAAAAGGACTTTAAATTGGGATTCGGCCACAGTGGGGAGGGGGCACTGAGCTCCCCCTATAGCAGAGCTGGGATATTATGGCCCCTTTAGGACCTGTGGGCTTCAACTCCCAGAATTCCTGACGGCAACTTTTAGGACCTGTGGACTTGCCCAGAATTCTGGGAGTTGCAGTCCACAAGTCATTAAAAGGGCCATCGTTCCCCATCCCTTCCCTATAGCCACATGTTGCAAGCAGGGGTGAAATGTAAAATTTGTTATTACCGGTTCTGTGGGCGTGGCTTGGTGGCGGGGGTAATGTGACTGGGGTGGGCGTGACCAACTGTTTTTTTTTAACTTTTCAAAGCATTTTTTCTAATGCTTTAAAAAGCCTCTGCTGATCAGGCAACTCAGCTGGGATCGTCAGAGACTTTTCAAAGCATTTTTTTTACCATCTCTTCGGCCAAGAGGTTGCAGAAGAAAATGCTTTGAAAAGCCTCTGATGATCCCAGCTGAGCTGCGCGATCATCAGAGGCTTATTTTTTTTACTTTTAAAAGCATTTTTTCGTCAGAAGAGTTTGTAGAAAAAATGCTTTTAAAAGTAAAAAGAAAAACCCTTCTGATGATCGTGCGGCTCAACTGGGCATGGGGGGGGGCAGGTATTTTTGCTACCGGTTCTCCGAACCACCCGCCACCATCGCTACCGGATTGGGCGATCCGGTCCGAACCGGGAGCATTTCACCCCTGATTGCAAGGCTGGTAATTCTGCTCATAGAATCATAGGGTTGGAAGGGGCCATATAGATCATCTAGTCCAACCCCCTGCTCACCTCTAGCCAAGCCACAGATGGCAGTCGTAATCCTGGTGGTGGAACATTCGCAGCTTGTCTACAGGCCAGCACAACGGTGCTCTCACATCACAAGAAAAATTCACCACACTTGGGAGCAAAATGATGGACTTTAGCCCGAGAAACAGAACTTTAATGCTGCTGCTTAAATCCGTTCCAAATTTTGTGTAGTCCTGTTCATCCCGTCTCTTTACTCGTCTCTATAGTCCCAAATAAAAGTTTTGCAAAAGTATAAAACTGGTGTGATCTCTTTTCGAGAGCCAGAGAACTTTGCTTGGCGGGAGTCTTAAGCAGTTAAGCAGCCCCTTTTGGGGCTGACGAAAATAACCATAAGCCTAAATGAATTGGTGGAGATTCGGGAATTCTTCATTTAATAGGAAGAGGAAGGGGTGTTAGATACGTTCCTCTCCTTGCATTGTTTACTAGAAGTAATAAAGGCAGGTCATAAATAAAAAATTAATTAAATAAATACCTTTCATTTAAGGCAGGGGTCTCCAACTTGGCGACTTTAAGACTTGTGGACTTCAACTCCCAGAATTCCCCAGCCAGCAAATTCTCTTAAAGTCGCCAAGGTTGGAGTCCCCTGACTCAAGGAACAAGGCAGGAAGGAGGGGATCAAACGGCCACAGCTGGACAGAGGTTTCTAAATCAGGGATCAGCCCTTGCCAAGCCCATGAGGGCCTAGGAAGGGGGCTGCCACGTCACAACCGGGGGGCACTTTCCACTGGATAGGCTGCCTAAGACAGAGCCTGCCTGGAGCTGTTTGTGAGTGAGGCCCATGTGCCACTCCTTGGGTGGCCTTGATTCCCAGCCTAACTGCCAGGTCTGGCTGGTTTAGAGGGCAGCTGGTGGCAGGAATGCTGGCCCAAGCTTCAAAGAAAGAGACAACTCACCGCTGCCAATTTGCCACGGCCAACTTGCTGTGGCCAGCTCACCACGGGACAATTCGCTGGGGGAAATTAGAACAATTTACTTAATTATTTTAAATAATTTAAAAAATACTTTGAATTTTTGTCATTCACGTTTCTTTCCGTCCCTCCTCTTTGCATCCTTTCTTTAATGCTTCTATTTCACCATTTCTTCGATATTACTGGGATGTAACTTTTGTCCTGTGGAGAGTCGGCCGTGGCGTGAATGTCCCTGTCCCAGATCAACAGAGCCTCCCCTGCCTGACTGTAGGAGGAGTGGAAGGGACTGGCAGGCAGCTCTGGGTGCAAGTCCGTCTCCCCACTGTGGCTCAAGATCAGACACCCCCCACCCCCAACTTCTGAGTTGGGAGAGTCCCAGCACTCGGGACTCCTGGCTGTGGCCGAATGGAGCAGCAGAAGGCCCACCTTAGGGCAGCCTTGCCCATCCCGGTGCCCTCCGAAGCACCTCCCACCTCTGAAAGCCCAGGCAGAATCATTGGGGCAGGGTGAGAGGTGGGGAAGCATGGATTTGTGGTCCTCGCAGCTGGGTAGGGCTGTTCTGTGCCAGAGTCAAGGTGTGGCTTGTGCCCTCAGCTGTTCCACTTTGCCTCCCTCTGGCTTCCCCTGGTGGGTTGGGGGCACTGAGGCTCATCCTGGGTGGCCCCAGGCTCCCTTGCTCCCACTGTGCCTCATTTCAGCTGGATGAACGAAGCCCTTTCCGTTTGCCTCTCTGGTTTCCCAACTAAAGTTTTGCCGCTTAGTTGCACTTTAGGAATCTTGAGCAATTTCTCTCCTCTGCCATCAGGGGGCATTGCATGGTCAGACCTGAAAGGAACCTTGAGATCTCTCTCCTGTCACTAGGGGTCGCTGCATGCCAGACCTGAAAGGAACATTGAGGGCTCTCTCTCCTCTGCCACTAGGGGGCGTTGCATAGTCATATTTGAAGGCAGCCTTGATTCCTGACCAGGGGAAAAAGTAGCTGAAGAGTCACCAGGCTAAAGTTCATTTTTATTTACTTCCTCCAACAAAATGCCCGTTCCTGCTGAAGAGAAGGATCCTGGAATTGCTCGCAAAGGATCGAGTGGCCAAACCGAGCAGCGTTGCACCTGGTTGGCATTTGACTGCAGAACCAGGAACAGGTGGTGCCAACCGGTTCCCTGCTTCTCCCATTTCTCCCTGCATGGGAGCCCAAGGAGCCCGCTGGACTTAAGGCTGACTTCACCTCATTGTTGGCATTGGGCAACTCTCATTTAACCTTTTGTTCCCCCTGCCCACCTTTCTCCCTCTGGACTTAGGAACTACCAAATAAATTCCAAAATGCCCTGAAGGATCTTCTGCCAATTCCTTTCATGGTGCAGGGACTGAATGAACGGTGAGCTCTTTATTACGGCCAGACAGAGGCTGGCAGCTGAACAAAGCCTGCGAGAATTAGAAAGTCCAGACCATAAAACAAAGAGCAAAGTGCATGTGAGCTTAAGGAAGCAGAACCACAACACAACAGGTGTGTCAAGTGGCCAAGAGACCCTGGTTATCTGGCGCAAGCCGCACCATATGGAGTTTTCCTCCCTTACGGGGGTAGCTGGCCAGTTGCCCACAACTAACTGGGTGAGCAAAACCTCCACTGGGCAGCCAGGGACGTTGCTAAGAGGCAGAACAAGTTCGTTGTGCTGATAGCTAGAATATTTGTGGCACAACAGGGCACACCTGGCTGTTTCTCCTTTGGGGGTGGGGTTGTGTCCTATTAAATCTGCCTTCCTGTAGAGCAGATGGTGGAATGGACTTTTATCTCCAGGACCTGAAACTGCAAAGAGCTCAGTCCAAGTCTCTGGCCAGGCCACGTCCAGCTTCACTGCTGAAGAAGAGCCCAGATGTAGGCTGCTGTTTGGCAATGCTTGAATGCTTGAATGGAATTTGGCCAAGGTTTGCCCTTACTTGGATTTTAAGAAGAGATGGACAGCCATTCCTCTGAAATGGTATGGGGTCTCCTGCTTGAGGGGTTGGACTAGAAGACCTCCGAGGCCCCTTTCAACTCTGTTATTCTCGGTGCTCTGCTGCAGGCCAGTTGTTGGGGGAGGCATGAATGGCTTGATTCCCCCCGCTTCCAAACTTTTGGGAGGTTTGTGGTTTATAACACACCCAGACTAAACGAACCCCCTGGATCCTTCTGCCCCCCTCCACCCCCGCCAAGCACAGACACCTCTTTGAAAGCAGATTAGGTATTTCACTCATTGCCGAATTCCCTTACGAGCAGCATAAATCTCACGCCCCAAACCCTGGGTGCCCTCCTGCCCAGACAGCCCCAATTCTCATCACAGCCTCCGTTCCTCCCTGGCAGGACCCCAGAACCGCCATCCAGCAACCCCCCCCAGGGCCTATCATCTCCCCGAACCCCAGCTTTGAATGATACAAACGAGCCTTTTGGGATGCAGGTTCCCTCCCCACCCACATTCCAAGGTAGCCACCCGTTGGCAGGCAGGGCTGCCGTGAGCCATCCGGGAGGCCGGCCAGGGCAGCTCCTGGCAGGAGAGCCTGTTCCCGGCTATTTTTAGCCTCTCCGCCCATCTGGCACTCAAGACCTTCATCTCAGGAAATTTCCACCCGTTTTCTGGCTGTGGGATTTGCCAAGGGCTGACATCTCTCCCGCCACACCGCTTGGCTGCCTGGCGTCTCTGGACAAGCCCAGGCCAGCCTGGCACAGCCAAAGTCTCTGGAGAAGCCAGAAGCCTTGGGCTGCTCCCCGTGGCCCCCTCCCCAGCTTGGAGCCTCATGCCCCAGCAAATTGGGAAGGTGGGCGAGGACTAGGGCAGAAAATTCTAAACTAGCCGTTGGGGTCTGTGCAGTGGCCACCCACCCACGCTCTGTGGATGGAACGGGACAAATCGCCACGGCCAACTTGACACGGGCCAACTCGCTGCGGGACAATTCAACAATTCCATTATTTAAAATAATTTTAAAAATTATTTCATTTTTTGTCATTCACGTTTCCTTCGGTCCCTCCTTTTTCATCCTTTTAAAAATGATTCTGTTCCCCCATTTCTTCGATGTGAGTGTAACTCTTGTCCCTAAGTTGTCGGAGGCCCCTCGAAGGAGCCACTCGCTAACTCCCCTCTGCTGAGCAAGGCAATGGCTGGGCCCCCAAAGGCCCTCTGTCCGCAAGATGGACCTGGTTCTCCTTCCTCACAGGGCGCCTGCAAGACCTTTATTCACACAACCTCTCAAAGTAGCTTCCATCACTGGAGGTTTTCGAAAACAGATCGAGGAACCATTTGACTTGGGATGGGGTAAGGACTCCAGCCTTGAGCAAGGGGTTGGACTAGATGACCTCCAAGGACCCTTCCAGCCCTAGGATTCTAGTCTCTTTAGCCTGGTCTTAGTCCACAGCCGTCCTCTCATTTCTGGCAACCTGCCCTGGGTCTCCGGCTGGGATGGTCCCCGGCCCAATCTCTCTCGAACTCAGGGCAGCTGCCTTGTTCCACCCCTGGGCTGATGCAGGGATCCAGGAAAGAGAGGCAGCCCCCCCCTTTCCCCCTCTTCCTCTCCAATCGAGCCCTGCATGTTCCAGAGAGGACCCCCCACCTTTGGGGGTCTCATTCCCCGAAGGTCTGGTGGCCGTGGCAAAGAGTAGCCCACCCAGGGGCAAACCTACAAACCAGCCTGCAGTGACCCCATTCGGATGAGGCTGCCCACTGCCCGTCTCCCCCTCCTGCCCTCCCAAGGCCACCTCCATGGTGGTGCCTGGCCGGTGTCAGGAGGTGGAGCTTCTTGTGCTGGCCAAGCACCCCTCTGCTCCCCCAACTCCGGACGTTTGCCTTCGGTCTTCCTTTGGGGGAGAAGCAAGCAGGGTGCCTGGAAAGGTGCCCCCCTCCTGCATGCCAGGGCTCCTCCAGGGCTGGAAGTCCTCTCGAGCAGCCATTGACTCTGCAGGACACGCCTCTCCCTCTGCAGGACACGCCAACCTCTCTGCCCATCTTCCTCTGGCCTTTGCGGTTGGCACTTGGCTCTCACAGCCAGGGGGCGCTGTAAGAGGCAGTGGTGGGGGGTCCTCAGCCCTCTGGCCAGGGAGTAGCAGAACCCGGCATCTTCTCCACGCAAGGAAGGTTTGCACTGCCCAAGATTCATTAAAAAACCCACATTTGAAATTTAATTCTCTGAACCAAACCAAGCACAGATGTATCTGCACACACACACACACACACACACAGCCCCACAACTGGCACACGGGGAGGTCTTTGCCGTTGCCTCCGCTCTGCCTGGCTGTCCTCCTCCCCTTGGGCCAAAAGCTCTTTCTGGTCTCCTGCCAGGCTGCTCTCTCTCTCGCTCTCTCAGCACGGCCGTCCCGAGGAGCCTGGGTCTGGGTCTGAATCTGCTGAGCTTCAGCTTCACGGGGGAGACGGGGGGGCCAGGAGCTCAGCCCAGCCCAGCCAACAGCGCCCCTTCTCCAACCGGCTGCTCCCCGACGAGTCCAGACTCAGCAGCCTCCGGCAGGCAGCCTGTCTGCAGCAGCAGAGGGTGGGGACTAGCCGGGCCACCGATGCCAAGTCCCAGCAGATAAGCAGCAGGTCCAAGGTGGCCGGGGAGGGCAGGGTGCCCGGGTCACACGCCCTGGAGAATCAACAGCAGCTGCAGTGGGGGAGGTCCGTGGTCCCCTGGCTGGGGGAGGAGGCTGATCTGCCAAGCGGAGGCAGAGCTGTGCTACAAGATCTGGCCTTCTGCAGAGAGAGGGAGGGAGGGAGAGAGGAGGGGGAGGCTGGTCAAGACAGAACGGAAACCAACATCTGCCTTAGGTCATAGAAAGGGACCTTGGAGGTCTTCTAGTCCAACCCCCCTGCTCAAGCAGGAGACAAGTGGCCACCCACTCTCTTCTTGAAACCTTCCGGTGATGGAGCACCCACAACTTCTGGAGGGAAGCTGTGCTTGCATTTCTCCTAGGACAGGCAGCATATCACCAACTGGACCCCCCAAATTCCCAGCCTACTTCAGCTCAAGCAGCCACTTGCTTTGTGCTGTGGACCAAGGCCACTTCTGCCCACAACACATCTGGATCCCCGAGAGGCCCTTTAAGGAGCATGCACCCTTAATTTCTTGACCGTCCAGCTGCAGGGCCTCTCCAGTCACCTCTGGCCTGAACTGACGGGATTAAAAACAATTTAATTTTGGAGACCAGCCATGAGCCATGGAAACCTTCCATCTACCAAAGGCTGAAACACGCTTCCAATGGATCGGGAGCCCCCCCAAAAGAGTTGTTACCACTGATTTGATAGCAACGGAAGAGAATGTTTGCAGCTCAGGATTGAACTGGGGGGTCCTTGGTGCTCTCTGAGCTTAATTGTTTTCTTGCAAACGTTTCATGACCCAGCTAGGTAACACCATCAGTGCTAGAAGGGGTGTGTGGAGTTTTCTCTTTGCTTATATATAGTGATCTGCCCTGATTTGATCATTCCTCCATGATCCTCTCCCCAGCAGGGTCCCAATTGTTCCCTGCATGGGACCTGAGCCCCCTTCTTGAGGGGGTCCCACCAACCGAGGGGGGGGGAGCTGTACTCACTTGGCAAGGCCTTCAGGTGGGTGGCAGTGGAGAGCAGCTCCTGGTGTTTGTCGGCCTCTTTGCTCTGCTTCTTCGCCCGGATCCTTTCCATGGAAAGAGAGGAGAGAGAGAAGGAGAAAGATGGAGAAATTTTTCCAACAAGTCCTCCAGGTGCTTCTCCCAAACAGCAGCTGGACTTTCTTGGTGCTTCTCTTGAAAATGTTTCGCTTCTCATCCAAGCAGCCCATTCTTAGGAAGCTCCTTGGATGAGAAGCAACACATATGGGAGGAAAAAAGCAAGAAGTCCCAGCTGCCTTTGGGAAAAGCACCGTTGAGACACCCATGACCCGCATGGCGGCATCTCCATAGAGGTCCTCCTACAAGGCTTCTCCGCCCAGACCGAGGCTCCTTGCCAAGCCCAGAGGGCAAGCGGACGCTCCAGCCCGGCCACCCCATCTCCAGGTTTTCCACCTACCACACCAGGAAGGCAAAGAGCAGCAGGGCCACCAGGGCGAAGAAGGCGAAGACCCCGAGCGACACCAGCATTGCCACCATCTCCATGGAGTCCCCCTGCCCTGCTGGAGACAGAAGACGTCCCTTCAGCTCCGTCACCCTGCAGGCACCCGCCAGCTCTCGCCCGGGCCCTTACAAGTCGAGGGCAGAGGCGGTGGGGGCCCAGGCCAGACCAGGGCAGCAAAAGGGGGCTGCAGGGCCACACACACAGCCACGGGAGCTCTTTTGCCCCGGGGGAATCTTCATCCTTCAAAGCAAATATCCGGGGACTGAAGTGCTCGCTCTCCTTGCCGACCTCGGTTTCAGGCCCCCCACATACCGACTGGCTTGTTGTCGGGGGCTGGAGAGGGCTCTTCGGCTGGCGGGTCCAGTTCAACGGTGTCCGGAGCAGCTTCGCTGGGCTCAGCGACCTGTCCTGCAGGAGGGAAGAGACCCAAAACTGGACCGCTTGAGAAAATGCAAGGTGGGGGACACGGTCCTCCCCACTGCCTGACCCACTGGCTACATGGAGAGCAGGAATGGAAAAACTATGGGAAACTTAGGACCTGTGGACTTCAACCCCCAGAATTCCTGGCGGCAACCCAGCTGGCTCAGGAATTCTGGGAATTGAAGTCCACAGGTCCTAAAGTTGCATAGTTGCCCACCTCTGGTGTAGAGACTAAGAAGGCCGACCAATACCCACCGAGGGGGCCCAGAGCGATCACACCAGGCCCAGAATCCCCAGCCCTTTTGCCCCACAGATCTGGAGCCCACACCCCACCCCTGTCAGAAGGGGCTCCTGCCTTCTGCCACTCTTCATCTTCCTTTGGCTGAAGCAACGGCTCTGAAGCAAAATTCATTTAACAACTGTCTCCCTTAGCAACAGAAGTTTTTGGCTGAATTGTCATCGTAAGTCAAGGTCCACCTTGTAGGTCTCTCCTATTTTAACATCTGCCCAAGATTTACTCCCCCACCCCACCCCATTCCCAGCCCTCTTCCACTGCCCAGTTCTCCTCTCCTCGTTCCCTCCAGGTGGTGCCCTTTCCCTGCCCTTACCTGCAGCCGGCCAGCCTCGCGCCTCCGGGCTCCACTCGCTCCAGCTGCCAGCATCCAGGAAGTCCTTGGCGCTCACCTGGACCGTGTGCTCCAGGCCCATGACGGCATCCGTGATCACCTCGGACACGTTGCTGGTCTCCACCTGCCAAGTCAAGAGGTGGCCCCCATCAGCCCCACCCACTGACCCCAGCCCCTCTGAACTGACTGCTGCCCCCCCTCCACCAGCCACCCCAAATGCGTGGGGCGCATTCCGGGAAGGGCACATAGGATCCATGTGCAAGCAGGGAGTCCCCCCCCCCAATACCTGAGACCCCACCCCCACCCCTGCACCCTCTGGACTCACCATTGACCAGGAGTTGTGAAGGAGGGGCCGGTAGCGCAGCCGGAAGTGGAGCTGGAAGGAAGGCTCCTTGGGCCACGAGGAGGGGTACTCCCAGCTGACGCGCAGCCGCCGGGGGGCCAGGGGCACCGGCTCCACCCGGACACGCTCTGGTGGATCTGGCTTGGCTGGAGGGGAGGCAGAGGAGGAGGGAGCTGAGACTCCGAAGGGGGAACAAACCAGGCCTTTCCCCATTATCTGGGCCCAAGCTCCCCTTATCTGGGTACACTGGGGTACCATCTCACTCTTGGGGGACTAGTCCCCCCCACTCTGGCGGAGGAGGAAGGGTATTCTGGCTGGGGGAGGGGTCCAGAAGGTCCCTCTCTGCCGTGGCTCTTGTCCCCCCCAGTGTGAGGTCAGCCCCGACCCCCCCCCCCCGGCCTCCTGCAAAAGCCTGAAGACTCTGCCAGTTGGCCTGGGGCTCCAAGGGAGGGGGCTTCACATGGGGGAGGGGGGGGGTTGAGATTAATAACAGATCCCCCCCTCTCTCCCTCCCTCTCTTTTAGCTTTATTTATAGCTGATAAATTTGTATTTTTATAATGTTTTGCTCTGATTATATACATACAGGTAATCCTCCACTTACAACAGTTCATTTAGTGACCATTCAAAGTTACAACGGCCCTGAAAAAAGTGACTTATGACCGTTTTTCACACTTGCAACCACTGCAGCATCCCCCTTGGCCACATGATCAAAATTCAGAAACTTGGCAACTGACTCGTATTTACGACGTCACAGTCGTGACCCCTTTTGCGACCTCCTGACAAGCCAGGTCAACGGGGAAGCTGGATTCATTTAACAACCGTGTGACTAAGTTGACAACTGCAGTGATTCACTTAAGAACGGGGGCAAGAAAGGACGTAAACGGGGGCAAAACTCACTTAACAACTGTCTCACTTAGCAACAGAAACCTGTTGGGCTCAATTGTGGTCGTAAGTTGAGGACTAACTGTAAAGCAAAGGACAGCTGAAGGGGGATCGTAAGCACATTGGCAGTTTCACTTAGCAACGGCTTCACTTAACGCCCTGGTGGCTGGTCGCTAAACGAGGATGAACTGATGCGGGCCTTACTGATGCTGTGGGCAATGATGTCCAGCAGGGCGAAGCTGGAGCCCAGCGGGTTCACCTCCGTCACATTCACACGGTATGAGCTCCAGAACTGGGACTTGCCGACGGTGCAGGAGAGGGGGAGGCCGGGATCCTGGACACACGGACCCACACGGATGACCGGGGACCTGCTGGCACAGAGGCAAGAGAAAGCGTTCGTCCTCTAAGCTCTTGGCCAAGGAGAAATTACGACGTGAACTCCCATAATCCCCAGCCGCAAGTCCACAATCTGGGAAAGAAGTTTACTCAAACTGGTGGCGTTATCCGGCTTGACAATAAACCTTGTGAGAAGTTTTGTATCCAGATATATCTTATTGTAGGTCTTTGGTTATTCGGGTCTTCTCCCACGTAAAATTGGAAGTGTCTTGGCGACGTTTCGACGAAGTCTCATTCGTCATCTTCAGGCTGGTGTTCTCGGCTTCGTGCTTCCAGGAAGCCGAAACGTCGCCAAGACACTTCCAATTTTACGTGGGAGAAGACCCGAATAACCAAAGACCTACATACAAACACCCGCGAAAACCTGAGAAAACAAATATATCTTATTCTTTATACTGCTTCCATCCTCCCTTAAACCATTGACAGAATCCACGATGGTCTGAGAATCTGTTAACCAACTAAAATTAGCAAACCCCCAAACATGTTACACAGACCCAATCCACATATCAAAAGATAAGGTCTGCAAACATAAACAGAGTCAATTAAATTAGGTCTCCCGGAGGAACTGCATGTTCACAAGAATAAACATACCTACACACACACACATGCACATGCCCCTCAAGTGTCACCCTAGCATGTAGACACTTCAAGCTCCCCTTATAAAACTCTGCCAACTCTGCACCCCACTTCCCTGCAGCTGCCCCAAAGGCAACGTATTTTGTCTTCTTTCCTCACCCCTGAACTGCCAAAGCGCAGGACCTACCTCGACTTGTCACCGCCGGGCAGCTGTTTCGTCCTGGGAAACGAGAAAGAGGAAATGAGAAAGAGAAGGGAGAAGAGGGGAGGTCCAACTGGACCCTCCTTCACCCCCTGGGCACCTGGAAGAAACGCCAGGCCTTTTCCCCAGGACCCCGACTGGCCACCCCCGAGGCAGCAAAGGGGAGCAGAGGGTCTCCTTCTGGAGAAGAGGACCCCACGGGGCGGGCAGCCTCCTATTCCCACGTGGGCTGAAAGGGCCACTGGGCCGTGGCTGCCTCCTTCGAGCTGGACCTGGCTAAGAAACCAGGCAGGGGGTCTCCCCCCTCCCCCCACCTTAATACAAGCCCAGCAAAAGTCCCCCAGTTGTGTCTCATGGCCTTGCTAATCGTGGCCCCACTCCACCCAAGACGCCTCTCCCCCACTGGCTGCTGGGGTGAAGATGGTGGTCCTTAGACTAGCCTTCTCGGCACCGGTGATGGCTCCGTTCAGGACTGTCCCCCGGCAGTCAGGGCTCCCCTCGCCTTCCGAACGGATACTCAAGAGGAAGGCCGGGCTCCAGGGCCAAAGGAGAAGGTGCAGGCCGCCTTCCCCCGTGGCTGAGGAGACCAGCCTTCCTCTGACTGTCCGTTCGGAAGGCGCAATGGAGACCTTCTGGAGATGTTTGGGGAAAAGTCTTCGTTTGTTCCAAGCGGGGCTTGGGAGAGGACCTTCAGAAGTCCGGGGAGCTTCACCACTGGAAGCTTTGAAGAAGAGCCTGGACTGTCATCTGTCAGAAATGATGGAGGGTCTCCTGCTTGGGCGGGGTGGTGGTGGTGGTGGACTAGATGACCTACAAGGTCCCTCCCAACTCTGTTATTCTATTATAAGGTCCTCAGCTGGAGCAGAAGGACCATAAAGGAAGAGGAGGAAGAGGCCTTTTCTTCTTCTTCATCTCCTCTCTGTCCCTCCAGCTCCCCCTCTCCAATATGCTCCTGGCCCCATATGTCTCCCCCTCCCCTCCACAGACCCCCCCACCCTCTCCCCCAAAGAGCCCTTCACAGTCCTCGGCTCCTGCACAACCCAGCCCACCCTCACAGATGTACAGATATCTGGTCTCCTGAAGGTACTTTTTCCAAAAGGCAACTTACAATTTTCTGGACTTTCTAGTGGTCTTAAGTCTCCTGGATGGTCAACTTACAACCACTAATCAAGGAGAGAAGCAACCTGGAACTGAGGAGAGATTTCCTGATGGTTAGAACTATTGATCAGTGGGATGGAAGTTGCCACCAGAAGTTGTGGGTGCTTCATCACTGGGGGTTCTTGAGAAGAGATTGGACAACCACTTGTCTGGAATATTAAGGGTCTCCTGCCTGAGCAGAGGACAGGACTAGACGACCTCCAAGGTCCCTTTTGACTCTTGTTTTTTTGTCCAGCGGCCTTTTGGAAAAAGCACCTTTGGGACGACCATGACCTGGAGGATGGAGAATCTCCCTGGACGTACAGGTAGCTGGTGATGTATCTGGTGGGCAGGTGCGTCTCAATGCTGGGTGTCCAGAAGCAGGAGAAGTTCTCATAGTTGGAAGCTCGGCAGGAGACGGAGGGCGGCCCAGGGAGTCCTGCGGGCAAGGAGGGAGGCACGGCAACAATTAGTGGGAAGGGTCCCCAGATCAGCGCCTCTCCGGTTCTGCAGGTGGCTCACCATGACAGGTACAGATAGCCCTCAACTTATGACCACATCTGAGCCCCAATTTCTGCTGCTAAGCGAGGCAGTTGTTAAGTGAGTTTTGTCCCATTTGACGAGCTTTTCCTGCCACTGCTGTTAAGCGAATCACTGCAGTTTGTTAGCTAGTCACACGATCGTGAAGGGAACCTGGCTTCCCCATCGCCTTTGCTTGTCAGAAGGTTGCAAAAGGGGGCTCACAGGATGCCAGGACAGTGTCACCGTCATAAACACAAGTCAGTTGCCAAGCGTCTGAATTTTGAGCCCTGGGGATGCTGCAATGGTCGTAAGTGTGAAAAACAGTCATAAATCAGTTTTTTCAGTGCTGTTGCAACTTTGTAAGCTGAGGACTACCTGTACCCCACCCACAGTTCACCACTCAGTGGCTTCCTTAACCCGGAGAAGTTCAGAATGCCCCTTCCCCCCATCCCCCAGGCAAATACGATTCTCTCCCACATGAGACCCAGACTTACGGCCAACTCGGAGGGCAACGGAGCCCAGGAGAAGCCCACCACCATCCTGGCAGCTGTAGGTGCCTTCGGAGGAGAGGTCCACGTGGCTCAAGAGCAGCTGGCCCTGCTGGACCTTGGAGTCCGTGGGCAGCCCGGAGCCCCCATTCCGCTGCCACCTGCTCAAGGAGCTGAGGAGACCAAAGAGCTGCCGTGAGGCCAGGGGAGGAGACCCCCAGGGGCCCATCCCACATTCTCAAAGAGCAGTATAGGTGGGTCTGTGCATGGTTTTGTATTGATTCATTTAGTTGTCATGTTTATGTAGTGTATATTGGAGATGGAGACGCTTTGGGATGCAATGAAATTTCATTTTAATGTATGCCAATTAGTGTACATTAATTAGTGTACATCTAAGCTGCGAGTTCTCCCCAGTTGACTTCTTATCTCTGAATGGGGTGCCCAACAATTGCTGCCAAGGAGAAGCTGCACGGTGCCCCCAACTGACTGCCCCTCTCTGAAAGGGGTGCCCACCAACTGCTACCAATGCTGCCCCCCCTCCCAATCCATCCCTCTTGAGGTCCTTCCCTGCAGCTGCCTTCAAGAGCCAGCCTTCAGCAGAACTAAAGCAATTAACCAACTAACTAAATAAACTAAAGAACTAAAGGAGAACTACGTATGAAGAGACAAACCCTTGTCTGAAATGGTGTAGCATCTCCTGCTTGAGTAGGGGGTTGGACTAGACGACCTCTAAGGTCCCTTCCAGCGCTATTCGGATTCTGAACCAAAGGCAGCGTCCCTTCACAACGGCCAGCTGGCAAGGCAGAGGTTTCTTTTGGGGGGGGTGGGGAGGGGGAGTAAAGGACAGTTAAGTTCAGGAGAAACAAGGCGGCCAAGGACTTTCCCCAGCGGGAAGGCTTCTGGGGCCCTTTCAGTGTCAATGCCCACAAGACGGGGCGAAGAAGGGCGAAGTGACCGGCTGTTTCCCTTGTGGTTTCCTATGCGGAGAGCTGGTTTCCCACCACAGGCATGAATGGCCTGCTAGACCGGGCATGCCCCAGGCTGGCACAGATGGGGGAATATTCCTCTGTATTTGAAATATACTCCCTTAAAACCTCTGAAACTCAATCTAGGGTTTATTTTTCCCAAATGGTTTATATAAAACTAAAAAAATTTGAGGGATGCTTTAGGAAAGGCAGATATGCTTTTTTCGAAAGACACTTTTAGACAACAGCAGGAGCTCAAAACTGGTAGGTCTGGGGCAGAAGATCAAAAGGGGTCCTTCAAATAGAAGAAAATATTTGTAGCTCAGGGTTGAACTATGCTGCTCTCTGAGCTTGGCTGTTTTTGTGCAGACATTTCATAACCTCACTGGGTCACATCATCAGTACGAATGAGTGTGGGGTTTTGTTTCCTAGTACTTCCTTGATGTTGGGTATTGTTTTTTACTTGTTTGTCTGGAGTTAATCCTTGCTTAAGGAATACTGGCCTTTTTGTTTCCTTCTTAGTTTTTTATTCTTTTGAATGATGTGTAAATGTAGTTTATCTCTATGTGTCAAATGATGGCTGATTGGTCTGAATACTGAGCTTCTGGAAATCCTGGAGCATTTTGGGGGGGAGCCTAGAAAACTTGCAATCCTAATAAATAGGGACCAAGCCCCATATTCCCTCCTACTGATGATGTTCCCTAGTCACATAATGAAACGTCTGCAAGAAAACCACCAAACTCAGAGAGCAACAAGGACGCCAGTCCTCCTCTTCCTTCTTTTCTTCTCTTCCTCCTCCTCTTCTTCCTCCTCCCTGCAAACCTCCCTCCCTTCTAGCACTGATGAGGTTACCTATCCTGTTTCCCCCAAAATAAGACGTCCCCTGATAAGAAGCCCAATCGGGCTTTTGAGCGCATGGCAATAAGGCCAAGTGCTTATTTCAGGGTTCAAAAAAAAATATAAGACAGGGCCTTATTTTCGGGAAAACATGGATAAAGATAGGTAAAAAACTTGGTTACCAGACAACATCCAAGCTCCGAGAGCCCCAGGGACCCAAGGGCTGCCACATAAGGGCACGAAAGGCTTCAGAAAGCCGTTAAACGAGAGAAATGTGCATGTAGGCAAACCTCCAGTGGGGATCCAGGGCTCTTTCTGCAGGAATACCCGGGACAGCATCTCTGCCCACCAGGGTCAAACACAAACCTCCGATATGCTGCCCAGCTGGATGGAAAAATAGCTCAACAAAGCAGCTGAAAAACGATGCGGCTAATGGTCCTGGATGCTCAGCTCAGACTAAACAAGAGAGAACCTCAAGGAGCCTCTGGAACAAACTCTTGCCCAGAACACACAAAAACGCTGGCAACCCACATCAAGGCTGCATCCCTAAGACTAATTTTGAAAAAACGCTCACTCTGAAACCCACAAGCAAAGAGATACCTGAATCCAAACTGGTTTGTCAACATGTCCACATTTACACCACCTTCAAAAGTGACAATTAAAACAATCTAGGAAGGAAACCAAAACACCAGCGCATGTCCCTTCTGGCAGACAGAGAAACAGGCATCAGCACCAGACAAATGATCAGGAGGAAAACAATAATCAAGGACTCAACAAGGAAGAAACTGCAACGCCATCAAAACTGGCAGGGCAAGCTGCTGCATATAGAAAGGGAGGGAACAATTAGGGAGAAACTTCTTAACCGTGAGGATAATTAACCAGAGGAACTGCTTGCCACCAGAAGTTGTGGGTGCTCCATCACTGGAGGTCTTCAAGAAGAGACTCGACAGCCACTTATCTAAAATAATACAGGTTCTCCTGCCTGAGCAGGGGGCTGGACTAGAAGACCTCCAAGGTCCCTTCCAGCCTATTCTATTCTATTCTATTCTATTCTATTCTATTCTATTCTATTCTATTCTATTCTATTCTATTCTATTCTATTCTATTCTATTATGTTTTAAGAGACTCGTTGTAAACTGGGCTGGACAGCAAGGTACCTTCAACTGCCTTAGGGGTCACTTGGGGGGTCTTCCGACTCTCCTTTGGACAGATCCTGCACAAGACACCTGGATGGGACCAGGATCGGGCCTGCTCAGGTACCTACCTTGCGTTTGCTCCGGGGCAGGTCAGGACCACGTCACTCCCCAGCTCGGCATAGGTCACCCCTGGAAGAAAAGCCCCGAAGCATAAGATTGGATGCTCCAGGGAGCTCCAGGCTGTTGGAGAAGGTTGCAGCAGCTACGTCTTTGGCCTTGCAGTCCCTCTTCCCTCCCCTTTACGAAGGGGGGTGGGTGGTTTCGGCCAAAAGTGCCCCTGCCCCCCTGCCCTCTGCAGGCAGCCCTCCCAGCCAGGGCTGAAGGTGGGGCTCACCGTCTTCTCCCCATTCTCCTGATGTGGTGATGGAGGCGGTTGTGAGCACCATGGCAAAAAGGACCAGCCCTCTGCTCACCCAGCCGGTGAGGCTCAGCATCTAAGAGACCGGGGGGAGAGGGGGGGGAAGAGAAGGAAGAAAAAAGAACATCAGGAGGCTGAGTGCTAAAATTGGAATGCTGTCAGGGTCCCTGTTCCAAACCAGGTGATCTTTCTTTCTTTCTTTCTTTCTTTCTTTCTTTCTTTCTT
This sequence comes from Pituophis catenifer annectens, assembly GCF_029215685.1. Classification (NCBI taxonomy): domain Eukaryota; kingdom Metazoa; phylum Chordata; class Lepidosauria; order Squamata; family Colubridae; genus Pituophis; species Pituophis catenifer. Next base: position 296,345,943 of record NW_027256882.1, on the reverse strand, counting down.
TCTTTCTTTCTTTCTTTCTTTCTTTCTTTCTTTTCTTTCTCTTCCTCCCTCCCTCCTATCTTCTTTCCCCTGCCTCCCTCCCTTCCTTCCTCTTTCCTTCCTTCCTTCCTTCCAACTTTCCTCTCTCCTTCCTTCCATCCCCTCTTTTTCTCCTTCCTTCGTTCTTCCTTCCCTCCCTTCCTGTAAAGAGATCCACCCAAAAGATCAGGAAGGATCTGGCTGTCCAAGGGACGAGGGGCTGGCTGACCAAAACATCCCAGCTTTTCGCTGGCGATGGTTCATGGTAATTCAAACAGCTGCTCCCGCTGGGCAAACATTGGCACCGGGAGAAATCGGTGGCAGGCAGGAATGGAGATAGAGGCGCCCCTCCTCCCTCTGGGCAGGTGTCACATTTGGTTGGTTTCAAGAGATAAGGAGGGGAGGGGCCCCTCCCAAGGTGGCACTTGCACTTAGGGACAAAAAGCTCGGTGTGGGGGGCACAGCAACCTGTGAGGGGCTGGGCACATGCCACTGGGAGAGATCCAGATCGGCTGTATTTTTTTGGGGGGGCTGTTTAGTCAGTCTTTGTTACCTTCCTTTGATGATCTAAGTAATGCACCCAAGATAAAGAAAGCAGACCCACACTCACAGGTCTCTGGCCCGCCTCTCTTCCTTTCTCACCCTCCCCAATGATGCACAAGCTCCCACCTCCCTCCCCCACAGCCCTGTGGCAGATATCAGGCACCCCCTCCCAAGACCCCCAGGCATTTTTGCAGCAGGGCAGAATTTCCTCTGGAACTCCCTCCCCACCCACTCATAATGTGCGCTAATGGAGACCCCGGAGCCAGAAATGCAGACTGCAGAAAATTCCCCAGCAGCAGGACAGCAGGGACCGTTTGGATGATCTCACAGTATCCATGCTGAAGGAAATGCACTGCAGGTAGAAAAGATTGCCAAAGACAAAGAAGGCTCTGCTTTTGGTCTGAAACTGCCCAATACAGGGAAGGATGAAATCAAGATGACCTGAAGTGTTAAAACAGTTTTAAACAGCCTTAATAAGGCCCCCCTTGGAATCCTGCATCTAGTTTTGGTCACCATGATATAAAAAAGATGTTGAGATGCTAGAAAGAGTGCAGAGAAGAGCAACAAAGATAAATGAGGACCCGGATTGTGGGGGCAATAAGCTGACTTTGTATAAATATACAAAAGTATGAAGGCTACACTTGGCCACACTCCTCTCCTCTCCTCTCCTCTCCTCTCCTCTCCTCTCCTCTCCTCTCCTCTCCTCTCCTCTCTTCTCTTCTCTTCTCTTCTCTTCTCTTCTCCTCTTCTCTTCTATTCTATTCTTCTGTTCTGTTCTTCTATTCTAGTAAAGAGAAGGACCAGGGGAGATATGATAGCATCTTCCAATATTTGAGGGGCTGCCCCAGAGTGGAGGAAGGGGGTCAAGCTATTCTCCAAAGCACCTCAAAGCCAGACAAGAAGCAACAGATGGAAACTAATCAAGGAGACAAGCAACCTGGAACTAGTTTTTAAGAGATTTTAAAGAAGAGATTGGACAGCCATTTGTCCAGAATGGTATAGGGTCTCCTGTTCAAGCAGGGGGTTAGACTAGAAGACCTCTAAGGTCCCTTCTAACTCTGTTATTCTGTTATTAAATCAGTGGAAAGGCTTGCCTACAGAAGTTGTGGGTGCTCCAACACTGAAGGTTTTTAAGATGAGACCGGACAACCATTTGTCCGGAACGGTATAGGGTCTCCTGCTCAAGCAGTGGGTTGGACTAGATGACCTCCAAGGTCCCTCCCAACGCTGTTATTCTGAGTCCCACCTAGTTCTTTTGCTTTAGCATCTGATCAGAGCCAGAGCTGTGAGGGGTCCCTGTCCTCCCCTCCAGAATGCTGCTTCTGACAGAGCCCCCTTGCCTCCCCTCCCCCATCCTTAGCACACTAGGACGGCTGAGTTTTGAAACTGCCCCACAAGCTGGTCAGGGCTCCCCCCCCCAGTTTCTCCAAGAGGGCACCACTCAGCTTCCAAGCAGCTCAGCCCCGGATGTCCTGGCATGAACCGCTGAGCCCCGCAGGTGTGCCCCGTCTCAGGTGCCAATTCCATGCCCGCTGCGCAGAGAAGCAGGCATCAGGGTGGCGCCACGGGGGATTGTGAGGACCGCTGCAGTAAACAAATTAAAGCTTCAGGAACCGAAGACAAGATTTTGGAAGGGGATGGGAATATTTCTGCCATTTGCTGGCTCTGGACCGGGACTGAGGCTGAATTGGTCTGCACTGAATTTCCTCCATCACAACCCCAGACGAAGCACTGCTCTGATCTGCAGCAGCCCGGCCCCTCCTGAACCCCCAAACCACAGCCGAGATCAGCCTGGGGGTCTCTGCCTCTCTCCCCCCAGGCACCGAGAGGGAGACTAAACCCCCTTTAAGCCTGGATTTCTTGCCGCTCCTCCCAAGCAGGCAGCACAGATTTTTTTTGGGTGAACCGAGAAGTCTGGAATCGTTTGACATGGAAAAAACAACATTATCTCCAGCCCATAATGGATCAGCCTGTTTATTTAGACGGAGATTCCACAGGCGGCCGGGAGGGAGGTGGGCAAACGGCGGAAAATCTGCAAAGAAGGGAAGGCCGGCCTGCTTCTCGGCTGCTCTCTCTCCTTAGAAACCGCTGAAAAAATAGGTGGCAAACACCCGTTCCCTTCCCACAATGCAGGCGGAGGGATGGCCAGGCATTTGCACAGCCACAGAACAAACCACGATTGGACTGAGCCAAGCAGACTCTTGGTATAGAGAAATGTCTAAGGCCGTGATGGCGAACCTATGGCACGGGTGGCACACAAAGCCATATCTGTGGACACGCGAGCGTTGCCCTACCTCAGGCCAGCACGCATGTGTGTGCCGGCCAGCTGATTTTTGGGCCTTCCAGCCCCACTGGAAGTCAGGAAACGAGCTGTTTCAGGGCCTCCAGAGGGCTGTTTTCACTCTCCCCAGGCTCCTAGAAAGGCTCTTGGAGCCTGGGGAGGGCAAAAAATGGGTATACCGGGCCCACCGTGTCATTGCGTGCCAAAAGCAGGGGGAGAGCGGGGGGGGGGGGGTCACGCACGCATGCGTGGGGGGGATGGGGCGCATTGAATTATGGGTGTGGGCATGCGCACGTGCAATCCCCCCCCCACTACCCCCCCCTTTTGGCACGCGACGACAAAAAGGTTAGCCATCATTGGTCTAAGGTCTCCTGCTCGAACAGGGGTTGGACTAGAAGACCTCCAAGCTCCCTTCCAGCTCTGGTATTCTGTTAATTAATCAGTGGAACAGTTTACTTCCAGAGGTTGTGGTGCTCCATCACTGGAAGTTTTTAAGAAGAGACTGGACAGCCACTTGTCGGAAATGAGCAGGGGGTTGGACTAGAAGACCTCCAAGGTCCCTTCCAGCTCTATATTGATAGAAACTTATCAAGGAGAGAAGCAACCTAGAACTAAGGAGAAACTTCCTAACAGTGAGAACAATTAACCAGTGGAACAGAAGTTGCCACCAGTTTTGTGTTTTGTGTGAGCTTCTAAGTGAAGAGTCGATCAGGGTGCAGCTGCCACGCCCGGGTGCCACAACCATGGACTGGCACACACTGCACAATCTCTAGAGGCCCAAGGGTGACATGGAGCCCTCCTGACCTGCAGAGCCAAAGGGATCTTCACTATCAGCTTTGCCTCTGCAGAGCAGGATGGCTCTCCTTGATCAGGACACCTGGTCCTCGACTTATAACCGTTCATTTGGTGACCATTCAAAGTTACAACAGCACTGAAAAAAAATGACTTACGACTGTTGCATCACCCCCCCCCCCCCAGTCATGCATCCAAACTTAAAATGCCTGGCAACTGGCTCATATTTATGACGGTCGCAGTGTCCTAAGGTAACTGTTGTGATTGACTTAAGAAGCATCCTTAAATGGACTTATGACCAAAACTCGCTTAACAAATGATTTGCTTAGCAACAGAAACGTTGGGCTCAATTGTGGTCGTAAATCAAGGATTACCTTATTCTTGTCTGTTATCATTGTATGCAGATTTTTCCCCGAAGGCCATCCCTCTGCTCAACAACTCATTCCCTCAACACTGTCAGACTATTCACTAAGTCTGCACTACTATTCCTCTTCTCATCGTTCCCACCACCCATCTCCTTCCACTTACGACTGTATGACTGTAACCTTGTTGCTGGTATCCTTATGATTTATATTGATATTGTTTCCTGATTGCTTATTTGTTCCCTATGACTATCATTAAGTGTTGTACCTTAGGATTCTTGACGAACGTATCTTGTCTTTTATGTACTCCGAGAGCATGTGCACCAAGACAAATTCCTTGTGTGTCCAATCACACTTGGCCAATCAAGAATTCTGTTCTGTTCTGTTCTGTTCTGTTCTGTTCTGTTCTGTTCTGTTCTGTTCTGTTCTGTTCTGTTCTGTTCTATTCTATTCTATTCTAATTCTAATTCTAATTCTAATTCTATTCTATTCTATTCTATTCTATTCTATTCTATTCTATTCTATTCTAATTCTAATTCTAATTCTAATTCTATTCCATTCCATTCCATTCTAATCTAGTATCTTAAGAATTTGAATATAGGGCAATCCTGGAATTCTAACCATTCATTTAGCAATTGGTTCAAAATTACCACGGCACTGAAAAAAGTGATTTATTTGTGGTCCTCTCCTTTATGACCGTCACAATATCCTCACATGATCAAAATTGGGGCATTCAGCAACCAACATGGATTTACAACGCTTGCAGAATCCCGGTTATATAATCACCATTTGCGACCTTTCCAGATCAATTGGGGGGGGGAGCTGGATTCCCTTAACGATGGACTGACTCACTCAACAACCATGTGACAACCGCAGCGATTCGCTTAACAGTTTTGGCAAAAAGGTCCTAACATTGGACGCAACTTACTTAACAACCGTCTTGCTTAACAGCAAGAAATTCTGATCTCAGTTACGGTCGTAAGTTGAGGACTCCTTGTATCTGAATCGGTCCCCCGAACGCTTCCTCGTTCACACTTGGAAGATGTGGAAAAGGCCTTTTGGGCCAGGTGGCGTTTGGCGGCCAAATCCAACAACGAAGCAACCGCCCTAGGGAGAGCCAAGTGTGGTTTGGCTCTGGAGAGCTTTCCTGCCTTCCAGAACATCATAAATCACAGAATTGAGCTGCCTAGTTGCTTTCTCCTGGAGTTGGCAGCTCAGAAACGGCTTTTCATCTATTTGGCAGCTGTGGGACTCAGTGCCACATGACACAGCTGGGCCAAGTCCAACCTTCTGGCTGGATTCTCCAAGGAACTGGGGGAATGTGACTGCATCAGGCTAGAAAGTGTTTCCAGATAAACCGTTTATTCCAAATTACTACTGAAGTCAGTGTTTTGGTCACTTTAAGACCTGTGGACTTCAACTCCCAGAATTCCCCAGCCAGCGCATGCATGCGCTGGCTGGGGAATTCTGGGAGTTGAAGTCCACAGGTCTTAAAGTGACCGAGGTGGAAAAACACTGACTTAAATATATTAACAGCGGAGTGAATCCCAAACTGGTTGCAGCAAAGACGGCTGAATCTAGCCGCAATAATTCCTTAGAAGAACTCAACTCCTCTCAGAAGCCAAATTTGCAAGGCTCACTCAAGATTCTCCAGAAACGACCAATATTCTGGAGCAGAAAAGCCGGGGTGGCTAGAGAAAATCTCACCCACGCAGAACTCCCATTAAGTCTGGAACCTTCCTAGAAATCCATCTGCAACGGCCGTGCTAAGGAGGGCCAGTCCAAGGAATTTCTGAAGCTCCTTATAAAGACAAGGTGCTTGGTTCTCCCTGGCCCAGAGCTGTTCTCCGTAGGGGCTGTCGGGTGGACCCTGCCAAAGGTTTTCACAAAAGCCATGGTGGTCTAGTGGTGAAGGCACCAGGCTAGAAAGTGGGAGATGATGAATTCTAGTCCTGCCTTAGGCATGAAAGCCGGCTGGGTGACTGTGCCAATAACCAGGAGACAGGGAGTTCTAGTCCCACCTTAGGCATGAATAGAATAGAATATAGAATCACAGAGTTGGAAGGGGCCTTGGAGGTCTTCTAGTCCAACCCCCTGCTTAGGCAGGACACCCTACACCACTTCAGACAAATGGTTATCCAACATCTTCTTAAAAACTTCCAGTGTTGGAGCATTCACAACTTCAACACTGAACTTCAAACCTGGGCCAATCACCAGGAGATGGTGAGTTCTAGTGCCGCCTTAGCCATGAAAGTTGGCTGGGTGACTTTGGGCCAGTCCCTCCCTCTCAGCCCAACCCACCTCACAGGTTTGTTGTTGTGAGGAAAATAGGAGGGGGAAGTGTATTGAATATGTTTGCCACCTTGAATTATTTATAAAAATAAAAGGCGGGACACAAACAAACAAACAAATAATAAAAACCGTCCAGTTGAGACCCCAGGAGGGGCCAGAATCTGGGGAGGGGTCTCTTGAGAGAGACATCCGCAGGGCGAAATGGCCTCTGTTGCATGAGGCAGCCAAAGTTGTTGATTGTCCCATAGGATTCAGGGATGTTGACCCAAGAGGGAGCAGCTGGGACCCTCCCAATCACAAGGAGACCCTCGAGATTTGGCCAGAGAGGCTCTCTATACGTGGGAGGCTGAGCTGGAGTGACCAGCAATGAAAGCGGCTCTTCCTTTCATAGAATACAGGCAGTCCTCCACTTATGACCATTCGTTTAGTGACCGTTCGGATTCATGAGAATGACAAAAGTGGCTTAGAAACATCCTTGTGCTTTGCAGCATCTCCATAGTCACGTGATCAAAATTTGGGCCTCTGGCAACTGGCACTTATGGTCATTACAGCATCCCGGGGTCACGTGATGAAAAATCAAGTGCGATTCATTTAACAACCATGTTTCTTGGCAACGGGAATTCTGGCCTCCGCTGTGGTCGTAAATCAAGGACTGCATAATCTGTGGCAGGATGGGGAGCCTCTGAAGGCACCTTCTCCGCATCGGCGGTCTGTCCTGGGCCCAGGCCCGGCATGCTTTGTAAGTCTGGCCAGAGAAAGTGGGACAGAATTACGAAAATATTCATTTTTAATTCTGCGGTCTCCACTTTCTGAGCTGGTATTTTGGCTGGGCAACAAAAAGAAAGATGGAAAAGTACAAGCCGAAGGCTCAACTCGCTGGAGCAAAGGAAGAAAAATTGCCAGATTTGAGGGTTTTTCTCCCCAAAGCCAGCGAGGGCCCTGTTAGGGGAGTAGAAAACAATTCCTAAACCGAAAGGCTTTGCCTGCTTCGCAGAGGCCTCCCAGCATCTTTTAAACGTGCTCCAAGAATTTCAATTCCGCATCTTGGAGTGCTGGACCTCAATCTCCACCCCACCCCCCCACGCCTCCCCCCTCCGTGTCTTTTGGGATTTAAATCCATTTTTCAGCCATTTTTCAGCCTTTTTTTCCTGGAATTCCTTGTTTGTTTGGAAAGCGATTCCCACCCCCAAATCCAATCCCAGTCCATTCAGCGGGGAATGGCATTTTCCCGACATAAATTTCTACCTTCATTCCTGAGTGGATTTTCAAAGGATAAGGAAACCGAATTACAGAAGGACAGAGTTGGAAGGGACCTTGGAGGTCTTCTAGTCCAGCCCTCTGCTCGAGCAGGAGACCCTACACCATTTCAGACAAATGGCTGCCCAATCTCTTTTTGAAAAACTGTCCAAGGATGGAGCACACGTCAATTCACTTCCATTGGTTAATTGTCCTCGCTGTCAGGAAATTCATCCTTGCTTCCAGGTTGCCTTGATTAGTTTCCATCCGTTGTTTCTTGTCCTGCCTTCGGGTGCTTTGGAAAGCAGCTTGACCCCCTTCCTCCTCTCGGTGGCAGGCAGCCCCTCAAATATTGGAAGACGGCTATTGTGTCACCCCTAATCTTTCTCTTCATTAAACTAGACATGCCCAGTTCCGGCAACCGTTCTTCATAATGTAGATTGCAACTAGTAAAGTTTTACTGCTATTGCATCTTCACGGGGTCTCCGGGTCTCCAGAACCGATTGTGCATTGCTGAAAGGGAGTTCAGTGTGGCGATGTGGCCAGTGAGAATGGGAGTGAGTGACCATCAGCTGAGCCTGGGAGCCTGCGTGACACACTCATGGCTGGGAAGCTGCAGGGAGAATCTGGGGGACGGGGTGTGTGTGGGGGGGGGAGCCATGCGCCTCCCCTTCCCCTCTGATGCCTGGCACAGTTGGACGGGAAAGTGGAACGCCCCAGTGGGTCCCCCTGTCCTCCTTTCTTAGCGCTGCCAAATTTGTCCCTTTCCAGCCTGGGTCTTGTCCCGACCCCTGCAGAAAAAGGGCAGGAGCTATAAATCTTTGGACCCCCCCTCCCCTTTGCTGTGTCCATTCAGAGCGATGAAAAGCCCATCCGTCTCCAGAGTCTGCCCCATAAAAGCAGAGCCACTTTAAGGAGCCAGCAGCCTCTCTTAGGGCTGAAAGGGAAACTTTGGGGTTCTCTCAATGGAGGGTTTCGTCTCTCGGCTCTCTTGAAAGCCTAAAATAAAAGCGGCTGGAGAAGAATGGCAGCCAAGAGGGCCTGTGGGAACCTCGCTGGGGGCGGAGGGGGGGGAGAGGATGTGGGGAGATTGCAGGGCTCGGGGGTCTGGGGAGAATGGCGGCCCAGTTGGGGGGATTTGGACTTCAGCTGCTGGAAAGGGAGGGAGGGAGGGAGGGAGGGGGCTGCTTCCCGTAAAACAGCATTTCCATCAACTGCACCCCAAGACACGGAAGGTCTCCCGGCTTATTTATTATTTATTTATGATGTCTTATTATTCACAGATAGTCCTTGACTTATAACCCTTCATTTAACAACTATTCAAAGTTTCAGGGCCTCTGAAAAAGGTAACTTACAACCAGTCTTTGCACTTAACTGCTGAATAAACACTCCATGTATTTTTGGCAGCTGTGAGGGTCCCGGGATCCCCTTTTGCAACCTTCCCAGCTGGCCTCTGACAAGCAAAGTCAATGGGGGAAGCTGGATTCATTTAACAACCATGCAATTCGCTTAACAACGGCTGCTGTTTGCTTAACCACCATAGCAGAAAAGGTCCTACGATTGGATTCAGTTGAACAACTGTCTTGCTTAGAAACAAAAATCTTAAGAAAATTCCCTCTGCATGATTTGGAGATGGAGGGATTTGATACGGGGGCTCTGTGGTTTTCATCTCATTTTTGCAAGTGGAGATTTTAATTTTTTTTTTAATTCGGGTGTTGTAAATGGATTATTTTTTTTAAAAATCCGGGTGTTGCAATCAGCTGCCGGCTGATTTTACTAGGCGTGAAGATCAACAGTGAATGAAGGAAATGAGCCCCAGGCTTGGCCTCCGATTATGACACAAACCCTTTGATGTTAGCAGGAGGAGAGAGACAGAAAGGAAAATAAAGTCTGCAAGAAGCAAAGTCTCGTTTTAACCCCCCCTCCCTCTCCCCTGCTTTAGCGCATCCTTTCTCTTTTCCACCACTGTTTGTCCCAATGCCTCTCTCACACCCCTGGAGGGGCCGGAATTGCTGGCCTGCTTCTTACCAGCTGCCCTTTCCCTGGTCTGGGCTGTGACCACTATGCAGGGTCAAGCAGGACCCTGGGATGAAGCTGCCCTGAATTAAGGAACAGGTGCAAACCCCCAGCCCTTTATAAAGCCCCTTGCAGGTGCTTGGGTGAAATCTTGTGCTTGTAACACTGATAGCCCAGGTGGCAATTAATGCCGAAAAAGAGTTTCCACTTTTGTCTTTTTATTTTCAAGAAGCTTTTTAAATAGCAGAATATTCATATTTTGTAATCATATTATACAAACATTACCGCACTGAAATCTGCATGGGAATAATACAGTGCATTGTGTTTTACAACTTTGCAAAAGAGAGAGAGGGAGGGAGGGAGGGAGGGAGGGAGGGAGGGAGGAAAGAAAGGAAGGAAGAAAGGAAGGAAGGAAGGAAGGAAGGAAGGAAGGAAGGAAGGAAGAAAGAAAGAAAGAAAGAAAGAAAGAAAGAAAGAAAGAAAGAAAGAAAGAAAGAAAGAAAGAAAGAAAGGCTGTTGCAGCCACATGCAGAACCAAATGCACATCTGGCTTTGGAAGCACAGGTTTCATCTGTGCAGGAAACATCAACTCTTGTGCAATTGTTTTTTTTTTAAAAAAAACCATTTGTAACCCTGATTAACTTTCAAGGCTCCAGGTAGAGATTCGCAGCAGATAGGACAACCTATCTCTAGGGAGTGGAAGACTCTCATGTGCCAGATCCTCAGATCTGGTCACCACTGCACACGGCTGGGGTCTCCAAATAAAGGACACAGGAGCTCAAGGCTGACTGCATCTCAGGAAGACCACCACCTGTGCAGTTCCACTCACACACACACACACACACACACACACACACACACACAAAACAGGGGTTTAGTGCATTTATTAATATTCCCCAGCAATTCCCTTCACCCAAACCCCAGAACTGCCCCAATTCAGCCCAGCCAAAAGCAGAGCAAAGCGAGTCCACAGAGCAACGGCCAATAGGCCCACAAGGGACTTGAAAGTTTCCCAAATGAGATAAACCCACCAGCAAAATCAAATCCACAACACAAGAGGGTTCACAAAGCAAGAAAGGCCCACAGTTTCGAATGTTTAGAATAGAGCTGGAAGGGACCTTGGAGGTCTTCTAGTCCAGCCCCCTGCTCAAGCAGGAGAACCTATACCATTCCAGACAAGTGACCGTCCAGTCTCTTCTCCAAAGACTCCTGGAGGCAACTTCTGTTCCACTGGTTAATTGTCCTGACTGTGAGGAAGTTTCTCCTTTATTTCCAGGTTGCCTCTCTCCTTGATGAGTTCCCATCCACTGCTTCTTGTCCTGCCTTCTGGAGCTTTGGAGAATAGGTGGACCCCCTCTTCTTTGTGGCAGCCCCTCAAATACTGCAAGACTGCTACCATTCACTACTGCTATCGAGAGGTGGGTGTCACATAAATTATCAACCAGTTCATTCAGCACCGAAAATGTGAGCACGCGCTCCTGCCTTGCATGCAGCTTCAAAACACAGGTAAATAGGGCTGCATAGCACCAGGCAGGGTGGATAAAAATCAATGATTTTTTTAAAAAAATCAGATTTTTTTTATTTAAATTGAATTTTTTTTATTTAAATTGGATTTTTTTGATTTTTATCGAATTTATTTTAATAAAAAACTTTGGGGTAAAAATCTATCGTAAGATAGTTTTCTATTTAAGATACATAAATGATTTAGTTTATTCAGCATGAAATGGAGCTTAGTTATGTAGCATGAGGAGGCTGTATATTCTGCAACTCTGGGACTATCGGTGAGTCAACAGTGGGTCAAAGGAGTAGCAGAGATGATAGTTGCTCTTTAAGAATTATGATTTAAATCGAGTTGATTTAAATCAAGCCTTTTTACTAGTGATTTAAATCATGATTTAAATTGTGATTTAAATCAACTCGATTTAAATCAAATCCACCCTGCTCCTAAGCCTCTGTTTATACAACCAAGGATCGCATTAGCTTGACAGGTTTAATGAACAGGGTGAAGCTTAACTTGGCTATGTTTAACCAAGGATTGTTATCTGCCCCTTTCAGCTTTGGAGGTCTTGCCTGTGAGGTTTGCACCGGGAGATCCAAACCCGGCCATGAATGAATCGGCCCTCCCTTTTTATGAATGGCCCAAATAATTAATTGCAGCTTATGAATGACCGCCGGAAGCGCTTCCCTTCCCTGCCCAGAGGGCAGAAGTATACTTGCCAGCAGAGCCGGTGCAAATAAAGGCAGAGGCCGGAGGGAGCTCAGGGATCTGGCCATAAAAAAAGATCCAGGGAAATCTTTTTCTTAGGCAGCATCCAGCCCCCCCTCCCCTCCCCCGGGGGTCTTTCAGGGGAGGGCTGACTGGTGTGTGTGTGGGGGGGGGAACCCTTTTTATAGTGAGATTTTTCTCTCTCTTCTTGGGCTCTGCCGGGACTATTTCTCTGGTTGGCTGATTAGATTCTGCTTTCCATATTTAAGATTTTATTTTAAGTTACACTTAAGTGGTAAGATGGGCGGCCAAAAAAATTTACAAATAAATAACACATAAAAATTGGGCCAAGATATCACAGTTGAGTAACATACTGGTGTGAAAAACAAATAACATGTGTTCAGTAATAGAAAATATGCAAAAAAAAAAAAAAAAAAAAAAAAAACCCTGGAAAGGAAGCATGAGGACTAGAACCATGGTGTGCCAAGAAGCAAGCCAAGATAGCTTCCTTTTGAGCCCTCCAACTCTATCTTGGGTAGAGGAGAAACCCAGAGTCCTCCAAAGGCTGAAAGCATCCAGGGTGCTCAGCATCACCCAGGAATTTTTTGGGGGTGGGGGAGATGACACTTCCATGGTTCTGAAAAAAGGGAGATTAATGGGCTCTGGAAAGGCCACCCTCCCCACTTTTTCCTACCGAGGCAGCCCCTGAATTTGAGACAAAGCCCACAATCGTTTTGATTTCGCTGGTGGCTCAATTCCAGCAACCAAGGACGCCGCTTAAAAATTCTGCTGGGATACCAGGCCTGGCCCAAATTCTGTGACTCAGCCGCAAGGGGCATTCCTGAGATTCTTCTGGGGGTTTTGGAGGGGGGTGAATAAACCACAATGAAACCCTGAGTGAGTTGGGCAGCCATATAAGTTTTCAGAACAGAACAACAGAGTAACAGAGTTGGAAGGGACCTTGGAGGTCCTCTAGTCCAGCCCCTTGCTCAAGCAGGAGACCCTCTGCCATTTCAGACACTCCGTTTGCCATGGAAACGGTAAATCTGAAAGTTCTGCAAAATCCACACAGAATGCACAGAAAAAAAATTGGAAAACAATATGGACTAGCTCCTTGGGAGGCTTGGAAATCTACGTTCGGCACAATACACTGACTTCGGATGCAAAGGCAACAGAAAATGGAATTTCATGTTTATTAGAACCTTTAAAACATGTTCACTACTTGGCATAGTACATGGACAACATGAAAAAGAAACAACATACCTAATCATACACATGATAACAGCAGCACGAATAATATATGCACAATATTGGAAAAGCAATGACATACCAACAGAAGATAGGGTAATTAGTAAAATCACGGAGTGTGCAGAACTAGATAGACTCACAAAGGAATTACAAAACAGAGAGGAACATGACTATTATCTAGTATGGGAAAAGTGGTATGTCTGGTTGGAAAATAGGAAAGGGATAAAAGATTAGGAAATAAAGGAAATGACCAAATATAGAAAGAGGAATGTAAACCACATATATAGGTCAATCAAGAATTGTAAAGTTAGACAGAAAAGATAGACCAAACAAGGTGGAGTCAAATTGTAAATGAAATTATATAATACAGTTGTGATAAATTGGACATGTATGTAAATTTATGTTTATATGTTTTGTGTGTTTTACTGTTTGGTTTGTATTTATAAATAAAAAAACCTTTAAAAAAACATGTTCAAAAAGGGACGGCTGTTGGGTTGAAGATTGTAGTCCACTTACACGTAATTCTTGACTTACAACTTTTTATTTAGGGACCGTCTGAAGTTATCACGGCACTAAAAAATTCTGACTTATGACCGTTTTTCACACTTACGACCACTGCAGCACCCCCAGGGTCGCATGATCGAAATTCAGAGACTTGGCAATTGGTTCCTATTTATGACGATTGCAGTGATTCCCTTTTGCGACCTTCTGACAGGCCAAGTCCATGGGGAAGCCAGATTCACTTAACAACTGGGTTACTGGCTTCAGCTGATGTGATTCACTTAACAACCGTGAAAAGAAAGGTCATAAAATGGGGTAAAAGTCACTTAAGTTGTAGGATAGGATAGGATAGGATAGGATAGGATAGGAGCTGGAAGGGTACCTTGGAGGTCTTCTAGTCCAGCCCCCTGCTCGAGCAGGAGAACCTATCCCATTTCAGACAAGTGGCCGTCTAGTCTCTTCTTTAAAACCTCACTTAGCAACAGAAATGCAGGGCTCCATTTTGGTCGCAAGTCAAGGACTTCCCGTAAGAGCCTTGGTTTCAAATGACTGCCTTTATCCCTACAATCTTGGCCAGGGCATGTGACCACAAAGGAAATTTATGTCAGGTTGAACTATTTTCTTGAAATACGCTGTGGACTTTTTCCCTTGAGGAAAAGCTTTGGCGCCAACCAGCCAGGGTGCAACATAGGCCGATTTTAATAATTCTGCAAAATTCTCATCCTTCCTCCTTTTAAACAATGGATCCAGGATAGGAGTCTCTAGTTTATTTTTGAAACATTTCCGTGTTCTAAAAATAAAAGGGCAAGCCATTTCTCTCTAGGGTTAAGGATAAGATCAAGGACTGGATTATGATTATTTTTACTGTTGTGTCTGGCCAATATATGGATTTTTTTTCCTTTTCCTATTAATTTATGTCAATCACTATTATAAGTGTTCTTTCTTTCACTGTATACAGGAAGTCCTTGACTTATGGCCACAATGGACCCCAACAAGGAGCCCTGGTGGCTCAGCAGACTAATAGCATTGTGATTAAGACCAGCTGCCTGCAATTACTGTAAGTTCGAATCTCGCCAGGCTCAAGGTTGACTCAGCCTTCCATCCTTTCTAAGGTAGGTAAAATGAGGACCCAGATTGTGGGGGCAATAAGCTGACTTTGTATAAATATACAAAAGGATGAAGGCTATTGCTTAACGCACTGTAAGCCGCCCTGAGTCTCCGGAGAAGGGCGGCATATAAATCAAATTAAAAAAACAAAAAACAAAAAACATTTCTGTTGCTCGGAGAGAGAGTGAATTTTGTCCCATGATACGACCTTTCTTGCGACAGCTGTTAAGTGAATCACTCCAGTGAGTAAGTTAGCGACAGGGTTGTTAAGCGAATCTGGCTTCCCCACTGACTTTGCTTGTCAGAAGGTCGCAAAAGCGGATCACATGACCCAGGGACACTGCCACCGCCATAGATATGAATCAATTGTCAAGCCTCTGAGTTTTGAGCACGTGACTGTGGGGACGATGCAATGGTCGTAAGTGTGAAAAACGGTCATAAGTCACTTTTTTCAGTGCCATTGTTACTTTGTTGTTGTTTTTTAATTTTTTATTGAAAATTATTAAAAATTACAGAAAAAAAAATATAGCAATATGGATAGAATTGCAGAGAGTAATATAATACATATAGTTTTAAAGCATCAATTTTCACCTAGAGAAAGTACAAACCTCATTAAACCAAATCATCAAAGAAAGAAAAGATTATCCAGCAGAAAGAATTCTCAGCTGCCATGCAATACTCCTATAAATATTTCCCCACATTCACACTAAGATTAATATTTTACATTCTTCTTAAGATTTCTTTTTTTGCAGCCAAGCATACCGCCTGTCCCACGTGACTGTGGGGACGATGCAACGGTCGTAAGTGTGAAAAACGGTCATAAGTCACTTTTTTCAGTGCCATTGTTACTTTGAATGACCACTAAATGAACTTGTTGTAAGCCGGGAACTCCCTATACTCATTGCCTTTTTGGTAAGATATTGTATTTCACTATGAAATACACACCCACACAAACACACATACTTTTTGAAAACCTTCCTTTGCTGGGCTTTCCCAACAGTGCTCCCTCACTGGGAGCTTTCAAAAAGAGACTGGACAGCCATTTGTCTGGAATGGTCGAGGGTCTCCTGCTTGAGCAGGGGGTTGGACTAGATGACCTCCAAGGTTCCTTCCAGCTCTATTATTTTATGTTCTAACAGCCTAATAACTTTTGTCTTTCTCAGTCTCAGTGGCTTTAAGAAGGGCGGACTTCAACTCCCAGAATTCCCCAGCCAGCGTGCTGGGAATTGTAGTCCACATCTAAATGATGCTGGCTGGGGAATTCTGGGAGTTGAAGTCCGCCCTTCTTAAAGCCACTGAGACTGAGCCTTGACCACCCAGGATGGATCAAGTGTCGCTGATAAAGCATGGCGTTTCCTGGAAAAAATCTGACCGGCGGCTCGTTGCATGAATGAGAAGTGCCAAGCCGAAGAGGGGAGGGAGGGAGGGGGGGGAATAGATTTAAGATCCCCCCTCCGCAAAAGCCCAAATGAAAAGCTGTTCCTGCTGCCTCTTTTCCCACAACGGCCAACTTGAGCCGGACAGAAGCTGCCACTCAGCCTGATGGCTCCATAAACTTCACTCGGCCAAGCAAAACAAAGCCTTCGGGCCCCCCGGGCAGTTCCCATGGCGGTTTTATAGGCCTTTTAATTGCCAACCGTTGTAATTGGGCAGCAGCCCCCAAGGCCTGGCCAAGGCTTACACAGAAAGGGGAAGGACCCTTCCGCCCCACCAGCCATCTGGCAACCGGCCAGAGAGAGAGAGAGAGCCTTGAGTGGGCAAGCAGCTGAGGGTTAGCCTGAGGGGGCTCTTATGCCCCACAAGGGCCCACGGATGGTGTGGAGCCACTCAGCTGCCATAAAGGGGCTGCCCCAAAGAAGAGGGGGGGCGGTCAAGCTATTCTCCAAAGGCCCTGAGGGCAGGACAAGAAGCAACGGATGGAAACTCATCAAGGAGAGAAGCAACATGGAATTAAGGAGTAATTTCCTGACAATTAGAACAATTTAATCAGTAGAACGACTTGCCTCCAGAAGTTGTGGGTGCTCCAATACTGGAAGCTTTTGAGAAGAGACTGGACAGCCATCTGTCTGAAATGGTGCAGGGTCTCCTGCTTGAGCAGGGGGTTGGACTAGAAGACCCCCAGGGTCCATCCCTAAAAGGCTCAGCGAGAGTGCATGGGTGTCCACGTGGAAGGAGGGCAGGAACCAAGCTGCCTAGGAAGTGTACTAGCAGGACACCACAACAGAAGGCACAAGGCACACGCAACACATGTGGCAAGAATTACACAACTGCTCTCTGGCCATTTCCTCGACGGGTGAATGGCAGTGGGCTGACCAGTAGGGAGGGAGGGAGGGGGCTGGCGGAGTGACACCTTTGTGGCCAAGAAACATGTGCCTACACACACTTCCCCTCCTAGGGCAGAATGTTCCATGGGGAAGCAGAATAACAGAACAACAATATGACAATACAATAACAACAGAATACCAGAGCTGGGAGGGACCTTGGAGGTCTTCTAGTCCAGCCCCCTGCTCAAGCAGGAAACCCTATACAATTCCAGACAAAGGGCTGTCCAATCTCTTCTTCAAAGCCTCCAGTGATGGAGCAGCCACAACTTCTGGAGGGAAGCTGTTCCACTGATTAACAGAATACCAGAGCTGGAAGGGACCTTGGAGGTCTTCTAGTCTAACCATTGAACTAGGTTTTCTACTCCAAGGGGGTTGGACTAGAAGACCTCCAAGGTCCCTTCCAGCTCTATTCTGATTGGTTGAACCCTTCTTCAAGAAGGGGATCCTATACCATTCTGGACAAATGGCTGTCCAGTCTTTTCTTGAAAACCTCCAGTGTTGGAGCACCCACCACTTCTGGAGACAAGCTGTTCCATTGATTGTCAGGAAAATTTCTGCTTAGTTCTAGGTTGCTTCTCTCCTTGATTAGTTTCCACCCATTGCTTCTTGTCCTGCCTTCAGGTGCTTTGGAGAATAGCTTGACCCTCTCTTCTTTGTGGCAGCCCCTGAGATATTGGAAGACTGCTATCATGTCCATCCGTCCCCCAGCTACCTTCTCCAGCCACATGGGCTTCTCCCGTCATGGGCATTTTCCTTCTTTAAGCTGAAAGCTGGAGAGGGGAGGGGATGGTGTTTAGCTTGGAGATGAAGTCCTGTTAAGGAGAACATTCCGCCATTCCTCTTCCCATAAGTCAACAAATGTGCAATTAAGTTTGTTCTTCACTGTCGCGTATTTCTCAGTGTGGTCTGCGAATATGAAGAGGGGGGAAAAAGAAGCCGTGGAAGGACTGTCAGAGCAGCCCCATAAAAATGACGAGGTGCTTGGAGGCTAAAGCCCACAAAGAGCAACTGAAGGAACTGGCTGCGTTGAGTTTCTGCTGAGAAGCCTAAGGGGGGGGGGCATGAGAGCCGTCTTCCCCCACACAAAGGGCTGTCATGGGGAAGAGGGTGCAGACTGATGCTCCATAGTTCTTGAGGGCAGGACAAGGACCAAACCGACGGGAGGCTTTTCAAGAGAGGCCCAGACTCAGAGTGAGGGATTTCCTCACCTGGAGAGCTTCATCATTGAAAGCTTTTGTCGGGGGTTCTTCTATGTATGCACAAGTCAGTGGGGTTCTTGATATTTTCGGAGCTTGGTTGTTTTCTTGCAGACAATTTCATGACCCAACTAGATTGCCAGCACTGAGAATGTTACCTAGTTGGGTCATGAAACATCTGCAAGAAAACAACCAAGATCAGAGAACACCAAGGACCCCGCAGTTGTCCTCCTCCTCCTCGTCCAACCTCCCTCCGTTCCAATACTGATGATATCTAGTTGGGTCATGAAACATCTGCAAGAAAAGATCCAGTCTCAGAGAGCACCAAGCACTCTCCAGTCCTCCTCCTCCTCCTCTCCGCAATCCCCTCTTTCTTCTAGTACTGATGAGATTATCTAGTTGGGTTATGAAATGTCTGCAAGAAAACAACCAAGCTCAGAGAGCACCAGGGATCCCACAGTCTTTGTCGTCGTCCTTCCTCTCCTCCCTTCTAGCACTGATGATGTTCCCTAGTTGGGTCATGAAACATCTGCAAGAAAACCACCAAGCTCAGAGAGCATCAATTCAACCCTGAGCGACAAATATTCTCTTCTCTCGATACCCAATTCAGTGGGCCCCAAACACAAGACAGCCAACACAACAACCCAGGCACTCAGGCAACGCACAGGCAAACATACACATGGTAGTACTCACAGTTCACCACTACTTTCTTCCCTACTGCTACCACACCTACTACTACTGTAATAATAAATACTGTAAAAATACAGTAGTAGAAATTGAACTATTGGAAAAATAGAAATTGAATAAACAAATAAGTACAGGTAGTCCTTGACATATGACCACAATTGACTCCAGAATTTCTGTTGCTAAGTGAGACATTTGTTAAGTGAGTTTTGCCCTATTTTACAATCTTTTTGCCACAGTTGTTAAATGAATCACACCAGTTGTTAAGTGGGTAACCCGGTTGTTAAGTGAATCCGGCCTCCCCATTGACTTTGCTGGTCAGAAGGTTGCAAAAGGGGAGCATGTGACCCTGGGACTCTGCAACCGTCATAAGTCCATGCCAGCTGCCAAGCCTCTGGATTTTGATCACGTGACCACGAGGATGCGGCAAAGGTCGTAAGTGTGAAAAATGGCCATAAGTTACTTCTTTCAGTACCGTTGTAACTTTGGACGGTCACTAAACGAACGGTTGTCAGTCAAGGGCTACTACCTGTGTGAACAGACTCAGAACAATCAGGCTTCAGTTCCTGCCTCCAGAACCCCCAAATGCTTTCCAGGCACACCTATTTTCTGATTTTAAAAACAAGCAGCCCCATAAAACCCCACCTTCGGCTGCCTCTTCACCTGGGCTGAATCTGCCCATTCAACAAAGAGGTTAATTTTTTGGCCGCTCCTGGAAAAATAAACAAGAGTCGGAGAAGCATCGCCTGACACAGGGAACCAGCTGACTGCTCTGGCTTCCCCCCCAAGAGGCACCAC
Source organism: Pituophis catenifer annectens (assembly GCF_029215685.1). Classification (NCBI taxonomy): domain Eukaryota; kingdom Metazoa; phylum Chordata; class Lepidosauria; order Squamata; family Colubridae; genus Pituophis; species Pituophis catenifer. The sequence goes on along the minus strand of NW_027256882.1, from coordinate 296,326,339 downwards.
AAAATCCATTATTTACAGCTAGGACCCAGGAAACCTTTGCAGCTGCGCAGGTCCGCCTGATTGGCAGCTAAGAAAATCTAAAGTGGCCATTTTTCAAAGCACTTTATCTACTCGAGGAGTAGATAAAGTAGGAGTAGGAGTAGATACAGGAGTCAACAAGAAGGAAAAAGGAGGAAGAAAAAAGAATATTAACAGGATGAAGGGAAAAAAGAGAAAGAAATTTTTTTTTAACAGGAGGTCCCAAAGTCCCAAGGACTTTCAAGAGTTGCCTCTTGAAAAAGCACCTTTGGGACAACCATGACCTGGATGATGACTGAGAATTTCCATGGATAAAATTAACAAGAAGGAAGGAAGAAAGGAAGGAAGAAAATGAACAGGGCCATTCAAAGAAAACCAGACCCCCTCCCACCCCAATTCTTCTCACCATCCATCCGCCTTCCCTGTTCTCTGCTGGTCATGGAGAGATCTACAAATCTCCTCCCTGCTCACACTTCGGTCTTCTCACTAAGACAGCAGGCATTTCTAAACATTTTGTTGCAAAATAACGCAGAAAGAAAAACAACCCAAGAGGATTTAAGGAGACTTTAATGACTAACAAAGAAAGCAGCCAAGAAAAACTCTTGCTAAATTATCGGTGCTGTCCTGAGCCGGTCACTGGCAGAAGATGCTAGAACTGGCTCTCCAAATCAGCCAAGTGGGGTCAGGAAGGATCACTCAGGCTCTGAATGGAAGGCCAAGCGGGGATTCGCTCCGAGGGCTGTTGGCTACTCCGACAAACACAACACAACAACTCCTAGGCAACCCTCTGCAATTCCTTTTCCCAGGAAACTGCAGGGGGGACGCAGGGCCAAACGCAAAGTGAGAAGGTTAGATTCTTGGGTAGCAAGAAAGTGGATGGGACGAGAAGGCCGGATCAAATCTTTTCTCCGTCTTTTTCTCTGCTGATTCTCCCATTTCGGTCCCCTCTCACCTGCTTTGCTCCCCTGAAGGATTCCCTCCTCTTATGTCCCCCACAACAACCTTGCGAGGTGGGTTAGCCTGCGAGGTGCATGACAGCAGCCAAAAAAAGCCAACACAGTTCTGGGCTGCATCAACAGAGGGATAGAATCAGGATCACATGAAGTGTTAATACCACTTTATAAGGCCTTGGTAAGGCCACACTTGGAATCCTGCATCCAGTTTTGGTCGCCACGATGTAAAAAAAAAATGTGTAGACTCTGGAAAGAGTGCAGAGAAGAGCAACAAAGAGGATTAGGAGGGTAAAACATACAAAGAACGGTTGCTGGAATTGGGTATGTCTAGTTTAATGTAAAGAAGGTTCGGGGCAGAGGTGGGTTTCAGCAGGTTCTGGCCAGTTCTGGAGAACCGGTAGCAGAAATTTTGAATAGTTTGGAGAACCACTAGTAAAAATTCTGACTGGCCCCGCCCCCAGCTGATTGGGAGGAAATGGGGATTTTGCAGTAACCTTCCCCTGGATTGGGGTGGGAATGGAGATTTTACAATATCCTTCCCCTGCCACACCTACCAAGCCACACCCACAGAACCGGTAGTAAAAAATTTTAAAACCCACCACTGTTCAGGGGTGACATGATAGCATCTTCCAATATTTGAGGGGCTGCCCCAAAGAAGAGGGAGTCAAGCTATTCTCCAAGGCACCTGAAGGCAGGACAAGAAGCAACGGATGGAAACTAATCCAGGAGGGAAGCAACGTGGAATTAAGGAGAAATTTCTTGACATTGAAAGCAATTAACCAGGGGAACAGGAGTTGCCTCCAGAAGTTGGGGGTGCTTCACAACCAGAGGCTTTCAAGAAGAGACTGGTCAGCCACTTGTCTGAAATGGTATAAGGTCTCAAGAAGGGGGTTGGACTAGATGACCGCCAGGGTCCTTTCCGACTCTGTTATTCTATGTTCTAAATGAGAGTGAGGGACTGTTCCAGAGCCACCCAGTCGGCATTTATGGCTAAAATGAGACTAGCTTGTTATTAATGATGTACATCACTGGTTGAGATGGGTGGCGACAGAAATTAGTCAATCAAACAAATAAATAAAATTGACATATCCATCAGTTCATCCTCAGAAGCCTAGCGCAGCTGAAGGGAGTCTTCATCCTTCATCCTGAAGGCACCACGTAATTCTGGGTTGATTTGGTTAAAAAAAAAAACACAACAAGGCTAGCAAACATGGGCTCTTTTCCTACCACCATGTAGGACCAGGGAGGGAACTATGGGCCTTTTATGACCTGTGGACTTCAACACCCAGCATGGCTGGCTCAGGAATTCTGGGAGTTGAAGTCCACAGGTCATAAAAGGCCCGTAGTTCCCCACCTCTGATGTAGGAGGGCAGCCCACTTACTCTACGTAGGAAAAAGATCAGAGGGAGCCTGCAGCCCCTTTTCCAACGAACAAACTGCAGCTGAAAGCTTTGAATAAAATTTAGTTGGTTGGAAAAGTGGCTTTAAGTCTCCCTCTGATCTTTTCTTCCTGTTGCTGGAAAGTGCACTAGCCACAGTGAAGAGGCTGCATTCACACAAATGCTACTTTCTCTGTTTGTTTTGTTCAGAGTAACCTGCTTCCGACCGCAAGGTTTACAGCTTCTGCAGCCAGCAGCAGAAAGTGGCAAAAGGACTAAGCCAGATCTGGAGACGGACGCAAGACTTCCATTACCTCCACAAGACCATCGGAAGGATGCAAGATAAATTATCCTAAAACTCTCTCTGTGGCCCAAGAAAGCATATTTCCTAAACTGTAATCTGGGGCTGGAGTAGAAGACCTCCAAGGTCCCTTCCGTCTCTGATGTTCTTTTGTTGTTCTGTTCTCTTGAATTGTTCCTTTTCACATAATCATGCAGGGGTTAAATGATTTAACTGCCCGCTCCCACTTGCTCTCCGGAACATATTGATGCATGCCACACTCTGCAAGGGCACCAGGACAAGAGACAGGTGGGCGTAGGGCCACCAGCCGAAGAAGGGAAGGGCCACCAACACAAGTCACCACTTTCTTCCTAGCTGGTCCTGTTAACAATTTTTTTTTCTGACCCACAAAAATCTGTGGCTAGCGAAGAGATCAAAGCAAAGATGCACCTTCTCGGTTTCGAGTATCTCTGCTTTGAATAAGTTTCATAAATAACAATTCTTTTGGGGGGGGGAGGGCAAATGTTCCACCCGAGAGAACCCTCCCTGCTGTGGTAGCTGCAGTGGATCCTGGCCATGTTTGCAATTTTTCAGGCTGCGGATCTATTTAGTTGAGAGGCTCCAATCTGCCGATCGGAAATGGGCTTGAGTGACAGGCACAATGGTGGTAGGACTGCTCTTTGTCCCTTTGGGAGTGTCACCAGCTTTCCATGCATTTCGCAAAACCTTTCTCCAAGGCAGCGTTTCTTACAGCACAGTCGAAGGAGCCCCGAGACCCTCTCAGGGGCCCCACAAAATCAAAACTATTTGCCAGATATTAATTTAATTTTTTTAAAAAAAAGCAATGTCACTTTTCTCACTGTGTTTTAATACGGTGGTTCTTGGCCTTTCTCTTCACCACGGACCCCCTATAAATCCCTTTTGTGGCCAGAGGCCACGGACCCCCAAGATTAACTCAACATTTAAATCGTAACATTTTTGTCAAGCCTTTGCAAACCTTGGACAAACATCACACTCCCCCCATCTGCAGGGTTCTGCGGACCACAGGCTGAAAGCCTCTGTTTTAATGTATTCAAAATATAGTTTTTTCATGAATAATATTTATTTATTCATATCTAATGGGCTTCATATTCTTATTTTTACGTGATTCAAAGAAATACATGTTCTACAAATGCATCCATTTTGATTTTTAATATGGTAAAAACGTTGATGACTATATAGCCCATGCAAATAAAAACTCTTTTGGGGTCCTCCGTAATTTTTTAAAGAGGGGGGAGGGGCCGGGAGGAAAAAGTTAAATAAACACAGCTTTAGACCAATCCTTTGGCTCAGCTGAGTGTTTTCCCCCCATCTTCCTAATATTTCTCCCTCTGCAAAAAATGTTCCCCTGCAGTATGTGTGCAAAAAAAATCAGGAGTCTGGAAGCTCTTTCTTTAAACTGAAAGGTATAACGTTTCATGAACTGTAGCTGATGCCTTTTAATAAAATTTGCTTGCCAAAAAAGATGCTTCCAGATTCCCATATATTTTTTTGGCCACTGGAGACTATCAGCCTTCTTCCTCCCTTCCGCCTGGGGGGGGAGGGAATGGGGGGGGGAGCAAGTCATCTTTTCAGGAAGATGTTTTCCTGATTTCCCCCCCACAATTCTAGAGACATTTCTAGGAAGCCAGAAGATTCCAGGGGGAAAAAAGTTCTTGCAAGGCTGCCTCAGCCCATCCTCAAAGCCGGTTACACTTTCCTCCCGTTTCATACAATGGAAATTCAAACTGGGGAAAAACCCAAAAGCTTCATGCAGTCTAGTTCTTTTCTCTGTCATCATGAACTTTTTACATAGGAAAATATTTCCCAGATCCCTCAAAGTGCTGCCAGAGAATGCCAGGAGAAGGGAAACAGGAATGGGAACAAGAGGGAGGGGAGGGAGAGAGGGAAGGAAGGAAGGAGGTGGAAGAAGGGAGGGAGGGAGGAGGAAGGAAGGAAGGAAGGAAGGAAGGAAGGAAGGAAGGAAGGAAGGAAGGAAGGAAGGAAGGAAGGAAAAAGAGGGGGAGAGAGGAAGGAATGAAAAGAAAGTGAAGGAGAGTGAGGGAAGGAAGGAGGTGGGAGAAGGAAGGAAGGAAGGGAGGGAGGGAGAGAAGGAAGGGGGAGTGAAGGAAGGAAGAAAAAAAGAGGGAGAGGAAGGAAGGGAGGAAGGAAGGTTGTCTAGTAAACTTCCCCCACTGCTTAAAGCCAAGGAGTGGGAAAGGAGGGAAGGTGGCCTCGCTCTCTCAGCCGGCCCTTCGTCCCCCGCGGGAGCCCCGACAGGAGGAGCCGGACCCCGAAGGGAAAGGCAGCGCCGCCCGCCCCGTCCAGCCGATCAAAGGCCCCGTTCGCCCCGAAGACCCGCCGGCCCCCGAGCGGCTTGGCAGGGAGGCTTGGAGAGGCTGCTCCCTCGCCCGGACCCCGCCGGTACCTTCAGCTGCGGCTGCTCCGGCTCCGGCTCCGGCCGCCGAGGCTCTCCATGGCCCGCGCGCCCCGGACCCGGCGGCTCTTCGGCGGGCTGCCCAGGCGCCTCGCTCGGGCCGGCCGCAGAAGGCAGCGCAGCGCTGGGTCGGCCGGCGCGAAGGCAGCCCCAGCGGAGGAGCGGACGGCGGGGCAACGGCGCGCTCTCCTCCCGTCCCGGCGCCGCCAAGTGCCGCGAGCCGCCGCTGCCCCGCTGCCTCCTTCCTGGGCTGGCGGGGAGGAGCCTGGGGGCGTCTCTGCGGGCGTCTCCCCAGCGCAACTTCGCCAGCCCCCCCCCCTGCGTTTAGAGCGAGCCCGAGGCCGGCTGGGGAGGGTCCCCGCTTTGCAGCCAGGCGCTTCTCTCCCCCCTCCCCCTCTCTTCTAAAGGGACTTGGAGTGCCATACAAATTAGATCTTCAAAACATCAAAACTGAACATAAAACATTGTAAAAATATTATTTTTGGTGCTTACAGCCGCATCCCATGCAGGGGGCAGGCTGCCATCCACCAGGTGCGCTGAAAAAAAAATCAAGCCGGGCAAGCTGCAGTGACCCACTGAACAACCCAGGCAGCCTTTGGACAGGATGAAAGAACCTGCTTTGACCAGGAGGGTCCCAATCCAGAGGGTTAGGATTGCCAATAAAAATCTACTGTGTGCCCGAAAGCCAACCGCAGGACAAAGTCCACACATCTCTGGGAAGTAGTAAAGTACTCCCTACCCAGGGCAAGGACGGAAAATCCTGAATTTAAGTTCTGCATTTGAGCCCGTTGGCGCAACGAAATCAGACAGAAAAACAGCCCAGGTGCCCGCCTGGTTGCCAGAAGCCACCTGAGGGATGCTGGCACAATCGCTGTGCATAGAAAGCTCAACTCATTCCTGCATCTCCTCCAAGTAATAAGCATCCTAAGTTTCCACTCGTTTCTTTAGGCTCTCTACTACGCCCCTCCATGCAGCAGAAGACCGGGGAGCGGGCACCTCGCTTCTAAACGACATTGATAGCCAGGTGCAGAAATGGGGTGGGAGGCTCCACACAGGAGGGGGAAAGTGAATTCCGCAGCAAGCATGCATGGCTGACCCCAGCCCAGCCTTACAGGTACCTGGACTGGTTTTTGGTTATTTCTTAACCACCCGTCTCCCTCAGATTCCCAGGAAAGCTAGAAAGATCACTGTTGAATTTGGAAAGTTTGGGGAAACAATATGGAGGACAAAGGTGGAAATATAGGGGCTGTTTCTAGGTTTTCAGAGATTAGCAGAAGAACAGAGTGGGAAGGGACCTTGGAGCTCTCCTAGTCCAAGCCCCTGTTCAAGGCAGGAGGAGATCTTATACCACTGAAGTCAAATGGCTGTCCAATCTCTTCTTCAAATCCTCCCGTGATGGAGAGGGAAGCTGTCCCACTGATTAATGGTTCTCACTGTGATGAAATTCCTCCTTAGTTCCAAGTTGATTCTCTCCTTGATTAATTTCCGTCGGTTGCTGCTTCTCTTGCCAAGTTCCGGGAAGGTTATTTCTTTTTCTTTATGAAATGCAATTAAGCAGCTAACCAATACGCATTATTTGCATCTGGACTGCGTAGCATTTACCACCCACTGGCTACCTTCACACAGCACCCTTCGCCAGCTCAGAGAAAACCCTCTCCGGTGCATTCACACAACACGCGAGGGTGCTTTCCTAGGGGTTCGTTTTCCTGTCCTTATTTAGCATAAGGTGCCGTCCCTCCCTCTTTGGCTGGGCCATGACTCAGGGAGCTGCGTAGATCCGGAAAACAGGACGACAGGCCTGTAACCAAGTTAAATCTGCTTTGCTGATGCCGCAATTGGATTACTTTAATCTTTACAAGGAGGCCTGCGAAGGTCAGCATCCTTAATCTTCCAGGAGCTGCTCAGATCCGTTCTGCAGACATCGCAGGCAATAAACTCAGTCCAGACTTCAAAGCCAGCCCTGCCCACCCACCCACTCTCGGCCCCTGGAAGGATCCGATGGCTGTGTGACACACAAACACACACCCAGCTCGTGCAGGGCTGTTAAAGAGCAGGTAATCCTCGGCTTGCAGCCAGGACTGGGATCAGAATTTCTGTTGTTAAGCAGTTGAGTTGTTGAGTGAGTCATGCTGTGATTTTATGACCTTGTTTGTCAAGATGGTTAAACGAATCACAAGATTGTTAAATGAGTTGGTGGCCAAGCAGTTGAATTTTCATCACGTGGTTGTGGGGATGCTGCATTTTTTCGGTGCTGTTTTATCTTTGAACCAACACTAAATGAACTGTTGTAAATCAAGGACTACCTGTATTTATCTTCCACCTTTATTTTTATAAATAACTCAAAGCAGTGAACATCCTTCTCTTTTCCATTGTTTTGAGGGGGGGGTTTCACATCTATTTGGGATGCTCCAAGCAGGAAACCCTCTCTTTGGGCAAAAGGCTAGACTTTGAGTTTGGGGGAGGGTCTCTCCTGAGATACCCCTTAAATAGGGTAAGGTTTGAACCTCCAAGCTCTTGGCAATTCCAGGACGTGACAAGAGTCCCGTTCGAAACATTTGAAGAGAAGAGAAGAGAAGAGAAGAGAAGAGAAGAGAAGAGAAGAGAAGAGAAGAGAAGAGAAGAGAAGAGAAGAGAGAAGAGTATGCAAAAGATAGAATGGAATGGAATGGAATGGAATGGAATGGGAGGGGAGGGGAGAGGAGAGGAGAGGAGAGGAGAGGAGAAGAGAAGAGAAGAGAAGAGAAGAGAAGAGAAGAGAAGAGAAGAAGAGAGAAGAGTATGCAAAAGATAGAATGGAAGGGAAGGGAAGGGAAGGGAAGGGAAGGGAAGGGAAGAGAAGAGAAGAGAAGAGAAGAGAAGAGAAGAGAAGAGAAGAGAAGAGAAGAGAAGAGAAGAGAAGAGAAGAGAAGAGTATGCAAAAGATAGAATGGAATGGAATGGAAGGGAAGGGAAGGGAAGGGAAGGGAAGAGAAGAGAAGAGAAGAGAAGAGAAGAGAAGAGAAGAGAAGAGAGAAGAGTATGCAAAAGATAGAATGGAATGGAATGGAATGGAATGGAATGGAATGGAATGGAATGGGAGGGGAGGGGAGGGGAGGGGAGGGGAGAGGAGAGGAGAGGAGAGGAGAGGAGAGGAGAAGAGAAGAGAAGAGAAGAGAAGAGAAGAGAAGAGAAGAGAAGAGAAGAGAAGAGAAGAGAAGAGAAGAGAAGAGAAGATGAATTAGGAACAGAACAGAACAAAATAACTGAGTTGGAAGGGACCTTGGAGGTCTTCTAGTCCAGCCCCCTGCTTTCTTCTCCTTACAGAGTCCAAACCGCTGGACAGAGGCATCCTGACAGAACAGAGAGACCCAGCTGGGCCTTGGACCCCAGGCCCCCTCTTGGCCCCAGCCCCCTTTTTCCCACACAGCGTCTGCCTCCAAAATAAGCAGCCCGCTCTTCTGCTGCTGTCTTGCATTCCAGGCGTGCAAAAGAGCGCTGGCAGTGTGCAGAGAGCTGGCTTTGCAGACAAAAGGCCCTTTTGGTCTCCTTGGCCTTCCAAGGGAACGTTGGCAGGAAAACCCGCCTGGAAAGGTGGGGCGGTGGAGCGGGTTCGGGGATCGCCTGGGCCATTTCACCTCTTCATTCCCAAAAGTGAGGAAGCCAAAGCTTGTGGAAGAAGGAGGGGAGGTGCGAATCCTTCTCTCCCCAGCCATGCATGACTTTCTGTCCCGATCTGTCCTCGCCAAACCCGGGTGGGGGGGGTGTAGCCATCCCCACAGCAACTCCAGTCAGAAAGAAGATTCCAGCTGTAGCTGCACAGGTCAGGGGCCACCTGGGTCATTAGCAGTAACTGGGAGAGGCATCTCGGAGTCCCAGTGGATGAGCACTTACGTATGAGCCCAAACAGCCAACGTAATCCTAGGTTGCATTAATGGGACAGAATCACATGAAATGTTACTAGCACTTTACAAGGCCTTGGTATGGCCACGCTTGGAATACACCATCCAGTTTTGGTCACCATGATGTAAAAAAGACGTTGAGACTCTAGAAAGAGTGCAGAGAAGAGCAACCAGGATGATGAGGGGACTGGAGGATAAAACATACGAAGAATGGTTGCACGAGCTGGGTATCTCTAGTGAAAAGAAGTTTCCAATTCCTGCAACTGGTCTTCATATGTTTTCGCTTCCAGCCCCCTAATCATCTTGGTTTATTTATTTATTTATTTATTGGTTCGATTTATATGCCACCCTTCTCCGGAGACTCAGGGCGGCTTACAATGCATTAAGCGATAGCCTTCATACTTTTGTATATACCTGCTTAGTAGGGCTTTCGCCCCCTCCCCCCCCAAGCGGTGTTCTATTTTATACAAAGTCAGCTTATTGCCCCCACAATCCGGGTCCTCATTTTACCTACCTCGGAAGGATGAAGGCCAAGTCAACCTTGAGCCTGTGAGATTTGAACTCGCAGTAGTTGCAGGCAGCTGGTGTTACTTAACAGTGCTTTAGTCTGCTGCGCCACCAAGGCTCCTTGGTGCTCTTCTCTGTACTCTTTCCAGACCAGGGGTGACATGATAGCCGTCTTCCAATATCTATGAGGCTGTCATAAAGAGGATCAATCTATTCTCCAAAGCACCAGAGCAATGGAGGGAAACTATTCAAGGAGAGAACCAGCCTAGAACTAAGGAGAAATTTCCTGACCATGGGGACAATTAATCAGTGGAACAGCTTGCCACTAGAAGTTGTGGCTGTTCCATCACTGGAGGTTTTTAAGAAGAAATTGGAGAGCCATTTGTCTGAAATGGTTTACGGTCCCTTGCTTGAGGAGGGGGTTGACTAGAAGACCTCCAAGGTCCCTTCCAACTCTATTATTCTGTTACGGTTTCCCAATCTTGGTGACTTTAAGACACTTGGAGTTCATGGCTGGCTGAGGAATTCTGGGAGTTGAAATCCACATGCCTTAAAGTTGCCAAGATTGGACATCCCTGCTAGTAACAAAGCAGAGAAGGAGAGAGTCCAGCAACGAAGAGGCAGAATCTTTCATGAGTTTTCCAACTAAATGAAAACATATCCAAGAATTGTTTTGTTTCTAACTTGGCAAAAATATAGCAGACCTCCTTGGGCTCCATTGTGAAACTCTCTGGGAGTTTCATACTTTTCAGTTTGTTAATTGAAGGGGTGCCAGTCCTGTGCCTCACAGGGACCCGTGTTGGCATCACCAACCTCTCCCTCCCCAAATTAGCCATTCCATGCCTCTGATGAAGGAAGGTGCGGCTCACAATAATGGAGGCTTTGGGATAAAAACTTGGACTTTGAAAAGGGGCTACCAGATTCCTGCTAATTTTTTCCCCAAAGAGCCCAGGACCCTTGACCCAGCCTGGCTACCTTCTGAATCCATGCAACTAAATCATGATGTAGGACAGGGGCAGAATCCGAACTGATAATCAGCCCTAACTGACCCTATCTCATTAGTACAGGTAGGCCTCAACTTATGACCGTAATTGGGACAGAAGTGCATCCAGTTTTGGTTGCCACGATGTACAAAAGATGCTGAGACTCTAGAAAAAGTGCAGAGAAGAGCAACAAAGAGGATTAGAGGGATTGGAGGCTCAAACAGACGATGAACAGTTGCAGGAACTGGGTATGTCTAGTTTAATGAAAAGAAGGACTAGGGGAGACAGGATAACAGTCTTCCAATATTTGAGGGGCTGCCACAGAGAGGAGGGGCCAGACAAGGAATCACCATCTTCATTTAACGTCCCCATAATCCCTTGCGGGTGGAGTCTGGGGCAACTGAATGGAGCTAGCAGAGTGTTTTAATAGCTGGATGCTCTTCTTATTGCCAATGCGAAGCTTTTTTTCTGGAAACATTGTATTGCTAATTAGAGTTTATAAAACCTATGCTGGACCAATTTTAGAGTATTGTTCAACTGTTCGGAATCCCCACCATTTATCTGACATCAGTACAATCGAGCGAGTTCAGAAGTACTTCACGAGAAAAGTCTTGCACTCTTCTCTACACAATAGAATTCCCTAGGCTACCAGGCTCGAAAGTCTCCGTCTGGATAACTTGGAACTGCGTCACTTGCATTGCATACACAATTAAACGTAGTAATGTTTTACCTGTAAATGACTTTTTCTGTTTTAATTGCAATAATACGCCCGCAAACAACCGCTTTAAATTCAGTGTAAACCGTTCTAAACTTGACTGTAAAAATATGATTTCTGTAACAGAGTTGTCAAAGTCTGGAATGCCCCGCCTGATTCAGTTGTCTCAGCTACAAATTTTCACAGTTTCAGTCACAAATGGACTTCCGTGGACCTCACTTCATACTTAAGGGGTCAGTAGAGGGGGCAGGCATAAGTGCACTAACCTGCCTAGCGTCCCTGGCACTGTATTTTTATTCTCTTATTCTTGTTCTCCTTTTTGTTTGACAAATTCCAATAAATAAATAAAATAAATAAATGCGGAGTTTTGTTCAGCAGAGATATTCCCAGCGTGAGGGGCCAGAGAAGGAACAATGGATGGAAACTGACCAAGGAGAGATTCAACCTGGAAATAAGGGGGAATTTCCTGACAGGGAGAACAATCAACCCACGGAACAGAAGTTGCCTTGGGAAGTTCTGGGAGCTTCATCCCTGGAGGCTTTCAAGAAGAGACTGGACACCTATTTGTCAGAAATGGTGTAAGGTCTCCTGCTTGGGCGGGGGGTTGGACTAGATGACCTCCAAGGCCCCTTCCAACTCTGTTAACCTATTAAGAACTTCTGTTGTTAAGTGAATCATGTCCAATTTTACGACTGTTTCTGCTGAAGTTGTTATGTGAATCAGCCCTGTTAAGCGAATCAGACGTTCGTTAAGCAAATCCGGCTTCTCTCATTGACTTTGCCTTTTGGAAGCCGGCTGGGAAGGTCTCGAACAGTGACCGGGTGACTCCTGGACCCTGCAGTGGGTGCAAATACAGACCAGTTGCTGAGCACCCAGATTTTGACTATATAACCATATGGATGCTGCAATGATTGTGATTGTGAGGAGTGGTTGTAAATCCCTTTTTTCAGTGTTATCGTTACTTTGTATGGTCACTAAAAGAATCGTTGTAAGTCGGGACCACCTATATAGGGGCGAGAGAGCCGGCCTCCCCATCTCCCAGCTGGCTGCATTGCAGCTTCATCTGTTTGGCCAGTGAAAGTTTAACACATTATTGTTGTTCTTTTATGTCAAACATCTACATGGCTGCCCATCTTCAGTGAAACTTTGGTGCCTCACAACTCCCGAATAAGTACAAGATAGAGGTAGTCCTCAATTTATAACCATTCATTTGGTGACCATTGAAAGTTACAATGCCGCTGAAAAAAGTGACCTATGACCGTTATTCACACTTATGACCCTTGCAGCACCCCCGAGGTCACGTGATCAAAATTCGGAGGCTTGGCAACTGACTCGTATTTATGACGGTTGCAGTGTCCCAGGGTCACGTGATCCTCTTTTGCGACCTTCTGACAAACAAAGTCAGTGAGGGAAGTTGGTTTACTTAACAACCGGATTACTAATTTAACAGCTGTGGCAAGAAAGGTTGTATAATGGGGCAAAATTCACTTAACAACAGTTTTGCTTAGTAACAGACTTTTTTTGCTCAGTTGTAAGTCGAGGACTACCTGCATAGCAACAATGAAATAAAATCCTTCAAAGCAACATGACCTCATCCCAGGATACCCAGGCCATCATTCAGGCGATCTGGGGAGGGTCCCAACCCCACCTCCCACTGCATTATGGGAGTTTAGCTTGCAAATTTGGCCTCTGACATAGAAAGAGAGAGAGAAAGCTGGAAAAGAGCCTTGGTAGTACAGTGGTCTAAAAAGCACCCTGTTATTAAGACCAGCTGCCTGCAATTACTGCAGGTTCGAATCTTGCCAGGCTCAAGGTTGACTCAGCCTTCCATCCTTTCTAAGGTAGGTGAAATGAGGACCCAGTTTGTGGGGACAATAAGCTGACTTTGTATAAATATACAAAAGTATGAAGGCTATTGCTTAACGCATTGTAAGCTGCCCTGAGAAGGGCGGCATATAAATTAAAGCAAAAAAAAAAAAAAAAAAGCAACAATAGCAAGACTGAAGCAGGCGTCCTGGGAGGATGAGCCGACCCCCTCCCCTTAAACCCCCCAGAATTTGAATCCCCCCTCCTTTTCTGTGCTGCCCCTCTTTGCAAGCCGGAGGGCTCCTCCGTGCTGGTCCCGCTGAGCTTCTGGCTGCAGCACTGAACAGCCTTCGCCAGGGTACAGTTGGCAGCTGGCAGGACCCCTTCCCCTGTCAGCAGGACCAGAGCCAAAGACCCAGCCTTCCAGCCCACCGCCCCAAAGGCAAGGGGCCGTCTTTGGGGCTGGCCTGGCAGGCAGAAGCGTAAGACAAGAGTCCCTCCGGTGCGTTTCCCTTGGCTCCCATTCCCACCCCCTCAATTGGAGCTGCTTAAGAAAACACGGGGTTCAAAGCCGATGGAGGAAAATCATCTTCGCTGGACCGAACGGTGCCTATGTTGGTTTAATCAAACCCAGATGCTGCAGGTGCTGTGCCAGAGGAGGAGGATGCGAAGCACGGGGTGGGGTGGGGGGTGGAGAGGGGAGAATAAAGGGGAAGCTTGTCTCAGGCAGGCCTGGGTTGGGGGGGGGGCTGGCTCCTGAAGTGGGTGGATGGGGGGGGCAGGAACGGCGAGGGGCTTGGCGAGGGGAACACCGGGGGGGCCGAAGGAAGCTGCTTCTGATTTTGGAAACTTGAAACTGATCCAGGGTCTCCTGCAAGAGCAGGCAGCGTCTCGGGAAAAGAGGAGCCGGGATCTTTGTCTTCCCTGCTTCTCCCCACGGCAGCCTTTGGGGTGAGGCGACGCATGCAAACATTTAGGCACCTCTCTTATCAAAGAAGCCCTAAATGAACAATCCGACACCATTTCTGCAGAGTAAAAAGCTGCACAGAGTGTCTTTCTTCATGCGTGAATGCATGTTGGTGTGCGGCTGTTTACAGATTCAGAAGCTGAAAATGGGGAGCATGGCAGGTGCAGAAATCTGGATCTCTATTGTCTATCTTTGGCAGAAATTAGAGCTTCCCATATTTCCCATAGCCATAAAGTCCCTTTTATTTTTTTTCCCTACTCTCCCTTACAGGAATCTTCCAACTCAGAAATATTCTTAGCTCTCTTTGCAGGCACCCATAATTGAGATGTCCTCCCGTGTCTTCATGTCTATGAAGGGCTGCAAAGGCCCTTCCAAAAGCCCCTTTCCTTCTTTTCAGTAAATACTTCGTGGTTGATTCGGAGGTATATTTTGGATTTTCTCTTGCTGAACTGTCTCATTTCAACATCCATTTTTTCACTAGTGGGAAACATGGTTTTCAAGGAAGGGTTGCCATTTATTTGAATCCATTCTTCCTTTGGTTCTCCCAGTACCTCCTGCGCTGTCACGCAATCTTTGGGTGCAAGAGAGGGACCCCTCATCCTTAATGCCAAGCCTCCCCTTATCACATGGATTGTTTGCTTCTGGGTTCAGTTCAAGCTATTGATTGTGGCCTATAAAGCCTTACATGGTTATTTGACTTTTCCATCCATTGTATCAGAGGGGCAGGTTATGGGGCCAGGAAGAGAGACCCCTTTCTGCCATGGCACATAACCCCCTCCCCCCTTGGGAACATCATCTCCTCTTAGGTTAGACTGACCCCAAAGCATCAGATTTGAGGGCCTTGTGGGCGTGTAGAACCTGCAAAATGAATCCATTGCCCGTAAGCTGTTGGTGGGCATTGCCCCGTGTTTCATATTTCTGGTTAATCGGTTTCAATTATTTCAACCTTTAAATTGTTTTCGTTTCTACGATTTTTTTTTTTTTTTTTGTTATTTGAATTCACGAGCCACCCAGAGTCCCACAGAAGAGACGGATGGTTATATAAATTTGCAGGAAATAAATAAATATTCATGTTCTCTTCTTTCGAAACGATGAACAGCTGCACAGAAATCATAAGCGTGCATTCAATTTGGCAGGAAGAGAACGTGATCTGTCTCCACATGAAGGTTCTGTCAGCTTGTTTCCCTGAGGGAGTCCTTGAAATGGGCCACCAGGCCAGCGGAAGGGAAGTGAGCCCACAGCCACCAAGTCCAGATTGTGAAGCTCATCTATGGCAAAAGCCAATTGCCTGAGGTATCTAAGCCAGGAGTCTCCAAACTTTAAACGTTGTGGACTTCAACTCCCAGAATTCCTCAGCCAGCCTGGCTGAGGAATTCTGGGAGTTGAAGTCCACAAGTCTTAAAGGTGCCACATTTGGGGTCTCCTGGTCTAAGCAAGCATAACATGAGATACAGTATGACCTAATACCCAGGTTTATTAAATATGACTGTACTACCTATCCGAAGGTAGCAAAATTAAACATTCTTATTAAGTAAATTCATGTCATGTGATCAATAATTTGGATCAACACAGCCTCCTGTGACAGGGATGTTTCTGCCAAGGTTAAGAGAAATCCATCTTCCAGGAGAACAGAAGTGTGAAAAGGGACCTCAGCCCAGGTCAACTTTCTGGTCTTCTCTGAGAAGACTCAGGTTCCATCCAGCTTAGACTCTTCTCAACCTTCTTAGAACCAGATTTATGGACGACTCACCATCACGAGATCCCTTCTTGCTACATTTTCATCAGGATGGCTGGAACGGTGAACCTCTGCAAAGAACCATCCTCCTGGGTGGGAATTCCGACAGTCGCAGGACCAAAGTATCTGGAGAGAAACAAGTAGCAAATGAAGGTGAATCTACGTGTCCCAGGATAATGTTACAGGATCCAATCTGGGTCGGCCATTGGAGCCAGAGGTTTAGCTTTCCAAGCTTTCAGACTCTCTCTCTCTCCAGAATATGTGCCCTGGGCTGTTCTATGTGCTGCATTTGGAATGGAATGGAATAGAAAATGCAGAATAGAATAGAATAGAATAGAATAGAATAGAATAGAATAGAATAGAATAGAATAGAATAGAATAGAATAGAATAGAATAGAATAGAATAGAATAGAATAACAGAGTTGGAAGGGACCTTGGAGGTCTTCTAGTCCAACCCCCTGCTCAGGCAGGAGACCCTACATCACTTCAGAAAAATGGTTATCCAATCTCTTCTTTAAAACCTCCAGTGATGGAGCAGCCACAACGTCTGGAGGGAAGTTGTTCCACTGACTAATTGCTCTCACTATCAATAAATTCCTCCTCAGTTCTAGGTTGCTTCTCTCCTTGGTTAGTTTCCTTCCCTTGCTTCTTATCCTGTTTTGGAGAATAGGTTGACTCCCCTCTTCTTTGTGGTTCCTGGTTGCATGGGGTTTTGAGTTGTTAATTAGGATGGCCAGCTATTAAGTTGTTAATTCTCGTTCTCCTGTAACCGTATAAACCATATAAATACAATGTGTAGAACAGCCCAGGGCACATACTCCGGAGAGAGAGAGAGAGAGACGTTCCCTGAAGATGGGCTCCAACACGAGTCGAGTTGGGAAGTTTGGAAAAAACAAAGCTTTGGTCCCAGTAACTGGCTCAGATTGGATCTTCCAGAAAGAAATTCCCACACGCTAACTTCTGTCCGGTAAACTCTTGGCAATGTGGCCATGTTTAACTGGGAACATGGACTGGGAAGAGAACCCCCTGGGTGCCACTGGCCTCCCCATTAGCCAGGTCTGACCCTCCTCCTTCCCCCGCTCCTTATTCACAGCCCCCCTTCTTTGCATTGTCCTCTGGGAGGCTTCCCAGCCCTTTTGACCCACAAGCGGTTGGGAAGAGGAGCCCGTCTGAGTTGAAGGAAGGGCTGGCAGCCTCTTCTGTGGTTGGCCTTGGGCAGAGGGCCAAGGCGGCACCTCTGCTTCTCCATAATCACAGCCCCATTTCTCCAGTGGGCACCAATCCCGTCAAGCAGAGGTCTCCAATGTTAGCATCTTTAAGACTCGTGGACTTCAACTCTCCCAGAATTTCCCAGCCAGCATGAATTCTGGGAATTGAAGTGCTGGCTGAGGAATTCTGGGAATTGGTGTCCACAAGTCTTAAAGTTGCCAAGTTTGGAAACCTCTATCACATGCCCCCCCTCCTCCTCCTCTCCACAAACCTCAATCCTTTCTATCACTGATGATGTTACCTAGCTGGGTCATAAAACATCTGCAAGAAAACAGCGAAGCTCAGAGAGCATCAAGGACCCCACAGTCCAGCTGTGCTCCAGTGGATCCCCTTGATTGATTCCCAGCTCTTTTTAATGTTCATTCTTTGTCATTCAAAATGTTTATTACTTCATCCAAATACGATATAAAGCACAAAATACAAGAGAAAATAAGGGGAAAATAAGAGGGGGAAGGGGAAGAGAAAAGTGTAGAGCAAAGGGGAAAAAACAAAGAAAACACCTTGACTTCCGATTCCTTTTGGTGCAGTAGAATAAGATAATAGCATCAAATCTCAACTTCATGGCTTGCTGTGTCTCAAAGGCTGCTGCTGCTGGACACAGGAAGACAGAGGACCCCAAATCCTCAACCTTGGCAGCTTTAAGGAGGGTGGACCAACTCCCAGGCTTCCCCAGGCAGCAGGCTGGCTGGGGGATTCTGGGAGTTGAAGTCCACGCACCTGAAAGGGACCAAGGTCAAGAAACTCTGTCCTACAGCCAAACACCACCCAGAAACTTCTTTCTTTGATTTGTTAGCTGAAAACGTTGATGGTCCACCCAGGGGATCTTGTGGCAGGTTGTTCCCCTCGCTAATCACACCGACTGCATGGATTGTTTTATTTTAAATTTTGCATATGGTACGTCAGCCAAAGTTGTAATGGAGCTGGGCATCTTACAAATGTAAACAAACAAACAAGGAACAAATAAATAATACATACATTTAAGGAAAAAAAATAAAATACTAAGAGTTGGTGAAAAATCCATTTTAGGGTGGAAATATTGCCAAACTGCAGCCTATATTCTCAGTTTTTATGTTATTTATTTACTGGATTTCCAGTCTGCCCAGTTATCCAATTCTGAATACTGTAATGTACACTGCCCCAAATCCATAACTCGAGTAAAACAGATAGAAAAGAAAATAAACTAAATCAACGCAATATTGCTCATTGCAAAATCAAACGAAAATGAAAACTTCTGATGTTACAATACATCCCTAGAAAATCTAAACACTGGAAACCAAAGGAACATGAGCTCAGCACTGCCTGAAGGCTCCATGACACAGCCAGGCCTTCAACAAACTTTCTGGAAAGTTTTTCTACCAAAAAAAATAATAATTCCCCAGTGCCTCTCCAAATCCCAAGGCCTGGCTCGGCCACCCTCCCTGTCCCTCAATTCCTGCCACCCCGTGCCCTCCCAAAGTCTCCCCAGGAGCAGTGCCTGCTCCTCTCCAAAGATTTGCCATTGGACAGCCTGGCTGTGGGTTCTAATCCTGGAGAGAGAGGGCCAACAATTCCTATCCCACTGACAGGTTCAAACACCTCAGCCAGTTTCCTGCTTGCTTTCTTCAAAGCTCCCCCAATTCTGCTCAAGGCAGGTGCTACAGGGGCTTCTGCCCCCCTCCCCTCACTTCCCCATGAAGAAGGGGGGAGGGTTCTCGACAGAGGACCTGCTCCCCCAGCCTCACTTTCCCACTGAGACACGAGGCGGGAGATGTTGGGCCAGCACAGGCTTTGCAAACTGGGCCCCCCTCGCCTCTCCTGCCCTGCTGCTCCCCACAATTGAGGCTTGGCTGGCTGCTTTCCTCAGTTCTCCTTGAACCCACCACCCCAGCAAAGACCCCCGCAGAAGGCTGTGCTGCCTTCATTGCTCCTAGCCGGCTTCTGTTCAAGAGGCTGCCATCCACAAAGTGCGAAGAGGAAACCAAGCAGCTGAACTTTCCTGAAAGTGAGGACAATTAATCAGTGGAAGAGTTTTTGCCACTAGAAGTTGCGGGTGCTCCATCACTGGAGGTCTTTAAGAAGAGATTGGACAACCGTTTCTCTGAAATGGTATATAGGGTCTCCTGCTTGAGCAGGGGGTTGGACTAGAAGACCTCTAAGGTCCCTTCCAATTCTATTATTCTGAAGATGGAGAAACCCAGCCTCCACCTCCTGCCTGAGTGGGACCCTACTTGGCACAACACACAGTCAATCAGAATATTTATGTATGTATGTATGTATGTAATTTATATGCCGCCCTTCTCCCGAAGGACTCAGGGCGGCTTACAAAGAAAACATTCAACAAATTCAAAAATTACATAAAAATTAAAGTCCAATTAAAAATTAATTAAAATTATTTCAACGTAAAAATCCCCCACCGGATCAGCCCATTTGATAAAAGAGTCACGTCTTCAGTTTGTGGTGGAAGGAGAGGAGGTCGGGGGCTGTCCTAAGCCCGGTGGGCAACCCGTTTCAGAGGGTCGGTGCTCCCACAGAGAACGCTCTCCCCCCGGGGGCCGCCAGCCGACATTATCTGGCTGACGGCACCCTGAGGAGGCCCGCTCTGTGGGAGCACACAGGACGATGGGAGGATGGCAGGAGATGATCCTGCAAGAATAGAGCTGGAAGGTACCTTGGAGGTCATCTAGTCCAACCCCCTGCTCAAGTGGGAGACGCGGCCTATACCATTTCAAACAGGTGACTGCCCAGGCTCTTCTTAAAAACCTCCAGTGTTGGAGCACCCACAACTTCTGAAGGCAACTTCTGTCCCACTGATTGCTTTTTCTAACTGCCAGAAAATTTCTCCTTAGTTCTAGATTGATTTCCATCCACTGTTTCGTGTCCTGCCTTCTGGTGCTTTGGAGAATAAGTTGACCCCCTCCTCTTTGGGGCATTTGGGGAAAGGAAGCGCCTCCACATTCTGCAGAAGCCAGAATTCCCTTCGGTGCCTCTAAGAAGGTCAGCAGGTTCTTCAGTGGAAGAAAACAACAGACTTCCAAATAATCAGGAACTCACACATGATAATCAGGGCGGTAGATAATCTTTGCTTCCTGAGGCCCCTTTGAGTAAGTTTCAATTCTCAGACTTCCCAAGAAGGGCTGGGGAGGCTGGGAACTGCGATCAGGGCATGGCAGGGGTGTGTGGGGGAGACTTAGCAGAAGAGGAAGGAAACCATTTGGGGACAGTCCCAGCCTTTCCCTTCCACAATAGGAAGGGAAGCCAGCCTAGAGGACCGGGGCTGGCATCTCCTGGTCACATTGTGCCCGTCCGTGGTGTGGGGAAAGGGAGGGAGTCTGACCCCTTTTTCCTGGGGAGGCCAAGAGCTGTGCAGGGCTGCCCTCTGTTCGTCCTGAATGAGGTTCCTTGGGGTGGGCAGAGGGTCCAGCTGAATGCAGTTATGGGGGCTCCATCACTGGAGGTTTTTAAAAAGTGATTTTTTTAAAAAAATTGATTTATATGCCGCCCTTCTCTGGAGACTCAGGACGGCTTACAATGCGTTAAGCAATAGCCTTCATACTTTTGTATATTTATACAAAGTCAGCTTATTGCCCTCAATTTACCTACCTTAGAAAGGATGGAAGGCTGAGTCAACCTTGAACCTGGCGAGATTCGAACTCGCAGCAATTGCAGGCAGCTGGTGTTAATCACAATGCTATCAGTCTGCTGAGCCACCAGGCAACCATTGGTCCAGAATGGTTATAGGGCCTCCTGCATGAGCAAGGGGTTGCATTAGAAGACCCCCCCTTTTTTTTTTGGCAGCCGCCAAAAAGGCTAATACAATCCTTGGTTGTATAAACAGAGGCATAGAATCAAGATCACGTGAAGGATTAGTACCACTTTGTAAAGCCTTAGTAAGGCCACACCTAGAATCCTGCATCCAGTTCTGGTCACCCCATTACAAAAAAGATGTTGAAACTTTGGAAAAAGTGCAGAGAAGAGCAACTAGGGGGATTAAATTCCTGGAGACAAAAACATATGAAGAAGGGTTGCAGGAATTGGGTCTGGCTAGTCCAGAGAAAAGAAGGACTGGGGGGGTGGGGGACACAAGGGACCAGTCTTCCAGGATTTGAGGGGCTGCCCCAAAGGGGGAGTCAATTTATTTTCCAAACCACCAAGAATGGATGGAAACTAACCAAGGGGAGAAGCAACCTGGAATTAAGGAGAAACTTCCTAACATGAGGACAATTAACCAATGGAACAACTTGCCCTGAGACATTGTGGGTGATTCATCAGTGGAAATTTTGAAGAAGACTGGACATCACTGAAATGGTAAAGGTTCCCCCCCTTGGACTAGAAGACCTCCAAGGCCCCTTCCAGCTCTGCTCTCTTCTGATTATTATTCTGATGATGGAACCTGTAAGTCCCTTCCCGCTCTGTCACTCTGTACTCAGCCTGTGCCTCCCAGAATGTCCTTCATCAACCAATGGAACCATGGAGCACAGCTGCCCATTTGAAGCCACTCAAATGACACTTCCCATACCCCATTTCTGATGGGAAGATTGACCCCTCCTTGTCTTGCAGAGGCTGGTCAGAGGCTCACGGACACAGAGGGGCAACCGAGGAAGAGGCACCCTAGAGCCCCAGGGTTGTTTTCCTTTGGGGAAAAGCAGGAGCAAAATGCTGGAAATCAAGCTCATAAGGATGGTGGGGTGGGGGGAGAGCCTCTGAGTCCCCCTCCTGCCCTGACACTGGGTTCCACCACACCAAGCGTGTCCCATCAGGGTTCAAATGTGGCTGGTTGATGTCCCATGTTCACTGCAGCTCTTCCATCACCCATCCCACTCATCTTAAAGCATGCAGGCTGGGAATTCTGGGAACCGAAGTCTTCCCATCTTAAACATGGGGAATTCTGGGATTTTAAGTCCACCCATCTTAAAGATGCTGGCCGGGGGATCTTCATGTTGCCAAGTTTGATGCTCTTAAGTGAACAGCACCAGTAGAAGTTCAACTGTGGCCCCATTATCCCCCTGCAAATCCCAGGGCCCACCTGCTCTTTATGCTCCCAGGTTCATCCGCAGGGAGGCCAGATCCTCCAGAAACCCTGGCTCAGCACACCAAAAGGGCCTTGTAGCCTTTGGGGGAGGGGCATCTTCTCTGTTCACTTGGGCTGGTTTAATGCTCCCCCACCCCCACCCCGGGCAGCGCCTCCGTTGGCTCCCTTATCTGCCTCTCTCTAATCTTAGCCCTTTTACAAGCTGTGGGGATTGGAACTGCTGAGTGGAGAAAAATGTGTGTGTGTGTCTGGTGGTATCTGACTCTGCTAAGATTCAGGCTGGATTAAGTTTTGAAAAGTTTGCCTGCAGCATCTCCCCCAGTT
Organism: Pituophis catenifer annectens; assembly: GCF_029215685.1. NCBI lineage: Eukaryota > Metazoa > Chordata > Lepidosauria > Squamata > Colubridae > Pituophis > Pituophis catenifer. The sequence goes on along the minus strand of NW_027256882.1, from coordinate 296,304,062 downwards.
TGATGGACCGTTTTGCCCTCCTGTGGAAGAACGCACATAGATGGAGAGTTTGCCTTCTGCAGCAGCTCCCAAAAGAGTCAACACAGTTCTAGGCTCCATCAACAGAGGGATAGAATCAAGATCACGTGATCTGTTAATACCACATTATAAAGCCTTGATAAGGCCACATGTGGAATCCTGCATCCAGTTTTGGTCACCACTTTATAAAAAAATGTGGAGACTCTAGAAAGAGTGCAGAGAAGAGCAACAAAGATAATGAGGGGCCTGGAGGCTAAAACAAATGATGATGAACAGTTGCAGGAACTGGGTATGTCTAGTTTGATGAAGAGAAGGACTAGGGGAGACATGATAGCAGTCTTCCAATATCTCAGGGGCTGCCACAAAGAAGAGGGAGTCAAGCTATTCTCCAAAGCACCTGAGGGTAGAACAAGAAGAAAGTTCCTGACAGTGAGAACAATTAACCTGCGGAACAGAAGTTGCCTCCAGAAGTTGTGGGTGCTTCATTACTGGAGGTTTTCAAGAGACTGGACATCCACCTGGGGGTTGGACTGGAAGACCTCCAAGGTCCCTTCCAGCTCTATTCTCATTATTATTCTGATTATTAGTCTGATGAAGAAGAAGATGATGATGATGGTGATTATCCACTCAGTCTGACGGATCATTTTGCCCTCCTGTGGAAGAACGTGCATAGATTGAAAGTTTGCCCAGAAATTTTCCGACACATTGGACAAGCAAATGTGCTGTTTGCTGCAATTTCTCCATCCTTCCCTTCTAGACGCTTCCCAGTATTAAGCACAGCATTCCCCCCCCCCCACACCTCCTGCTCTGCCATTCTTCACTGCAGCTTGGCAAACAATCAGTCGAGATAAATTATGACTCTGCAAGAAGTAAACATTTGCAAGGCGGATAACTTGGGAAGGAAACTTCAGGCACCAGACACAACTCCAGATGGAAGGCCTGAGGAAGAAAGCTGCAGAAAAATGCCACCCGGCCATGTACAGCCCAGAAAGGGAAGCACTGTGTGTGTGTGTGTGTGTGTGTGTGTGTGTATGGGGGGGGGAGGTCTGCAGGGAAGTCAAGGCCCAAATTTTGCAAGAATGGCCCTCCAAAACCTTTTTTGGGATAATCCATGTTGCTGGAAACCCAAAGGGGTAGGACCTCCTGCCCACCAGAGCTGACCTCCAAGAAAATTTGGTCCACAAGGTTCTTGTGGTGTGTGTGTGTGTGTGTGTGTGTGTGTGTGTGTGTGTGTGTGTGTGTTTGTGTGTGTGTGTTTGTGTGCGCAGAAAGACAAGGAAGCTCTTGGGCATCTGACAGAAAAGGAAGAGCTGCTTCATCTGCACTGCATTATTGGTTGACAGAAAATCAATGGCATTAGTAACGTGAGGCCTTTTGTCCTTGTTACCCAACCAGCCATCCAGGCCACAGAACAGGTTTTGCTGCTTGAGCAGAACTGAAGCAAAAGGCCCTTTGAAGACCCCCCCCCTTCTGTCACCATTCGAGGCCGCCCCCTCCAGCTCCTCTGCCTTTCCCTTCCTGGACAACACAGCAGGGTCAACCCATCAGGTGCCCAGATGTGGCGTGTTGGCAATCTAGGATGCCCGACACATATGGGGCTGGGGAAGATGGGTTTCAGGCAACAGCTGTCCTGGCCTCTGCAGGAAGGGGGGAGGGCATTGGTTGGCCATTGGGAGGGCTGCTTTGCCCCACGGACGCCCTTACATTACTGGGACCCTTCAAGCAGCTAGGCCTCAGGGCTTTGTCACTGCTCCAGGAAGACCCTTCCCTGGCCAAGGCTGGCTGAGAGCGGGACTGCAGACTGCCCACAAAGAAGCTGCCCTCTTCTGCCCCCTACAAAATGACAGAATTGGAAGGGTCCTCGGAGGCCTTCTAGTCCAACCCCTTGCTAAAGCAGGAGAGCCTCTGCCATTCCAAAAAAATGGTTATCCAATCTCTTCTTGAAGACCTCCAGTGATGGAGCACCCACAACTTCTAGTGGCAAGCTGTTCCACTGATTAATTGTCCTCCCTGTCAGGAAAGTTCAGCTGCTTGGTTTCCTCTTCACACTTTGTGGATGGCAGCCTCTTGAATGGAAGCCGGCTAGGAGCAATGAAGGCAGCACAGACTTCTGCGGGGGTCTTTGCCTGGGGTGGCAAAGGGGTTCAAGGGGAACTGAAATTGTTCCAACTGTTAGAAAGTTTCTCCTTATTCCAGGTTGCTTCTCTCCTTGATTGATTTCCATCCCTTGCTTCTTGTACTACCTTCTGGTACTTTGGAGAATAGGTTGACCCCCTCTTCTCTCTCGCAGCCCCTCAAATATTGGAAGACTGCTATCATGTCTCCCCTAGTTATCCCAGAAATTCCTGCTGATTAACTCTGGGGGCCCCCCTTCTGTTCTGGCTGCATCAACCTGCCAGGAGTCACATCTGTCCATCCATCTGTCCCTCCATCATCTGTCCATCCATCCATCCATCCATCTACCATCCATCCGTCCATTGATCCATCCATCCATCCATCCACCCGTCCATCCATCCATCCATCCATCCACCATCCATCCATCCATCCATCCACCCATCCACCCATCCATCCATCCATCCATCCACCATCCATCCACCATCCATCCATCCACCCACCCATCCATCCATCCACCCGTCCATCCATTCACCCATCCACCCATCCATCCATCCATCCATTCACCCATCCATTCACCCATCCATCCATCCATCCACCATCCATCCACCCATCCATCCGTCCATCCATCCACCCATCCATCCACCATCCATCCATCCATCCATCCATCCACCATCCATCCACCCATCCATCCATCCATTCATCCATCCATCCATCCATCCATCCATCCATCCACCCATCTACCATCTATCCATCCATTCACCCATCCATCCATCCACCCATCCACCCATCCATCCATCCACCATCCATCCATCCACCCATTCATCCACCATCCATCCATCCATCCACCCACCCATCCATCCACCCACCCATGTGTCCACCATCCATCCCTTCCTCTGCTTTGGGGAAGGTGGAAGGACCATCCATCCATCATCCATCCATCCACCCATCCACCATCCATCCACCCATTCATCCACCCATCCACCCGTCCATCCATCCATCCATCCATCCATCTACCATCCATCCATCCATCCACCCATTCATCCACCTTCCATCCATCCACCCATCCATCCATCCATCCACCCGTCCATCCACCATCCATCCATCCATCCATCCATCCACCCATCCATCCATCCACCCATCCATCCATCCACCATCCATCCATCCATCCACCCACCCATCCATCCACCCACCCATGTGTCCATCCATCCATCCCTCCCTCTGCTTTGGGGAAGGTGGAAGGACCATAACTTCTGTCTTTGCAGCATGAGCTGGGTGCCTGCAACCGACAAGAGACGGAGGCTTTCTCTGGCTTGGCACAGTGTCTAAGCCCCCCATCCCTTCCCCTCCCCCCAGAATTTGGAGGAAATCTGTCAACAATTAGACTAGAAACTGTCTTTTTCTTCCAGATGTTTCAGAACAGAAGGTTCAAAGGATGGAAGAACTAGCAGGAAAGCATCAGGGCTGCCCAGTGGAAAAGCCCCCACCTCCACCTCCCCAAGGTCTGGCCCAGAGACAGCCCCTCTCCTCCCCCACAGAGAGCACCCCCCCCCATCTTGGCCCCTGGAACCAGCCCCCAGCTCTCTCGCCTGGCTATGGGAGAAGGCCAAGCAGCTGCCTCAGGCAGAAAGGCCCAGATGGGGGGGGGGGCAACAGCTGCAGCCTCCCCATCAAGATGGGAGTCCACCACAAGCAGCCTTTTTTGTGGGGGGGGGGAGGAGGAATCTTTCCCTGTTTCCCTGTCCGGTCACGTTCTCTTCCGGGGAAGCTTCTGCACTTCATTAGTAATTTATTAACGGCCTAAAATAAGAAAACCGGAGGGGGGGGGGGACCAAGCCATTGAGATGCTGTGCACACACACACACAGAGGCAATGAGGAGCTTGCAAATCTCAGTACAGGTAGCCTTCAACCTATGACCACAACTGAGCCCCAAATTTATGTCATTAAGTGAGACATTTGTTAAGTGAGCTCGGCCCCCGTTTTACGGCTTTTCTTGCCAGAACTTTTCTTCAGTGAATCACTGCAGTTCTTGAATTAGTCAGACGGTCGTTAAGTGAATCCGGCTTCCCTCTTGACTTGGCTGGTCCAAGGTCGCAAAAGGGGATCAAGTGACCCCTGGGACACTGCAAACTGTCACAAAAGTGAGTCAGTTGCTAAGCATCCAAGTGTAAATCACGTGACCCTGGGGATGCTGCAACGGTCATAAGAGGGTGAAATGCTCCCGGTTCGAACCGGCTCGGGCGAGTAGGAAGCGATGGCGGCGGGCAGTTCAGAGAACCGGTAGCCAAAATCCCTGCCCCCGCCCCCCATGCCCAGCTGAGCCCCACAATCATCAGAGGCTTTTTTTCTTTTAAATGGCTCTGACGAGCCCAGCTGAGTTGCCTGATCGGCAGAGGATTTTTTTAAAAAGCATTTTTTTACATGGTTTTACATGTAAAAAATGGTTTTAAAAGTAAAAAAAAAATTGGCCACGACCACCCAGTCACATTACCCCCCCACCACGCCACGCCCACAGAACCGGTAGTAACAAATTTTAGATTTCACCACTGGGTCATAAGTGTGAAAAACGGTCATAAGTCACTTTTTTCAGTGCCGTTGCCACTTGGAACGGTCACTAAATGAACTGTTGTAAATCGAGGACTGCCTGTAAGTGGCAGAGAATCACCAATGTATTAATCTGCACAACTCTCCAAAGTGTTAATCTGCTAAGTGTGAAAATAATGTCAGCAGCACTCAGTGGCACAAAGCTTTGGGGGGGGGGCTTTCTCGGGGCTCAACCCACCCTGCATAGTTATGGCCATATTGCCTGGCTCCAGATGGCCCCTCCCTCCCTCCCCCCTGCCCCCCTCCCCCCTCCCCCTCCTGCAAAGGCTCTTGACTTCGCCCAACCGCAAAACAAGGAGCCTCTTTGTGCCCGAATCAGCCAGAAGAGCTACCCGCTGCCAAGGCTGCTGGAACCGCTCACCAACCGGGATGCCAAGGGAACAGGGCTTGCCAAGGCAATCACAGCCCTGGCTGGGGATGATGGGACCTGATCTGGCACTTCGAGGAACTCTGGTGCTTTCCCAGTACCCGCTTTGCTTCTGGGGTCCCTCCGCTGTCCCTCAGCCTCTTCTCCATGGCTCTGGGTCCGATAGACGGAAGGTCCCCCAGACCAGCCCCTCCCGGGTCAAGCCCTGTTTTCTGCTGTTCACTGTCCCTCTGCCCCCTAGCCTTTGGGGCAGGGTGGTGCAATCAAAACTCTGCTTCTTATGGGCATCCCTGGGTCCATAGCAGCCTCCCCTGACCCAGGGGCCACATCCGATCTACAGCCTGGGCATTCATCCTGGCTGCAAAGGGGCCTTAAAATCAAAGTGGGGCTCTGTGCAGAGAAGGGGGTGCAGGGCGGTGGTGGGAAGGGGTTCCCTAGGTAGACCAGGAGCAGGACACCCCCTCCCCTGAAATTCTCCGGACTTCAAAAGAGCCTCAGAAGAAGGAAGGGATCCCGGGGCCTCCAGCAATGATTTCTTTTGCCATTTCATAGGCGCCTGTGGTTGTGTGTCTGCACACGCGTGTGTTTGTGTGTGTGCCGATTTCTATGCCAAAGCCCACCAATTCTGCAATCAGAACAAAGATAGGAATATTGGTTCCTCTCGCTCCCCTCACCCCGTCCAAATTATTTCCAGATGCAGCATTTGGGTTTCTGCAAATGTTTGGCAGATGCAGGAGTTGGAAGGGGGGAAACTATCTGAAGCATGTGGGATTCGGGAGGGGGGGCTTATGGGGAGGGGGGAGGGAGTGGATATAATTTGTAGCAGGCGAATTCAAAGCTTGGGGCTGCAGAGAAGGATAGGCAATATCTGCCCAAAGAGGCCTATTGGAAAGAGGCTTTCTCCAATGTCCTTAATATTCTCAAACTGCTCTTTTTTTTTTTTTTTTTTAATTTGATTTATATGCCGCCCTTCTCTGGAGACTCAGGGCGGCTTACAGTGCGTTAAGCAATAGCCTTCATACGTTTGTATATTTATACAAAGTCATCTTATTGCCCCCACAAACTGGGTCCTCATTTCACCTACCTTAGAAAGGATGGAAGGCTGAGTCAACCTTGAGCCTGGGGAGATTCGAACTTCCTTTAATTGCAGACAGCTGGTGTTAAATTACAGTGCCTTGTCTGCAGAGCTATCCAGGCTCCTTTCTTAAGATGCCCTTAAAGAGATACCTTTAGGAATGATGGGCAGCATAAAAAATAATAGCAATAATAGACCCAAGAACCAAGAACAAGCCTTGCAGACTGATTCCATGAAAGCAAACATTCAGTGGGTCAGTAACAACAGCAAATGTTGCTTCTGTGTGCAACGAGAAAGATGCAACAGTGGCTGCAGCAAAATCTCACAGAGATCCTGGCGACGTCTCCACCCTTTCCAAAGCTCAAGAGATACCTACATCCATCTCACCGAAAGCCACTACGCAGAGAAGAGCAACCCAGCCTCTTCTCTCTCCCACCCCCCAGCTCCAAAAGCTTCCCTTGTTCCTTGAGGCTTGTTCTCTGTATATCTATTTATTTATGAAATGTCAGGGTTGCCCATCTCGTTGTCCAAAGCGACTCTGTTCCCGTTAGAGCCGTGTTTTTCAAACTGAGTGACTAGAAGATGTGCGGACTTCCAGCCTTAGAATCCCCCAACTGTCGTGCTGCGAGTGGAAGTCTGGGCATCTTTTCAGTGGCCAAATTTGAAAATCCCTCCTTTGGAGCTGGGCTCCCATCCTTGTCCGCCCCTTGGGGGAGGCCAAACGCTCTGCCAATGATCATCGGACAGCATCCGAGTGGCGGCCTCTTGCCTTCCCTCGTGCCTGCTTTTTGCAGGGAGAGAAAGAAGGATGGAAACAGGCGAGGAAAGGAGGACGTCATCTGGGCTTCTGCTGTCTTTGGCCGGATGCCTCCCTGCCCACAACAGGCCACTGAGGATGACTCAGATCAACCTGCATTTTTTTGAGAAAGGAGAGAAAGCAGACTGGTCTCTTCACACACACAAGACATCCAGGGTGTTCCAGCCCCTGCACCATCTCTGGAGGGAAGGCCCAGCACGGTGCTTTTCTCGCTGGCATCTGGGAACCCTGAGGAGTTCCAGGGGCCTCCTGGGCAGAGCAGAGCCAAGCTCGAGGCAGGGGCTGCTTGGAAGGACCCTTGGGCTGCAACTGCAGCAGCTCCGAAGAGGTCCACAGCTGGCCAAACAGCCTTCTCTAGCCTGGCAGCGACCAGAGTGTGTTGACCAGGGCTGATGCTGGAGGTGCCAAGGGAGCCGCTTCTGCGCCTTAATTCTTCAGGTGGGCTTCTTGATGTCCCACCAAGCCATCTGGGATGCTTCGACTGGCGATGCTGAATCTTGGGACGTTCCCTGTGTGGGCTCTGCTGGGAGAGAAGGCGGAGAGGCCGGCTTACTCCCCCAAAGCCAAGGAAGGAGAAGCTCTGGTTCATGGAGGCCACGTTTCAGTCAAGGTCTTTCAGAGGTCAGCCAGACCCACCCTGGTGCAGGAAATGCCCTCTGTAGAGTTTCCTGGTTTCTGCTTGATGAATTTTACTCCACTCGACTCCACTTTTCACTTCACTCTACTTCATTCCACTCCATTCCACTTCACTTTTCACTTCACTTCATTCCGCTCGACTCCACTTTTCACTTCACTTCGCTTTGCTTTGCTTCGCTTCACTCCATTCCAATCCATCCCATTTCAAAAAAAATTCTGTGACATGTTGTTGAGCCCCCCTCCCTTGATCAGCTGGCTACCACTGGCAACTCCTGCCTCCGCTGCCTCCCACCTGGAGCTGTGCCAAAAGCTCTTCTCCTTCAAGGACACGTTGGCCAAGAGGGACCACTGGGGCTACCAGCCTGGGCCCCGGCTGCAGCCCTGAATCAGCCACAGCACCTTCTAGCATGACTCTGGATGCAAGCCTGGAACATTGGCGTCAAAATGCACAAAGACTCCCAATTCTGCTCAGCTCTCAGCCGTGTTCAGACAACACACCTAACCAGGTCAGCCAAAGCCCAGAAACTTCCACTGGCCCAAATGAGTGGGCTGGATGGTTCCTTCAAACATTCAGAGTATTTTTAAGTGCGTTGTGCTAATTCAACTACAGGTAGCCCTGGACTTACAAGAGTTCTTTTGGTGATTGCTCTTAGCCCCGGAGATTGTGGGCTCGACTGTGGTTGTGGGGTGGCTGCTGGTTCCATAGATGGGGTGAATGCAGAAAAAGGGCCCATTCAGAAAAGAGGCTTAGCAGGTGGTTTCGGAGCAGATCCCAGGGAATTCGAGCCGTTCTTCCCAAGGACAGACCTGCCACCAGCAAACTTCCTTTTTAGGAAGGCCCCGGCAGTTCTGGGCGTCCCTGCCGCAGTCAACGTGCTGTTTAGCTCTCCGGGGTTTTAAAAATAATATATGGTATACGGCCGTGTTCGGCTGTTTCTGCTGTTGTTTTGCATATTTCCAGCAGGGATTTCAGCTGAACTCATCCCTGTAAAATGCCTCGAATCCTTAGAAGGCAAGATAGCGTGTGAAAGGGGTGAAGGAGAAGGGCTGCGTTCACACCAAAGCTCTCCTGCGGTTAACCCCTTCGGACGTTGGCGAGGGGCAGTCAGGCGAGCCAAGAGGAAAACTAGGAGATCACAGCTCTCGGCCTGATTTCTGTGTGTCTGGCAAACAAAGGCCCTTTTATATGCATTTTATCTGTGCCACACATCAAGCTCAGCTGCTGTTTCAATTAGACCATCTGGACAGTCTTAATGCCACCCTGCGGAATTCTTGGTTAAGCTCAAGCCCCAGGAATGAGGATAGGTGAGAGTTACTTCTGAGTAGAGGTAATTCTTGATTTACAACCATTCACGGAGTCACCGTTCGAAGTTACAACAGCACTGAAAAAGTGCCTTGTGACCGTTTTTCACACTTACAACCATTGCAACAGACCCGGGGTCACGTGATCAAAATTCAAATGATTGGCAGCCGACTCGTATTTATGACGATTGCATTGTCCCTGGGTCAAGTCAGGGGTGAAATAATCCGGTTTGGACCGGATTGCCCGATCCGGTAGCGATGGCGGCGGGTGGTTTGGAGAACCGGTAGCAAAAATCCCTCCCCACCCCCATGCCCAGCTGAGCCGCGCGATTATCAGAGGCTGTTTTTTTTTTATTTTAAAAGCATTTTTTCTACAACCTCTTCGGCCTAAAAAATGCTTTTAAAATTTAAAAAAAAAAGCCTCCGCCGATCAGGCAAGTCAGCTGGGATCGTCAGAGGCTTTTAAAAGCATTTTTTTACAACCTCTTTGGCCGAAATTGGAGACCCCTGCACCAGACCACTCCTGGTTCTACTGCTGCTTTGCATTCTGGGAAGCAATGCAATGGGACACCGGATTACATTCTCCCGCAAGCTCTGACTTACCCATTAGCTACGGATTTATTTGTTTGGTGTTTTTTATTATTATTATTTGTTTTTTGCAATGTTGCTTAATACACGGAACCACCAAGTTACCCAACAGATTTATATAACAAGCAAACAGCCCCACCCCTACCCCTCCCACTAACCAAAGTTCAAAGCGACCAACTTAGGCATAGGGTGCGAATGCATCGTGCTGGGAAGGGAGGAAAGAAGGAAAGGGACCCTCGTGAAGATGGGAGGAAGAGGCAAGAGGCAGGCTTTCCTTCTGCCTTGACGCTGCACACTTGCCTGGCTGTGCAGAATAGATTGAGTCATAAATTTGCCAAGTGAGTTGGGTGCTCAGCTGTAGCCATCTAATCAAGGTTACCCCTGAGGAAGCCTGGCTTGACACGAGTGGCTGAAGGATGTTCTGGGAATCCGGCTTAAAATTCAGCAACTTCCAAGGCTCAGCCAGCCACCCATTCAGACCCCCCCCCAAAGGTTCAGCTCTGGTCTTTCCCTGGAGCTCCCCCTCTTTTCTGTCTGCGGAGGGGGGCAAAACTCTTCCTTCCCTCCACAGACAACTCTTCCCGGATGGAAATAATGTATAGCACAGAATCACAGGCCTGGAAGGGACCTTAGAGATCCTCTAGTCCAAGCCCCTGCTCAAGGCAGGAGACCTTATGCCACTGAAGTCAAATGGCTGTCCAATCTCTTCTTAAAAGCCTCCAGTGATGGAGCCCCCACAACCTCTGGAGGGAAGCTGGTTAACAGTCCTCACTGTCAGGAAATTTCTCCTTAGTTCCAGGTTGCTTCTCTCCTTGATTAGTTTCCATCCGTTGCTTCTTGTCCTGCCCTCTGGTGCTTTGGAGAATAGGTGGACCCCCTCTTCTTCTTTGTGGCAGCCCCTGAGATACTGGAAGACTATCGTATATCACCCCTAGTCCTTCTCTTCACTAGACTAGACATACCTAGTTCCCTTAACCATTCACCAGGCAATTTAGCCTCCGGACCCTGAATCCGAGATCCTGACCTCAATTCCATGGCCAGGCAAGTTTCCCAACCTGGGGAAAACCCTCCCCCAAGAAAGTCCAATTGTCTTTTGGAAAAAGCGCCTTTGGGAAAACCAGGGCCTCTGGGATTGAGAATATTCCATAGACTGCATCCAGTTTTGGTCACCACGATAGAAAAAAAACATGTTGAGATTCTGGAAAAAGTGCAGAGAAAAGCGACAAAGATGATTAGGGGGCTGGAGGCTAAAACATAGGAAGAATGGTTGCTGGAATTGGGTATGTCTAGTTTAATGAGAAGAAGGATTGGTGAGGGGTGACATGAGAGCAGTCTTCCAATATCTCAGGGGCTGCCCCAAAGAAGAGGGAGCCAAGCTATTCTCCAAAGCACCTGAAGGCAGGACAAGAAACACTGGATGGAAACTGATCAAGCAGAGAAGCAACCTGGAACTAAGGAGAAATTTCCTAATGGTGAGAACAATCAACCAGTGGAGCAGAAGTTGTGGGAGCTCCAACACTGGAGGATTTAAGGAGAGACTGGACAGCCTCTTGTCTGAAATGGTCTAGGCCCAGGGTTTCCCACTTGAGCATCCAAAGTCCCTTCCAGCTCTATTCTGATTGATTGACATTTTCCTAACCTGGTGCCCCCTGTTCAGCCTTATTCCTTGCCCGCCCAGAAAGGCTTCCAAAGAAAGAAAGAGTCTGGCTTTGCAATCTTTAACAGAAGCACTTCACACAGCAAGGGAAAATCTTCTCCCTGCTGAAAGTCTGACAAATCCCCCCCCCCTTTCCCTCGCAGGGGCCTCCTTCGCCTTTCAGGAAGCTTCTCTGTAACTTCCCTCCCTCCCTCCCTCCCTCCTGGCCCTGTGCCCACCCTTGCCAAGGCGGCAGGAGACTGCCTTGCCATCCAATGCAAGCAAGCAAAGTCAACCTGCCTCTCCCCCAATCTTGGTTTGCATGGGGACCCCTGCCGAGACACAAAGTGAGCATTTATCACTTTGCCAAGTCTCTGCCAGCATCTCCAGCCTCTGCCAGCAAACCGGGAACAAGGAATTGGCTGCAGCTGCTCATCCTGCTTGCTCCCTTCTGACGACGGGCATAAGAGAGGAGAAAGATAATAGCAATACAGCCCTACTACATGAGTAAATATCCTTAGGCATAAGACAGAGCTGTGGGAATTAGGTGCAAGTAGTGTGAAGGCCTGAGGGATCTGTGCTTAATTTTTTGGGGTGTGCAATGCCCTATAGCTGCATCCCAAGGGGAGGAGTTGAAACAGTTGATGTCCAGGATGTGAAGGATCTGCGGATATTTTGGCAGCCTTCTTTCTGGCTCATGCATGTTACAGGTTCCCATGGAAGGCAGTCTGGTTGCCCCTGTTCTTTCTGCAGTCCTAACTATCCACTGAAGCCTGGGACTGTCCTTTTGGCTGCTGGGCCAGACCAGAGGGTTATAGAGGTATCCTTTTGGTGCTTGTGAACTGGATATCCTGGGCCGTGAAAATCACGGGAGGGGGCTGCCCATCGCTGTAGCCGGTGCGAGAAGTGGGCACTCCTGGCTGCCTTGCACTGTTTTGTCCCCCTGGGAGATTCCCCAGTAATGCTGAGCTAACCCAGGAAACGTTTGCAAATGTGATCGGCAGTGAAGGACCCTTTCCAACCTTCTCGTCTTTTTCATCTTCTCCTATTAGTATCTATGATTTATCAGGGTTGTTGTATCTTATGATTAATGATTGTAACTATCATCTATGACATATCACTTTGTTGTTGTATGTACATTGAAAGTTTCTGCCTTGGAGACAAATTCCTTGTGTGTCCAATCACAATTGGCCAATAAAGAATATTCTATTCCATATTTTCTGTTCTGTTCTGTACTGTTCTGTTCTGTTCTGTTCTAAAAAAGGTTATCAGCACTGAGGCTGAAACCTGGGAACTTCTGAATCCAGGGCTTGTACACCGTTCTGCCTACACCTTCCTGTACCTCCCAGTTGGAGAGTGAGGGCATCAGAGGTAACTTTGTGGGCCCATCAACCAAGCTGAGGACAGTTGGTAATGGCGGCTTTGCAGTAGAATTGGGAGGAGGCTCCTCTTTTTCTTGCTGGCACAAGCATCCCAGGGTTAGGCAATGATGAAAGCATGCAAGGGTTTATTTATTTCTATCTCGCCTGTATTATTTTTACAAGTAACGGAAGGCAACAAACATAATATTTAATATTCTTTCCTCCTCCTATTTCCCCCCCAACAACAACACTTTTGAGAGTTTTGGCCCAAACTCATCCAGCTGCCTTTCACGCCTAAGGCATGAAACTGTCATTGGCCACAGAACTCACTGTCTCACAGTCATTGGCCCAAAGTCACCCAGTCAGATTTCAAGATTAAGGTGGAGCTAGAACTCACAGTCTCGCACCTTCTAGCCTGGTGCCTTAACCAGTAGACCAAACTACCTCTCATAACTCAAGGTGGTGAACATATCCAACACACCTTCCTCCTCTTATTTTCCACACAACCACCACCCCATGGGCTGAGAGAGAGTTACTGGCCCAAGATCATCCACCTAGCCCTTTTTCTAAGGGCTAAGGAGGGACTGGAACTCACTGTTTTCCTGGTGATCAGCCCAACGTCACCCAGCTGGCTTTCGTGCCTACCATGGGACTAGAACTCACCATCTCCTGGTGATTGGCCCAAAGTCACCCAACTGGCTTTCATAGCGAAGGCGGGACTAGAACTCACCGTCTCCTGGTGATTGGCCCAAAGTCACCCAACCGGCTTTCACACCTAAGGCGGGACTAGAACTCCCAGTCTCCCAGTTTCTAGCTTCAACCACTAGACCAAATAACTGAAAATCCACGGACTGAGCCCTCAGGCCGAGAATGATCAAAGCAGCCCTGGGCCAGTGCAGGAGGGCCACGGGGTCCGTCCCACGGGGCTGGGTCCAGCGAGGAGGAAGCAGAGCATAAGGAAGGATTAGTCACTTGCGTCTTTGAGGTTCCGTCTAGGAGTCGGTGGAAGAGCAGAGGACAAATATTTTCCTAATCCAGGGCAAAGATCTGGGTGAACACAAAGCCTTCCTCAAAGTTTCCGGCTTGGAGGGCGAAGGATCTGCGTTGGCTCTTGTGAGGCAGCCTGGCTTAGCCGGATTATGCAGGAAGCCTGGCAAATGGGGAGGGGGGAGCAGTGGGGAGACACCCCCCCCCCCGGGACAGGCAGGAGGCAGGGCTGGTCCCAAGGTGGGAGGCAGCTCTCTGCAGCCCAGAAGGGGCCTGTGGACCCCGGGGCTCATATTGGCCCAACTGTGTGTGTGTGAAGGATCTGCGCCTGCAGCCAACCTGGGTTTGCCGCCTTTGGACAGGAAGCAGCCGGGGCTGCAGTTATGCAACCTGCCCTGGGGAGGGCGCCGTTGGAACTTTGGAAGCAGGTTATAAGTACCCCAAGGGAGGTGTGTCACAACTTCCAACAGTGTCCCGTCATAAGTTGAGGACTTTCTGTGAACAAGACGTTGGAAGAGCTACACACTGATCTTCCTAAAAGGCAGATGAGCTTACTGTGTCTTGACAGTAGAGAACTCTGTCTTTATTCTCCTAAGAGAATAAAAAGTTATTTATTTGTTAGGTTTTTATCATTTTAACGGTGGAATGCAGGAGCTGTTTGCTACGAAATGAGCGGCAAATAAATTTCATCCCTCCAAAATAAAAATGCTAATGATGCTCTTAATGTCCCACTAGAGGCTTCTCATACCTTGTTCCCCTCCAGTGTCACACTTACAAATAACTAAGCTTCCCAGACCCCCCTTCTGCCCCATCTCTCCCCCCCCAGGGGTAATACACACGTTTGCCCCCCCAGCATCGTTTGCCCCCCACCCCCAGATGGGGTGCTGGGTGGAAGCCTCCTTCTCCCCCATCAACTCAGTGTGAGAGTGGGACAGAGAAGCAGTCGGCCGTGGGGGGGGGGGGGAGGAGGACGGGGGAGAAGTGGGGGGGGGCAGGCTGCAGCTTGCAATCTGTGCATTTCCTACAGAAGCTGCTCCTCCTTTATCTTCTCTGTAAAACTTTTACGAGGAGCTTTGATGCATCAAGAAGGAAGAGAATGAAAAAGTCTGCTTCCTTGTGGAGAAGCAGGCTGTCTGGCACTTTTCTTTTCTTTCTTTCTTTCTTTCTTTCTTTCTTTCTTTCTTTCTTTCTTTCTTTCTTTCTTCTTTTTTTCTTTCTCCTTCCTTCCTTCCTTCCTTCCTTCCTTCCTTCCTCCCTCCCTTCCTTTTCTCTTATTTCCTCTCCTCTCCTCCTTCCCTCCCTCCCTCAAGACTGGGGATGGTCCCAAGGACCACGGGGCCCCTCCCAACCCTGATTCTCTGTGGAGATCGTCCACAGACCCTCCACTTCTACAGGAAGGGACTCAGGCAGGAACCCCATTGGCCATTTCACCCCACCTCTGGAGCAGCTCCGTTATGCAAAGAAGAGAGCGATTAAGAGCCTGTCAGAAGGTTTTTCAACACTCTCACCAGGAGAGACGGTTTTTAACAGGCACATGGAGTCTGGTCCCTGTCAGGGAAGCCTGGAAAAGCCGAGCAGAGACACTCAAAGGGTCTTACAGGCGCCCAGAGCTGCAGAAAAAGTGGGGTGGGGAGAGAGGAGAGTCTATCTAATCGAAGGATCTGCAAATATTTGCCAGGCGTGACTGACCCCTGGCATTCTTGTGTGAAGGAATGAGGGCCTCTGGATCAACAGCATCACTCACGGGGGGATAAAAGCTGACAGGAAAGGATCTGTGCAAGAAAAACGAGGGACCCCTGCAGAGGAAGAAGGCAGCACCAGGCACGTCCAGGGGGAAACTGCTAAACCGAGAGATTAGCGCACAGCATCTTCTCAACCTCCCTGGGCAGCCCAGCCAGCCTTGCCGAAGCTCCTCGGTGCCATCCTGACCAGGAGCTGCTGGCAGGGCACTTGGGGAGAGGGCGTGGTGGCGGCAGGGTAGCCGCTGTGCAAAGGACACTGCAGATAAACCGCTGTCTGCTTTCCTCTCATCCAAGATCAACCTCTGGAATTTTCATTGCAAGGTTTCCCTACAAAGTCTTTGTGCTTCCCAAAGACCGCTCCTCTGGCTCCTTGTGGCTGAGTAATACAGAATAACAGAGTTGGAAGGGACCTTGGAGGTCTTCTAGTCCAACCCCCTGCTTGAGCAGGAGATCCTATGTCATTCCCGACAAGTGGCTGTCTGCTCTCTTCTTGAAAACCTCCAGTGATGGAGCACCCATGATTTCTGGAGAAAAAGCCGTTCCACTGATTAATTGTTCCAACTGTCAGGAAATTTCTCCTTAATTCCAGATTGCTTCTTTCCTTGACTGATTTCCACCCGTTGCCTCTTGTCCTGCCTTCAGGGGCTTTGGAGAATAGGTGGACTCCCTCTTCTTTGTGGCAGCCCCTCAAATATTGGAAGATGCTATCATGTCACCCCGGTTCTTCTTTTCATTAAACTAAACATACCCAATTCTTCACATGTTTTAGCCTCCAGTTCCCTAATCCCCTTTGTTGCTCTTCTCTGCACTCTTTCTAGAGTCTCAACATCATTTTTCTATCGTGGAGACTAAAACTGGATGCAATATTCCAAGTGTGGCCTTACCAAGGCCTTATAAAATGGTATTAACATTTCAAGTGATCTTGGAAATTCCTCCTTAGTTGTAGGTTGGTTCTCTCCTCGATTAGTTTCCATCCATTGCTACTTCTCCTGCCTTCTGGTGCTTTGGAGAATAGCTTGACCCCCCCTCTTCCTTGTGGCAGCCCCTCAAATATTGGAAGACGGCTATCATGTCACCCCTAGTTCCTTCTTTTCATTAAATTGGACATACCCAGTTCCTGCAACCGTTCTTTATATGTTTTAGCCTCCTCTCCTCTAAACATTTTTGTTGCTCTTCTCTGCATTCTTTCCAGAGTCTCCACATCTTTTTTATAATGGGATGACCAAAACTGGATGCAGCGTTCCAGATGTGGTCCTACGGGGTTGTTTGAGGGGTTAACTCTACCGGAGGGCACCCTCTTAAAAAAAGCATTTTGACAAAAAGTCTCAAATCCTGCAACAGTCTCCTCTCCGCATCACCATGACCCCTGGGGTGGCTCTGTAAACGTCCTTCGGATGTTGGCCGCAAAGAGGCCCTGCGTCACACCCCCACATCAAACAAAGGACATAAGGCATGGTGGGTCTAATCTGAAGCCCTGTCTGATGGCGGTGCAGATAAGGACAAAGAGGAAGGTCGGGGAAATGAGGTTTAGGAGGCAGAGGTGATGCTGATTACTTATCCGCCCAGTGCGGTCACAAAGCAGGCGCTGTCGGGAACGCAGAAATCCTTGTGCTGGCACTCCAATCCATAAAACGATCCAAACTACCCGTAAATTCATAAAACAATCAAAATTCCCCCTTTCCGATGACCCCCAGCATCCCCCAGCCTCTGGCATTCAGGGTTCAGACACGAGTGCAGCAGATTTTGGAAAACCTGGCAAGGTGAGAAAGACCTTCAGAGAAAGGGGCTCAGCCTTGGGATCGCTCAGATAAGAGAAGGCGTAGCCTGCAGCTGCATAAACAGGTGGAGAAGGGGCCCTCCCTGATTTCTCAGGCTCTAAAGCAAATAGTGGGAGATTTGTGCTTTCAGACTTGCGAAAGCAGCCAGAAAAAACCACCAGATGAGCTTATTACAATTAACAGAGCGACAGAATCAAGATCAAGGGAGGTCCTAACACCACTCTATAAAGCCTTAGTAAGGCCACACCTAGAGTACTTCATCTAGTTTTTGTCACCACTCTATGAAAAAGATGTGGAGACTCTAGAAAGAGTGCAGAGAAGAGCAACCAGGAGGATGAGGGGACTGGAGGCTAAAACATGCGATCAACGGTTGCAGGAACTGGGCACGGCTGGTCTAGGGAAGAGAAGGACCAGGGGAGACAGGATATAACAGTCTTCCAATATTTGAGGGGCTGCCACAGAGAGGAGGAAGGGGGTCAAGCTGTTTTCCAAAGCACCCGAAGGCCAGACAAGGAATAATGGATGGAAACTGAACAAGGAGAGATTCAACCTAGAAATGAGGAGAAATTTCCTGACAAGGAGAACAATCAACCCGTGGAACAGAAGTTGTGGGAGCTTCATCCCTGGAGGCTTTCAAGAAGAGACTGGACTGCCAATTTGAGAGAGCAAACCCCATTGCCCCAGCACTGATTATGTTACCTACTTGGGTTATGCACCATCTGCAAGTAAACAACTGAGGTCAGAAAGCACCAAGGATGCCATAGTCGTCCTCCTTGCCCTCGTCCTCGTTGCCTCCCCCTCCTCCCCCTCTCCTTTCTAGCACTGATAATGTTACCTAGTTGGGTCATGAAACATCTGCAAGAAAACCACCAAGCTCAGATAGCACCACAGTCCTCCTCCTGCACTTACTGACCGAGAGCCCAGCTAGAGATGACTCCAGGAAAAGGCTCCTTATCTAAGAGAGTCACCATCCCAGAGTGCCCCCCTCCCAAACCTGGACCAGCTCTCCATGCCTGTGGTCAGCCGCACTCCAGTCCTCTTAGGAGAAAACCTGCCCGTGCAGGAATCCAGCCTGTTGGAACTGCGTAGTAAACAGTCTCAGCTTTCCTGACAGTGAGTGGCTTCTTCCCAACCTTTGTTTAAAATCTGGATGGTGCCCTAACCACAGAACCTCTGCAATCAAGGCTGAGTGGCTGGGCTTGAACTAATGACAGGGCCTGTTCCTGCACACGCTCAGTTTAAAACAAGCGAAGAAGGGTTACAGGAACTGGGTATGTCTCACCTAATGAAAAGAAGGACTGGGGGCGACATGATTCCAGTATTTGAGGGGCTGCCACAAAGAGGAGGGGGTCAAGCTATTTTCCAAGGCACCTGTAGGAAGTCTCCCCTCCCCAGAATAAAATATTCTTCATTCTTAATATTAAAAAGAGGCAGAAAAGAACATTTTCCCTGAAGGAGAAGAGGCAGGAAGCAGCCCCAGTCCTCCTGCCATAGGAAAACAGCCTCAAGCAGAAGCCTGAAGAGGCCGCTAGATTTCAGGAATGGAGGTTTTGTATCCATTCAGAAAGACTGGGCCACTCTATTCAGAAGCAAAGAGTAACCAGAAACTCCAAATAAGCAGCACAACAGGCAAGGAGCCAAAGCTGACAAGATTAGCTCAGACAAAGACCTAGGATTTGCACTTCCCTTTTTGCCTGTAGAGCCAGCCATGACCCCTACATGACCTCATAGGAATCTGGCAACAACCATTAAAATATTAAAGGACATATTCTTGCACAGGAACAGGCATTTCAATCACAAAGCCCAGAAGAATATATGAAAAGCCCACCTGCTCTCAATTCCATTTGGTCAGCCACCCCAAAAACATGCTGCTGTCACTGAAGTTTCTGGCTACCAAGTAAACGGAGGCCTTCTTTCCTGCAGCTGCCTCCATTTTATTTCCAGGGTCTTTCTCCCGGCTTGGAACCGGACTGGATTTTTCCTCCAAAGCACCAAAAGGCAGGACAGGAAACAATGGATGGAAACTAATCAAGGAGAGAAGCAACCTAGGACTGAGGAGGAATTTCCAGACGGTGGAAAACAATTAACCAGTGGAACAGTTTGCCCCCAGAAGGTGTGGGAGCTCCATCACTGGAGGCTTTCACAAGGAGACCATTTGTTTGAAATGGAACAGGGTCTCCTGCTTCATTAGGGGGTTGGACTAGAAGACCTCTGAGGTCCCTTCCAACTCTATTATTATATGTACTTCCCTTTTCCCTTGCAGTCTGGTTTAACCCATTTACGGTAAAATACCTGTGTGGATCCTAATATATATATATAAAGTTTATTGTTATTATACACAGTATACCCATACAACGAAATTCACATAACACCCAGAGCAGTGGTGGGTTTCAAAATTTTTTACTACCGGTTCTGTGGGTGTGGCTTGGTGGGCGTGGCATTGCTTGGTGGGCGTGGCTGGGGAAGGATACTGCAAAATCCCCAATTCCTCCCGATCAGCTGGGACTCGGGAGGCAGAGAATAGATGGGGGAGGGGCCAGTCAGAATTTTTACTACCGGTTCTCTGAACTACTCAAAATTTCCGCTACCGGTTCTCCAGAACTGGCCAGAACCCGCTGAAACCCACCTCTGACTCAGAGACCAAGCCCAACACACATGACAATCCCCAGACACACCCCCACCCACCACAAATTCCCCACCCCTAAAAGTTTAGATTAAAGTTTGGTTTTCAGCTCTTCTCAAGCCTCCCCGAACAAAGCAAACAGTTGAGCCCAACCTTGGGAAGTCCTGAGAAAGTATCTTCTTTACCCGCTCTGAAGTTTTTCCTTTGCAAATGTGTCTTTTACTTATATTCAGAATACAATGCTCTGCTCACGTGTTACTGGAGGCTTTGATTCTTGTGATGCAACTGGACAGATTTACTATTTCTAAACCAATCCACTTTTGCTTTGAAGTTCTTCGTTGTGCTATCAAAGTAAAAGTAAGCCATTTTTCCAGGCTCCCCCTTTTCATAGACAGACCCCCCACTTTATCAGAGTAATAAATTCAGTGGTGGGGTTCAGCCAGTTCGCACCACTTCGGGAGAACCGGTTGTTAACTTTCTGAGCAGTTTGGCAAACTGGTTGTTGGAAGAAATCATGAGGGCAGAGAACCGGTTGTTCAGTTACTTGAATCCCACTACTGAATAAATTGCTTTTAAATGATCATCCGACTTGGTTGCTTATTGGAAAAAGCACGCAGAGGGAGGATCTAGGGCCAGATTTGGCCATCACGTTCCAAGTGCAAAAAATGCTGGCACCTGGAATGGGAAGGGGTCTTGTTGTCCCCCCAGCATCTCCTCCTCTCCAGATGACAGCATCCCAGACCAAGCGGTGCAAGAAAACAAGCCCAGAGAGCACCAAAGTTCCTACCATCCTCCTCCTCTCTGCACCCCCACCTCCATTCTTATTAATTAATTAATTTTATTTTTATTTCTTGCACTGATGATGTTCCCTAGTTTGAGTTACGAAACATCTGCAAGAAAACCACCAAGCTTGGAGAGCACCAAGGACCCCACAGTCCTCCTCCTCCTCCTCCTCCCTGCAACCCCCCCTCCCTTCTAGCACTGATGATGTTCCCTAGTTGGGTCATGAAACGTCTGCAAGAAAACCACCAAACTCAGAGAGCACCAAGGGCCCCTCATTTCAACCCCGAGCTACAAATATTCTCCTTTCTTGATCCCAGACCAAGGACAGCTGAGCCTTCACTTTCCTGGATGTCTGCAATTGGAGCCCCCCACCCCCCAGGCCCGTTCTGGGTCAGCGGGTGCTGCTGGCAGAAACCCCCCTCCTGCCTTGGGGAGCCTTTCCTAGCATCCGTCCGCAGCCCGCCTGCCCGTCACTCCCAGGCATGGCTCCACGGCCGCTCTCTCGGGGACGATGCCGGAAAGGACTTGGCCCCCTTCCGTCTGACCCTCCTTCAAGCCTTTTACACAGGGACGAAGTTCCCCCTCAGCTGCCTTCCCTACAGGCTGAATCTAAATATATCCCTTTTCCTCAATCCCCTGCACAAACGGAGAGGCTGACTCTAAAGATCCAAGAAAAAGACGATTCTGAGTATTTTATAACATGGGGACTTTTCTACAAATGGTTCGTTGACAGATACAGAGGTTAGATGAGTGGATTTATGTGAAATACGGACTACGTGAGAAAGAAAAGCTGATGAGTAGATATTTTGATGGTTATATAATTGATATCATCATGGAAGATAGTATACTTTTCAATAACGATTGATATTATCGCATATATGTTTATATGTATATGATTATAATGATTAAGAGGATGTTTATACTTTTAACACTTTGGACACCTAGAAAACACTCTGTTCAATATAGAAATGGAATTTGTGATATAAAACAATAAAAATATTTATATATAAAAAAAAGTTTCCAGGCATCCCCTTCCCTCAGCTAGGTAATGCTTGTCTGAATCTACAGGATGGGAAGACTAGAAGTACAGGTAGTCCTGGACATATGACCACAATTGAGCCCAATGTTTCTGCTGTTAAGTGAGACATTTGTTAACTGAGCTTTTGCTCCATTTTACAACCTTTCTTGGCACAGTTGTTAAGCGAATCACTGCGGTTGATAAGTTAGCAACCTAGTCATTAAGTGAATCTGGCTTCCCCGTGGATTTTGCTTGCCAGAAGGTCGCAAAAGGGGATTACGTGGCCCCAGGACACAAATATGAGCCAATTGCCAAAGCGTCTGAATTTTCATCCTGTGTCCTTGGGGGTGCTGCAACAGCCGTAAGTGTGAAAAAGGATCTTAAGTCACTGTTTTCAGTGCCGTTGTAACTTTGAATGGTCACTAAATTCTTTTAAATTGTTTAATTATGGGTCTTAATTCAGGGGTGCTTTTAATTGTGGGCCAAATTAATTTAATTGGATTTTAATACTGTTTTTAAATTTTGTATTTCTTGTGTTTTATCTGTTGGCTGTTCACCGCCCCAAGTCCTTCGGGAGAAGGGCGGTATATAAATATGAACAATAAAATAAATAAATTAAATAAATAAATAAATAAATAAATGAACAGTTGTAACTCGAGGACTATATGTAGACGCAACAGACAAAGCGAGGCCTGAATAACACAGACGTCACTTCCCCTTTCCAGAAAATGATGCAAAGGTTGCAGCCTAAAATGGCATTTTATTTTTTGCAGCCCCTGGAAGCCTCACTCTTGCTCCCTTTGCCAGCAACTCCTGTCTTTGGACGGAAGGAGGGGATGACCTTGAGAAGGGGAGGAACAGCTGCTGGGAAAACATCTGCTTAGCTCAGAAAGTGGGGAGACAGGGCTCTCTTGAGCCTCTAAATCAGAGGTCTTCAAACTTGGCAGCTTTAAGACTTGTGGACTTCATCTCCCAGAATTCTCTAGCCAGCTGGCTGGAGAATTCTGGGAGATGAAGTCCACAAGTCTTAAAGCTGTCAAGTTTGAAGACCTCTGCTCTAAATTATTGGGAGATGTCAGATTAACCCTAACCCTAATCTTCTAACAAGCAAAATCAACAGTGAAGCCAGATTCACTTAACAACTGTGTTATTAACTTAACAGTGTAGTGATTCACTTAACAACTGTGTCAAGAAAAGTTGCTAAATGGGACAAAATTCACTTAACAACTCTCGCTTAGCAGCATAAATTTTGGGCTCAATATGTTTGTAAATCAAGGACTACCTGCAATTAATACATCCTACAACAATCGTTCCATTTTGCTTTAATGCAACCTGCTTCAAAGAGCTGATAAATTTCAAGGCCTTTTTCTTAAGAGCATAACTAAGGTAGTATACGAAGCCAATATTGTACCTGAGCAGCTGATTCGCAAAATGGAAATTGGAATGCAAATGACTGTATTTGCAAAATGCAAAAATTCAATCCATTTTTCCAACAGAGATAGCTTCGAGTTTACTTTCTGACTTCTGAAATGCTAGCTAACGTCCCCTGAATTCTAAAATACAAAATGCATCCTCTTCATTGCTTCCTCTAAAATCATTTATCAAAACCTTGAAGACGGAGAATCTAGTCCTGGCGGCACCCTCAAGGAGAAGCCGCTCTTTAGCACCAAGGGAGAAGAATCTGCAGCCCCCCCTGCCCCCCACCTTCACTGGTCCTGCCCTCCAGACCCCATTCAACCCCCTTGTTAAACAGCACGAGGGGTGGGGGGGGGGCAGCATTAGCCTCGAAGAAAGATTGCACCCGGAGAAAAACGGGAGGTGCAGCTGAGGCCATAAACGTCCACTCTCTTGCGTGAAATTTCATAGGCAGCTCAGCAGTTTTTAAATCTGAGAACGTCTTAGTTTATGCAGAAACGTCCCAGCCTGCAGGTAGTGGAGAAAGTCTTACTAGTTTTGGATTTTGCAGGCTTCCCCAATGCATCAGAGGGGAAGCCTTGCACTGGAGAGTCAATTGGAAAACAACAACGACGACGAAGAATTTGTCATATTGTTTGCTTAAAAGAAATGGTCTTCTTTTGTTTTTAAGAAAGGCAAGCTGTCTTATGGGACAGAACTACAGGGAGTCCTCAACTTATTGAGCCCAAAATTTGAAGGTTCACAATTGAGCCCAACATTTATGTCGTTAAGTGAGAAATTTGTTAAGTGAGTTTTGCCCCATTCTACGACTTTTCTTTCCAAGTTTGTTAAGTGAATCACTGCAGCTGTTGAATTAGTAACACGGTTGTTAAGTGAACATGGTTTCCCCATTGTCAGAAGGTTGCAAATCACGTGACTCCAGGATATTGCAGCTGTCAGAAATGTGAATTATGACCATCCAAATGTAAATTATGTGACTATGGGGGTTGCTGCAATGGTCCTAAGTCTGAAAAATGCTCATAAGTCACTTTTTTCAGTGACCCCGGGATGTCATAAATATGAGTCAGTTGCCAAGCATCCAAATTTTGATCACGTGACCACGGGGAGGCTGCCGTGGTCGTAAGTGTGAAAAATGGTCATAAGTCAACTTTTTTCAATGTCATTGTAACTTTGAATGGTCACTAAATGAACTGTCGAGGACTGACTTAATATCCTTTATGGCAGTGTTTCTCAACCTTGGAAGCTTGAAGATGGGTGGACTTCAAATCCCAGAATCCCCCAGCCAGCTGGCTGGGGGATTCTGGGAGTTGAAGTCCACCCATCTTCATGCTTCCAAGGTTGAGAAACACTGCTTTAGGGCATCCACTTGAGAAAGCGGGTTGAATGGGCACTTTTTGATTCAGCTTAAATCAGGGCTCTCCAACCTTGGCAACTTTTAAGACTTGTGGACTTCAACTCCCAGAGTTCCACAGTCAGCTTTGCTGGGAGTTGAAGTCCACAAGTCTTAAAGGTGCCCTGGCTTAAATGGCGGCCTTAGCACACTGCAACCTGTGTCTGCTTCATGCAGCCTGGTTTGGCTGCTGCCTCCAGTAGAGCCATGCAGTGAGGGGGCTCGGGGGGGGGGGGGCAGAAGCAGAAGAAATGCTAGAAGAGATTGGGCAGCCATTTGTCTGAAGGCTCTCCTGCTCAAGCAGGGGGTTGGACTAGAAGACCTCCGAGGTCCCTTCCAACTCGGTTATTCCGTTAAGCGGTGGAACGACTTCCCTCCAGAAGTTGTGGCTGCTCCAGCACTGGAGGTTTTTAAGAGGACTGGACAACCACTTGTCTGAAATGGTGCAGGGCTTCCTGCATGATCAGGGGGTTGGACTAGATGACCTCCGAGGTCCCTTCCCACTCTCTCTTTCTGTATTCTGTAAGTGTTTGCCATGACATTTGCAGCTGTGCCAGGGAAAGGATGCCACAGGCACATTCTTCAACCTGTCCCGTCTCCCCAGACGTTGCAATGCCCTTCTCCCCACCCGCCTGCACCCACAGCCCTCAAGAGGCCTCTCCTTGATGCACCCTGCACCCCCCCTGCAGCCGTTTCCCCCCCCCCCCGGCCAGGGAACGATTCTTCAACCGGCCTCGTCCCCTCGCTTGAAGGACGCTCCTGCAAAGGACAGCCAGCCGACAGTTGGGCCGTAAATCACGGGGGGGGGGGGTGAGGGAGGTGGTGGGTGGTGGGGAGGCTTCCGATAAGGCCGTCCGTGGGCCACCACAGGGGCCGCTTCCAAAAGGACTCAGGTTCCGCAGTGGGGGAGGGGGAGGCGGTGCTGATGCAGGCTGAGTCACCCTCTCTGGCTGGTTCATTCACGCCTTGATTCATTCATGCTTCAAGGAGAAGCCCCAAACGGCCCCTCCCTCCTTCAGCTGCCCTTTGGTGGGGGTGGGGATGTACATGCAACCCCTGCATCAACCCCCCCCCAGATTTTGTCCTGACTGGGAAAGCCCCCCACCCCAGGCAGCCCCCCCCCTTCTAAGAAAGGGGGCTCTGCTGCCCAAGAGACCCCATCTCTCTCCACTGGCCAGTCTCTGCCCAGACTTGGCCAGCCTTCTCCCTGTTCTTCAATTCACACTTTTAGTTGCTTCTGGCAGTCGCCCCAAATCTCACCAGACAGCCTCCTTCTCTTCTGCCCTGCAGCCCACCCCCCCTCTCTTAAGTGCCCACCGGCCCCATGTCTGCACCCCCAAAGAGGAGAGCGAGACTGGCTGCCAAGTTTACTATACAGGATAAAAGACCCCCGATTTTGAGTGAACGGAATTGAATTGACAGAATAACAGAGTTGGAAGGGACCTCGGAGGTCTTCTAGTCCAACCCTCTCTGCTCAAGCAGGAGACTTGAACGGAATACTTTATCTGGCCATCTGTGATTAGACGCAAAGGAATTTGTCTTGGGTTCAGAAGCTCTCAGTGGACGTGCAAAGCAACAGAATAATTCTGTTTGAATTCTATCATGATAATCATCATCGTAATAATATGTGCACAGCAATCAAAGGACCCCAGGGAATGACCCAAGGCCCTCGGCAGGGTGGATAAAAATCAATGATTTTTTAAAAAAAATAAAAAAAAATCAGTTTTTTTTTATTTAAATCGGATTTTTTTGATTTTTATTGAATTTATTTTAATAAAAAACTTTTGGGGTAAAAATCTATCGTAAGATAGTTTTCTATTTAAGATACATAAATAATTTAGTTTATTCAGCATGAAATGGAGCTTAGTTATGTAGCATGAGGAGGCTGTATATTCTGCAACTCTGGGACGATCGGCGAGTCAACAGTGGGTCAAAGGAGTAGCAGAGATGACAGTGGCTCTTTAAAAATTATGATTTAAATCAAGCCTTTTTACTAGTGATTTAAATCATGATTTAAATTGTGATTTAAATCAACTCGATTTAAATCAAATCCACCCTGCCTCAAGGTATAATTGATTGACTACAACTCCCATCATCCCCACAGGGCCACCTCTGAAAAGGCAGATTGCAGGAGGCACTCAATGCTCAGGTCCGCATGTTGCACAAAACAGCCGGAATTTGCTGGCCAAACTCCAGCAAGAGGCCACAATCCCTGCCCTCTTCTGCGAAAACCCGCCCCAAACGCCGAACGGCATCCCGAGGGGCTGAAGGCCGGTGTGGGGCGAGAGGCACAAGGGGTGACAGCACAGAGGCTGGCCTGGCAGGCCCTTTGAATGAGTTAAGGCTTCCTGAATATTCACAAAACAGCCACATGTGCAAGTTTCCTTCCTTTTCTCTCCAGTTGAACCCCCAAAAGAGCCGGGGGGGTCCAGCTCTGTTCTAGGAAGTGGGAACAACTCTTTATTTTATTCAGCAAATTTATTGGCCACCTACCTCACCATGGGGCAACTTTGAGGAGTTTAGAATATTTTTTTGTTTCAAAAATAAAACTCTTAATCGATCAAGTACTGCAAAGAAATAAAAATGCAAAATGCAATAGCTAGAAGAGGGGCCTTGGCCACTTTAAGACTTGTGGACTTCAACTCCCAGAATTCCTCAGCCAGCAAAGCTGGCTGAGGAATTCTGGAAGTTGAAGTCCACAAGTCTTAAAGTGGTCAAGATTGGAGACCCCTGAGCTAAAGGATGAGCAGGGAGGGAGGTGGGATCTGATATTAATCTATCAACGTGACAACCGGCAGAGCTAGGTCTTTATCCGCTCCCTCCCCTCCCCATCCACTTAGGTCCAGCCCCCCCCCTCAAATCTGGCTTCCTTGGCCACGGGGGAGGCTTGGGGTTGGGGGCGGGGTCTGCAGGCTGAAGTCAAAAAGAGTCAAGACATCGGAGCCATCCATGTTATGATGCACCTGAAAATCAGGGAAGGGGGGCTTCAATCTCCTCGATGTCTTTGAAGCCCCCCAGTCCCACCCCCAAGAAACTCTTAGAAAGCTCTCAAAGAGAGCAGGATGAAGGCTACCACTTCCTATTCACCCCTCTTTCCCGGGCATAGGAAGCTGTCTCCCAGTACCGAGGCTGCCCAGCACGTGAGCATGTACAGATAGCCCTTGGCTGACAACAGTTCATTTAGTGACCCTTCAAAGTTATAACCTAACTGAAAAAAAGTGACATTTTTCACACTCAGGACTGTTGAAGAATCCCCAAAGTCCCAGGATCAAAATTCAGAGGCAACTGGCATGTACTTATGACAGTTGCAGCGTCTCCGGGGTGACATGATTCCCTTTGCGACCTTCTGACAAGCAAAGTCTATGGGCAAAGCAAGATTCACTTAACAACCGTGTTGCTAACTTAACAGCTGCAGTGGCTCACTTAACAACGGTGGCAAGAAAAGTCGTAGAGTGGGGAAAGACTCACTTAACAAATTTCTCACTTAACAACATACATGTTGGGCTCAATGGTGGTCGTAAGTCGAGGACTACCTGTAGAAATCCCTCCATTATATTCTTCCTACCTGCTCTGAAACTTGCCAGACTTTGCAGCAGTGCCTGTGCCATTGAGGTGTCTTTACACTCATCGTCTCAGAGTTTAAGAGTTTCCTGTGACACAGAAGAGTGAGGGACCCAAAAATCCCCTGCTTGGCATCCCTTTACGGACCACACCTGGCTCTTGCAACGCGACATAGGTCAGTGATGGCGAACCTTTTCATCACCGAGCGCCCAAACCAGAACGCCCGTGCGTGCGGAGTACGGGAAGCCCGAAGAGCAGATGGCCGGTAAGCACGGGCACGTTGGAAATTAGAAGAGCAGCTGGCAACAGCGCGAGGGCCCACATGTGCCAGAGGTTCGCCACTACGGACATAGGTAGTCCTTGGCTTATGACCACAGTTGAAGCCAAAATGTCTGTTGTTAAACAAGGGAGTTGTGAGTTTTGCCCCACGTTATCACCGTTCTTGACTCAGTTGTTAAGCGAAGCCCTGCAGATGTGAAGGTAGCGACACGGTTGTTAAGTGAATCTGGCTTCCCCATGGATTTTGCTCATCAGAAGGTCACAAAAGGGGATCACGTGACCCCGGGACCATTGCAACCGTCATAAATGTGAGTCGGCTGCCAGGCATCTGAAGGTAAATCACGTGACCCCAGGGATGCTGCAATGGTCATAACTGTGAAAAGCAGTCATAAGAATGGCCAACCCACATCACCAACTGACCACTGTCATCTTCTCAGGTTGACATCCAAAGAAGTCTCCAGTTTTGGTCCTCTTGAGCAGGGGTCTCCAACCTTGGCCACTTTAAGACTTGTGGACTTCAACTCCCAGAATGCCCAGCCAGTTGAAGACCACAAGTCTTAAAGTGGCCAAGGCTGGAGACCCCTGCTCAAGGAACATTCTGGAACTCAGCACTGGGCATTCCTGGCTGGTCACAGTGCCACCCCTCCACCGCATTAAAGACCCTGTGGGGCAGAAGGAGGCCCAAATCCCCAGGCCAACAGTCCCCCAAGTGCGCATGGCATCAACTGCTGCCCAAGGTCCCAGGGACAGGACTGGGTGGGCGCCAGGCAAGCTGGCAAGGGAAGGCCTTCACCTTGGGCACCTCTGAACCACAGGATTCTTTGCAAAATCCCTGCCAGGCAGGCATCCTGGAGACACACCCATCTCAGGGGTGAAAGAACATCTTGTCCAGAATCCGGGCACCAGCAGCTCTTTAACTGGCCAAGGTTTCACAAGCCTTTCCTTGACCTGCAACTTTCGATCTGTGAGTCCTTCGTGGGGTGTCTGCAGCCCAGCCCTCGCCCACCAAAAGGGTCTCTATCACAAACATCAAAACAAGCGCATAAAAATGTACCCAGTAAAAAGAAGAAAACTGGCAACAGGGGATAAACTTCACCTTACCCCACCCCAATTCAACTCACTCAAGCCCCCACCTGGGAGAAAAGCCAAAACTTCCATGCTTTGCAGAAGGCCAGCAGAGATGATGGGACCCATCCGGTCTCAGGGGGGCTGTTCCAACAGGTGCATTTCCCAGGTGTTACCAGACTACAGGTAATAACTATTACAACTATTTGTTTAGTGGCCTTTCAAAATCACAGAGTTGGAAGGGACCTTAGAGGTCATCTAGTCCAACCCCCCACCCAAGCAGGAGACCCTATTTTTATTTATTTATATTTAAATTTATATATGTCATTTCTGACCGATGGCAGCCCAGTCTCTCTTCTTGAAAGCCTCCAATGATGAAGCTCCCACAACTTCTGAAGGCAGCTTCTGTTCCATGGGTCCATTTCGAAGTTAAGAAAGCACTGAAAAAAGTGACTTACAACCAATTTTCACACCTACGACCGGGGTCACGTGATCCCCTTTTGTGACCCTCTGACAAGTAAAATCGATGGGGAATCCACTCAACAACCGTGTTACTAACTGAACAACTTCAGTGATTCATTTAACGGTGGCAAGAAAGGTTGTAAAATGGGGGCAAAACTCACTTAACAACTGTTTTGCTTAGCAACGGAAACTTTGGGCCGAATTCCAGTTGTAAACCGAGCGCTCTGGGTAATCGGGCGTGGATCTTGGTCCGCCTAGCAGATCTGGTGGGGTGGGCAGCAAACACCAGAGAGAAGCGGCCCCTCCAACCTCCCTGCCCCAGGCTCAGATTGAGGCCCCGGGAGTTTGAGGCTCCCTTTCGCAGGTGAGCAATTTGTCCCTGAAGTCAATCACTCCAGGAGGTGTTGGGAGGGACCTTGGAGGTCTTCTAGCCCAACCCCCTGCTCAGGCAGGAGACCCTATGCCATTCTGGGCAAAATGCTGGGGATGTGAGTCCGGGGTGTGGTGCAAGGAGAGGACCCCGTAAGCCCATCCAGACCACCCCGACGGACCGCAGAGGGAGAACTTCCTCCCTGCCACACCTGGACTGGCAACCGGGCACCGGCTCACCCAGAGCCACAACGGCGGCTGGCACACCCGGAAGCGCCGCTCCTGAACGCAGCCGGCCAGCCACCAGCCCTCCCCTCCCCGCCTTCCGTGCCAAGCCCTCGGGGGCTCCCCCAGGCGGGGCTCGCGGGGACCCTGCCCCAAGGAAGCCCCCCCCCGAAATAACCTTGCCCCCTCGAGCCCCCCCCCCCCGCCCTTTCCCGGAGAGCCCGGCCCGACCGGAGCCGCTGGAGCGGAGCCGGGCTGGCAGCTGAGCGGCGCTGCGGCGGGAGATGCCCGAGCCAAGTGCCCGCCCCGCCCTTTCCCTGGCCGGGGGCAGAAGCGAGCCCACCGCGGGCCGCTCCAGCCCCGCCAGACGGACCGCTCCCTGCCAGGCTGCGCTGCTCCGGGCCGGCGGCGGGGCCAAAGCGGCTGCCTTACCTCGGCCGAGGCTGTCCGGGGAGCGCAGGAGCCGAGACGCGCCGGGGGAGGAGGCGCTGCTTTGGCCGAGGAGAGGCGCGCCCCTCCCCCTCCCTTGGCCCCCCTTTCCTGGGGGAGTCCCAGCCCCCCCCGCCCCCCCCCCGCCCTGGAAGTCTCAGCGGGGCTATCCGGAGCCCCCGTTGGAAAGCAGAGCAAGAGGCCAGAGAGCAGCCCAGAAAAAGTTCCTTCAAACGTGAAATGAGTTTTAAGGTTTTGCCCCAGCCCTCCTCCACCACTCCAATTCCTCCTTCCACAGCTGAAAGATGGTTTGCTCATCCTCATCCTCAGCGTTGGCCAACCCCTTCAGGATGAAGGCCTCTTCCGCCTGTTTCCAACCCAGACCGTCCTGACTTTTCCTTGGCCAGCTGGACTTGCCATATTTGGTTTATGTCCTCCTTCATCCTGTTTCATGGACGCTTTTGATCCAGTGGGATCCATTCTGGGACCACCTTGGTCCTCAGTTCTCCTGGCTATGTGAGCAGCCCCTTCCCACTTCAATTCTTCGACTCTCTTGATGATCTCGTATCCTTTCCTTTGCTCTCTAATCCCCCTGTGGGTTTTCCTATCTTGTCTTGGGATGCCGAGCGTGGCTCTTTCCGTGGCTCTTTGTGCCACTCGTAGTTTTTGCATCAATTGTGAGGTTAGTGTCCACATTTCACCGGCATAGGTTAGAGCAGGGAGCAGACGCGGATCAAAAGCTTTTCTCTTCAGGCCCAGGGAGAAGTTGTTCTTGAAAATTATGCTTAGCTTGCCGAATGCCTGCCAACCCCATTTAGCACACTGTTCAATTTCCTTTATGGTTTCACCTTCCACTGAGACCCTTTGGCCAAGATATATGTCGTGGCCTAGATAAGGTTTTATAATTCCAGATAAGATAGAATTGCTGGCCCTGTTCAGACTCTGCCTCTCTCAAGGATCCTAAGTTTGCAAGGGGCTCTGAACTGCAAGGTTTGATCCCTGCATGCCTCCCTTGTCTATATTGGCAGGCAAATATTATGGGTAAGTCGCATTCAGAGGCCTTGAGGCGGCATCCCTCCCACTCTTTGGCCCCAGCATTCCAGGAACAGGTCTTCAGGTAGGGGCTACAGGTGACTTACAACCACAGTTGAACCCAACATTTCTGGTGCTAAGTGAGACCAGTGGTTAAGTGAGTTTTGCCCCGTGTTACAATATTTCTTGACAGTTGTTAGGAAGTTCCTGCAGTTGTTAAGTGAATCACGTATTTTATATTTATCTATTTATTAAACTTTTATTAAATTTTATTTAATATTTTTAATTTATTGAATTAAATTTTGTATGCTGTCCATCTCCTCTACAAGGTGACACTGATTAAGAAATCTTGTTCAGCAAATTTGTGGTCATTAAGCAAATAAGGTCCCTTCCAACTTTGAATGGTCACTAAATAAACGTTAAGTTACTTTAGTCACGGGGTTGTTAAGTGAATCCGGCTTCCCCACTGACTTTGCTTGTCAGGTCACAAAAGGGGATCACGTGAGCCCAGGAGGCTGCAACAGTCATAAATATGAGCCAGTTGCCAAGCCTCCACATTTTGATCACGTGACCTCGGGGGTGCTGCAGTGGTCGTAAGCGTGAAAAATGGCCACTTTTTCCAGTGTTGTTGCATGCTGGCTGGGGCATTCTGGGAGTTGAAGTCCACAAGTCTTAAAGTGGCTAAGGTTGGGCACCTCTGCTCAAGAGAACATTCTGGAACTCAGCACTGAGCGTTCCTGGCTGGTCATTGTGCCCCCCATCGCATTAAAGATCCTGTGGGGCAGAAGGAGGCCCAAATCCCCAGGCCAACGGTCCCCCAAGTGCGCATGGCATCAACTGCTGCCCAAGGTCCCGGGGACAGGACTGGCTGGGCGCCAGGCAAGCTGGCAAGGGAAGGCCTTCACCTTGGGCACCTCGTGAACCACAGGATTCTTTGCGAAATCCCTGCCAGGCGGGCATCCTGGAGACACACCCATCTCAGGGGTGAAAGAACATCTTGTCCAGAATCCGGGCACCAGCAGCTCTTTAACTGGCCAAGGTTTCACAAGCCTTTCCTTGACCTGCAACTTAAATCATTTTTTTCAGTGCCGTTGTAACTTTGCACACTTGCTAAGTCAAAGGTTGCAAATTGAAGAGTAGCTGAATTGACATTCCCCAGTTTTTTGACCTTGTTTAAAAGGGGGGGGGGATGGCCCACCCGGAGCCTTCCAGGTCCATTTCCTTCTTTAGACCGGAAGCAGCTCCCCGGGAAGGGCTCTGGGCTCGGCTCTTGAACCCTGCAAAACCCTCGGTGAACAGGGCAAGTGAATTCTCTTTACAGGAAACGAACCTGCTGACTTTTCAAACCTGGCCTCCCCTCCTAAATCTTGTCTGCCGTCTGAAGTTCATGGGCCTGACGTCCCCTGCCACCTGCAGACTTTGCAGAGGAAACAAAGAGACCCTCACTGTGTATATATATATACATATATATATGTATATATATATATATACAGTATATATATATATATATATATATATATATATATATATATATATATATATATATATATATATATATCCCCTTTTCATCCTGCACTGCGGAGGGAGGAGGGGAGCTTGTGGGAAGTGCAGGGGTGGCTGATGAAGGGCTAAAAAGGGGAAGGGGCTAGTCCACCCTCCCCCTGTCTGCCATTCGGACAGCAGGGATGTTTGGGGAGGGGGCTCCTAGTCCTGCCTTGGGCGCCAGTCCAATTGGGGGATTTGAGGCAGGACCTCTGTTCTCAGCCCTGAGTAGAAGAAGGATGGGACAAAACACCTGAAAACCCTTTCAAGAATATGCAGAAAGTTCTCCAGGCAATCTCTCTCTCTCTTTGTTCCTGGAGAAGGAATTAAAAAATCCAAAATCCCATTTGCTTTTCTTGCAAGAACGCTTGTCTCGCAAATTCCCCCCCCCCTCTTCTCCTTGTTTTTTATTTCAACATCTAATTCCAAATGCATTAGGGATCCCAGAGGCTCCTGTGTCTCCCCCACTCTGGGAGCACCAACCCCTCCCCACATGTCCCCCACCCCACCCCAGTCTTCAACAGCCCCCCCCCCCACATGCCCTTCAGCTTCCCAGATCAGCAGCGTCCAAGTCCCGCAAAGCGAAACCTCTGCATTGCCGCTCGATGCTTTAATTTCTACTTAAAGGCCCATAAACCGGAGGATAAAATGTGTTGCTATTTTTCTTGCTGCATTGATCTTGGGCAGAGCAGTACATCCAGCCGGCTGCCTCTTGTAAAATTGTCAGCCGGAGGAGCAAGAAGAGGCTCCCGACAACTGGAAGAAGCAGAGAGAGAAAGTGGAGGGGGGGGGGAGGGAAAGGGGAGCTGGGTGGAGAGCAAAGACACCTGAGAAGGTTTTTTGGGGGAGGAAACAGGTGTCACTTTCAGGCTGGGCAGGTGAGACAGGAGTGGTGCAAATGGCCTTTTCTTCCTACCTCCAATATCATAGGGGCTGCCCCAGAGAAGAGGGGGTCAATCTGTTCTCCAAAGCCCCTGAAGCTAGAGAAGAAGCTACGGATGGAAACTTATCAAGGACCAACCTACAACTAAGGAGGAATTTCCTGACAGAACAAGAAACTAGTGGGAATGCTTCCCTCCAGGAGTTGTGGGTGATCCATCATTGGAGGTCTTCAAGAAGAGATTGGACAGTCAGTTGTCCGGAATGGGATAGGCCATCAAGTTGGCACATCGTCAACTTTTAGGGACGATGATAGATAGACCTTCTCTGGATCAACCTGTCCCCAATCTGGATCTTCAGGTCTTCTGAACATGCCCTCATCACCACTGTAACTGAGGCCCCCCATGTGGCTGGTGTGTCCTCTCTCTTTCCACCTTCCTCAGCACCGGAGCCTTCTCCAGAGGGCCTCTGGGTCTTCTCATAAGGTGTCCAAAGAAGGACAATTTGATTCTGGCCATTTGGGCCTGAAGTGAGAATTCAGTTTCAGTTTCAGTTTCAGTTTATTTAGATTTATATACTGCCCTACTCCTGAAGGACGGTGAACAGCCAAGATAAAACACATACAATATAAAATTTAAAAAAACAATTTAAAATGTATTAAATAAATTTGGCCCATACTAATTAAAACACCCCTGTTTTTAAAAACAAATTAAAATTAAACAATTAAAAAGAGTTAAACCAGCCCAGCTTGTTGAAATAAAAAAGTCTTGAGGGCACGGCGGAAAGTGCGTAAATCCGGGATCCTCCTTATCTCTGGGGGGAGCTCGTTCCAAAGGGCAGGTGCCCCCACAGAGAAGGCCCTCCCCCTGGGGGCCGCCAATCGACACTGTTTGGCCGACGGCACCCAAGGAGCCCCTCTCTGTGGGAGCGTACTGGCCAGTGGGAGGCTCTCGGTGGCAGAAGGCGGTCTCGTAAGTACCCAGGTCCTAAGCCATGGAGCGCTCTAAAGGTGGTAACCAAAACCTTGAAGCACACCTGGAAGACCACCGGGAGCCAATGCAGCTCACGCAGGAGAGGTGTCACATGGGAACGCCATGTCGCTCCCATAACCACCCGCGTGGCCGCATTCTGGACCAGTTGGAGCCTCCGGGTGCTCCTCAAGGGGAGCCCCATGTAGAGAGCATTACAGTAGTCCAGGCGGGAAGTCACGAGGGCATGAGTGACCATGCATAAGGAGTCCCGGTCCAGAAAGGGATGCAATTGGCAAATCAGGCGAACCTGATGGAAAATCCTCCTGGCCACAGCCGTCAGATGCTCTTCTAAAGACAGCTGTGCATCCAGGAGGTCACCCAAGTTGCGAGCCGTCTCCGTGGGGGCCAACGACTCTCCCCCAATAGTCAGTGATGGCACCAACTGGCTATATCGGGACGCCGGAAACCACAGCCGCTCGGTCTTGGATGGGTTGAGCCTGAGTCTGTTTCAGGGTTTTTTTCAGGGGTTGATTTGTTCAATGATCCATTTATTTTTATTTAGAAGATGTATATTGCCCCCAACTCACACATGGCAACTCAAGGCAGTTTACCAAGATATAAAAACACCATATAAAAGAAATAAAAAATAATAAAAAGAAAAATAATAAAATAATGAGCCCCCTACCCCGGCGACAACTCACATTCATACTAGCCATTTAATGGGCTCCATCCCGCTGTGGGTTCCCCAGGCTTACTGGCAAAACCACGTCTTCAAGGCCTCCTGGAAAAGGGTTTAAGAGTGGGGGCCATTCTAATCTCTGGGGGAAAGATGTTCCAGAGAGAGGGAGCCACCACGGAGAAGGCCCTTCTTCTGGGTCCCTCCAGGTGTATCTCCCTCGGGGATGGGACCCACCGCATTCCCTGCCTCCCTGCTCTGGTGGGTCAGATAGATGTGACCAGCAAGAGACGGTCCCTCAGATCACCTGGTTCCAAGCCATGAAGGGCTTTAAAGGTGACAACCAGCACCTTGAATTGCACCCGGAAGCAAATCAGCAACTAATGGTGACCATGGTTTGTTTTCCTGGTGGTCTTTGGTATCTCAGGAGTTTTCTCCAACACCAAATACAAAAGCATCAGTCCTATCTTGCTTCTTCTAGGCTGAAGATACAGAAGGATCTTGACAGACTTGAACATTGGGTGCTGTCTAACAAAATGAGATTCAACAGTGAAAAAAGTAAGGTTCCACATTTAGGCATGAAAAAAAATGCACAGCTACTGTATATGTGGTACTTTGCTCAATAGTAGTAACTGTGAGAGGGATCTTGGAGTCCTAGTGACAATCAGACAATCACTGAAATAGGAGCCAGCCGTGTGCAGCGGCTGCCAAAAAAGCCAATACAGTTCTGGGCTGCATCAACAGAGGGATAGAATCAAGATCAAGTGAAGTGTTAATACCACTTTATAAGGCCTTGGTAAGGCCACACTTGGAATGCTGCATACAGGTTTGGTGGCCATGACATAAAAAAGAGGCTCTAGAAAGAGTGCAGAGAAGAGCAATGAAGAGGATGAGGGGACTGGAGGCTAAAACATATGAAGAACGGTTGCAGGAACTGGGTTTGTGTAGTTTAATGAAGAGAAGGACTAAGGGAGACATGATATGCAGTCTTCCAATATCTCAGGGGCTGCCCCAAAGAAGAGGGAATCAAACTATTCTCCAAAGCACCTGAGGGTAGAACAAGAAGCAATGGGTGGAAACTAATGAAGGAGAGAAGCAACCTAGAACTAAGGAGAAATTTCCTGACAGTTAGAACAATTAATCCGTGGAACAACTTGCCTGCAGAAGTTGTGAATGCTCCAACACTGGAAGTTTTTAAGAAGATGTTGAATAACTATTTGTCTGAAATGCTATATAGGGTTTCCTGCCTAAGCACGGGGCTGGATTAGAAGACCTCCAAGGTCCCTTCCAACTCTGTTACTCTATCCTATTCTTCTGATCTTTGTGGATATAAATTCAGCAGAATATCGTCCCAGGCCTCCATGGCTGCTCTTCCAAAAATCATCTTCCTTGGTTCCTGAAGGGGAGTCTTGAGAGGAAAAAGCAGTTCCATCGTTCCAGCCTCTTCATTGTCAATTCCGAGGTCGGCTGTTGCACTCGTTGTCTCGGTCTGGTCTTCTTTATATTCATTTCAGTCCCATTTTTTCTCATTCTGCTCCTTGACTTTTATTAGTACAGCATGTAGAACTTTTGCAGTTCAAAAGAGAGTCAGCAACCGAGCAGAGATGATGGATGCCTCTCCCTTCAGTTTTGCAACTTCTTTCATCTCCTTCCATCCAGCTGCTCTCCACACAGATTCAGCAGACTTACTGACAATTACGACGATTCAGTTAGTGACCGGTCAAAGTTACAGCGGCACTGAAAAAAGTGATGACAGATTTTGGTTGACAAAATCAGAAATGAGGAGGTGATAAGCTGCCTGGGAAAGCCAAGGAAGATCATCAAAACCATAAAAAAGGGAAAGTTAGAATATTTCAGACATGTGATGCAACACCCAGAAAAATACGCTAAACTTCATTTAATCCTCCAAGGAAAGATTGAAGGCAAACGAGGTCCAGGCAGAACCACAACATAATGGCTTCAAAATCTAAGGGACCGGTTTGGACAAAACTCAACAGCCCTTTTTCAGGCGGGTGTTGATAAAAATAGGATCAACAATATGATCAACAATATCCGATGATGGATGTGGCAGAAGAAGAAGAACAAGAAGAAGGAGGAGGAGAAGGAGAAGAAGAGGAGGAGGAGGAGGAGGTGGTGGTTTTTCCCACTTAGGACCATTGCATCATCTCCATGGTCACATGATCAAAATTCTAACATTTGGCAACTGGCATGTACTTATGACGGTCCTGGGGGTCACGTGATCCCCTTTTGTGACCTTTCATGGGGAAGCCAGATTCACTTAACAACCATGTTATTAACTTAAGAACTGCAGTGATTCACTTAACAACTGTGGCAAGAAAGGTCGTAAAATAGGGCAAACTCTCTTAACAACTGTCTTACGTAGCAATGGAAATTTTGGGCTCAATTGTGGTTGTGGGGATTACCTGTACTCCATTTGGAGAGGTCCACGTAGAGAGTTGTTTGAAGATTGTGTTAGTAATGAAGAAACGCCTGAGTGACCAAATTGATAAGTTCATTTCAATGTCCTAAACCATTCATTGTGGCTGTGGATTTGTAATTTTTTAAATTAAATAAAATTTAATTTGTATTTATATTAACATTTTAATATTTTCATTTTAACATTAACATTTTAAAAAATATTTCCACCTTGGCGTTCCAGTGAGGCTGCACATCTTTCTTGCCGGTTCTGTTGATTTTGAGCCGACCTTGGTTGACCTCCTCTTCTTCTACCTCGGCGGTTGAACCATAAACTTAAATGATCCTCACATTAAAAGGTTGTCTACAAAATCTGATCAATATTATTTAGTCTGATTGCGTGGTAGCCAAGGACTGGTCTTGCTATGCCCTTCCGTGCTATACAAGCTGCTTCATCTTTGCCTTTTAATGCCCTGGGTAATAAACAGCGGGATCTCCTGTCTGAAGGTGCCCCATCCCATCCAGTCCATCTCAATTCTCTCAATTTTAGGTGATTCCATTTGCTGATCAGACATCAGTTTGTGATGATTTCCTTTCACCTTTCGCTGTGTTGGCTTTTCCCACGTTCCAGCTCCTTACTTTCCTAAAAAGCTGTCTTTTGAATAGAGAATAATAGAATTGGAAGGGACCTTGGAGGTCTTCTAGTCCAACCAAGTTAAGACTATAGAATAAAATAGAACTGGAAAGGACCTTGGAGATCTTCTAGTCCAGCCCTCTGCTCTGGCAGGAGACCCTATACCAGGGGTGTCAAACTCAATTTCACTGAGGGCCGCATCAGGGTTGTGTTTGACCTTGGGGGGGGGGGCATGGTCGGCTCAATGTCACTTGTGTTGGGGGTCCCCGTGGTGGCCCAAAAGCTTGACCAGTGAAAACAGAGCTCGGGAGGGCTGCACGCGGCCCTCCCGAGCTTCATTTTCGCTGGCAGAGGCACCGTGGGCTGGTCCTTTGCTGTTTCCAGGGGGGAATATAAGCCAGATCAAAGCACCCTGCGGGCCGGATCTGCCCCACAAGGCCTTGAGTTTGCCCTCTACCATTTCAATTGACTGTCCAGTCTCTTCTTAAAATCCTCCAGTGTTGGAGCTGAAGTTTTCCAAGGGTATTTTCCCCCCTGCTCCAACACCAGTAACTGAATGTCCTGAAGACTTTCATCCAGCCACATCACAAAGACCATGAGTTCTCCGAGTCTTTTCTACAAGTAGCTCTCGACGTACGACCGGTTGCTTAGTGGCTGTTAGACGTTCTGACAGGTGTACCTGGGGGTACTTATGATCCAGCTTTGAAGTTCTGACGGTTCCCACCATACAGTTATGCGACAACGCTTCTGGCCCTTGGCCACCGAGTAGCACCCACCGCCATTTGCCGTGTCCCACAAGCGTTAGTGCATTTTATGAGTAGCATTCACTCCTTTGGCAAAGCAGCAGCCATAGAAAACCATTGGTTCATTTAACACCCATGTCATTTGCTTCATGGCCGTTGCAAAAAGTTTGCAAAATCACAAATCACGAGTTCCAAAGAGTGGGCCCCATTACCGTTGTAATTCGAAAACTGCCTGTGTCTTGAGTGCCATCGGAAGGGTCATCGTCCAGCCCCTGGGCCTTTTGTAGACCAGTCAGGAGTACCTGCAAGGCCTGGTCAAGAAGATTAAGACGGTGGCTGTGGAATTGTGGTCAAAGCCCCAACCCTGTTTTCACACGCTGGATGCGCCTAAAAACCGCTGGGACTTCCACCACAGCATCACAGCTGCCATCGTGATGTTTTTGAACACAACCTGTGGACTCCAGGTAAGTCAGCTTCCCTCCAGATGTTGTGGGTGCTCCGTCACTGGAGGTTTTAAGAAGAACTTGGGCAACCATTTGTCTGGAATGGCATGTAAGGTTTCCTGCTGGAGCTCGGGGTTGGACTAGAAGACCTCCAGGGTCCCTTCCAACTCTGTTATTCCGTTATTAGGCAGTTAATTCTGCCTTTGCTTCTACCCTGTGCTGCAAAATAATTTTCTGGGAACTGCCAGGCTTGGAAAGTGACACTTGATCTTCCTGGAGAGAAAGGAGAGTCTCCGCCCCATGACAGGTGACCTCTCTGGGCTCAGGAGCAGAAAAGGGAGATTTTGGGAAGCTGCTTCAGGCCCCAAGAAGCTATTTCAAGCCGGTGACCTGTTTGTTTCCAGTCCATTTTCCTACGGTTTGATGACATGTGGAATGTCCAGATCAGAGCATGATTGATGGGGTGAGGCCATAAATGGGAGGAAGGCCATCTCTCTCTCTCTCTCTCTCTCTCATCACTATTACCTCTCTTTCCCTGTCTCTTCATCTCTTTCTCTCTTATCTCTCTCTCTCCCTCTCCATTATATACCATCTCTACTTTCTTTCTCTTTTTTCTTCTCTCATCTCTCTTTCTCTCTATCATCTCTCTATTATTATTATTACTATCTCTCTTTCTCTGTCTCTTCATCTTTCTCTCTTTCTGTCTTACCTACCATCTCTCTCTGTGTCTTTCCTCTCTCTCTCTCTAATCTTCCCCCTCCTCTTTCTCTCTGTCATCTTTCCCTCTCACTTTCTCTCTCTCTCTTTTTCTTTCCTCTCTCTTCTCTCTAATCTCCCTCTCCTCTCTTTCATCTTTCCCTCTCACTTTCTCTCTCTCTCTTTATCTTTCCTCTCTCTCTCTCTAAAATCTTCCCCCTCCTCTCTTTCTCTCTGTCATCTTTCCCTCTCACTTTCCCTCTCTCTCTCTCTGGCTGCCAACACCTTGTTCCTTGGAAGCAGCCGCCCGTTCCAGATGGGTGAGGAAGAGGAAGAGAAACTTCCCTCTTCAGAAATGACCCTGGAGGTTTGGCCAGTCGGGAGCCTTCACGAAAGCTGCCACAGCGCTGAAAGCCACCATCCCTGAGGACCCAGCAGAAACTTCTCTCTGGTTCGTTTGCTGCACAGAAGGCCTTTCCACAAAACGGCCTTAAGCTGCTAAACTCCTTTGCCAACGCAGCATCGCTTTGCAAAGGGCACCTCTAGGGCTCAGCCCTCCTTTGGCTCGGCTGTGGGGTGGCCTGAGGTCCTCTCTGGCCCAGGTTGCTCTGGCCCCCCCTTGGTGGCTTCCTTGGGAAAGCAAGTGCCAATTCAGATGCTTTCAGGGCTTCCTGGAGAGACCCTTAATAGATTAACTGAGTCGGAAGGGACCATGGAGGTCATCTAGTCCAACCCCCCGCCCTGGATTCTTCCCATCTAGAAGACCGGTGGGGAAGCACAACCGTCTTCCTTTCTTCTTCTTCCTCGGCCGAGAAAGGAAACTGGAACAGCCCTTCCCCATTTCCTGGGTTAAGCCGAAGGAAGAGAAATTCCAACAGGGGAATTTGTAAAAAAGGAAACATACAGCATACAATCCCAGGGCTGGAAGGAGCCTCAGAGGTCTTCTAGATCAACCTTCTGCTCAAGCAGGAGACGTTACATAAGCATTATGCAAATGTCCAGTCTATTTTTGAAAACCTCCAGCAATGGAGTACAGCCCCTGTCCCAATAGACGGTGCAATCCCACATTTACTCTTAGTAAATATGGAAGGGAAGGAACCCTGGTGCAAAGGGGGCTTTGAGGCTATCCAGTTCAACCTTGGCTCATACCAGGAATCCACGTTAAATCCCCCAAGAGGCCCTTCCCCAGCCTTATCTGAAGACACCGGGTGAAAGGGACCCCGACATCCTTCTGGGTCAGGCGTCCACCCCTGAACTGCTCCGCCTCTTCCTGAAGTCCCTAACGCCCAGTCTTGCTGTGTGATGAACTCTGCCCCTTTGTGGATCCACCTGCCAGATCCTTCAAGGAATCCCTCCTCCTGGTGGTCCTCTCAGCCATTCTCCTTTTCTAGATCCTTCTGGAAATGGAGCGCCCAGAACTGGACCCAGCACTCCAGCAGGGACCTGACCAAAGCAGAATGAAATAGAAAACCTGGAAATTTATACTCCTGTGGATGCAGCCTAAAACAGTACAGGAAGTTCTTGACTTACAACAGTACATTTAGTGACATTGTTCAAAGTTACAATGCCACTGAAAAACAGTGACTTATGACTATTTTTCACATGTATGACCATTGCAGCATCCCCAAGGTCACATGATCAAAAAATTTGGATATTTGGCCATCGGCATCAGTGATGGGTTGCTCCCGGTTCGCACCGGTTCGCAAGAACCGGTAGTAAAAATTTTTAGTAGTTCGGAGAACCGGTAATAACATTGGCCACGCCCCCGAACCGATCCCTGTCCCGGTCGCTGCTCGCTTACGCCGCCCACCTCATCAGAGGCTTTTTTTTTTTTTTTTACTTTTAAAAGCATTTTTTCTACAACCTCTTCGGCTGAAAAAATGCTTTTAAAAGTTAAAAAAAAAAAGCCTCTGATGATCGCGCGGCTCAGCTGGGATCTCAGAAGCTTCTAAAAGCATTTTTTTCTGCAACTTCTTAAGGTTGTAGAAAAAATGCTTTTAAAAGTAAAAAAAAAGAGTTGGCCACGCCCACCCAGTCACATTACCACCCATAAGCCATGCCCACAAAATAAGCCACGCCCACAGAACTGGTAGTAAAAAAAATTAGAACCCACCCCTGACCGGCATGCCTTTATGCAAAATCGCAGGGGGCCAAGGTTATGTGATGACTTTTGACCTTCTGACAAGCCAAGTCAATGGGGGAACCTG
This sequence comes from Pituophis catenifer annectens, assembly GCF_029215685.1. Lineage (NCBI taxonomy): Eukaryota > Metazoa > Chordata > Lepidosauria > Squamata > Colubridae > Pituophis > Pituophis catenifer. Next base: position 296,261,180 of record NW_027256882.1, on the reverse strand, counting down.
ATTCACTTAACAACGGTGGCAAGAAAGGTTGTAAAATGAGGCTTAGCAACTGCCTCTCTTAGCAAAAGAAATTTTGGACCTTCGATTGTGGTCGTAAGTCAAGGACTACCTTGTCCACTTAGCTTGTGCTGCCCCCTGCTGCCCACTTCCTGAATGACACCAGTGTCCTATTTTCCTGCTATTACCGTAAGTAATATATTCAAAAGGGCTTTTTTTTATTATTATTATTGATGGATGGATTGTATCCTCTGTTCCGTGAAATAAAAAAGAACAAATTAGGACTGTAATCCACTGCCACCACTACATATTTGAAAGTGTTGTTTATCTTGTGTTTTTATTGTTTAACAGTTTCATAATATCTTATTGATCTTGTTGTAAATTGCCTTTAAGGCTTCTTGTTTAAAGATCAGAGTAAAAATGTTGAGGACAAGGTTGTAAAATTATAAAAGAGCCATAATAACATCTTCCCCCCTTCCAGGGGTGACAGAAGATAAGTGACCTGCCTCTTCTTCGAAATGCAGCCATCCAATTCCTGCTGCAAAGCCCAGTCGGCGCCTGTGATCCAGCTGGGACACAATCGGTGGGATTTTCACCATCGTTCACATCTTTATTGCACTGGAGGTGAAGGTTCCTCACTGGAGGTTTTAAAGAAGAGATTGGACATTTGTCTGGAATGGTGTAGGGTCTCCTGCTTGATCGGAGGGTTGGACTAGAAGACCTCTAAGGTCCCTTCCAAATTGATTATTATTATTTTTTTTTAATTTGATTTATATGCCGCCCTTCTCCGGAGACTCAGGGCGGCTTACAATGCATTAAGCAATAGCCTTCATCCTTTTGTATATTTATACAAAGTCAGCTTATTGCCCCCACAAACTGGGTCCTCATTTCACCTACCTTAGAAAGGATGGAAGGCTGAGTCAACCTTGAGCCTTGGCGAGATTCGAACCAGCAGAAATTGCAGGCAGCTGTGTTAATAACAGGGTGCACTAAACCACTGTACTATCAAGGCTCTTGATATTCTGTTAATCAGTGGAACAACTTGCTTTCAGAAGTTGTTGGTCCTCCTTCACTGGAGGCTTTTAAGAAGAGACTGGACAGCCCCTTCTCTGGAATGGGATAGGGGCTCCTGCTTCACCAGTGGGTTGGACTAGAAGACCTCCAAGGTCCCTCTCAGCTCTGTTTTCTATGTTCTCAAAATGAATGGAGTTAAAAGTGCAGATTATCTGGAGCGCAGGAAAGGTTGTTGAGTGCTCTCTGTGTAAAGCCATTGCAACCTGGTGTAGGTAGGTAGGACAACGCTTTGTGGTGCTTTTGTGAAGAATGATTGCCATTCGCCTTTATGGCACTCAACATCTGGATGGAGGAGGTTTCAGTCTTTCCCTCTGCCAGGGAAGTCTCTGCAGGGTGGCCAGTTTCTTCCCAGGTGCCGTCCTAGAAATTGCTTGCCCTCCCAAGGGGAAGGGGGCCTAGGATCCACACCTGGTCCAGGTAATCCTTGACTTACCACTGTTCATTTAGTGACCATTCAAAGTTACAACTTATGAGCATTGTTCACACTTGTGACTGTTGCACCATCTTCGTGGCCATGGGATCAAAATTCAGATGTTTGGAAACTGACTCCTATTTATGACCGTCGCAATGCCTCGGGGTCACGTGATCCCCTTTTGCAACCTTCTGTCAAGCAAAGTCTGTGGGGAGGCCAGATTCACTTCACAATCGTGTGAGGGACGTAACCACTGCAGTGGTTCACTGAACAACCGTGGCAAGAAAAGTCGTAAAATGTAGCCAAACTCACTTAACGAATGTCTCGCTTAGCAACAAAAAAAATTGGGCTCAATTGTGATTGTAAGTCAAGGACAACCTGTAGTACAATCAAGAGGCAGCTCCAAAGAGACCGGATGAGTGGGTGGCCGGCGGGAGGTGCTTGCGCATGTGCGGCAGAGCAGAACTGGGGCAACGGCTCGCGTGCCCAGAGAGGGCGGTGTGTGCCACCTGTGCCACGCGTGCCATGATGGCCCTAGACTATTTCGGACAGATGGCTGTCCAGTCTCTTCTTAAAAACCTCCATTGGTGGAGCCCCCACCACTCCCGGAGGCCAGGCCAGCCCTTCCAGAATTGTACTCAAAATGAACCCTCCTCTTTCAGCCCAAATGTGCCTGTGAGTCCATGGATTCGGTCGCTTGATTTGTTTGTAGGATCCGCAAAGAGTCTCTTCTTCAGGCGTTTGATCAAGATGGGCTGCAAGGAAGGGAGTCTTCAGATAAACGAAGCCCAAAAGGGCCCCTCCACATCTGGGCCTGGAGCTCTGCTGCCACCTTCTGACAACCTTTGGAAGGACAGCCACCGGGACTCTGGCTCTCCAGGCTATGAAGAGTCTCAGTCCTCCAGGCAGGTCATGATTGCCCCAAAGGTGCTTTTTCAAGAGGTGCCAGAAAGTCCAGATGCCTCTTGGAAAAGCACCTTTGAGACCTCCAGCCCTTTAGGGTTCAGCAGAATAGGACAGAAGAGGACAGATCTGGTTTGGGCACTGCATATAAGACGCTTAGGATGATCTCTTCACACCTCCGTCCGTCACCGTGTGTGAAACAAGTTGATTTTAAATGCAAACCACCCAACAGCTTCTGTTCCCCTTTGCAATCTTCCCCAAGCAACAGTCCATTGTCAAGCTCTTCTCCAAAGCAAACGGGTGGGAACTAACCAAGGAGAGAAGCAACCTGGAACTAAGGAGAAACTTCCTGACAGTGAGAACCATTAACAATTAACTGGGGGAACGCCTTGCCTCCGGAAGTTGTGGGATTCCTTCATCACTGGAGGTTTTTAAGGAGAGACTGGACAGCCCCTTGTCTGAAATGATAGAGGGTCTCCTGCCTGAGCAGGGTTGGACTAGAAGACCTCCATGGTCCCTTCCAACTCTCTTATTCTGTTATTCTTCTCCTCGCCTCCCTTCCCCTCGACACCCTCTCCTCCTGATGTTCCCTGGAGGGGGAGGACCTGAGGATCATCTCTTCTCCTCCCATGAGCAGTGCCGGTCCTGGGCTGTGTGAGAGAGAGAGGCGGCCACTGAAGTGAGTCCTCCTAACAGGCTCCTGAGAAGTTTACAAAAACAGCTGTTGCTGGCTCACTACCACTGTGTGTCCCATCCCCCCCCGCCTCCCCCTGCATCTGGCCAGGAGGACTTTTGCCCACGGAGGGATTTGTTTGCCAACCGCTCCCTCTCGGGCAGAAATAAGGGGGTTTCCCTCCACCCAAAGCCATAAACAGGGAATTTTGCATAATGGCACAGCTGGTGTTTTTCTGAAAACAGCCACTTTAGCAGCTGCCCAGCAAGACAGTCAGCCAGGGCCTCGCCCGGTTTTTAGCCCAGTGTCAATAAAACTCCCAGGAAACCTCCGCTGGCTCCTGGCCCCCCCAGCCCCCCCTGGGATTTCGGCCGCTTCTCCCTGGCAGCATCGACTCCAGCCTTCCTTTCCTTTCCCAGGGGAGCCTCCCCCACCCCCGTCTCCAGGCGTTAGGAGGACTTGCCACCACAACGGAGCCCCAACTTTCCACTGCTGAGCGAGACAGGCGGAGTGAGTTTTGCCTCATTTTATGACCTTTCTTGCCTCAGTTGTGAAGTTAATCCCTGCAGTCGTTAAGTGAGTTGCATGGTCGTTAAGGGAATCTGGCTTCCCAATTGACTTGGCTTGCTAGAAGCAAAAGGGGACCCCGGGACACTGCGACCGTCATATATGTGAACCAGTTGTGAAGCCTCCAGTGCAGATCACGTGGCCAAGGGAGATGCTGCAACGGTTTTGTGTGTGAAAACGTTGGTCCTAAGTCACTTTTTTTAAGGGCCTTTGTAACTTCGAACATTGTAACTTGAGGACTACCTGCATTGCTCCTTTCCAAGGGAGAGCTCCGGCCCAGAGAAGCCTGGCTTTTCATGGGGAGGGCCATTTTGAACTCCAATGGGCTGGAGATCTCTCCGGGGGGGGGGCACCTTGGAAAAGGCTGAACTATGGAATGACGGAGCCGCCTCTGAAGACCGTCCACGTGGACAGAGCGCTTCCTCTTTTCATTTAACATTTTCATGTTAAATGAAAATGTATAAATAAATTGTGTTTTTTTTTAAAGGATACAAGGACTTCAACTCCCAGAATTCCCTGGTCAGTTCTGCTGAGGAATTCTGGGAGTTGAAGTGCCTGCATGTTAAAGTGGCTGAGGTTGAGAAATGCTGGTCTGGGGTCTCCTGAGAAAACCTGCACAGTTTAGAACAGAATAATTCCCTCTTCCTTGCTTTTACCCAAACGTTCCTCTCACCAAGTGCAGGGCAAATTGGTCACAATCCAACTGAAAAAGCTCAGAGCCCACCCATTTTTCTGCATTTTTAGTAGGCACCAGAGGTGGCGTTCAGCTGGTTCAGACCGGTTTGCCCGAACCAGTAGTGGAAATCGTGGGTGGCCCCGCCCACCCGCCCCAGCTCTATGTCATCCTATTTAGGCACGCTTTTGATGCTGGGAGCATGTGCGGAAGGCATGCGCACCAGCAAAGCACATCCGTGGAAGGCCGGGCGCATGCGTGGAGGTGGCCCGCGTGAGTGAAGTAAGCGTGCGCACTCAGATTTGCGAACCGGTAGGGAAAGGAAGTGAATAGGAGTACCACCCCTGGTAGGCACGTACCTTTTTTGCAAGATGTTTTTTCCTCCAGCGGCACAAATGACGCTCAACGTGGATCTTAACTGCACACAATTTGTGTGTGTGCATGTATTGGAAACGGCTCAAGATATTCTAAAACAGTTGCAGATTCCACCTTGGTGAGTACGGTGGGCTCTTCGGTCTATTCTGGAAGTTCAAAGTGGATACAGATGACTCACAATGGAGCCCAACATTTCTATGGCTAAGTGAGACAGTCCTTAAGTGAGTTTTGCCCCATTTTACAAGCTTCCTTGCCACAGTTGTTCAGTAAGTAACATGAATCTGGATTCCCCATCAGCCTGGCTTGTCAGAAAGTTGCAAAAGGGGATCACATGAGTTCAGGACACTGCAACCATCATAAATACGAGACAGCTCCCAAGTCTCTCAATTTTGATCACGTGACTCTGGGGATACTGCAATCGTTGTGTGAAAAATGATCGACAGCATTTTTGGGCGGGGGTGGCTCGGGAGTTCATGGCATCCATGGTGGCCATGGACCTGACTCAGATTATTCAGGGACCGACTCATGATCTTGTTTTTATCTCGGAGCAGTGGCGTGTTATGCTCGGTGGGGGGGGGTATTTGTCGTTTCCCCCCTGTCATGGACTGACCATCATCTCTTCCGGTTGGACTTCCAGAATGCCACCCCACCTTGCTGGGATACGGAACTGACCATCTGGTTCTGCCCCAGGCTCCTGATGGACCCGGAGAGGTTCCAGATGGAGCTTGGGACGATTCCTCTCTCTCTCTCCCATGCCCCGGTCGAGACCCTGGTGGAGGCCTGGGATAGGGTGGCCACTGGGGCTCTCGACCGTGTCGTGCCTTTGAGGCCTCTGACCCAGCGCAGACCCTGGCTTGCCCCTTGGTATACTGAGGAGCTCCGGGGGATGAAGCGCAGGAGAAGAGGCCTAGAGAGCTGTTGTAGGACTAGTCGTTCCGAATCTGACCGAGCCCAGCTAAGATCGTTCACACGGTCTTACCTGGAGGCGATGGCGGTGGTGAAGTGTACATACTTCTCCGCCCTCATTGCATCCACAGATAAATCGCCCGGCTGCCCTATTTAGGGTATCCCGCTCCCTCCTGTATCAGAGGGCGGGGGAGGACCCTTTGCGGGGGCGAGCCGAGGAGTTTAGTCAACATCTGCAGGACAAGATCGCTCAGATTCGGGACAGCTTGGACTCTGACTGGGCAGGGTCGGACGGTGGGGAGGTGGCGGGTCTTGTTATCTGGGAAGAGTTTGACCCTGTTACCCCGGAGGAAGTGGACAGGATCATGAGGAAGCTGAGTGCGACCACTTGCATACTGGACCTGTGTCCCTCCTGGCTGGTTTATGCAGCTCGGGATGTGACACACAGTTGGATCCAGGCAGTGATATCGGCATCCTTGGATGGAGGGAGTTTTCCCGCCGCCTTGAAGGAGGCGGTGGTTAGGCCCGTCCTTAAGAAACCTGCCTTGGATCCAACCATTCTGGGCAACTTTCGTCCAGTCTCCAACCTTCGCTTTTTGACGAAGGTTGTTGAGAGCGTGGTGGCACGTCAGTTTCCAGTGGCCCTGGATGAAGCAGATTACCTAGACCCGTGCCAATCGGGTTACAGGCCCGGTTACAGCACAGAGATGGCATTGGTTGCGCTGGTGGATGCTCTCTGGAGGGCTCGGGACAGGGGTCATTCCTCGGTCCTGGTCCTATTAGATCTCTCGTTGGCTTTTGATACCATCAACCATGGTATCATGCTGTGATGCCTCAAGTGGTTGGGAGTGGGTGGCACCGTTTTACAGTGGTTCGCCTCCTACATCTCGGGTCGTACGCAAGTGATGTTGATGGGGGGTGGGGCAGAGGTTGGCCATGAGGCCTCTCACTTGTGGGGTGCCCTAGGGGTCGGTCCTCTCGCCCCTTCTGTTCAACATTTACATGAAGCCGCTGGGAGAGATCATCCGTGGTTTTGGGGTGAGGTATCATCAGTACGCTGATGATACCCAGCTTTTTATATCCACCCCGAACCAGCCCAGTGATGCCCTCGACGTGAGGTCCCGGTGCCTGGAAGCGGTACGGATCTGGATGGGGAGTAACAGGCTTCAACTCAACCCGGCCAAGACCGAGTGGCTGTGGATACCGGCATCTCGGGCCGAGTGGGAAGTTCCAATGCTGTCTATTGGGGGCGAGGTGTTGCCCCCCCGTAGACAGGGCGTGCAACTTGGGCGTCCTCTTGGATTCATGGCTGAGTTTGGAGGGTCATATCACGGCTGTGACCAGGGGGGCATTTGCCCAGGTTCGCCTGGTGCACCAGTTGCGCCCATACTTGGACCGAGATGCCCTACACACAGTCACTCATGCGCTGGTCACCTCCCGGATCGACTACTGCAATGCTCTCTACCTGGGGCTGCCCGTGAAGACCACCCGGAGGCTTCAGCTGGTACAGAATGCAGCCGTGTGGGTTGTTGCGGGAGGGACCCGATACTCCCATATTACATCATTCCTGCGTGGCTTGCATTGGTTGCCCGTTGCCCTCCAGGTGAGATTGAAGGTGCTGGTGTTAACCTATAAAGCCCTTCACGGCTTAGGCCCAGGCTATTTGTCGGACCACCTGCAACCAGCAACAGCTTCCCATTGCCCGGTGCGCTCTCACAGAGAGGGTGCCGTCGGCTAGACAATGTCGGCTGGCGACCCCCAGGGGTAGAGCCTTCTCTGTGAGCACCCCCACCCTTTGGAAAGAACTTCCCTTGGGGCTCCGGTTGGCCCCTCACCTTCGCACCTTCCACCGTGAATTGAAAACCTGCCTATTCATGTCCCCCGGCCTGGACTGATGGGGTAGTATATTTTAAAAATTTTTAAACTTTTCATATTTTTGTGTATATTTTTTGATTTTAACAGTTGCTTGGTCGATTGTGGTTGTGAGCCGCCCTGAGTCCTTGGAGATGGGGCGGCATACAAATTTTATAAATAAATAATAAATAAATAAATTTTTTTCAATGCCATTGAAACTTCGAACAGTCACTGAATGAACCGTCGTAACTCGAGGACTACCTGTATTATACGTATAAATGATTCAGAACTAAATAGGCATTGGCCAGCCCTTTCGAGACCCGCTTGGGTGAGTGAGGGCCTTAGTTGGATGGCAGCCGCTGGCGTCAGGCCTGGATTCGAATTTCAAGAGCGTTGGGTGTGGGCTGGGCACCAGGCAGGGCAAAGCTGCCACCAGCCAGGTTCGTCTCTGCAAGGATCCGCCGTCTGCCTCTTGTGCCATCCATCACTTGGGCTCTGGGACGTGAATTTATGATTAGTGCAGAATTAATTCCCAGATGTTTCAGAGCGAATGAAATATTAATAAATGATGGAGCCATTAACGGGGTATTTAAAGGCAGCCTGTGTGACGCCTCAAAGTTCTTGGAGAAAGTTCTTGGTCATATGTGTGTGTGTGTGTGTGGGGGGGGGAATGAGCAGAAACTGAGTCTCCGGAGAAGGGCGGCATATAAATCAAATAAAAACAAACAAACAAAACAAAAACAAAACAAAACAAAACAAAACAAAAAACTGGGGGCTTCTGGTGAGGGGGGAGGGGGAGACAAGATTGATTGTTTGATTGTTTAGTTTAAGAAAAGGGATATTATGTTTAGATATGAATATATGTAAAAGATTTGAGTTAAGAGATATAACGATGAGGGTGAAGGAAATGGGTAGACTATGAACTGAATAAATGTTAAATTAGGATTTATTATATAGTTTTATAGCGGAAGGTTGTTTTGAAATGTTAGATTAATATACATAAAAGATTTGATTTATTATTATGCTAAATTAGGAGTTATTATATAATGTTATAATAGAATGTCATTTTGAAATGTATAGTATAAGGGGGATATGATAATTTTATTAGAAATAAAGGGTCAGTATATGGGGATGGAGTAAGGGGATGGTAAAGTATTATATAATCTGTTATGAATTTGGGTTTTATTATGAAGAAGTCACAGGGGGAGGGGAGGGGGAGGGGGGGGTTAGGGAGGAGGGGGGAAAAAAGGGGAAAAATTTGTATTTGAAAAACAAACAAACAAACAAACAAAAAAAAACCTGGGGGCTTCTGGTGAGGGGGGAGGGGGAGACAAGACTGCCCAAAGAGGAAGGGACCCCTCCCTTTGGGTCAGACTGACGCTACCCCCACTTCCTCCTAGCCCCCCTGCAATGTCCCCATGAAGGTGCCTGGGTCTCATGGTCACATTAGGATTAAAACAGCTTTGAATCGTCGTTTGGCGCCCAACTGCGCTAAAATAGATTTTCCTGCCTGCAAAGGGAGTGAAGTCTGCCAAACTTTGTCCCTCCTTCCCACCTGTGTTGGGGAGGTTTGAGGATTGTGTGGCCTGGTAAGAGGGGCAGAGGAGGCAGGCGAGGGATTGGGGCTGGGGGCAGAGGGGCTTTTCCCCCAACGGCCAAGGAGAGACAGGCGGAAGCTGGGAGGGTCATCAGCTCAGCCGTGGGAAAGACCCAGAGAATTGACCTTGGCTGGCTGGGGAATTTGGGAGTTGAAGTTCATCCATCTTCAAGTGGCCAAGATTGTGAAACATTGGCTTAAGCTAACAAGATACTCAGTTCTTGTACACTGCTCCCTGCTAGCACTGATGATGTTCCCTAGTTGGATCATGAAATGTCTGCAAGCAAGCTACGATGACGAAACCAAGTATCCAAGAGTTTCCTCCTCCTCCTCCTCCTCTCTCTTACTTCCTCCGCTTCCTCCTCCTCCTCTCTCTTACTTCCTCCGCTTCCTCCTCCTCCTCTCTGTCCCATCCTCCTCCTCCCTCCTCCCACCTGCAAAGCCCCCTCCCTTCCAGCACTGTTAATGTTACCTAGTTGGGTAATAAAAGGTCTGCAAGAAGCAACCCAGCTCAGAGAACATCAAGTCCAACCCTGAGCCACAAATATTCTCTTTTATCGAAATAGCTGGCAGCTGCCAAACGTGACCTCCGGAATCCAGAAGCAGCAGGAGCCGGAAATTGAGAACCTAAAAATGCAACCAGCCTTCCTTCTCCAGATCAACTTCAGGTTCAAGTCTCAAATGCGAGGTTGAGAAACTGGTTGGGAGGCCCCTGGCCCTTCACCCCTCTAAGATGCAGACGCCCCTTTCGAGGCTGCCCCCATCAGCAACAGGGCATGTAAGTGCAACACAATCTCCACCCTTTGGCTCGAGGGTAGCTTAAGCAAGAGAAAAACAAACCCCACATTATTTCCCAAAATATTGGAGACTTGCGTTACCAATGAGAAATAGACGGTGTCTGGAACATGTTGCAATTGATGCCATCTTGACTTTTTTGACCTAACCTGGCAGACATGTCCGCTCCCAACTTCCTTGTGCTCAAAGACTGACCTTGGTGGACCCCCCATCAGCCCCTCTTCCTGGCGATGGAAAGCAGCAGACACACAACCACGTTCCGCAAACGTTGTAATGAAATGGTCACATTTAATGAGCGCCTTCGCTGCTGGGCTCCCCTCCCCCTCCCCTTTCCGGTGTGGGTGTGGGTGTGTGTTTGTGTGCACGTCGAGTCTTAAAATTTTTATGTACATCTATAAAAAGTTCAAAGACAGCGTACGTTTAGGAGTGGGTGGGTGTAGAGGGGCTTATGGTCTTAAATGCTACACCCCAACAAGGGAGAGGGGCGGGATCGGAAGTGGGTCTGGGGCAGGAGAGAAGGGGAGCGTTACAAAACAGGGGTTGGGGGGAGAAGGATGAGCTGGGGGGGTCAGTGGGGTGTCTCGGCTTAGTTACAGAACCTCCCCTCCCTGTGTGGATCCCACCCTCCACCCCCCCACCCCCGCCCAGTAATAAGAGCAGTACAGAAACGCCAGTGATTCTTGTATAAACTGAACGGACTCCGTTACAAAGAGGGGGAGACGATGGGGGTAGTCCAGGAACAGCCCCCATCTTTCGGCGACGATGATGTCAGTGCAGGCAGAAAAAGGCCCCCCCTCTCCACCTGTTATATGGAAGTCTTGGGGTTCCCAGAGGGGGTCTGGGTGGGTCCCTACCCACAATTTCCTCGTTTTGCTCGGCCGAGGACTCGCCGAGCTTCATCCTCTCACAGTTCAGAAAAGCGGAGAGCTCCCAGCTCCGTGTGGCCCTCTGAGCTGCCCCATCCACACGCTTGAGGGTCCTGCTTGGCGGCCGAAGGAAGCATCTTTGGCTTGGTGGCTTAGCTGTATGATCCGAGCCCAACGCCCGGGGGCTCCTCCCTGGCGCGCTCCGGAGGGCGTCTTCCTCGTGTCCCACCCGCCATCGTCTGGCGCGAAGAGTTCCTTGGCTCCATCCGGGGCAGGTTGTGGTGGGTGGGCGAGAGCGGAGGGGGGGATCCGGGGACGCCTGGCTCTCCGAGGACTCGTCCTTCAAGGAAGCGAAGAAGCCATGGAGAGAAACAGACACAACCTTCAGACCGGGCGCAAAACAGAGGGAAGGACCAGACCGTCGGGCAGGCGAGTGAGGGGCCTTCGCAAGGGACCCCGAGGCCAGAAGGAGGGAGAGAGGAGGAAAGGAGGCCTTCTCTGCATCTCGGGCAACCTCGGTGCCAGGCTGGGGAACATGGGCCTTTTTTAAAGGGACTCCGATTCTTATTCTCGGGGGCGAGTCTTAACAGTGGTTATTTCTGGTCTGAGCAACAACTGGACGGAAACTTTGCCAGAAGATTACATACGACCCAGAATAAATGGCAGGTAGTCCTTGACTTATGACCACAATTGAGTCCAACATTTCTGCTGTGAAGCGAGACATTGGTGAAGTGAGTTTTGCCCCATTTTGTGACCTTTCTGGCCAAAGAAGTGAGTCACTGCGGTTCTTAAGTTAGTCACGTGGTTTTAAGTGAATCCGGCTTCCGCATTGACTTTGCTGGTCAGAAGGACATAAAACGGGATCACGTGACCCCGGGACACTGCGACCGTCATAACTATGAGTCAGCTGTCAAGCATCTGAATTTGGATCCCATGGCCATGGGATGCTGCAATGGTTGTAAGTGTGAAAACCAGTCATAAATCACTGTTTCTAGTGCTGTTGTAACTTTTAACAGTTATTAAACGAAGGATTGTTAAGTCAAGGACTATCTGTAGAATGAAATCTCTAGCCCCAAAGTGTGAGGACAATCAAAATTCAAAGCAACAATATTTGGAAGCTAACAGGAGTCAAGAGCATCTGCACATGGGTTGAGGAGTCCTTCCAGCATTCAAGCGCAAGCTGCGACAGCCAACAAAGGACCCCAGAGCCCAGGAGCTGCCCTAGGGACCCTCTAATCCTAACCCTTCATTATTCCCTGGTGCCCTGAAACCCCTTAGCGCAGGCCACTTTATGACTTGGGGACTTCAGCTCTGGGGATTCTGGGAAATGAAGTCCACAAGTCTCAACGTTACTAAAGTTGGAGGCCCCTGCCTCAGTGGATCTAGCACTGCTACATCTGCAGGGCTCCCAAGAGATCTGGAGGTCACCAGGAGATGATTCCATGACCTCCAGCGCAGTTTTCCAGCCCTTGGGGATCACAGCTCCCCAAATGAAGAGCTCCCCCCAATTAGAGAAGCTTAACGTTGCGAAGAGAGAAGATTCAGCCATGGGGCCTCCAGATGGGGCTGGGCTGGGTGAAGGAAGGATCATCAATGGGAGTTCTTCACATGGATAAAGGGATGAGAAGAAGAAAGCCACCGAGATGACCTTGGAAAGCACGATGGGGACAGATCCAGAGGGGACTCCTGAAGAAGAAAGGCTGTGGAAACCACCTATGATGTTCTCCTACTTTGGGTTCCTCTCAGAGTGGAAGGAGAACAGTTGTGGGTACCACATGAAGGACTGGGGGAGGACACAGGTCTCCTGGAAGGTTGCCAGAGGACATGATGACATCTTTCAATAGGTGAGGAGGACATTTTATCAGGAAGGTCTGAAGGAAGGTCAAGATGTTGGTGACCTCACAATAGAAGCTCCACTTCCTAAGGACTTATCTTTCCTTTGGGGATCTATTTTTGAAGGATGTTCTTCTCAAAGAGCTCTCCTTCCCTCCTCATCTTGACTGTTGTAGACACCATCACCACCACAATTTGAAAACTGGCACCATCAAAAGACGGCCATTTTGACTCTGAATTTCAGTGGCAGGATCTAAGGATGTCACGCAGGTTCCTTCCTGACATTGCATCCGACCTTCTCGGTCTGTCCTTGAACCCTCTTCCCACCCTGGGAAAACTCTTGTTAGATGAGATACTCACTAGATTAAGAGAAGGGCAGATGCCACCAAGACCAGACCTGGGACCACAGAAGGTGACACGGCTTCATCGCTGCTTTGTTCCTCTGAGTCATAGATCCTGGTGGTGGGGGGTACCTCGAATGTGGAGGTGCTGCTGGTGGTAGTCTCTGCAGGAAGGAAAAGAGGATACATTTCCAGGATTATTTTTTTTACAGAGGCATGACGGAGAGCATTTTAACAAACTGCAACCCTGTTTGGTTTGGTGGCTGCAATGCCTCAGTTAGAAAGTCTCTACAGAGAGTGGTTAGGACAGCAGAGAAGATTATAGGAAGCTCGCTTCCCTTTATTCAGGATACCGCTTATAAGCGCTATGTGCTTAGAGCTCAAACCATTGTTAGAGACTCCACACACCCACTCTATGGCCTGTTTCTGTGGCTTCCCTCTGGGAGGGGGTTTCAAAGTATTTCTAGCAGACTTTCAGATTCTGTAACAGCTTTGTTCCCTAGGCCATCTGTCTGGCAAACTTGCAAAATTCGCTTTTCTCACCATGTACATCCGCCATGTACATCTCGCCATACATCCAAACTAGACTGTGTTGTTTTTCCGTGTCATAGAATATATGTGGGTATATACATAATTTTGTATTTATTTATTCAGTCATGTTTATGTAGTGTATATTGGAGGTGGTGACCCTTTGAGAGCTGTAGGCAACGAAATTTCACTTTAGTGTATAGTTAGTATACATTCAAAGTGACAATAAAGTTTTTTTTTTTATTGTAAAAGTTTTACCATTACATTTTCACCCCATTTTCACCCCCCTAACCCACCCCAAACTCCCCAACCCCCCCTCCCTAACCCCCCCTAACCCTCCCCTCCCCCCCGGACTTCCATAGAATGTACCCCATCATTATCCCCTTTATATAAAAAAAACCTTGAGCTCTAAACCCCCCCAACCCCCATATCATATTTCATCTTCACATAGTTCAAATATTTCTATCTTAATATAATATAATATAATACTATCAATAAAAAGCTATTTGATACTTCCTAGTTTGATATTTGTTCTGCACATAATCTATCCACTTTTTCCATTCACATTCATAAGTCTCTTGCGAGCGGTCTTTTAAATATGCTGAAATCTTCGCCATCTCAGCGAGTGACAATAAAGTTATTCCATTCCATTCCATTCCATTCCATTCCATTCCATTCTATATTCCTATTCCTATTCCTATTCCACTCCATTCCATTCCAGGATCTGAAGTTCAAATTTGGGGTTTTTTTTGCCTCCCAACCCCAAGTCAACACCTCCACCTCCACGCAGAACAACCAAGGATGAATTTTGCAGCCTTGGAAGGAAACTTCTGTCCTCATTGTGTTTATCCTGGAGGCCTGGGTGTTGAACAGTGGGGCTGACTGGGGTTTTAGACTTTGCTGTGCCCACCTACCCTGTCCCCCTGACTGCAGCCTTTCCGTCAACACCCCAGACCCAAACAGGGCCTAAAATAGTTTCAAGCTTAGGAGCCCCACAAGGCATCATCTCCACGTCAATGGTCTGTTGTAGCTCTGAGCACCACCTAAGTCTCTTCTACCCAAAGACTCAAAGGCAGCAAGACAATTGGGGGCCCCCTTTTGTCTTGGTGGGCACCTTCCTTCTGGCCCAGAAATATGACCACACTGTCCTGGGATTTGGGCTCCCTTCCAGGAATTGTCTGGGAACCTCAAGGCTGAGACTGTGCCAGGGTCTGCAATTGGACGTCTCATTTTTTATATGGCATCTCTTCAGTTGGTACCTTTGGTGCTGCAAAGTTACTACTGCATTGTGTTAGGACTTGAGGCTTACAACGAACTGGGTATGTCTAGTCTAGAGGAAAGAAGGACCAGGGGAGACATGATAGCAGGATTCCAGTATTTGAGGGGCTGCCCCAAAGAAGAGGGGGTCAAATTATTCTCCAAAGCACCCGAAGGCAGGAGAAGAAGCAACGGATGGAAACTAATCAAGGAGAGAAGCAACCTGGAATTAAGCAGAAACTTCCTAACAGTGAGGACAATTAACCAGTGGAACAGCTTGCCACCAGAAGTTGTGGGTGCTTTTAAGAACCATTTGTCTCAAATTGTATAGGGTCTCCTGCTGGAGCAGGGGGTTGGACTGGGAGGCCTCCGAGGTCCCTCCCAGCTCTGCTATTCTGTTAAGAAATCAGTGGAACAGCTTGCCATCAGGAGTTCTGGGTGCTTCATCACTGGAGGCTTTCAAAGAGAGTCTGGACAACCCCTTGTCAGAAATGGTATAGGGTCCTCTGCTTGAACAGGGGCTGGACTAGAAGACCTCCAAAGTCCCTTCCAACTCTGTCTGTACATAACCCTCCCATTATTTTCTAGAGGGAATTCTTCTATTGTACACTGCTAAATAAACAATAAATAGATTTGTTTTGGGGTCCTGTACACTGCTGAACGACCCCATAATTAGATTTCTTTTGGGGTTCTGCATTTGGTTCTACAGCAACAGCAAGGAGCAACCGAGTGGACCAAAGGGTACTGTACGAACCCAGCCCAAGAAAGGACAATCTTAACAAAGTTCCTACGAGGCTTTAAAAAGGCTTCTGTGCATTTATTAATGGGCCAAAGAAAAGACAGGAGAGAGAGCACTAATTAGCAGCTATTTCCACCACCCCCCATCATGGGCTCCCTTGTCGGTAAAGGAAAAGGCAATACCCCCCCAGCTAACGGCTGGTTTACATCTGTTTCAAGACAACCTTCCTCACTTAGTGCCCTAAAGTTGTGTTTTCCTCTTCTGCCTGAACGGGCTTCCTGCACTTAAGGGCCTGAGGAAACCTCGCTTGAATTCACAAGGATGTAGGGTGGAAATAGCAGTCGGAAAAGGCTGTGTGTGGTCAAACGGCCACCAGGGGGCAGCAAAGCCCCACTTGAAAACCCCCTAAGGCAGTGTTTCTCAACCTTGGAAACTTGAAGATGGGTGGGGGATTCTGGGAGTTGAAGTCCACCCATCTTCAAGCTTCCAAGGTTGAGAAACACTGCCCTAAGGCCACCACTGATCTCTTCTTGCCTTTGGGGGAATCTGCTTTTCAACCTTCAGTGTGAATGAAAAATGTCATCCTGGCCTCGCTGGCCCTCCAGTTTGGAGCAGGCGGGACACGGGCCTTCTCTTCTGCTGGCGTCACTTGGCTAGGAGAAATTTCCCGAGCCTCCCTCCAAGCACGGGGGTTCTTGGATTAGGACCCAGAACACAGAATAATAGAGTTTGAAGGGTCCTTGGAGGTCTTCTAGTCCAGCCCCCTGCTCTAGTAGGAGTGCAGAGAAGAGCAACAGAGATGATGAGGGGCCTGGAGGCTCAAACATAGGATGAACGGTTGCAGGAACTGGGCATGGCTAGTTTAATGAAGAGAAGGACCAGGGGAGATATGAGAGCAGTCTTGCAATATTTGAGGGGCTGCCCCAAGGAGGAGGAAGGCGGTCAAGCTATTCTCCAAAGCACCTGAAGGCCAAACAAGGAACAATGGGTGGAAACTGATCAAGGCGAGGTTCAACCTGGGAATAAGGAGGAATTTCCTGACACTGGGAACAATCAACCCATGGAACAGAAGTTGTGGGAGCTTCATCTCTGGAGGCTTTCAAGAAGAGACTGGACTGCCATCTGTCTGGAATGGTGTAGGGTCTCCTGCTTGGGTGGGGGGTTGGACTAGATGACCTACAAGGTCCCTTCCAACTCTGTTAATCTATGTATCTATGCATCTATCCTATACCATTTCAAACAAGTGGCTGTCCAGTCTCTTCTCAACGTTCTCCAGTGTTCGAGCACCCACGACTTCTGAAGGCAGGTTGTTCCCCTGTTTAATTGCCCTCACTTTCAGGAAGTCTTTTTGGTGCTTCCCAGAAATACCGAATCAAACAGGTGGAAGTTGCAGGAAAGGAAGCTGGAAGGGAAGAGACAAAAAGGGCCCTTCACAAAAACTGAGCCATGTTTTGAATCCCAGAATTGCTCCCGAGAACAGCGATGGGCGAATACTGACACCATCCCATGGCAAATCCTCCTCAGCTCTGTGAAGAAACCCTGGAGAGGGTCATAACAACACTGAAACTAGAGGTTTACGTTGAAGCTCTCCATGTTCCTCTGCTCTTCCTCTTCAACCCCAACCAGCTGAATGAGTCCATATTGGAAACAACTAACCCTACCAATAGAAGAGAGTATTTGCAGCTGAGGGCTCTTGGTGCTCTCTGAGCTTGGCTGTTTGCTTGAAGACTTTTCATGATCGAAGTAGGTAACATCATCAGTGTTAGAAGGGAGAGGAGGAGGAGGAGGAGGACTGTGAGGTGCTTGGTGCTCTCTGAGCTTGGTTGTTTTCTTGCAGACATTTCATTACACAACTAGGTACCAACATCAGCTCTGGAAGGAAGGTGGCTTTGCTGGGAAGAGGAGGTGGAGGTGGAGGATAATTGTAGAGTACTTGGGGTTATCTGAGCTTGGTTGCAAGCTGTCTTATTGAATAATTGTTCTCACAATCAGGAATTTTTTCCCTTAGTTCAACATTGGATTTCTCCTTAACAAGCTTCCACCCATTGCTTCTTGTCCTGCCTTCAGGTGCTTTGGAGAACAGCTTGACTCCCTCTTCTTTGTGGCAGCCCCTCAAATATTGGAAGGCTGCTATCACGTCCCCCTTAGTCCTTCTTTTCACTAGACGAGCCATACCCAATTCTTCCAAACATTCTTCCTATGTTTTAGCCTCCAGTCCCCTAACCAACTTAATTGTACCTCTCTGCACTTTTCCCAGAGTCTCAGGATGTTTTTTTGTATTGCAGTGACCAGAACTGGATGCACGATTCCAAGTGTGGCCTCACTGGTGTGGAATTGCGGTAGACTGCCTCTGAACATGGAGGTTCCCCTTGTGTAGCCTGACGCTGCCTTGTGCATCACGACTCAGAGACGAGTCCCTCCCCCTCCCCACCATCCGACCACTGGCTGCTCCTCCGGCCCTTCACCTGCTCCCTGGGCTTCTGTGGTGAGGTGCTTGGGCTCCTCGGTCCAGGGTGTGGCGTGGATGGCTACGCTCCAGTCGCTCCACGTGCCGATCTCGTTGTCCTTGGCGGCCACCTGGATGATGTACTCCTTCCCTGCGTAGGCATCGGTGATGATGTGGGAGGTCCCATCGGAGAGCTCCACCTGTGTGGGCAAGAGGAGAGGGACTGTGGGAAAGGGGGCGTCTGAAGAGGATCTCAGCCCTCTGGAGACTCAACCCATCCATGACAACCTCAAATGCTGGAGATCCCTTCCAAGGGAAGCCCTCACTTCACTGGTTTTCCACAACAGGCCTCTTCAAAGTTGGCCACCTTAAGACTTGTGGACTTCAACTCCCAGAATTGGCCCTGTTCATTCATGGGCTCAAATGTCACGACCTACGGTCACTCGCAGGATCCACTGCCTGTTGGAATCGAGTGGATATCCCACAAACATCAGTGTTACACGAATTTGTGCCCTCGTCGGGTGTGGTGGCACACTAGGGGTGAAATGCTCCCGGTTCGGACCGGATCGGGTGATCCGGTAGCGATTGTGGCAGGAGGTTCGAACAACCAGTAGCAATGGCAGCATGAGGCTCCGCCCACCTGGCCTGGGTGTCATTAAAACTTCCTGGTTTTAACCCTCTGCGCATGTGCAGAGGGTCTGCGTGCGCATGTGACACGCATGTGTGGGGCGTGCACTTCCGAACCGGTAAGGAAGGTAAGTAGATTTCACCCCTGTGGCAGACCCCGAGGAATTCTATGGAAAAACTAAATGCAACACTCAGGAAGAAGAATGTGGCACCCCAAATGTGCGAATATTGAGAAATGAAAGAAGAGGACCCTGGAGGACCATCTGGGTTGGGATGAAGTCATGTAGGAGGTTGGCTAATAACATTTTGCAAAGAGAATCAAACCAGGAATTCTCTAATGAAGGAGAATATTTGTAGCTCAGGGTTGACATGAGGGCTCCTTGGTGCTCTCTGAGCTTGGTTGTTTTCTTGCAGACGTTTCATGACCCAAACTAGGCAACGTCATCAGGGCTAGTGATAGGATTAGCACTGATGATGTTACCTAGTTAGGTAATGAAATGTCTGCAAGAAAACAAGCAAGCTCAGAGAGCACCAAGGAGCCCTCAAGAGATTCTCGATGCCAGCTTCAAACAACATCACTCTCTACACCAGGACATCACCAGACAGACAACACAGCAGAAAACGGGGCGATACAATCCAGTCAAGCGGGAAGCTTCCAGATCCAGGTTTTGGAAACAGCCATCAAGACTGATGCCTGTTATACAGGTTGAACTTTGAAAATTAAAAAGAGGAGTGCTTCCAGCTGTCAGAATATAAGATTGGTGTATCCACTTTACTTAACTTACACTTAACTTACTCAAAAGAGAACCAATGGGAAGGAATAATTAATATTATGAAGAGTAAGGCAGAAAAGGATCCCCAACAATATCTTCAATATTTGAGGGGCTGCCCCAGAGAAGAGGGGATCAGGATCATCCTATTCTCCAAAGCACCTGAAGGCAGGAGAAGAAGGAACGGATGGAAACTAACCAAGGAGAGAAACAACCTGGAACTAAGGAGAAACTTCCTGGCAGTGAGGACAATTAACCAGGGGAACAGAAGTTGCCTCCAGAAGCTGTGGGTGCTCCATCCCTGGAGGTTTCAAGAAGAGACCGGGCAGTCATTTAGGGTAGGGTCTCCTGCTTGAGCAGGGGGCTGGACTAGAAGACCTCCAAGGTCCCTTCCAGCTCTATTCTATTCTAAACAGGGAACGGCTTTGCTGAAGTCCTTCCAAAGAGGACGGTCATCAGACTGAAGCATTTGTGTGCTGAAAGAATATTAGGAACCGGCAGAAAATGAGGCATGACAGCTGATAGTCCAGCTGTCAAAGGGAGAAGCGCCCGGCAGAGAAGAAACAACCACTCAACGGTTGGAATCTGACGGAGAAGAGACAGTTCAATTGCTGGCAAAGCGACATCCATAAACAAGACTCGACGCTACTCCATTGTTGTGGTTTTCCCTCGTTCGGTTGCTTCCAAGCTTTCGTGACCCGGCGGAGATTATTTTGACAGGATTGTCTGTCACTAACAGCTTCCTCCAGTCCTTGTAAGTTCATGTGGCAACTTGAAAGCTTTGCAAGTTGACATTTAGGGCATCTTTCGGAAACTTCACATCATGCTTATGTCAACAGAGATACGGTAATCCTAGCCACCTGGTCTTCTTTCTCAATTGCCTTCCCCTTTGCAAAGCTGCCCTTCTCTTTGAGTCCTCTTTGCATTATAGGGGATCCGGGACAGTCTATATAAGGACCAGATATCAGGAAGGGTCCAGCTCCAGCAGCCCCTTTCCTAGCCCAAACATGCCATTCAAAAGCCTCAGCTTTCCTTAGCTGCAGCCCACGGATTGGATTCCCAAAAGCAGATGTCTTTTAATAACATGTGTTGGTCGGAAAAGGTGCCACCAGGCTCCTGACCTACACATCCCCACAATATCTGAACATGTACGCATGTCACTGGTTTTAATTTATCTAGTGTGGAATGATTGAACGGGCCTAGTATTTTGCCCTCGTCTGTCCTAGTGTTTCTCCCAAAGAGAAGGCATATTTCTATAGTCCTCTTCCCTGGCGGTTTATGAGCCTAAGAAGAGAAAGCTCTGCTGATTACAATAGAAGAAAGAGGTTGAGACCTTAGAAAGACTGCAAAGAAGACCAACGAAGGTGATTAGGGGGCTGGAGGCCAAATTGTACGAAGAGCCGTGAAGGGAATGTTTGGTCTAAGGAAGAGAAGGCTTAGGGGAGACAGGATAGCCTTCCCCAATATCTGAAGGGCTGCTACAAAGAAGAAGGGGTCCATTTACTCCCCAAAGAACATGAGGGCAGGACAAGAAGCAACCGGTGGAACCTCCTTAGAGGGTGAACCAATCTGGAAATAAGGAGGAATGTCCTGAAAGTGAGAACAATTAATTAGTAGAACGGCTTGCCATCCAGAAGTTGTGGGAGGCTAAAACATACGAAGAATGATTGCAGGATTGAGCCAGTCTAGAGAAAAGGAGGACCAGGGAGACATGATAGCAGTCTTCTAGTATTTGAGGGGCTCCTACAAAGAAGAGGGAGTCAACTTATTCTCCAAAGCACCAGAAGGCAGGACGAGAAGCAGTGGATGGGAACTCATCAAGGAGAGAAGCAACCTGGAATTAAGGAGAAACTGCCTAACAGTGAGGACAATTAACCAGTGGAACAGACGTTGCCTTCAGAAGTTGTGGGTGCTTCATCACTGGAGTCTTTCAAAAAGAGGCTGGACACTCATTTATCTGAAATGGTATAAGGATTCCTGCCTTAGGCAGGGGTTGGACTAGATGACCTCCAAGGCACCGTCCAGCCCAGTGATTCTATAAGTCTGCCAGAACTCCAATTTCTTCTCCATCAAACTGAATCAGTGTTGCATTGCCTGTTGGCCTAATGCAGTTTTTTTTAATCAATAATATTTTAATATTCAGTGTTCAGTAGCTAGCCTTACAGCTCAGAAAAGATTGGGGTGTGTATGTCCAGCAAAGGAGGGGGACACAGGATGATACACAGATTAGCCATCGTTGCACCAGGTCCTCCTGCAAGCCGTGAATGTTTTGCTTCGGAGATTTCAGAGAAGAAGGCAGTGAGAAAGGAAGAGGAGATGAACAGGATACGTGCAGAAGAGGCAGAGCGACGGGAGATCAGATAGCTTAAGAGAGGATGGATAATGGAGAGACCAAATACATGTAGGGCTTATCTTGGGCTTTGTTGACTGGAGGTCTGATTGTCTGCAGTGTGACAGACTGTGGGATAAAGGAAGACTAATAGGGGCACCTAAACCTCCAATTATTCCTACCAACAAGGAGCTGTGAGGAAAAAACAAACAAAAAATCAGCCCGGGGAAACTTTCAGAATTGAGAAGGGAGTGAGATTAGCAGGGAAATGGTCCTTGTATCTGTTTAATGTTGTTGGGTGAATCTATCGTAAGAGGGGTAGGAAGGGAAAAGATGACAATCTGAGATACACAATAAACTGTCTTAAGATACGCAGACAACACCCGTTGGTAAGGCCAACATAAAGAGGAGCCAGGATGGCTCATTAGGAGAGTGAAAACAGAGAGAAAGAAAAAATGGGGTGATTGTTAAATATTAAAGAGGAGAAGAGGAATGTCCTCCAGCGCACTTTGGAAACTTCAGCAAGTGCAGATGGTACGTAATTAAGACTGCAGAAAGAATAACTGCAACCAGCAGTCAGAGAAGATCCCTGTATTGAACGGGTCAGAAGGAGGGCTGAGAAAAGTTCTGCAGACCCCTCACGTCCCGGACATCAACTGTTTCAACGCCTCCCTTCAGGATGGCACCATAGGACACCGCCTGCCAAAAGAACAAAAGCTGGACCCAGGGAGAGGTTCTTTTTCCTTGTGCCATCACTCCGCTAATTCTCACAGCTGACAAAACACAATGATATTAATAAAGGAGAATATTTGTAGCTCAGGGTTTTTGCCTGAGTGCAGAAAAGAGCAACAAAGGTGATTAGGGGACTGAAGAATAGTTGCAGGAACTGGGTTTGGCTAATCTAGAGAAAAGAAGGACTAGGGGTGACATGATAGCAGTCTTCCAATATTTGAGGGGCTGCCAACCTCTTCTCCAAAGCCCCCGAAGGCAGGAGAAGAAGCAACGGATGGAAACTAATCAAGGAAGGGAGCAACGTAGAACTAAGGAGGAATTTCCTGACCAGTGAGAACAATGAATCAGTGGAACTGCTGGCCACCAGAAATTGTGGGTGCTCCATCACTGGGGTTTTTTAAGAGACAGCCCCCTGTCTGAAACGTTATAGGGTCTCCTGCTTGAGCAGGGGGCTGGACTAGAGGACCTCCAAGGTCCCTTCCAGCTCTCTTCTGATTCTACGACAAACCAGGACCCAGAAGTGCTCTTGGTATTGGTTCTGACCTTAAAATAAACCCAGGCAAGAACTGCATATAGATATTTTAATAAGATTTCCCTGAAGCTCCCAAGGCTCAGGAGACCAACAATTCCTCCTTCATCTCTGCTTGGTGGTTCTCCGAGATACGGAAGAGCTGAGATGAAATGGCCTTCACAGTCCGATGCCTCCATCTCAACTTTTGTCTTCACATGAGCTCCTCCTCCTCCTCCTCTCTGCCAACCCCACTCCCTTCTAGCACCCATGATGTTCCCTAGTTGGGTCATGAAAACGTCTGCAAGAAAAGAGCCAAGCTGAGAGAGCACCAAGGACCCCACAGTCCCCCCCCCTCCTCCTCCTCCCTGACAACCCCCTTCCTCTCTAGCACTGATGATGTTACGTAGTTTGGGTCATGAAACGCCTCTAAGAAAACAACCGAGCTCAGACAGCATCAAGGACCTCTAACTTCAGCCCTGAGCTGCAGAGCCCTCTTCCTCTGTCCTATTTAGCGAGGGGGATTCTTCTCACGAGGGACCTGGCCCTTGTCTTGCAGAAGGTATTCTGCAGCCTCTGGGGCCCTGCTTGAGGTGAGGCTCCCCTGTTTTCTCTTCCCGGACAGAGGCAGGTGAGTGGGGGTCTCGGGGTGGGGGGAGGGCCGAATAGCTGCATGATTGCCAACACGTGTGGGAGCCAGGATGCGAAGACGGGGGTGGGAGGTGGGCAGAGGGGCTGGGGGTTGAGTTAACCAAAGGAGCCTGCAAAATAGAAACAGGCTATTAGTGATCCATTAGTCAAAGATATCCAGTTGCATCCTAGGTAATCCATTAAAGCCAACATCGGAGTGCATTAGGAAGGCCCTGGGCTCGGGGAGCAGGAGGAGGAAGCCGGGGCAATCTGGCTTGAATTACAAAGTTAAAAGCCAGGGAAAAAAAAGAAAAGATGCCCTAAATATTTAATGCCGGGTGTTTGAGGAGACAGAACAGGAAAGTCTGCCGGGGGAAGAAGGAAAATTTGGAGGCAGAAGCAAAGGCCGAGCAGCCTCCCTCTCCGAGTCACGGAAACCAAGAGCCAGCTTGCCCCACCCGGGTGTCCAACGCCCATGGGTTGGGTTGGGGGCTCTGAAGAAGGATTGGGATGGGGGGGCTCCATCATCCACAAACGACCTGGACTGCGGGAGCAATGGGGATCCAGTCTGAGAAAAGTGCCAACCAATGGGGACTGATGAGCTGATGCCTTAGAGGACAGAATTACGGAATAACCAACTTGGAAGGGACCTCAGAGGTCATCTAGCCCAACCCCTGGCTCAAGCAGAAGACTTCATACTATTCCAGCCAAATGGTTGTCCAGCCTCTTCTTAAAAGCCTCCAGTGATGGAGCAACCACAACTTCTGGAGGCAACTTCTGTCCCACTGGTTAATTAACAGAATAACAGAGATAGAAGGGACCTTGGAGGTCTTCTAGCCCAACCCCCTGCTCGAGCAGGAGACCCTCTACCATTTCAGACAAGTGGCTGTGCAGTCTTTTCTTGAAAACGTTCAGTAATGGAGACCCACAACTTCTGGAGGGAAGCAGTTCCACTGGTCAATTGTTCTCCCACCCCCATCCAGGTCTCAAATAAAAGTCTCCCTCCCTCCCTCCCAGGCAGACAGACAGATATGGCAGCGAAAGGTGGTCTCTCTGGCTGACCTCTGACCCCTCCCTTTCTGCATTCATATGAACCCCGGTTTCTCTGGGGGGTGGAATGTCCTCTGAATGCGTGACACCCCCAGTTCTTAGCAAAGAGGGATTTTTAGCAGGATAGGATTAACGCTGCGTAAACATAGATGGCACGGGAATAGCACTGCATTGCTGAAACTGTCTCCTCCCTAGTTTGGACGTGGGGTCCTGGTCCCCACTTGCCCCGTCTAAAGTTGAGGTTGCATCCAGCATCCTGGGGGAAAAACTCAGTCTTCCTCCCCGAGAGGTTTCCAGAGCTGGGAATTACTGAACCTGTAGTACAGCAGCAGTGCAGCTATTCACCCAGATCTCTAGTGGAGGGGGGGGGGGACAAATTACAGAGAAGGGAGGATCCCCCCCCAAGCAATTGGAAGTGATTTTCGCTTACGAGAAAGATGGGGTGAAGCCGAGGCAGTAGCGGGGCTGAAACCAGTGCCTTCGCCCTGCCTGGATCTGGCTGGGAAGGAGGATGCTGGGCTGGGTGAAGAGATGCAGTGGGGTGGGGGGAGGGAGGTGCAAAGGGAGGGAGGGGGGCAAATCAAATCAAACCTTTATTGTCAATGCACAACATGTGTACAACGAAATTGAACAAGCTTCCCTTGGTGCCCCCCAAAACACAGAATAACTCGATAAATTAAAAAAAAAAAAAAGGAAATCCCTTAACCCAAATAAGTAATAACTAGCACACGTTCCCTGTACGTTTCTGTATATAACATTATATTACACCGGTATAAACATGTTGCACGTTGCGCTGGCCCTTGCAAGCCCATCATATTAAACCTGATTGTGATGTTAGGTTGCGTTCAGCATAAAAAGCTCTTTTTCAGCCTGTTCCTTTGATTGAACGAACAAGGGTGTAGGGAGGGGGAGGGATGCAAGGGTCCCAGCGTCAGCATTTTAGCCCCCCTCCCATTGCAAAGAGCCCTTCTCTGAAGGCAGCCAGGAGCTGAATCAGAGCCAGGAGGGGCACCTGGGCAGGGCAGGCAGGAGGGGGGAGGCAGCCAGGCACAATTGGGGAGGGGTCTCAGTCGGGAGAAAGGGAGACACGCCCCTGCCTGCCCCACCTGCCCCATCCTTGGGCGGGGGGCTGGACTAGATGACCTACAAGGTCCCTTCCAACTCTGTTAATCTAATCTGTATCCTTGCCCTACTCTCAACCTGGAGCTTTTCCTTGCTCCCCAGCCACGATGAACTGCCTCTGCTTCCCTGCCTGCTAAGTTGGGGGGCTGGGGATGGACGGTCCCACTTCCACGTCTGTCCCTGATGCAAGGGGCCATTCAAATCTTCGGGGAAGGGGGAGGGAGGGACTAGAAAGCAAGAGACTAATTTAAGACACCTGACCTGAGAAACCCCCAAAGATCCCCACAGCCCGGTTACAACTCTCCAAAATGCGAGCAATTGTGGAACCACTTGCTTGGTCCCCCCATTGCATCTCTCTGCCCCCCCAGGGAGCTGCTTAAATCAGCCTCATATGTCATATGTCCCCGCTACCCCCTCTATGGCTCCTGACCTTCCTCTCTGCAAACAGAGCCATGGATGGGCATGCTGACCCTGAACCTGTGGGTCAGGACATGGCGTGGTCATGCAGAGGGAAGGCAGGTTGTCTCTTCCATCCATTGCGTCATTTGGGGATGGTGTTGTGATGCCTGTGGCCTCCCCACAATGCAATGGACGGAAATGTCAACGGTCCTTCCATTTGTCTATCTATGGAGATTCTCCGTCACTCAGGTCCTGGTTGTCCCAAAGGTGCTTTTTCAGGAGGCAACTGGACTTGTTTTTTTCTTTTGAAGACCTTTCGCTTCTCATCAGAGAAGCTTCTTCGGCTCTGACTGGATGGTGGAGGATGGAAAGGATTGATACTCCTTGCAGACAGCTGGTCCTTTGCATCCTTTTAGAGGGTCGTTGAGGCCACTTGGAGGTTTCTCTGGTGTCCTCAGAATCACCTGAGTGGTGCAAATGGGTGTTAAACCTTCTACAACACACTCCTTTCAGCAGTTCCAATAAGGCTCCACACCCATTTGTATCACTCAGGTGGCCCTGAGGACACAGATTAGCCTCCAAACGGCCTCAACGACCCTCTAAAACAGTGTTTCTCAACCTTGGAAGCTTGAAGATGGGTGGACTTCAACTCCCAGAATCCCCCAGCCAGCAGCGCTGGCTGGGGGATTCTGGGAGTTGAAGTCCACCCATCTTCAAGCTACCAAGGTTGAGAAACACTGCTCTAAAAGGATGCAAATGACCAGCTGTCTGCAAGGAGTATAAATCCTTCCATTCCACACCATCCAGTCAGAGCTGAAGAAGCTTCTTGGATGAGAAGCGAAACATCTTCAAAAGAAAGAAAGAAAAAGTCCAATTGCCTGTTGAAAAAAAAGCACCTTTGTGATTCCTTCCATTTCTGTTCCAAGGAGAAGCTGAAGGAGGGGCTCATGAAAAGCAGGGCTGGGTCATGCCTTTGAGACACACACACACACACACACACACACACACACAGCCTGGAGACCACTTCACAGCCCAAGAAGGACCAGAGTGAAGGCCGGAACGTTTCCTCCTTGACCCCAGAGGGACCCAACTAGAAACCAGCAAGCAGGAAGAGAAGGTTTCTCCAGCTCATCTGTAAAGCCATCACAGGTTGTCCTTGGCTTACATCCTGTCAGGTTTCGATGTCATCTCAAATAAATTACACTCCCAAACAATTAATCTTTGCTGAAATATTCCATTTATTGAGTACGACAGATCTGCCCCCGACTTCGTCGTAGCCAATACTAACCTTCTGACCCCCAAACCCTCCCCTTTCTGTTCCCCAATTCTCATCTTCTCATTGGCCATCTTCCAAGTCAGTCTCCCCAGCTTCTGACCTCAACCCACAGGAATGTCCCCCCTCCCATCCCATCTCCTAGGGGATATTATCTACAGAGAAAATAAGTAGGTGAAAAGTCAAGCCTCGTCTTTTTATGGCAGCATCAGAATGCTGACATCTCCGCTATTGAGCCCAAAATTTCCATTGCTAAGCAGGTCGGTTGTTAAATGAGGTTTACCCCATATTACAACCTTTCTTGCCACTGTTGTTAACGGCATCACTACAAGTGTTAAGTGAATCACAGGGTCATTCATTGAATCTGGCTTCCCCGTGGCTTTTCAGAAGGTTGCAAAAGAGGGATCACATGACCCCCAGGACAGTGCGACCGTCATAAATGAGAGTCACTTGCCAAGCGCCTGAGTTTTGATCATGGGGGTGCTGCAATGGTCATGTGAAAAATGGTCATAAGTCACTTTTTTCAGTGCCGTTTTAACTTTAGTGAACGGTCACTAAATGGATGGTTGGAAGTTGAGAACTGCCTGTAATGTATGTGCCAGCCAGATGAACCTGGATCATTTTCTTTTAACGGCCCCATAATCCCCTTGTAGAGTGGAGTCTGGGCAACTGAATGGAGCTAGCAGGGTGTTTACTGGCCGGATGCCCTTCCTGTCACCAATGCGGAGTTTTGTTCAGCAGATACATTCTCATCGTGCCCAGAGAGGCAGATATTTCTCAGCCTCCTGATGGTGAGGCGAGAGCTCCACCTCTAGGCCACCGCACTGCTCAGCCAGATGAATCCGGACGCTCTTTTTAAAAGCATTTTAATTGGTAGGAAGCCCCCCCCCCCCAAAAAAAACAGGATGCCCCATGGTGAAAGCAAAGGGCCCACATGCATTCTGCCAAGCCTCTGGCTCTTTGCCAGAGGGGGGGGGTGTTGGGGTGTCACTCACGTGCTGCCACTGGTCGATGATGAGCGGTCTGTATCTCAAGAAGAACTTGAGGGGGAAGGAGTCCGGGTCCGGCCAGGAGGAAGGGTACTGCCAAGTCACCAGCAGCCTCCGAGCATTGTTGGGGATTGGTTTGGCAATCACATTTTCTGGGGGATCTGGTTTTACTGTTCAAGGAAGCAAAAGAGAAGAAGAAAAATACAATGAGAGGTTCAGGCGCATCCATTAAGGGCAGGGGTGCCAAACCCTGGCAACTTTTAAGACCTTTAAGGAGAAATTTTCTGAACAGGGAGAACCATCAACCCATGGAAGAGAAGTTGTGGGAGCTTCATCGCTGGAGGCTTTTAAGAAGAGACCGGACTGCCCTCTGTCAGAAATGGTGTAAGGCCTCCTGCTTGGGGAGGTGGGTTGGACTAGATGACCCACAAGGTCCCTTCCATCTCTGTTAATCTGTATACCTGTGGACTTCAACTCCCAGAATTCCCCAACCACCAGGCTCAGAGAGCGCCAGGGACTCCATAATCCATCCGAGTTGAAGGTTGTAGGAATTGGATATGTCTAGTCTAAGGAAAATAAGAGCTGTGGAGGGGAGGGGACAGGATAGCAGTCTTTCAATATTTGAGGGGCTGCCACAAAGGAGAGGGGTTCACCTATTCTCCAAAACACTTGAAGGCAGGAGAAGAAACAATGGATGGAAACTAATCGAGAAGCAACCAGGAATTAAGGAGGAATTTCCTAAAGGTGAAAGCAATCAACCAGTGGAACTGCTTGCCACCAGAGGTTGTGGGGGCTTCATCACTGGATGTTTTTAAGAAGAGACAAGACAGCCACTTGTCTGAAATGGTAGAGGGTCTCTCCTGATGGAGCAGGGGGTTGGACTAGAAGACCTCCAAGGTCCTTTCCAGCGCTATTATTATTCTGTTAATTCTGGGCTGCACAGATTCTGTTCTCTCCGTTTCTTGGGTTCATCGCGTTGAGAGTGTTGCAGAAATCCGGACTCTCTTTGTGGCTGCGCAGACGATCAGTGTCTGGTAAGCAAGGAGGCCCATTTAGTTTTGGCAGGGAGGAAGAGGGGGCTGCGTAAATGCATTACAGTCTCCTTGTATTTACTCTGAAGCTGCCCAGCTGAGCAGATCCTAGGAGAAACACAAAGAAAGAAATGAAGAGTTTTGTTCGTAGATGCCTTGAAAGGAATTGCCCATCTGGAACAAAGCTTGCTCGGAGTCTGGAAATTCGTTTACAGGTTGGATTAACCTGAAATATGAAAGCCGCATTCCTGCTGCAATCATTAGGAAGATAGAAAATTGGTTGTTTTACAGGGAAACCAAAACCAAAAAGGTTTCAGGGGTTTTATTGTTTTGTAAGCCTCCCAGAGTTACCTTGGAGAGTGAGATGGGTAGCATACAAATCTAATAAAAGAATAAAAACGTTTTAAAAAGTTGGCTCCCGCTCCGTTCTTTCATGTACGCCCTTAATTTTTACTGTGTAGAATAAAAAGGGATAAAAAGGAGGTATGTCAATGAGATACTTGCAAAGGTTGAAAGATAGCCGTCTTTAATAAAATCCAGTTGCAACACCTGAAAAATCTCTCTCTCTCTCTCTCTCTCTCTCTGTGCATGTATGTATCATGGCTGAATTTTGCCCGTCCATTCATCCATCTTCTAGTATCTATCATATCATATCTCTCTCTCTCATCTCTCTCTCATCTCTCTGTCTATCTGTCTCTCTCTCTTTCTCTCTCTCTCTCTCTATCATCATCTAACTATCTCAAACTTCCCCCCTTATTTAACAAACACTCTTGCATTTTTACTTATATTACTATGGCTTTTATTTATTCTGTGCTTGCTGCTATGGTGAAGCTCCTGACCAATGGGAGGGCAGCCTCCCCCCCACCGCGTTCCTTTGCCCAAATGCCGCCCCCTTCCTTAGAAGCCCCTCTCTTCTCCAGATGCTATTTGGGGTCAAATGTGGACACCCCCCCCTTTAGCATCAGGAAAAGCCTTTTAATTTTTCCAGCAGAGTATGAAAGAGGGAGTGCCAAATGCCACAGAGATGATGACCCCATTAGAGCCTCCGGGTGCTTTTGACAATCATGTTTGCGTGTTGTGCGTGTGAGAACAGACGCAGGCGTGGGCGTCCGACACGCTGCCCTTGCCCCCCCTCCCCAATTTCACACTCTCCCTTGCAACAGAGTGCAAAACGCCCCTTGCTCGGAATTGCATCTTCTCCCTAGAACGGCCCTTCTTGAAAGCCAATTCCTTATCACACAACATTCCACAGACTCCAGAGAGCCTCGACTTACAACCCTTCATTAGTGACCCTTCGAAGTTACAACATCACTTACGACTCTTTTACACACTTATGACTTTTGCAGCATCCCCGCGGTCACCCGGTCAAAATTCAGACGCTGGACCACTGACATGTATTTATGACGGTTGCAATGTCCTGAGGGGGGGGGGGTGTCACGTGATCCCCCTTTTGCCACCTTCTGAGAAGCAAAGGGGAAGCTGAATTAAGTCGTGTTACTAACTAAACAATGGCAGTGATTCACTTAACAACTGTGGCAAGAAAGGTCGTAAAATGGGGCAAGACTCACTTAACAACTGTCTCACTTAGCAACAGAAATTGTCCTCACTGTTAGGAATTTTCTAGGTTGCTCCTCTTCTTGATGAGTTTCCATCCGTTGCTCCTTGCCCTGTCTTCAGGGGCTTTGGAGAATAATTTGACCCCCTCTTCTTCTCTGTGGCAGCCTCTCAAATGCTGGAATGCTGCTATCATGTTACCCCTAATTCTTCTTTTCTCTAGATTAGCCAAACCCAAATCCTGCAGCCGTTCTTCATATGTTTTAGACTCCAGGATTTTGATCATCTTAGCTGCTCTTCTCTGCACTCTTTCCAAAGTCTCAACCTCTTTTTTGTTCTGTGGTGATCAAAGCTGGAGGCAGTAGGGTCCTCTCCCTTGCCTGGTTTTCCTTCCTTGCCCCCTTGGGGCCTTCTTGCCCATCGACCCTTGCACCCCCAAATAGTCCAGGTCCCCGAGAGAGCCCCATCGTGCTGCCCTCAGGGCAACTGAACCTCCCAAATGCCCAGATGTCTCCCTCGGCATATTTGAGCTCATCCTCTGCACGTCACGCGGTACAAGAGCGGCAGCGGCATCTGCCCCGGATGGCTTTTGATGTGGAGAATAATTAACACCGTCAGGATGTTACATTTTTAATGCCGGGTGTTTGCTTTCCATAATTTGCCCAGGGCTCCCATTAGAAAACCTGAGCCTGGAGAATTCCCTTTTCTGTCTCCCGCTGCATTTGCATCAGGAACGCAAACACCAGCTGTCAAGCTGCGTTCGCCTTTATTGTGGTGACACCACAACTCGGGATCCAGCAAGGGGCCTTACACAACCCCCCTGCCAGGCACCAAGTCACACTTGCAAAGCTTTCGCAAACACAATGCCTGAAGTTGTGCTTGCTCCGTCGCTGGAGATTTTTTAAAGAAGAGTTTAGACAGCCATTCATCCAGAATGGTAGAGGGTCTCCTGCCTGAGCAGGGGGTTGGACTAGAAGACCTCCAAGGAACCTTCCCACTCTGTCGTTGTATGTAATGAGTCCTTGAAAGACCCTTGGCCTGATAACTTCTTGGAAGCCCATCCCTGATCCCCCTTTTCTGGGCCATGTTGGCGGCTACTGGGCACAGACCCTGGAGGATGGGATGCACCTGGCCTGGTTGCCACCCACCGTCTCTGTCATGGCACCCAACCTAGGAGCCCAGGCTGGGTGGAAAGTGGTCTGGATTCCCAGGAGAGCAAAGAGGCAGCGAAGCTTCGATAGTTTGTGTATGAGAAAGAAGGTGAAGCCAGCGCCTCCCTAACTGTTCCCAGAGGATATCAATAAGGATGCAAATAGTTGCTTTAGTCTGGTAAGATTCCGTCTACAGGCAAAGAACATTAGGGGAAACGACTTTTAAGTCATCCCGTGGGTCATTCTTAGTTGTTTTTTTTGGGGGGGGGGCTGACACAGGCTGGCCCCAAGAAGATTTGCCCCTTGGGGCCTTTTCTCTCACACTGAGGACCTTGTACAGGCAGTCCTTGACTTATGACCATTCATTTAGTGATTATTTGAAGTTACAACAGCAGTGAAAAAAGTTATTTGTGACCATTTTTCACACTTGCGCTGCATTTCCACGGTGATGTGATCAAAATTCGGCCACTTGACAACTGGCTCATATTTATGACGCTTGCAGAGTCCTGGAGCCCCCAGAGAAATTTTGGCTCAATTGTACTTGTAAATTGGGGACTATCTGTATCCAGGGCTTGGCCATTTCTTTGATCTTTAGAGGAGAAAAAGTCCCCATTGGGCAAATTGTCTTTTAAATTAATTTATTATTTATTATACTTGGCTCAATTTCAATTTCTCCACATGGCATCACTTCACAGTGCTTGCTTTGTTGTTATGCCTCCGAGCAAGATCAACGGAGGTTTCTTTGTCATCCAGGTCCCGGTTGTCTCAAAGGTGTTTTTTTTCCAAGAGGCAACTGGACTTCCTTCTTTGTTCTTCTTTTGAAGACGTTTCGCTTCTCATCCAAGAAGCTTCTTCAGCTCTGACTGCAAAGATTTATACTCCTTGCAGACAGCTGGTCATTTTGCATCCTTTTAGAGGGTCCTTGAGGCCACTTGGAGGATTTTCTGTGTCCTCAGGGTCACCTGAGTGGTGCAACAGCCTGCCCCTGTCTTCACTAGAGAAGGGACCCAGGGCAGAAAAACATCCTGCAGCCAAGAAGGCTCCACACCCATTTGCGCCATTCAGGTGATTCTGAGGACACAGATAAAACCTCCAAGCGGCCTCAAGGACTCTCTTTAAAAAATGCAAATGACCAGCTGTCTGCAAGGAGTATAAATCTTTGCAGTCAGAGCTGAAGAAGCTTCTTGGATGAGAAGCAAAACGTCTTAAAGAAAAAACAAGAAAAGTCCAGTTGCCTCTTGGAAAAAAAACACCTTTGAGACAACCGGGACCTGGATGACAAAGAAACCTCCGTTGATCTTGCTTGGAGGCATAACAACAAAGCAAGCACTGTGAAGTGACGCCATGTGGAGAAATTGGCCCGAAATATCCATTAAAAAAAACAAAGAGAGATTTTATACCTGTTGCATCCTTCACTAAAGGCCTCGTCAAAGGCATTTGATCCATCTGCTGTCCCCGATTGCCACCTAAAGTCCTGATTAGAGCGAGCCTCCACTGCCCGTTGCCCATTTCCCTGCAAGGAGCATTGAACATCAATGCACCAAATACTTTCCTAAGTGGGAACCCGGGGCCTCCTTCCCAGGCCTAATTGCTCATTAAGGCTTTTTAATTTTCTGCTTCCCAACCTCTCGGCTCTGACTGTTTGCACAGCTGCCCTGCACAGGCCTGTTTTGAACGTGCCAGGCTCGCTTCTGGACCCCCCTGGACCCCCTCGACATCCCAAGGTGTCACTAAGTGAGTCACATCCCTAGGACAGAGATGGTGTCCTGACCCAGCTCCCCAAACACAACAAACCCTCTGTAGTTGAAGCAATGATTCATTAATAAGGAGCGCCAGCAGCCCCGGCAAAAAGTTTCTCTCTCACTGCAGGCTAAGAAGTCCATCCGGCAGGGAGAAGAATAGTTGTCTGCCACATCTA
The DNA here is from genome assembly GCF_029215685.1 of Pituophis catenifer annectens. NCBI lineage: Eukaryota > Metazoa > Chordata > Lepidosauria > Squamata > Colubridae > Pituophis > Pituophis catenifer. The sequence goes on along the minus strand of NW_027256882.1, from coordinate 296,227,261 downwards.
TTCATCTCTGTTGCCTGCCTTTTATCCCCAGAGCTAAGGTGGGGCTTCTCTAGCAGTGGTGGCTCTTCTGTCCCGAGGACCGGCCCATGGATTTCCCCAGCTCTCCTCTCCTCTGCCTTCTCCATCCACACATCAGGCACTGGACCCAGCTGCTCCTCCTCTTCCTCATCAGCCACCTCCAGACCTGGGGGCTATTGACTCTCCACCTGGGGGCTGATGGATGGCCCAGGCTCCACCTCTGTCTCTGTCTCTGTCTCTCTCTGCCAGCTCCATTCCCTCTTCCCCCTTGGAGCTCTCAGGTTGCCTTGATGCTGGCCCTGACTCCCACGCCGCCTCCTCCTCCTCCTCCTCTGATTTGGCTGCTGGAGGGGCCACTGGCTGACAGGCCACAACAGATGGGACTTTAAGAGACCTGTGCAGGGAGATGCAGCCGAGATGCCCAGAGACCCTGCCTCTTCCTGCTGCAATTTAAACTGGAAATGGGATGCGACCGCCTCCTTTCAGGGGGTGGCTAATTGCAGGTGGAGGGCAATTGCAGATCAAAAAAACCACTTCCCCCATTTGCCAGCAAGCTGGCACGTTTTCTTTGGACTCACTGGGAGGCAGGGAGCTTCCCACTGGAGAACCCAAAAGGGAAACTGGCTGGACCCGGGTTCTTGACCCCAGCCCTCTCCAGAAGGGTCAGACCAGTGGCCCCTCTGCTCCAGGGAAGCAGGAGATGCCCCAATGTAAGAAATGGATGCTTGTAGAGTTAGGAAGTATTTCAGTTCCGGCTGGCCAAAGGGGCCCTGTCTGGCATGTTACAGACCTAGCAGGGGGATGCTAGCTTGACTAGTTTTAATTCTGGTTTGTTTTCTTGCGTGTGGAAACCCAGCCTGTTTGGTTCAGTTAGGAAAAAAATGAGTTGCATCAATAGCCCAGAGAAGGGTGTTGTGTGAACCCAGCCACTACAGGTACTCCTTGACTTACAACCGGTCATTTAGGACCTGTGTGAAGTTACGACCGATCCGATAAAGGGGACTTATGACTCTGATTTGAAGTTCCAACAGTTGGGACCCCCTCGGAGGTCACGTGATTAAACGAGTGCAATCTCCTGACCCTGTTTTATGATTATTTTGCTGAAAACCGTCATCTGCTTTCAGATTTTAGCAAACCCACTTTTCAGGCCAGAGCGAAACACAGGTTGGCTTTATGACTGCCACAAAAAAGGCAGTGAAATAAGGCCAGTGGACTGACCCACTTTATGACCGCTGTGATGTACAACCTTTAATGGGCAGGCTCCATATGTTGAGGACTAGCAGAGAACGGTCTTTAGTGAGTTATTCTTCTCTGAACTTTGTTCTCTGTGTACAGATGGTGGAAAGAGCAGCTTTGGAAGAGCTAGTCTCACCTTGATGGAAACGTAGTTCGCAGATTAAAAGGGGGAGGCAGAAATTACAGAATTATAGAATCACAGAGTTGGAAGGGAACTTGGAGGTCTTCTAGTCCAACCCCTTGCTCAGGCAGGGGACCGTAAAAACCATTTCAGACAGGTGGGGGTCCAATCTCTCCTTGAAAACCTCCAGTGATGAAGCACCCATAGGTTCTGAAGGGAAGTCATTCCACTGATTAATTAACAGAGTAACAGAATAACAGAGTTGGGAGGGATCTTGGAGGTCTTCTAGTCCAACCCCCTTCTCAGGCAGAAAACCCTATAGCATTTCAGACAAATGGTTATCCAATCTCTTCTTTAAAGCCTCAACTTCTTGTGGCAAGCTGTTCCACTGGTCAATTGCCCTCACTGTGAGGAAGTTCCTCCTTAATTCCAGGTTGCTTCTCTCCTTTTGATGAGTTTCCATCCATTGTTTCTTGTCCTGCCTTCAGGGGCTTTGGAGAGTAGGTCGCCCCCCTCCCTTCTCTGTGGCAGCCCCTCAAATATTGGAAGGCTACATCAATGACATCAATGCAGACTCCCAAGCCTGTTTACATGCAACCTATGCCTGTCTGAAGCTTGCCGTGCCGCTTCCCCCCCTGTTTTCATTGGTTTGTGCAGTTGCAGGAAGTAGCTAAGCTCTCCTGTTTCCTAATAACCACCCCCCCTCCCAAGGACTAAGCCATCCCAAGAGGCTTCTTGGTTCTCCTGGGGGTCTTTGTTGCTCAGAAAAGAGAGGATGCTCTCACTTGTCCTGTGAAAGAGGATTGGGGGCGGACAGATTAACAGATGAACAGGATAATAGAGTTGGGAGGGGCCCTGTAGGTCATCCAGTCCAACCCCCCACCCAAGCAGGAGACCCTACACCATTTATGACTGATGGCCGTCCAGTCTCTTCTTGAAAGCCTCCAGTGATGAAGCTCCCACAACTTCCGGAGGCAACTTCTGTTCCATGGGTTGATTGTTCTCACCGTCAGAAAATTTCTCCTTGTTTCCAGGTTGAATCTCTCCTTGATCAGTTTCCATCCATTATTCCTTGTCTGGCCTTTGGGTGCTTTGGAGAATAGCTTGACCCCCTTTCTCCTCTCTGTGGCAGCCCCTGAGATATTGGAAGATGCTATCCTGTCTTCCCTGGTCCTTCTCTTCCCTAGACCAGCCATGCCCAGTTCCTGCAACCGTTCTTGATACGTTTTAGCCTCCAGCCCCCTCATCATCCTGGCTGCTCTTCTCTGCACACTTTCCAGAGTCTCAACATCTTTTTTATAGTGTGGCAACCAAACTCGATGCAATATTCCAAGTGTGGCCTTACTTTATAGAGTGGTATGAGTAATTCATGTGACTGTGATTTTCTGCCAGAGGCTGCAGCCTTTAAGCAGTGGGGAGCTTTTCCTGCCCTTCTGCTCCTTGAAGGCTTTTTCCCATTTCTGAAGCCCTCGTGTCCCCTTCTTGAGATCCTGCAGTGGGGGGAGGAAATGGGGAGGGGGCTGCCCGCAGCACTTACCTATTGCAAACTCATCGAAGGAGGTGGCGGTGGAGCTGCTGCCCAGGGCGTTGGTGACGGTCAGGGTCACCTTGTACTTCTTGGTGGAGAAGAGGTGGGGGTAGCGGATGTAGCACCTGTTCTTGGGGCCTGGGTCCTTCTCACAGGCAATCTCCTGGGAGTCGTGTCTGGGGGGGGGGGAGAGAAAAAGGCGGCAGGGTGGAGGTCAGGGAGAAGCACTGTTTCTTTGAGGCAGGAGCCTAGAAGCTCCATTTTGGCCCTCAGTATGAAATGAGCCCCCTTGGCAGGACCAGTTTGCCCCCTGTCCCCTCCCCCCTTTGGGGTTCAAGGCTCAAGGCCCAGATGGCTGGAAAGGAAACCGGACAGAACCCCAAAGGATTTGCACCAGGAACGTCTCTCCCACTGGATGCTGGTTTGTGATCTTGGCTTACTCTCCTTCGTCTGTCCGAAGCCCCACTTACATGACGGTGATGTTGAAGGTGTCGGGAATGTAGGTCGGGCTGGGCAGGTGCCAGCTGCAGTAGAAGCCGATGGGGTAGTTGTTGGACCGGCACATCAGGCTGGGCTCCCGTGGGGGTGCTGTGGGGAGAGAGAGAGAGAAAAACACAGAGAGAGACAGGAAGAGAGAGAAGAGAAAGAGTGAGTGAGAGAGAAAGAGGAAAAGAGAGAGAAAGAGAGAAACAGGAAAAGAGGAAGAGAGAGAGAGGAAGAGAAGGAGAAAAAGAGTGAGAGAGAAAGAGAAAGAGGGAAAGAGAGAGAAAGAGAGAGAGGGAGGGAGGGAAAGAAAGGAGGAGAGAGAAAGAAAGAGGAACACAGAGAGAGACAGGAAAAGAGAAAGAGTGAGAGAGAAAGGAAAAGAGAGAGAAAGAGGAAAAGAAGGAGAGAGAGAGAGGAAGAGAGAAAATGAGAGAGAGAGAGAAAGAGAGAGAGAGAGAGAGAGGGAGGGAGGGAGGGAGGGAGGGAGAGGGAGAGGGAGAGAGAGAGAGAGAGAGATTAGATTTGCAGGCTCTGGTGGCTGCAACTGAGAATATTTTCAATTTCTTCCAAGAAGCAATACAACTGACCAACAGTGTGTGTGTGTGTGTGTGACCAATAGAAGAGAATGTTTGTAGCTCAGGGTTGAAGTGTAACAGCCGCCATGTAGGACAGACAGGCTGAAGTGTATCCATTTTTATTTATTTTATTTATTAATAAATTGATGTTTTGCCCATCTTGTTTCTAAGTGACTCTTGGTGGCTTACAGGCATAAAAAACATTAAAATCATCAAATGCAAATGTACACCCAATGAAATCACAGTACAATCAGAGTAAGTATGTTCACCATGGTATCCGTGAACACCAACAAAGACTTCTTAGTTGCCAGCCGGTGGACCGACTCAAACCACAGTTTCAGCTGGGAAACCGTGAGCGACCGAGACCAAGCTAAATCCAGAATGGAAGGGGATTTCTGGACGCCTGGCGCTTCCAGGCAAATCAGCCATCAACAGACCCAGAGAAATAAATAGAGACTGTACGCCATTCAAAAGAGACAATAAAAAAAAGCTAAGAAGCAAACAAAAGGATCAGAATATATCCTGTTTGGCAGCCAGCATCTAGATAAGCAGGGATTAAGACCAGACAAATGATCAAGCAGAAAACAATAACTCAATCAAGCTGCTACCAACTCAGAGATCAAAAAAATAAACAACAGCTTAATCAAGGAACCACCAAGAAGAAAACAACACTGACAATGAAAGCCAAATAAATAGAGAGCAAACTCCCCTCCATTCTAACACTGATGATATTGCCTAGTCAGTTAATGAAACGTCTGCAAGAAAACAAACCAAGCTCAGAGAGCACCAAGGACCACTCTGTCCTTGATGCTCTGGGGGGTCCTTCATGGGGAAGGGCAGAAGATGCTATTTCCACCAAAAGTCTCCAACCAAGAGGGCTTCTGTTGTGGGGGGGGGAGAGGGGGTTCTACATTAAGTAAATCATTCCACATACCAATTTCTTAATCTAGGGCACAAGCCACAGCAGGCTGTGCTCACACAGTCAACCAGCTGATGGCTTCACATGACCCACATAGTTAGGAGAAGGGATGCCCTCCTACCACAGGCTGAACCACAAACCACCACCAGTAATTTCAAGCCTAGATCAAGAGGTCGAGTGCGCCAGTGGTGGGTTGCTACCAGTTTGTCCCGGATTGGGCGAACCGGTAGCGGTGGCGGCGGGAGGCTCCGCCCACCCACCGGAGGCTTCTGCGCATGCACAGAAGCATTGTGTGTGTGCACAAGCATGTGTGTGTGCATCCACGAGCCAACTGGTAAGAACGGATTTTGAAACCCACCCCTGAAGTGCCCCTCACTGACACCCATGTCTTGCCCTTTTGGGTCAAGCTCAATTGCGCTTATAAGTCATAGAACATAGAATAATGGAATTGGAAGGGACCTTGGAGGTCTTCTAGTCCATCCCCCTGCTTGATCAGGAGATCCTGTACCATTTCAGATGAATGATTGTCCAGTCTCTTTTTGAAAGCCTCCAGTGATGGAGCAGCCACCACTTCTAAAGGCGTTGGGAAATTCCTCCTTCGTTCCAGGTTGCTTCTCTCCTTGATGAGTTTCCACCCATTGCTTCTTGTCCTGCCCTCAGGGGCTTTGGAGAATAGCTTGACTCCCTCTTCTTTGGGGCAGCCCCTCAAATACTGGAAGACTGCTATCGTGTCTTCCCCTGGTCCTTCTTTTCATTAAACTAGATATACTGAATTCCTGCCACTGTTCTTCATATGTTTTAGCCTCCAGCCCCTTAATTATCTTCTGTTGCTCTTCTCTGCACCTTTTCCAGAATCTCAACCTCTTTTTTACATTGTGGGGACCAGAACTGGATGCAATATTCCAAGTGTGGCCTTACTAAAGCTTTGCAAAGTGGCATCAGCACTTCTCGTGATCTTGAGATTACCCCCTGTTGATGCAGCCTAGGACTGGGTTGGCTTTTTTGGCTGCTGCCCCACCCGGCTGGCTCCTGTTTAAGGGATTGTCCACTAGGGCTCCAAGTCCAGGGCTACCTTCACGGCATGGAGTTGTGCTGCTGGCCTTCTTTCCACCCAGCTACTCTATTATCAAATGAAGCTAATTTCCCCCAAACCTCTGCTTCTCTTCCTTCTATTCGGTGCAATGATTTGCTTGATATGTGTATCAGTGCAGTGATGGTCTGGCCAGGAAGCACTGAAAGCTCATCCCAATATCATTCTCTGTCACCCTTGCAATCCCCTTAAATTAGATTTATAAATCATCTCTATCCCTTCTTCCCTACCTTGTAAAGTACCTTAATTTCTCCTCCGTATTAAATTCGGCTTCATGCAAACAGAAGCCGCCGGGCCAGCAGACGCTTCGCGCTCTCCCTGAATGTAACCCTGACATTTGGCCAAGTGGATAATAACAAACGGTGTTTTAATTTTTAGCGGCCTTCCTGGGTTATTCATCCATCGTGTCATGGAGATGGGAATCCCTGAAAGCAAGCTTGTTCAATTTCCAAGCCATTAACGATTCCATTAATCGTCTGTCAATTCTACGGTCCAAGCTATGCAATTAGTGGACTAATATTAAGGGGATGATCATCATTTCTGTTTATCTAACTGACGTTGGCCAATCTTTTCACAGAAGAGAAAAATGTCGCTCCGCTCCAGCCCTCAGACCGGACACAGCCTCTGATCTGGCAAATCGCGTCTGTGTCAAGCCAATATTTAAAACATAGAATATTAGAGTTGGAAGAGACCTTGGAAGTCTTCTAGTCCAACCCCGGGCTCGAACCTCCAGGGATGGAAGACCCACAACTTCTGGTGGCAAGCAGTTCCACTGGTTGATTGCTTTCACCTTTAGGAAATTCCTCCTTAATTCCAGGTTGCTTCTCTCCTTGATAAGTTTCCATCCATTGCTTCTTCTCCTGCCTTCAGGTGCTTTGCAGAATAGGCTGACCCCCTCTTCTCTGTGGCAGCCCCTCAGATATTAAAAGATGCTATCATGTCACCCCTGGTCCTTCTCTTCACTAGACCAGCCATGCCCAGTTCCTGCAACCGTTCTTCATATGTTTTAGCCTCCAGCTCCCTAATCCTCTTCGTTGCTCTTCTCTGCACTCTTTCCAGAGTTTCAACATCTTTTTAAAATTGTGGTGACCAAAACTGGATGCTGTATTCTCAGTGTGGTCTTTGTAAGGTGATATAGCTTTGTCAAGCAGTAAAGCATAGCTGGTATGTGGGACTCTGGGAGTTGAAGTTCACCCATCTTAAAGCGGCCAAGATTAACACTGATTTAAACTAAGAAGCTTCAGGATGGGACTATCTCTTGTAGCTGCCAAGCATGATTAAGGCAGAGAGGCAGCGGAGGGATATCAGCATCCAGAAATAGCAGGAGCCGGAAATTGAAAATCTAAAAAATGCAAGTGGCATTCCATAAAACAATAAAAGCACAGGAGGAGCGGATTTTCATGCAGTTTGCGAGAAGGAAGGAAAAAGCAGCTCTCGTAATCCAAGATCCGAGAACAGATGGAAACGGAGAATGAGAAATAAAAAGAAGCCTCAATGAGCTCAAATGCTTTTTCTATAGAGGCGGCTTGTTTTTTGAACTGCAAAAGCCGATGAAACTCTCTTTGTTCGGGTTTCCTAACTTTCTTTGGAATGACTTCTGATTGCTTCTAAATGCCCCCATCCCTACTTCCCAGATGGTACCTGATAAAAAGTGACAGCGCTTGGCTGATCTTGGCTGAGCTTCTATAGCTCTGTGGGTAGCTAGGATGGGAGACCACCAAGCGATCCTAGGCTGGTAGGATCCTTAAATAAATACTCTGTGGAAAGAAAGAAAAACTGGGAAATTCTTTTAAAAAACACAAGAAAGAAAGAAAGAAAGAAAGAAAGAAAGAAAGAAAGAAAGAAAGAAAGAAAGAAAGAAAAAGAGAAAGAAAGAAAGAAGGAAAAAGAAAAAAAGAAAGAAAGAAAGGAAAACTCATATAAAGAACGGTTGCTGGAATTGGGTATGTCTAATTTGATGAAAAGAAGGACCAGGGGAGACATGATAAGTAGCCTTGGTAGTACAGTGGTTTAATGCACCCTGTTATTAACACAGCTGCCTGCAATTTCTGCTGGTTCGAATCTCTCCAAGGCTCAAGGTTGATTCAGCCTTCCATCCTTTCTAAGGTAGGTTAAATGAGGACCCAGTTTGTGGGGGCAATAAGCTGACTTTGTATAAATATACAAAAGTATGAAGGCTATTGCTTAACGCATTGTAAGCTGCCCTGAGTCTCCGGAGAAGGGCGGCATATAAATCAAATTAAAAAAAAAAAATGATAGCAGTCTTCCAATATCTCAGGGGCTGCCACAAAGAAGAGGGAGTCAAGCTCTTCTCCAAATACACACCTGAAGGCAGGAAAAGAAGCAACTGATGGAAACTAATCAAGGAGAGAAGCAACCTAGAACTAAAGAGAAATTTCCTGACAGTGAGAACAATTAATCAGTGGAAAAACTTACCCCAGAAGTTGTGGGGCCTCCATCACTGGAGGATTTTAAGAAGAGATTGAATAACCATTTGTCTGAAGTGGGGTAGGGTTGGGTTTCCTGCCTAAGCAGGGGGTTGGACTAGAACAGGGCTCACCAACCTTTTGGATCTCAGGAACCACTAAATTCATAATTTTAAATCCCGCGGACCACTAATATGATTTTTTTTAAAAAGATAAATAGTATTTAGTGCAATATAAAAAATGCAAATAATTTTTCTGCAGACCACCAAAATTTTCTCGCAGACCACCAGTTGGTGACCACTGGACTAGAAGACCTCCAAGGTCCCTTCCAACTCTGTATTCTATTCTCTCCTATATGGCTGCCCTAAAACTGATTAGCTGTGTTCAGGTCATCAAACTATCTTGACTTTTAAAGATTCTGCCAGCTTAGCTTGACTGATTTGTATAGAAGAGTTGCTTTGTCCTTGCAATATAGCCTCTGTATCAGTGGTGGGTTGCCCCTGGTTCGCACCGGTTCTATAGAACCAGTAGTAAAACTGGCGGGAGGCTCCGCCCACTGAGCCCAATGTCACCAAAACACTTCTGTGTATGTGGAGAAGCTTCTGCGCGAGCGGCCCCACTGCAAACTGGTAGTAAAGGTAAGTAGAACCTACCCCTGCTCTGCATTATATAGCTTCTGTGATTATATTGATTTCTGGTCCTGGCTTCTGCTGCATGGGTATTGTATACATGCATCATGCTTTATATTGTTGTATATAAACTATTTTCAAGACAAGACCATATAAGGAACAGGCTCCATCTGCAAAGCCAGCAACCTTTTCTGAGAAGAAAAATGAAAATGAATTGTTTTAATCAAAGAAAAGAATATACTATATTCAGATTTTTTTTTCCTACTTGGAAAATGGCTTCAAGACGTTGCACTGGAAATAGGAAAAAATGAAATTTTGACTCGGGGGTTTGATGATTAGTTTGTTGTTATAGAAATGGCTAGTATTTACTAAGTAAGTAAAAGTGGAAAGTTGAGGCTGTAACTTTACTATTGATTTTCTATTGTGCTGAAAAAAGTTGGAAGTGAATGCTTTTCCCCCCTTTTCCTTACACCACAATCCTCTCTTTACATCTTTCCTCCCTTCCCCATTTCCCTACCATCTTAATTTTCACTTGTACTTTACATTATGAGGATTTTAATATATCTATAAAGTTAAAAAGAGCAGCAGCCCAGGGAGGCGGCTGGGCAGAAAATTCCACAGAAGCCTCAGAGCAAGTTTTCCCGTGTTCAAATCCTTAAAAAGACTCCTGGTCCTTTCATTAATTTAAAGCCCCAACAAATGAATGGATTTCCTAGTAAATTCCCAGCAAATCCATTTTGCACGCAAGGCCTAAGTGCCTCTGGGTTTGAGGAGGAGACGACAGGAGCTGGCATGTGAGCTCCACCCCAGCCTCCCAACAAATCTGAATCCAGCCAAGGATCAGCCAGTCTGGCTCTCTGCCGCCTGGAGGGTGGTACTCCCCTGGAAACCTCAACTGGATCCTTTGTCAGCAGGAACCTGGCTGGAGTTGCTCTGCCCTTTTTTGGAACATGGCCATCACCAGTGATTGAGCTGATGATGTTACCTGGTGGGGCCATGAAACGTCTGCAAGAAAACCACCAAGCTCACAGAGCACCAAGGACCCCACAATCCTCCTTCCTTCTAGGCCTGATGATGTTACCTAGTTGGGTCATGAAAAATCTGCAAGAAAACCAAGTTCAACCCCATAGTTCTCCCCATCCATCCATCCATCCATCCATCCAATCATATCTATGTATCCATCCACTCTCTCTCATCTTCTCTCTCTCTCTCTCTCATCCATCTCCATTGTCTGTGCCTCCATCCATCCATCCATCTCATCCCAAGTCAAGAGTGGGCAGCTGAAGTCAGCCTTCATTGAGTCCCCCAATCCAAGAAATCCCCCCAGCAGAAAATTAATCCCCCAATCAAGAAACTGTCAAAGAGCCTCCACACAGACAGACAGGCAAGCCACCAGAATATAAACCGTCAGCAATCCCACCCCCACCCCTTACTAGCACTGATGATGTTACCTGGCTTGGCTAATAAAACGTCTGCAAGGAAACAAGCAAGCTTAGACAGCACCAAGGACCCCTCAGGTCACCCCTCAGCTACAAATATTCTCCTTTATTGAGACCAGCTCAGCATTTCTCTGAATGCCCCCTCCCCCCCCAATCCTTCCTCTCATCCTGTCTCTCCCTCCTTTCCTGGCCAATTAAGAGCTTTGCATTAGAAAAGGAAGATCAAATAGCAAAGCCCAATCAATAGAGGAAGGGGGGGGGGTTAATGCTGCTTTTGGAGGCAGGCCAGATTTTTTGGGGGGGAGGAAGAGATGAGTAGCCAGCAGAGATGGAGAAAGGGATTTCCGGGCGGCTGCCTTTTAAGCCAGAATTCCCAGGTGTTTTCTTGCTCAGTGGGCTGGGGAAATGCCCGTCTGAAGGCTGGCACTAAAAACTGGGTGCCTCTTGCGTTGTTGCATTGTTGAGAGCAAGCTTACAGATAGTCCTCGACTTACAACCACGACGGAGTCCCAAATTTTGACTTCTAAGCAAGGCATTTGTGAAGTGGGAGGTAGGTGGGCAGTTCAGAAGTATGAGATATGAATAAATCAATACAAAGCGAACTTTGCTCCATTTTACCAGCTGGTTTTGCTACAGTTCTTAGGTGAGTCACTGCCGTTGTTAAGCAAATCTAGTGGTCGTTAAGCAAACCTGGCTTCCCTCATCGACTTTGCTTGTTGGAAACTGGCTGGGGAAGGTTACCAATGGCGACCACGTGACCTTGGGATACTGCGACCGTCGTAAGTCCCTGCCAGTTGCCAAACGTCTGGATTTTGATCACATGAACCACGGGGAGGCTGCAACGGTCGTAAGTGTGAAAAGTGGTCATAACTCACTTTTTTCAGTGCTGTTGTTAACTTCAAATGGTCACTCAATGAATTGTTTTAAGCCGAGGGTGGCCTGTGTCTGCATCTCTCTGGATTCTCGAGCCTGCCATGGGCGTCCCAAGCGGAGCAGAGATATCCCTGGGAAGACGGCATTTAAGGGAGGGGGCTCACCGCTTGCTCTTTCCCTGGACAGGGGTGCAAAATGCCTTGGTAGCTCCCTGCTGCACCCCCTTTACCCCCCCTCCCTCCCATGGGCAACAGAAGCTGGCAGGAGTAGAGCAGTTGTGCCCAAGAAGAGATACGGACGGGGGGGTTGGACTAGATGACCTACAAGGTCCCCTCCAACTCTGTTAATTTGTAATCTGTAAAAGTCTTGCACCACCGATGCCCACCTAGGAAGCCAAAATGGGCCTTCCCTGAGTTCTCTTCAGGTTATTGCCCAGAACCCCCAACCCTGGAGCAGATCTGGCTCTGATCTTCACACAACATCCTGCATCTATTTTAAATGGTTACTTTAAAAAAAATGTTTTCCTATGGATTTTTGCCGCCCAGAGTTATATATATTTAACACCCATAGCTATATGCATTTCCTAAATTAACGAATCCTAGATTTTTATTTCATTTTTCCTCTTGGCAGTTCGCAGAGTATGCTAACTCAGCTTTTTTTTGATTCGTCGGATATGCACACCCAGAAAGTGGATTAATTTAGCCAGCCAATTTTATATGCGTCGTGTGACCAGAGCCCTCCTTATTCCTGAAATCATCCGGAATTGGAACCAGACCTTCGCTGTGGCTGTCCCCATCCATCAAATATGCAGCCCCCCAACTCAAATGGCCCCAGCTGGACTTCATTTTGGAGGTAGCCAAAGATGGTGCTTTTCCAATGGCTTTATGGAGAACAGGTGGCTGGACAGGGTGCAGCTCCATACGGCGCCTGGTAATTGTTTAACGTCGCATTGATCCTGGATTTATTTTTATAATGTTTATGTGGGTTTTATGGATTTTTATGCTCTGTGTTACATACTGGTGGCTGGGAAGGGCCCAGGCTCTAAGGTTGGGGCTTTGTGGAACAGATGCAGGCATCCATGCATGTATCAGAAACGAGGCGAGGGGAAAATAACACTTCGCAAAAAATGATAACCGGCCAACTTCACCGAGAAATTTGGCTTTGAGGTGCAGCTTAAAAAGAAACAGAAGAGAACTTCCTTTGTCTTCGCTTTGGACTTTCAGACTCTTTTCACTTGCAATTCCAACGGACATCAAAACACAGCTTACAACACTTCACTTACTGACCATTCAAAATTACGACGACACTGAAAAAAAAAACCTTATGACCATTTTTCACATCTTGAAAGTGTGTTGCGGCATCCCTGTGGTCACGTGATTTACATTTGGATGCTTGGCAACTGACTAGTACTTATGACGGTTGCAGTCTCTCGGGGTCACGTCTTCCCCTTTTGCGACCTTCTGACAAGCCAAGTCAATGGGAAGCCGGATTTGCATAACAGCCGTGTTACTAACTTAAGAACTGCAGTGAGTCACTTAACAACAGTGGCAAGGACAAAATGACAATGTCAACAGCATATAAGGAAAATTTGTATAAGATGTTTTACAGGTGGCATCTACCCCCGACGAGAAGAGCCAGAATGTTCAAGAACAAATCTGAAAAGTGTTGGAAATGTCATCAGATACTGGGCTCATATTACCATATGTGATGGACATGTGTAGAAGCTAAAAGATACTGGACTAAAATCCACACATGGATGGAAAAAATGACACAAAAACACATAGACTTTAAGCCAGAGATTTTTTTATTAGGGATCGTGCCAGAAACATACAATAGAGAATTGAGATATTTGATTGTGAATGTATTAACAGCGGCTAGGATTGTGTTTGCTAAAAACTGGAAAAACGAGAAAATACCAACGCAAGATGAAGTTATTAAGAAAATCATGGAATGTGGTGAAATGAGTAAATTGACATTTGAAATTAGAGAACAAGAAGATAAACAATATTATAAGATATGGGATTTATTTTATCTATGGCTAGATAATAAAACATGGAAATGAAATATGAAACATGAAATGAAAGTTATAAATATAATATTCAAAAATAATTTTTATGAAGCGATAAAGCCATAGTGAAATAAATGTTAAATGAGGATGTTTATTTGTTTGACAATATGAGAAATTAGATAGTTAGTAAACTTTGAATATGGGGATGAAGCACAAAAGACTTGTAACTGACCGACACACCGTTTGCAATTGTAATGGATGATGGATTTATGTTTTATGTTTTGTTTAAAAATAAAAAAAAAATCTTTTAAAAAAAAACAGTGGCAAGGAAAGTCATAAAATGGGGCAAACTCTCCAAATGTCTCACTTTCTCTGTGTCATATAACATATGTGGGCATATGCATAATTTTGTATTTATTTATCTATTTTGTCAGGTTTATGTAGTGTATATTCAAGGTGGTGACCCTTTGAGACCTATAGGCACCGAAAATTTCATTTTAATGTATGCCAATTACATTCAAAGTGACAATACAGTTATTATTCTGTTCTGCTCTGTTCTGGTCCATTCTGTTCTAATTTCCATTCCATTCCATTTTCCATTCCATTCTAAACTACTCTACTCTATTCCCAATTCATATTCTTTCTATTCCAGGGGTCTCCAACCTTGGCAACTTTAAGACTTGTGGACTTCAATTCAGCTTTGCTGGCTGAGGAACTCTGGGAGTTGAAATCCACAAGTCTTAAAGTTGCCAAGGTTGGAGACCCCTGTTCTACTCCATTCCATTCCATATTCATATTCATCTCTACTCTACTCTACTCTACTCTTTCCTCTGCCAAGCCCAGATCTCTCAGGATGGCAGAGGAAGCTGTGTAGCATCCCTTGTTTACGTATTTATTTCAAAAACCCTGAATGCCATCCCCCTTCAGAATAAACATTTATTGAACGGCTAACGGACTAATAAAACAACTCGCTCATAAAGACACGGATCTAAAAAGGAGATCAATACATCACAAAGAGAAATGTAAACATCACAAGGATTTTGTTGTGGATCTTTGAAATGGCAAAAGGGATCTTTGCTTTGTGTCTCAAAGACAGGAGATTTGGGGAGCAGGTTCCACCACTTGGGTCCCCAGACAAGAAGACTCTCATTTAAGGGTCACCTACATCAAGCCATTCCTTGCACACTTACTGTTTTGCACAGCGTGAGGCATGTGCAAACTCCCTTTACTAATGTTCCCATCTGTTTGAGCTTCACAAAAAGGACGGAGAGAATAGATTGAATCTGTAGATATCTGTGGGTTTTTTTTAGCTAGTCATTACCAATATCTTTCTAAAAAAACAAACCAAAAACCCACAAAGAGCTTCCCTCTCTATCATCATCTCCATCTCCATCACCGTCACCATCTCTATCTCCATCACCATCTTCATCTCCTTCTCCATCACCTCCATCTCCTTCTCCGTCACCGTCTCCTGCATCTCCTTCTGCATCACCATCACCATCTCCATCTCCATCACCTCCATCTCCTTCTCCGTCACCATCTCCTTATCCATTACCACCATCACCATCTCCATCTCCTCCTTCTTCGTCACCATCTCCTGCATCTCCTTCTGCATCACCATCACCATCACCTCCATCACCATCTCCATCACCTCCATCACTTTCTCCATCACCATCTCCTTCTGCATCATCTCCTGCATCTCCTTCTCCTTCTCCATCTCCTTCTCCATCACCATTTCCATCAACATCTCCTTCTGCATCACCATCTCCATCACCTCCATCTTCTTCTCCATCACCATTTCCATCACCATCTCCTTCTGCATCACCATCTCCTTCTCCATTACCTCCATCACCATCTCCATCTCCATCACCTCCATCTCCTACTCCGTCACCATCTCCATCACCTCCATCTCCTTCTGCATCACCGTCACCATCTTTTTTTGCATCACCATCACCATCACCATCACCATCTCCTTCTCCATCACCATCTCTTTCTCCATCACCATCACCATTTCCATCTCCATCTCCTTCTGCATCGCCATTTCCATCTCCTTCTGCATCACCATATCCATCAACCTCTCCTTTTCCAGGCAACAAAGACCATAATAAAGAAATGGGTTCCAACCTCCAACACACCAAGCACAAGCTAATATAAGTTTTCACCCTCTTTTAAAGTTACAAAGTAAAAAAAAAATATTCTTCGTATTCTAATCTTTATTTCTGTTGCAATGCAGAATTATCATCTTTTCAGTCCCAGTTCAGCAAAAAAAAAAATCTATTAGGAATTACCAGAAATATATATATATATAAAATATTTTATCCCTGGTCAAATAGGTCAACTTTATATTCCTTCTTTTTTCTCTGCAATCTTGACCTTTAAATCAAGGCATTGCAAGATTTGATCTTTCACTGCTCTTTGGAGTTCACCAGGCTCCTTTGTAAACCCCATGGAAAGGCCTTAGCCAGGATTCCTCATCGTAGCTGTTCCATGTCCAGATTCTTTTCCTGATTTATCTCTTGTATTCCCACCTGGCTCATTTCAGTTTGGTTGTCCTCCGTGCCTTCACACTCTGTAAGGTCTATGTCAGGTAAAAGGTATGTTTAATTTTTTCCCCCTCATCTTCTAAAAGTTTATCCAGTCACATGACCCTGGGACACTGCAACTGTCATAAATCTGAGCCGGTTGCCAAATGCCTGAATTTTGAACACAGGGATGTTGCCATGCTGATAATTGTGAAAAACGGTCATGGCACTTTTTCGATACTGTTGTAACTTAGAACGGTCATTAAATGAATGGTTGTCCATTGAAGGGCTACCTGTATAAATCCGTATTTATTCCTAGAAACGAGAGTCTCTGAATAAAAAAAAACAGCCACAAGGAACACGACACAGGGAAGTGTCGTCTGGGCCGTGTTACAACTCTCCGTGCGATAAAGATGTCAGGATTGTGGTTTCTTGTGGCGCATACAGAGAAGATCCTGTTTCAGTTGGGTAGCAAAGTAATTAAAGCATGAAAAAAAAAGAAAGGAAGCAACATGATTTGAGCGTCTCTGGAGCCGCTGCTGCTGTGAGACTCCAGGGAGCCCACTTGAAAAATTGGAGGGAGGGGGGAGGAATTCTTCTAAGTTAATTAATTTGCATAGGAAGTGACATCGTGGAGGGAGGGGCTTCCTTCCTTCCTAACGTGGAACTCGTAGAAGACAGAAGAGCAACTACGGATGGTCTTGAGTTATGGCCACAATTGAGTCTACGTTTTCTGTTGCTAAGCAAGAGAGATGTTAAGTGAAATGCACCCCATTTTATGACCTCTCTGGCCACAGTTGTTAAGTGAACCACTGCAGCTCTTAAGTTAGTAACACGGTTGTTAAGTGAATCTGGCTTCCCCGTGGACTTTGCTTGTCGGAAGGTCTCAAAAGGGGATCATGTGACCGTGGGACACTGCGACCGTCATAAGTAGGAGTTGCTATCATGTTTTCCTGAAAATAAGACCCTGTCTTATATTTTTTTGAACCCCGAAATAAGCGCTTGGCCTTATTTTTGGGGCGGTCTTATTATTCTTGGGGCGCGTGGAGTAACACGGGGCTCCACTTGCCGTCTTACCTGATTTCCAGCTCTGTGTTTAAATATTTTCGGGGAGGGCTTATTTTTGGGGGGAGGTTTATTTTAGCACATGTGCTCAAAAGCCCAATTGGGCTTATCATCAGGGGAGGTCTTATTTTCGGGGAAACAGGGTAAGCATCTGAATTTTGATCAGGTGGCCACTGGGATGCTGCAACGGTCGTAAGTGTGAAAAGGGTCACAAGTCGCTTTTGTCAGTAGGTTGGTAACTTTGAATGGTCACTAAAAGAAGTGTTGTGAGTCCAGGATTACTTGTACAAAAGGAGTCCCTCTTTGGCTCCCATTTGGCATGGGTTGGGAAGAGAGGAAACATGGCAAAAATTGCTCTGCGCACCTGATGAGTCTTGTGTGATTTCAGGGATAAAAGGAAAGGAATTCTCCCGGCCCCCCATGGCAAACTTTGAACTTCTTATGGAGCGTGGAGGAAGCTCTGGGTTCCCACAACACACTGATGGGGGGAAGGAAGTACGGGGTGGGAGGGATGAGGGGCAGTTGAGGAAGCCCCCCCTCCCCCGTTAAGAAACACAGCATTAATGCATTAATTCTGCATGGTTGCCACTTCCTGGAAGGGGCTTCCTAGGGAGTGTCCCCAATCTGCCATTGGAGCCAAGAAGGAAGAGGGGAGGTTCCTTCAAGATAGAGTTGGGCTTCCAGATGCCCAGTGTGCCTGTGGAACTGCACCCCACTCAGTGATGGAGGAGAATTGGAGCAGAGATGCTGGGGCTCTGAGGGAGGGGGGTGGTGGAGAGGGAGAGCTGGTAGCAGCCCCTCTCCCAATACCTGGCCAGGGGCCTCCTGCCCTGTCAGACTAGAGAGGAGGACAAGGAGGCTGCCCAGGAGGGGAGAGTCCCAGGCACTGCAGCAGACGGAGAAAGTGCTCCTCCCCAGGTGCCCAGAGCAAAAGAGAGGGAGGAGAGGCAGAAGGAGGACCAGGCACACTCTCTCTTCTCTCTCTCTCACATCTATGTCTGTCTGTCTGCCTGTCTTCCAGCCTGCCTGCCTGCATATCCATCCATCCATCCATCCATCCATCCATCCATCCATCCATCCATCCATCCATCCATCATCTCTCTCTCTCTTTCCTGTCCCTTTCTATCTCTGTCTCTCTTTCATAGATAGATAGCTCTATTATCTCTTTCATCTATCTTTCTATCATCTTTCTCATGTTTCCTATAAATAGAGATTAAAGAAGATGTAGATAGATAGGTGATAGATAGATCTATACGGTATCTGGGTCTCCTGGGGATGAAAAAGAAGCCAGGCACAAGGGACCTGCTCTTTCTCAGGACAGAGAGCTGCCGGGCAGCACAGCAGACCCGTGCCTGGTCCAGCCCTCTTTTCAGCGGCCAGAGTCAGGCATCCAGTGCCGGGAAGCTCCCAGCCATCACTCCCTCAATTGGGGTCAGGGCTTGGCTGCTTTGATCACTGAGGTGGCAGGGGGGCGGGACTCTGGGGGTTCTCTGGGGCACCCCCAGCCTTTGGGAAGCCCCGGCCTCCTTTCCTCCTTCCTTCGTGCTTTCGGGCCTTCCTTTCTTAGCCAAGCGCTTCCTGGTCCACCTCCTGGCCTGCAGGTGGCCGGCAGTGACCAGAAGACCCCAAAAGGGGCGTGGCAACCCAGCCCCTTCCTTTGCAAAGGGCCAGAGCAGCCCTTGAGCAACACAGCCCCTCTGTCAGCTTTTCAAGCTGCATTTACTCTAGTGCTGACATAAGAAGGAGAAGCGGAGGCGTCTGGAAAGGGACGTTTGACTTTTCACCTACTTATTTTCCCTGGAGATAATATCCCCTAGGAGATGGGATGGGAGGGGGGAAATTCCTTTGAACTGGAGCAGGAGATTAGGGGTAGAGTGACTTGGAAGATGGCCAATGAGTGCAGGGGAGTGGGGAACGGAAAGGGAGGGTTTTAGGTCTGGAAGTCAGTGTTGGCTACGATGGAGTCAGGTTAGAATGTCGTGTTTAATAAATGGGAGTTTTTCATCAAAGACTTTGTTTGAAATGCAATTTATTTGAGACAACCTCGAAACCTGACACCCTCCCTCCCCTGCCTGGGCTCTTCAGCCTCAAGGACACATTGGTCGGATGTGGGCATTTTTTAAAAGGCTCTGAGATCTGGACATGCTTCAAGGACTGGCAAAGTGCCAGGGGCTCCCTGGCACGGGGACAGCAGCAGCAGCAGCAGCAGCAGAGAAGGACCAAGGACTGGAGGAAGAGTGGCATAGCTGTCTGCCCCTTGCTAGCAATGCCCTACGAATAGAAAAGTGGGGAGGGACTATTTATTTATTTACTTATATCCTGCCTTTATTATTTATACAAATAACTCAAGGCGGAGAACACCTTCCCCCTCCCATTACCCCCACAACAACAACCGTGTGAGGTGGGCTAGGGTGAGAGAAGGGGATTGGACCAAGGCCTAGTTCTAATCTCTTAGCCCTTAGCTATGAAAGCCGGCTGGGTGACTTTGGACCAATCACCAGGAGACGGTGAGTTCTAGTCCATCCTTGGGCATGAAAGCCAGTGCAGTGATTTGGGGCCAATCACCAGGAGACGGTGAGTTGTAGTTCTGCCTTAGGCATGAAAGCCGGCTGGGTGACTTTGGGTCAATCACCAGGAGACTGTGAATTCTAGTCCCGCTTTAGGCATGAAAACTGGCTATCTGGTGACCCGGGATCCCCGACTGAAGACCAGACAGCTGAGGAAATGGGTCACAGAGATAGAGGATTCACCTCAAAGCTTTGCAAGATGCACTTATGGGGACAGGCATCTAAACAGCACCCACCCCGTCTCTTTTTCTCCCCCACTCTGCCTTCCAGAAGCTCCTTCTCTACGTCCTGGTGATGTTCTGCAACCAGACTGCCCTGCACGAGGCTTTCGTTCTGCTCAACACTGATTTGATCTTAGCAGGGTTAAATAGATGAACATCAAATCGAGATGCTTTTGCCACGACCGCATGGCCGTTAACGCAATGGAAGGTCTGTTGGGCACCATATGGGCAATTTGCGTCACCGATTCAGTCGGAGAGGGGTGGAGGGTTTAATTTGGGGCCTGTGTGGCTTATTTTAAGACACCCGGCAGCCGTAAAAGGCTAAAGAGTCCTGGCTGGCAGCTCTGCCGGGCTCCGATCGTGGACTTAAATATTCCATCTGGTCCCCAAGAGGAGAGCAATTTCTCCTTTATCCAGCTATCATTAGACACGTCTATGAATATTGATTCCTACTCTGCGTTTTGACTCATGCTCTGGGTTTGTCTGTGAGCCATCCTTCCCGAGTGTCCTTGCTGGCTTGAAGGTTAAACTGTGCATTTAAGAATTAACCACAGCAAGGAATTCAAGGAACTTGCAACATTAAATCCTTGATTTGCCCCCATTTTAGGGGGGAACTGAGACTTGTGTCCAAAGCCTCATCGTAGCTCTGGGGACAAAAAAAAAATTTTCACCCAGTGTTTTTTAACCTTGGCAGCTTTAGGATCTGTGGACTTCAAGCCCCAGCATTCCCCACCTGGCAAAGCTTGGGGATTTGCGCAGACCACAGTTTGAAGCTGCAAAAGGAAGATGGAGACTGGGGCTCTGTATATTACAAAAAATAGCTAGAGGTTAAGAAAAGTAAAGGGGAAATATGGGTGCCAGCAGAAACATGGCTGAAATTAAGGCAAGAACCCCTGGGCTACTTCGGAAAAGGTTTCTGGCTAGGGATGTGCGACACTCTGAATTGCAAAGAGAAATGTTGCTTCAGAGGGGATCTGTGGGCCCGTAACACATCTGTCAACACCTGCTTCAAGCAGCTGCTGTAGCAGAAGGAGCGGCAGAAGCTGGGGGCAGAGTTAAAAGAGGAATCAGCCTCGCATCCCTACATAGCAACCTCCCCTGAATTCTGTTGACTGATCTGACTTCAAGCAGGTGCTGTGACTTGAGAAGATTCCTGCGCATATAGGATCTTTAGCAATACATCAATTTAATCGGATCTGGTCTTTCATGTCCATCCACCCACCCTCCCACCTACCCATCCACCCACCTACCCATCCATCCAGCCATCCAGCCATCCATCCATCCATCCAAGCTCTGCTGATTGGCCTGGGATCCTAATTGGATTGTTCCATTCTGGTTACTGGATTAAAGAGAAGATAGCACCTCCACCCCTTTGCATTCTGGTTCTTAACTTGCCAATTTCCATTCATTTTTAATATTTTGTATTTTTGTTTTTACAAAGTTGTAAGCCACCTAGAGTTGCCTGACAATGGGGTGGGCAGGATACAAATGTAATAGATAGATAGATAGATAGATAGATAGATAGATAGATAGATAGATAGAGAGATAGATAGATGAGAGATGGACAGATATAAACAGATGTTTGATAATTGATAGATATAGATAGAAAGATAGATGATAGATAGAAAGATAGATGATAGATTGATGATATAGAGATAGATATAGATAGGTAAGTAAATAGGAGAGAGAGAGAGAGAGAGAGAGAGAGAGAGAGAACGAGAACTAAAACAATACATATGTGATACAATTAAGATATGAATTGTTCAGCTGTCTCAGTAGATGAATTCTCCAGACATTCAGAATAGGAATGTTCACGTTTTTGTGCTTTTAATCAAATAAAATATTCAAAGAAAGCTGTGCACCAGTAAGAACTTCCAAATTGCCCCCCCCTCCCCGTGGGGCTGGTAGCTGCCAGTCTTGAGAAGTAAAAAACACAAGAGGAGGACTTGAGTGAAAAAAGGATGATCAGAAGGAGAGAAAAAACAGCCCGAGTCTTATCCAAATTTAATTTAAGATGGCAGGAGATCCTGGGGAAGAGCCGGAGAGGGAAGATCACAGTTCTTCAACCAAGTCGCCAGCATAGATGCGACTCAGGGATGAAATCCAGCAGGTTCTGAAAGGTTCTGGAGAACCGGTAGTGGAAATTTTGAGTAGTTCGGAGAACCGGCAAATACCACCTCTGGCTGGCCCCAGAGTGGGGAGGGAATGGGGATTTTGCAATATCCTTCCCCTGGAGTGGGGAGGGAATGGGGATTTTGCAATATCCTTCCCCTGGAGTGGGGAGGGAATGGGGATTTTGCAGTATCCTTCCCCTGCCATGCCCACCAAGCCACGCCCACAGAACTGGCAGGGAAAAATTTTGAATTTCACCCCTGATGCGGCTGTTATATCAAAAAGAACGAATCCGAAAACCCAACCACAAAAGAGACGAAGTGAACAGCCGCAGATCTAGGCTCAAGGCTCCTGGAACACCCGCTGATAAGAGGGGAGGGGGAGAGCAAGGCCGAGGACGTCTGATGGCGAGAGAGGTGTGATGCCACCCAATAGTCCTATCCCAGCGCCTAATTACTTGAGCAAGAGGGCAAAATGTTCTCATCTAGGGTGTTAAATGTTGCAGACAACTCTGGCAGCACCAGGACTGACGATCCATGCTCTGCTTTCCTCCACCAGCCAATCGCCACCAATGCAGAATAACAGAGGTGGAAGGGACCCTGGAGGTCTTCTAGTCCAACCCCCTGTTCAAACAGGAGACCCTAGACCATTTCAGACTAAGGGCTGTCTAGTCTCTCTCTCTTTCTCTTCCAAGGCAGGGCCAGCCCAGCAAAATGCCCTCCTCCCCCCGCTCCAAAAAAACCCCCCCATGATTGAAATGGGCCAGAGAAATTCTTGACTAACAGTAAGGAACTTTTGAGTGCAACTAGGTCAATCATCTTAGTCAAAAATGGAAGAGAAGATCGTGGATGGAAAGAAGCAGAAGTGGAAGGGAGCGAAGATGCTGGGCATGTCTTCCAGGGTCTGGAAAAAAATACCTGCTTTAAGCGAAACTGCCTATTTAAGAATGCCACAAAAAATGGAAGAAAAAACCCATAAAGGAAAGAATGAAAATGATCCAGATACTATAGGGAGCTTTGAAAGTTATTTTGGCTACCACTTCATGAAAGAAAGAGATGAAAGAAAGAAAGGAAGGAAGGAAGGAAGAAAGGAAGGAAGTAGGAAAAGAAAGGGAAAGAAGGAAGGAAGGAAGAGAAGGAAAGGAAAACAAAAAAGAAACAGAAAGAAACAAGATAATAAGGAGAAAGATTGACAGAGAAAGGAAAGAAGGAAGGAAGGAAAGGAAGAGAGAGAAAGAAAGAAATAAAGAGAAAGAAAGAAAGAAAGAAAGAAAGAAAGAAAGAAAGAAAGAAAGAAAGAAAGAAAGAAAGAAAGAACCTGGAGGAGCAGAAAAAGGCATGTCTGTATGTGGATGTCTTTGTAAGGAGAAGGAAGTGACACCACAACCCAACCCCCTTGTCTCCCAGAAGCCACATCCACACTTCACAGGCAGCCCTCTTAGATGCTGCTGCAAAGAAAGGGGAACTTTCCCTGCCCTTTTCCTCCCTCTGGAGACATTTACAGACCCTTTCCGCCTCCTTCTCACCCTCCATGGCTGTGGGGGTGTTGGGGGTGCTGAAAATACCTGCAATAAGTGACCTAGGCACTGCATACAGAATTATACGTAGTAATGTCTTACCTGTAAATAACTTTTTCTGTTTTAATTGCAATAATACGCCCGCAAACAACCACTTTAAATTCAGTGTAAACCGTTCTAAACTTGACTGTAAAAATATGATTTCTGTAATAGAGTTGTCAAAGTCTGGAATGCCCCGCCTGATTCAGTTGTCTCAGCTACAAATTTTCACAGTTTCAGTCACAAATGGACTTCCGTGGACCTCACTTCATACTTAAGGGGTCAGTAGAGGGGGGCGTGCATAAGTGCACTAACCTGCCTAGCGTCCCTGTCACTGTATTTCCCCCCCCTTTTACTCTTGTTCTCCTTTTTGTTTGACAAATTCCAATAAATAAAATAAATAAAAAGTAAAATAGCTCCAGAGATGGACCAGCTAGAGAGGCCATGTCATCCTGGGGCCTTTTCAGGACTTTGTCTCAATCACAAATGGAAGAAGGACGAGGGGTCCCTTGGCCAAGCAGTTCACACAGCATGGGGGAGTCAGTGGAGCCCAAAGAAGGGGACTAAACGTAATCCTCTTTAGGTTGGCTGGCTGTCAGTTGGTTAACTAACCCCCATAGAAGAGAATATTTGTACCTCAGGGTTGAACTGTGAGGTCCTTGGTGCTCTCTGAGCTTGGTGGTTTTCTTGCAGACATTTCATGACCCAACTAGGAAACACCATCAGTGCTAGAAGGGAATGGGGTTTGTGTGGAGGAGGAGAAGGTCTATGGGGGTTCCTTGGTGCTCTCTGAGCTTGGTTGTTTTATGGCAGGCATGGAGTTTGTTCCCTTTCAAATACAAGTAGCTTGCCCTGCCAGTTGTTGTTGGGGGTGTGAATGTTTCCTTGATTGTGCTATTATTCTCCGCTTAAATGTTTGTCTGCTTGATTGTTTGTCTCCTTAGTAGTTCCTTGATTAGGGTATTCTTTTCTGCCTCATTGTTTGTCTGGAGTTAATCCCTGCTTATCTGGGTGTTTGTTGCTGACAAGGAGATTTTCTGCTCTTTTTGTTTCCTTTTTTAGCTTGTTATTGTTTCCTTTGAACAGTGTGTACATGTGGATTATCTCTGTGTGCCTGCTGATGGTTGATTTGTCAGAGTGCCAGCCAGGCTTCCAGGCATTCAGGATTTAGCTTGGTCTAGGACGCTCAGAGTTTCCAGGTGAAACTATGAATGAATCTATCTGCATGTGCAATTAAGGAGTTTTCATTGTGTCTTCTGACATCTATTTGGTGTTCACCCAATTTAATTAACCGAGTCTTAGAATTTATACAACACACTGCATTCTCCATGACTTCCTGGGTGAAGGGAACCTGTGTCTGGGTGCATACATGTGTATTGGAAATGGTGAAATCAATTTATTTTAAATGCGGGAGCAGTGTTATAATTATATGAAGAATAATTCTAGCACGTGCACAGAATTTAATACCTTTGAATCCATGTAATTCTAATCCAGCCTCCAACCTTTTTGTGCTTCTACCTAAATTCGAGTTTATTCAAACTCTGGAAATTTTCCATCACTTTGAATTTGTTTGGATTCTTGCAGAATCAAGCTGGCAGCTTAAGTGCAAATGATCCAGCTTGAGGATAGCTTTCCACATCTCAGCTCTTACTTCAAAATCCCCGGTGCCTTGATAAACACTCATATTCCTAACTCCTCTGGTTATCTGCCACGCATCTCGTGGGGAGGACGGGAGGGCAGGTGGGGGCCTCCAGGCTGTCGAAGGAGCCACGCTGGTTGGCACCAGCTTTTATGGAGAAGCTGATGTAGCAAGTGGAACCTGACAACTGAGCAAAATGAGAACAATGCTTGGGGGAAAACACACAAGGATGTTGTCATCTCTCTTTTGCCCAGGGACACACACACGGCAAGAGTCTCTGGATAAACACCCCCTGTCACTGCAATTAAAGCTGACTTGAATACGGAAGAATTATGCCGAATGCAAATACTAGAAGGCACTCCGAAAACCCTTTTTGCAATTTGTAGACTTTCTTCGCTTTTCAAAACAGAGAGGAAGCTGGTCAGAGGGAGATGTGCCTTGGAAATAAACTCCCTTTTGATGACTCTGTAATTACCGTATGTGGGGTAGATTGGATAGTTCTGTGCATTTACTGGCCGGATGCCCTTCCTGACGCCTATGCAGAGTTCGCAGCAGATATTTTCTCATTGTGTCCTGATAGAGAAACATCTGCCGCTACCTAGGATTGAACTCTCAACCTTCCGAGTGGGAGGTGAGCATCTTCACCACTAGGCCACCACGAGGCTTGGAGATCCACCCTGGAGGAACAAGAGGGAATTTTCTGACAGTGAAAACAATAAAAGGACGGAATGCTTTGCCTCCAGAAGTTGTGGCTGTTCCATCACTGGAGGCTTTTAAGAAGAGATCGGACAGCCACTTGTCTGGAATGGGATATGGAATGGGTGTCAAACTTGATTTCATTGAGGGCTGCATCAGGGTTGTGTTTGACCTTGGGAGGGGGCTGGGGGGGGGCATGGCCAGGGTGGGTGTGGCCAGCTCGACGTCACTCATGTCAGGGGGGCCTGTGGTGGCCCAAGCGCTCTGCCAGCCAAAACGGCCCCCCAAGCTCCATTTTCAGCTGCCACGGCCTCCTGCAACCCTCTGCCATGGCCCACCCAAGCTCTGTTTTCGCTGGCAGAGGCACCGTGGGCTGTTTCTAGGGTGGCCCTGCAGGCCAGATCTAAGCACCCGGTGGGCCGGATTAGGCCCGCGGGCCTTGAGTTTGACACCTTTGGTAAAGGGTCTCCTCCTTGAGCAAGAGGCTGGACTAGAAGACCTCTGAGGTCCCTTCCAACTCTGTTATTCTGTATTTTTGGATGTGGTGTCTTTTGTGCATACAGCCAGTGTTCTGCTAACGATGGATGCCGATTCCCACAGCCAGCCAGGTGCAGAACAGGGCAAAGTCAATCCTTATTTCTGTCCTCTCCTCTTTTATTTAATGGTTAGCTTACATGTAAAAGATGGAAGAATGAAGCAGGCGGATCCTGTGTCCTGAAAGCCGTATCTGAGGCCACCTGCATATGTGGATCATGTTTGGTCTGGATGCTGCTGCGAGCGGCTTAAGAGGCAGCCCAATAAACACCTTGAATTCCAGGAAATAAATCAAAATATTCACTGCAGGAAAATGGATGGCGTGCAGCTGACCCTGCTTCTTTCTTTCTCCACTTTTCTGTAAATTAAGCGCACGGGGCCCTGGATCTTGCAGACAACTGCACGGCCCATTTAACCAAGTCTCGATCTCATGGTCTCACTTCTGCCTTTCCGGCAGGTAACAACACATGACCTATACGAAAGCTTTATCGAATTTCCTCTGACTTTTAAGGTTTTATGTTCTGCCTTTTGTTGTGCAGACAGGCGCTCAGAGTTGCTTTGGATAATGAGATGGATGGCATGTAAATTTAATTAATAAATAAAGGAAAGACCAATAGAAGAGGATATTTGTAGCTCAGAGGAGGAGGAGGAAGAGGAGAAGAAGTGTGGAGTCTTTGGTGCTCTCTGAGCGTGGTTATTTTCTTGCAAATACTTCATTCCCAAACTAGGGGAATGCTACCGGTAGAAGAGAGTGGAGAAGAGAATATCTCTGTTTAGATACTACTGGTTTGGTACCTTAGGATTTGTCGAGTCTGGAGAGAGAAGCCTGGGGGGGTGGGGGGGGGCTGACAGGCCAGAGACTTTTTAGAAATGGTGAGCAGAACGGATCTGTTTCAATTTCAAGGAAGCCTATTTTGGTTGGACATCAGATAGAAGTTCCTAGTGGTAAGAGCTGTTCACCAAGGGAAGGGACTGATGCTAAAACTCCTTTGCTGGAAGCCAGATCTATGGTTCTACTTGGCTGCCTCTGGAGGCATCTGCTGGGAGGTTGGGGGGCTTCCTGGTGCAGTTGGGTGGCCACTGTGAGAACAGGCTGATGGGTATGGTGGTCCATCAGGCACAGCTTTGGTTCCCGTAGTTAGTCACAATCAGAGCATGCAAAGGCTCCTGTCTGTGCATCAATCCTCATTTATTGCTGGCTCATTGTAGGGATCACTGCCAATTAATATGCTCTGTTAACATCATATTAGCACATATTAACAGTCTTTTTCCTGCCTCCCCTCTGAGAAAGCCAATCAGGGAATAATTTGCAGATTATAATCACATCTCACTCTGGCCATGAATCTCTCCATTCACCCAGACAGAGATGCTGGTTGTCTTCCAAATGGTGATTTGATGTGATGTGGGCTTTCCTTGGTCTTTGGCCTCTTGGTCGCCTCAATTTCAGACCTCTCTTAGTTTTTGATGAGCTTCTATCGAAATGCTTGCCATGGGGACCTGAAGTGGTCCAAATACGCTCTTTAGTTGACGGGGCTCAGAGTTGTCTAAATCTACACCACCATCTCTCCACCAGGAGTTTTATTCCAGTTGCCACGATATAAAAAGACTCCAGAGAAGTCTTTTTGAGACTAGAAAAGTTGAGACTCTCGAAAGAGTGCAGAGAAGAGGAACAAGAATGGTTAGGAGCTGGAGGCTAAGACCTATGAAGAACAGTTGTGGGAATGGGGTATGTCTAGTCTAGTGAAAAGAAGGGCTAGGGGTGACATGATACATGATAGGAGCCTTGGTAGTACAGTGGTTTAATGCACCCTGTTATTAACACAGCTGCCTGCAATTTCTGCAGGTTCGAATCTTACCAGGCTCAAGGTTGACTCAGCCTTCCATCCTTTCTAAGGTAGGTGAAATGAGGACCCAGTTTGTGGGGGCAATAAGCTGACTTTGTATAAATATACAAAAGGATGAAGGCTATTGCTTAAAGCATTGTAAGCCGCCCTGAGTCTCCGGAGAAGGGTGGCATATAAATCAAATTAAAAAAAAAATATATCAGTGTTCTGATATCTCAGGGGTTGCCCCAAAGAAGAGGGAGTCAAGCTATTCTCCAGAGCCCCTGAAGGCAGGACAAGAAGCAACGGATGGAAACTAAGGAGAGAAGCAACCTGAAACTGAGGAGAAACTTCCTAACAGTGAGGACAATTAACCTTACCTTCAGAAGTTGTGAGTCCTCCATCACTGGAGGCTTTCAAGAAGAGACTGGATAGCCATTTGTTTGAAAGGGTCTAAGATAACTTGGGCTGGCCAACTCGCCGTAGGATAACTTAACATCAGGTAACTGTCCTTTTTTTCCATCACTGTTTCTTTCACCTTATTTTAATTATTGTCATTCACATTTGAAATTAAAATAAGATCAAAGAAACAGTGGCGGATAACAATACAATTATCTTGCACTGAGTTATTCTGCATTGAATTGTCCCCTGGCAAGTTAGCCACGATGAATTGTCCCACGGTGAGTTGATTGGGGTGAGTCGACTGTGGGGAGTCGGCCATTAGCACGTTGTCCCGTTCCATGTCTGAAATGTTACAGGGTCCCCTACTCGAGCATGGGGTTGGACTAGAAGACCTCCAAGGTCCCTTCCAACTCTTGTTATTCAGTCATTCTGATTCTGCTTTCTGCTGAATGATCTAGAATTGAGAATGAGGAAGATGTAGAAGTTGCCTCCTCCTCCGTCAGGGTTTCCAAACTTCAAATGCCAGAATTAACTTGACTTAAATGCCGGCTGGGGAATTCTGGGAGTTGAAGTCCATAGGCCAAGGTTGGGAAGGCCTGTCTTCTCCTGCCAAGGGAGCCACTCAGTTGGTGCTGTGGCTGCCTCGCGGAGTTTCCTCAGATCTTCCTTATTCCTCTTTGAGGACTAAATGTGGCACTTTCCATATGCAAAACATATGCTCCCCCCCGACACTGAATTATGTCCCGTTCCCATGCGGCACAAAGCCCCATGTGCAGAAGGCTGACACCTCTCCGCTTGCTCATTAATCTTTTGCCTTGTAACTTGCCACCAAATGGTAATTATTTATGCAGCAGAAGGGGGAAATTATTAAATATATGGTGAGCGATCGTGCCATCTGTGATTCATTTGTTTAAATTAAACGCCGGCGAGGGCTGGTTTTGTCTTGGCCCCACGCACGTCTTGGTTGCAGACCGCAGGGAATGCGGCCGCCTGCTCGCTGGTGCAGCCCTCACAGAGTCCACCCTCCTGGGAATTTGGGAACCCTTTAAGTTAGGGGTCTCCAACCTTGGCAACTTTAAGCCTGGCGGACTTCAACTCCCAGAATTCCCCAGCCAGCGTTGAAGTCCGCCAGGCTTAAAGTTGCCAAGGTTGGAGAGCCCTGCTTTAAGTTGAACACCTTGGCTGGGGTCACCTGGGTAAAACATCATGCATGGTCTGGATGCCGCTGGGGGGCAGCATAAGAGGCAGCCTGATAAACACAAATTGGCTTAATAGTAGTAACTACGAGACGTATCTTGGGAGTCTTAGTAGACAATCACTTAAATATGAGCCGGCAGTGTGCGGCAGCTACCAGAAAAGCCAACACAATTGTAAGCTGCGTTAACAGAGCGACAAATTCAATTGCAACGCAGTCAAGATCAGGACATCTCCAGCTTTTAATCAAGGGTGTGGGTGTGTGTGTTGGTGTGTGGAAGAAGGAAGGAAGAAGCCCTCCGGTTGTATCTCATGGGCTTCCACCTGAAAACCTTGGCCTGGCTGTGCTCTGCCTGCTGGGTGATGCCTGGCATCTTAGCGGGCATCTTAGTGGGCAACCACCAGCCTAGCCTTCAGCTCCCTTTACCTATCTAACATGGTTGTCCCCAAAGGTGCTTTTTCAAAGGGCAACTGGACTTTGTTTTGCCTTGAAGACATTTTGCTTCTCATCCAAGAAGCTTCTTCAGTTCTGAAGATTGTTAGGAAATGATAATTACCTAACTTGTTGGGTTGGCAATATATAAACCCTCAATATAGCTTTAAGACTGTATTGCATCATGCTGTGTCCTGATTGGCTAGCTCTGTAGCCAATGTCCTTAAGTAGGAGCTTGAAACATGGTTTGTTGCTCTTTGCTGATCATTATTGCTCTGTGCTGATCTTTACTGCTCTTTGCTGTGTTTGCTACTGTTTGCAACTGTTTATTGTGTATGACTACGACAACTGGTAAGAAGACTTAGTTATTGGAATATCCTTGGATTATTGTTTTACTATCTACTGCTTTATCTGTGTATGACCTGGATTGGTTATTGGACTGTGCCTTATTTCTATTTTTCTTGGAGTAAACACAACTCAGTGTACCTGTGTGTTGGCTGTGATTATTCGCAACTGCTCTCAGTCGCTTTCATGTGCATACCCTTGCTACTCTAGGGTTGCTCTGCAAATTCCTTAACAAAGATGCTCGATCATCCAGGTCAGGGTTGTCTCAAAGATGCTTTCCCAAAAGGCACCTGGACTTTCCTGATTTCTTTTTCCTTTGGAAAATGTTTCACTTCTCATCGAGGAAGCTCCTCCAGTTCTTCAGGAGCTCCTTGGGTGAGAAGCGAAATGTTTTCAAGGGGAAAAAAACCTTTGGGGCAGGAAGGATGGCTCAGAGTTGACCAAAACTTCGGGAAGAAGAAAGTGATGCAGACCGGAATCTGCCCCCTCCCCCCCAGATCCTGTGTCAAAATAAAAACTGGGCTGAGGGCCTCCCAAAGGAGGTCCCTGGAGATTCTCCCTCATCCAGATCATCCCAAAGGAGCTTTTTCCAAAAGATAACTGGCCTTTATGGGGTTTTTTCCCTTGAAGACGTTTCGCTTCTCATCCAAGGAGCTTCTTCGGAGCTGAAGAACTGGGGAAGCTCCTTTGATGAGAAGCGAAACATTTTCAAAAGGGAAAAAAATCAAGAAAGTCCAGATGCCTTTTGGGAAAGCACCTTTGAGACAAGACCTACCGGGATGGTCAAGAGCCTCCATAGGTACTTTTCCTGGTCTGACTGCCAAGGGGGGCCAGGGGAGCCCAGTTCTGCAGAACGGGAGGCCTGGAGTTGTCCACTTCTGTTTCTCTCGGAGGGTGGAGAAGAGCCTGGGCTAAGGGGGTTCCCGTCCATGGCGGAGGAGCTGCCTAGCTGCCAGCCTCTCTTTGCCATCCCCTCCCGGCACAAGGAACCCAACTCCACCGAGGACACCTCAGCACTCGTCTTCTGCCTTTGCTGCGTCCTTCACCACCTTCAGCGCTGCTCTCCTGACGTCCTTTGGTGGAGCTGGACAGGGAACAAGCAGGATGTCTACAAGGCACCAGGCTGGAAAGCGGGAGACAATGAGTTCTAGTCCCACCTTAACTATGAAAGCCGGCTGGGTGACTTTGGGCCAATCACCAGGAGACGGTGAGTTCTAGTCCTGTCTTAACCATGAAAGCCGGCTGGGTGACTTTGGGCCAATCACTCTCTATCAGTCCAGCCCACCTCACAGGGTTGTTGTTGTTAGGAAAACAAGAGAAAGAAGGGGCATTAGGTATGTCCTGCACTTTGAGTTACTTATAAAAATGAACAAAGGTAGGATAAAAAAAAAAAGAGATTTAAGAATCTTTAAGGACTGCTGTGTGTGTGTGTGTGTGTGTTTGTGTGTCTTCACGTGCCTTGAAGGGCAAGGGTGCAGGAGGCAGGGGAGGACATAGCCGGGGGCCCAGGAAGTCGCGGGAGGGGTCCCTGGAGAGGAGAGCAAAGAATGGGGGCCATTCATTCATAACGTGAGAAGCAGCTCCTGTGTCTCTGGCCAAGGAGGAAACTGACCAGCCGTGGAGAGCCGCACAAAGAAGCCCCTTCAGAAGGAGACAGACCAGCCCCCCTCCTCTTCAAGCAGGAACAACAACACTACAGTTGTGACAGTGTTTTCTAGAGTTGTCGAATCAACAGTAAGAAGGGCAAGCTTCTACAAGACACAACCGATCTTGCAATATGATCGATGAAATGATGTGGTGTATATTTTGCCTCAAATCTTTATAAGGTCTCCTGCTTGAGCAGGAGGTTGGACTAGAAGACCTCCAAGGTCCCTTCCAGCTCTATTCTGATGGATAGATCTCTGTTCCCTAACCAAAGGACCCGAATGCCCTTCCCCTTCTCCCAGGCAGACTTCAAGCCTCCTCAGCATCTCCCGAGTTAGTGGCCTTCGCTCCTTGTCCGGCATTGTCTGACGGCAGCCTCCGGGTGGGCCCAACCTGCTGGCCTTTCACCCATTCTGTTATGAAAAGTTTGTGAGGTAAGCCAGGTTGGATCCTGGGTCCTCAGCCTGCTTGGGCTCCTGTAGAAGGACGACTGGGCCTCCTTTTGTCTGGGATGGTACAAAACTACCTGGTCGAGCAGGGGGTTAGACTAGAACAGGGGTCTAGAAATTTGCTGGGTTTTGCCCCATTATCTTGGAGGGGAGGGTCCTCCTAGGCCTTGGGATGGGTGGTTTGTTTATAATTCCAATCAATCAATCAATCAATCAATCAATCAATCAATCAATCATAATAGAGCTGGGAGGGACTTTGGAGGTCTTCTAGTCCAGCCCCATGGTCAAGTAGGGCACCCCATACCATTCCAGACAAGTGATTGTCCCGTCCCTTCTTAAAAACCTCCGGTGTTGTTGGAGCACCCACGAAGTTGAAGGCAAGTTCTTCCATTGGTTAATTGTTCTGACTGTCAGGAAGTTTCTCCTTAATTCCAGGTTGCTTCTCTCCTTGATTAGTTTCCATCCATTGTTTCTTGTCCTGCCTTCAGGGGCTTTGGAGAACAGGTGGCCCCCTTCTTCTTTCTTTAGAGTAGCCGAACCCAAATCCTGCAGCCGTTTCTTCATGTTTTAGTCTCCAGGCCTTTGATCATCTTAGTTGCTCTTCTTTGCACTTTTTCCAAAGTCTCTTCCAAAGTTTTTTTCCCGGAGTCTCTTCCTTTTGCTTTGGTGCAACTGTTCCCATTTTTTCCGCTGCCCAAAGCCCAGGAAACAGCGTCATTGCCTTGAAAGTCAAGCAGTGTTAAATAAATGGAGTCAGCAAGTAATCAATCCCCATTTTTAATCGAGAGTTCTCAGGATCCCCTGAGTTTCCTCCCGATAGAAAATCCTCTTGCAATTCTTTGGAACCGGCCAGTTCCTTTGATCCTGGGGGTTGGGGAGGATGTTAGATCTGGCTGGAAACCATTACGGATGGGAGAGAAATGTGAGTCGAGCAAAGTTTTATTTGGATTCACTCAATTTGTGCTGCTTGACACTCGGTGAGCCTGTGTGCTGATGGATTCGACCCCTCTAGAATTGGGGAAGGGGAGGGCGAGCGAAAAATGCATGTGCCAAACTCTGCCTGCAAAGCTGGGTTATATTAGAGAATTAATCCGTGCAGGATGGTGCATACCGGAGAAAGTTAATGCAAAAATTAATACAAATGAGATCTTTTCCCAAACTCATGAGCTGATCAGAAAGCAGGCTAAAAGAAATAGGGGGGCAGGAAGAGAAACCAAGGCATCCGTGACTGGTCAGCCCCTCTGACAGTACAGATAATCCTCGACTTACAACAGTTCGTTTAGTGACCGTTTGAAGTTACAACAGCCATGAAAAAAGTTTCAGGTTAACAGAGTTCGAAGGGACCTTGTAGGTCATCTAGTCCAATCCCCCCCCCACCCAAGCAGGAGATCCTACACCATTTCTGACAGATGGCAGCCCAGTCTCTTCTTGAAAGCCTCCAGGGATGAAGCTCCCACAACTTCCGGAGCCAACTTCTGTTCCATGGGTTGATCGTTCTCACTGTCAGGAAAATTCTTCCTTATTTCCAGGTTGAATCTCTCCTTGGTCAGTTTCCATCCATTATTCCTTGCCTGGACTTCAGGTGCTTTGGAAAACAGCTTGACCCCCTCCTCTCTGTGGGAGCCCCTCAAGTATTGGAACAATTGCTATCCTGTCTCCCCTGGTCCTTCTCTTCTCTAGACTAGCCATGCCCAGTTCCTGCAACCGTCCTTCATATGTTTGAGCCTCCATTCCCCTAATCATCCTGGTTGCTCTTCTCTGCACTCTTTCTAGAGTCTCAATCTCTTTTTAATAGTATGGTGACCAAAATTGGATACGGTACTCTAGGTGTATAAGTGACTTATGACCATTTTTCACAGTTACAACCTTTGAAGCATGATCATGTGATAAAAATTCAGATGCTTGGTAAGTGGCTCACATTTATGAGTGTTGCTGTGTCCCAAGGTCACGTGATCGCCGTTTCTGACAAGCAAAGTCAACGGGGAAAGCAGATTCATTTAACAACTGAGTTACTAACTTATCAACTGCAGTAATTCACTTAACAACGGTGGCAAGGAAGGTTGCAGAATTGGACAACTTAACAAATGTCTCACTTAACAACATCAATTTTGGGCTCAATTATGGTCGTAAGTTGAGGACTTCCTGTACAGATAGTCCTCGACTTACAACAATTTGTTTAGTGACCGTTTGAAGTTAACACAGCCCTGAAAAAGGCAACCGCTTGGCAACTGCCCCGTACTTATGACGGTTGCAGTGTCCCGTGGGTCACGTGATCCTCTTTTGTTACCTCCTGACCAGCAAAGTCAAAGACACACAACTGTTGCACAACAGCTGACAATGGCCCCAGCTGCACTGGCTTAGAAAGTAAGGAAGCCCCATTCCCATGTGGCCATCTCAAGGAACATGGCCACTTACCAACCAGATCACGTGCCTGCTCTTAGGCCTGGGGCTGGGGCTGGTGTGTTTGCTTTCTGGCATGCCAGCTTTTGCAGAACCCCTCCAGTATCCCACATCTGGCTGCATCTGCTCTTGAACCCCCACGGTTACTCCAACGCCTCTGGGCCAGGCTAACCTTTAAAAATCCCCCTCTTCGAAGCTCCTGGCCGGGCCTGAAATTAAAATTAAATTAAAAGGCAGTGGAGAGCAACGGTCACTCCTCACTCCCAAGTAGAAACAATCGTGGGAGCTTTATTATAAGGGCTGTTTTGGATTTATAGTTGTGCTGTGCAACTGTCTGTTGTGCCATGCAATCATGTGTTACTCTTCTGGGCTGCTCTTATCACAGCTTATCATTTACACGGTAGTTTTAATCTGCAAAGTCATCTGCTGCCAACTCGCCTCCCACTCCGGGTGGGAGGGCAGCCTGGAAACTGAAGGCCGAGGAAAGGATGGAACAGGTAGGATGGTGGGGAGGGAGGCCGAGGGGTGCAGCCAGCAAGACCCTCAAGCCTTCAGAAACACACCCAATGCTTTGAAACACAGCCACGACATGCGGGGGAATTCACTGGAAAAAGCAATTATGCTCGCAAGAGTGAGCGGTAAAAGGAAACCAGGCCCCCAAAGAACACAGCGGCTGGAGACCCTCAGAGCGGACCCCAGCCAGAGCAGAGAAGGACTCAAAGAAGCAGGACAAGATCGGGAGATGCGGAGGGACCTGGCCTGTGGAATCGCCAAGAGCTGGATACGACTGAATGGATAACATCATCATCATTATTTTGGGGAAGGGGCAATGATAAAAGTGGGGGGAAAGACTAGGGGAAGGGTCCTCGGATTCTACAGCAGCAGACAGGAAAACCTGATTCTCCCTGGTGAAGTTGTCGGTCTTTAGGAAGTCTTACGCCTGTCCTAGAGAAGAGAAGAGTTTTTTAAGGGCATTTTTTGGGGCGGGGTGTGTTTATTTATTTTTTAATTTATTTCTCATATTGAAGAATGATCTCTCTCACAGAGGGATTCTGAGCAGTGTGCAAGACAATGTTCAAAGCATAAAAACAGCACTGATGATTGCCCCAAAGGTGCTTCCCAAAAGCCAACTCAACTTCCTCGGCTTTTTTCCTTGAAGACATTTCGCTTCTCATCCAACTGAAGCTTCTTCAGTTCTCTTGAGAATTTAGCACTGATGATGTGACACAATTAGGTCACGAAACGTCTGCAAGAAAAATCCCCGAGCTCAGAGAGCACCAACGACCCTCCTCCTCCTCCTCCTCCTCTCCACAAACCCTTCTCCTTTCTAGCACTGATGATGTTACCTAGTTTGGGTCATGAAACGCTTGCAAGAAAACCACCCAGCACCAAGGACCCCACAGTTTAACCCTCAGCTACAAACATTTTCCTTTATTGTTAAATATGGGACGTAAACTTGAAAAGAGCCAAGTTAAGGGCCTGTAAAGCAAAGTCTGTGTTCTCCAAGGAGCGTATTCCTGGGGGTCCAGGATTTGGACCCTCCGCTGAACGTCTGGCAAAACGAGCCAAGGGGGAGGGGGCCTGGGGGTGCAGAGGGTCTGCGGGAGGAGAGGCTGCAGGGGGTTGTGGCTGCAGCACCGCCTCCCCCCCCCCAGGATGTGAGCAATCCAGAAGTCAATTAGCCAAGCAGGCTGCCTCTTAGGGCAAAAGGAGGCCGCCCTGCCCAAGGCCAAGTGCACAAAGGCCCCCTTGAAGCCCACTCCAGAAACCCAACCCCCTCGAAAGCTTCTTGACTTCCCGCTCTTCAAACCGTGGCCCTCCTTGCGTGCAAAGTGGCAGCAGAAGAGGAAGCAGTTCACGGGTTCAAGAGCCTGGGGGGAAGGTTTAGATAGGGCAACACTCTGGGCGGCATTGAAAGGATAACAGGAAAAACAGAGTTGGGAGGAAACCCTGGAGGTCTTCTAGTCCAACCCCTTGCTCGAGCAGGAGACCCTCTACCGTTTCAGACAAGTCTCTTTTCTTCTCACAACTTCTGGAGGCAAGCCGTTCCACGGATTAATTAACAGAATAACAGAGCTGAAAAGGACCTTAGAGGTCTTCTAGTCTAACCCCTCCTGATTAAGCAAGAGACCTTATAACCGTGATGGTGAATCTTTTCTGGACCGAGGGCCCAAAGCATGCGCCCAACCCCCCAAAATGCAATGCACACGGGGACCCCCACATGCACCCTGCCCCCCTTGCATGCGTGCGCCATCCCACATGTGTGCCCCCCCATGCATGTGCGTGCGCTCCCCGCCCCTTGGCCTCCACCCATGTGTGGCGGAGACCTGACAACCGGGTGCCCACAGAGGGGACTCTGTGCCATAAGTTCGCCATCACGGCCCTATAGCATTTCAGACAAATCCCAGTCCCTTCTTAAAAATCTCCAGTGATGGAGCCCCCACAAGCCATTCCTCTGATTAATTAACAAAATAACAGAATTGGAAGGGACCTTGGAGGTCTTCTAGTCCAGCCCCTACCGAAGCAGGTGACCTTGTACCATTTTGGACAAATGGCCATCAAATCTCTTCTTAAAAATCTCCAGTGATGGAGCAGCCATCCCTTCTGGAAGGAAGCCTTTCTACTGATTCATTGTTCTCACCATCAGGAAATTTCTCCTTACTTCTAAGTTGGTTGTCAGGCTAAGCCCAAGAACAACATGGAACAATTCAGCCACAGTTCCCTTCTATTACCTGCTTACATCCTATACAGATAGTCCCCAAGTTATGGCCACAATTGAGGCCAGAATTTCCATGGTTAAACAAAGCATTGTTCAGTGAGCTGTTCCTGATTTTACGACTTTTTTGTCATGGTTGTTAAGCGAATCACAGGGTCGTTAAGCAAATCTAGTTTCCTCATTGACTTTGCTTGTCGGAAGCCGGTTGGGCAAATTGCAAATGTTGATCACGTGACCCTGGGATGCTGTAACGAAGTCAATCGGTAAGTACCTGGATTTTGATCACGTGACTTTGGGGATGGTAGGATGGTTGTAAGGGTGACTATCGGTTGTATGTCACTTTTTTCAGTGCTGTTGTAACTTTGAGCAGTCACTAAATGAATGGATGGAAGTGGAGGACAGAATCTTGCCAGACTAAACTTTACTTCTCTCATCCTAACACGTATGTTGTTGGCCGGCTGGGGAATTCTGGGAGTTGAAGCCCACAGGTGTTAAAAGTTGCCACAATTGGACATCACCCCTGATTTATATTCCGTGTATCTTTACAGTTTTCCCTAATTGCATATCCAGTGTGGATTAAAAGAAACAGGAATCACCCACATTTTGCAAATGTTGCAATAATGATAGTTTTTCTTTTGTACTTGGCTGTATCGTTAGGCACAAATATGTATCTAAGGATGTTTTGTACAGAAAAATTGACTGCAACGTTTACGGAATCCAGAAAATGTCCTGGAACCACCTCTGGTTTACATCCTGATTAGAGAAATATGGGTTGGAGGAACAGTCCTTAAATCCCTTTTTGCCTTCATCCAGATACAAAACTGATAGGTAATAAATACGGGTACCACAACCATTCATTTAGTGACCGTTCCAAGTTACAACGGCACAGAAAAAAGTGACTTATGATCTTTTTTTCACAATTACGACCATCCCCATGTCATCAAATCTGGTAAGAGGGAAAGAGGGAAAGAAGAAAAGCGGGGGATAAAGGAGAAGGAGATAAAAACACTGACTTCCAACTCTTTTCCAGCACAATAAAGTACAAAATACAGGTAGTCCTCAATGTACGACGAAAACTGAGCCCAAAATTGATGTTTCTAAGTGAGTTTTGCCCCACATTGCAGCTTTTCTCATCACATTTATTAAGTGAATCACTGCAGCTCTTAAATTAGTAACATGGTTGTTAAGTGAATCCGGTTCCCCCCTCCATGGCCTTTGCTTGTCAGAAGGTTGCAAAAGGGATCAGGTGACCCCTGGAACGCTTCAACCGTCATAAATACGAGTCAGTGGCCAAGCGTCTGAATTTGGATCACGTGACCGAGGGGAGGTTGCAATGGTCGTAAGTGTGAAAAACGGTCCTAAGGCACTTTTTAAAGTGCCATTGTAATTTCGAACGGTCAATAAATGAACGGTTGTAAATGGAGGACTACCTGTAAGACTAGAGCAGTGTTTCTCAACCTTGGAAGCTTGAAGATGGGTGGACTTCAACTCCCAGAATCCCCCAGCCAGCGCTGCTGGCTGGGGGATTCTGGGAGTTGAAGTCCACCCATCTTCAAGCTACCAAGGTTGAGAAACACTGGACTAGAGCAATCAACTTTTTCCTTAGAAGAAGGAAAGCTGGTCCTTGGAGTCCCTCGATGAATAAACCCAGATTGAGGGGGTTTATTAGTTCCTTATTTATGCTGGGCGGAAGGCACAAGGTTCAGCACAATATTCACACAGCATCATATTCACCGTATTCGCGCTGCATTCTCTTGGCGGAGTAAACAGTGAACCGTGTGGGATGGGAAGGAAATCAGAAACCAGCTGAGATGATAGTTTGATGGAAGTTTTTGCCGAGAGAAGACGGAGAAAGTGCCAGGGGTGTGATGGCGTTCGCATCTCCCCAACACAATCTGCTGTGGAAGCTTCTGGCTTGGTGAGATTTTCTTCACCTCCTCTTGCTTGTTGCCCCCCCCCCAAGTGTGTACGGGTGTGTCTGTGGGTGTGAGAGTGTGTGGGTTATGTTCCGTCTCACTTGCGCTCATAAGCCGGAACTTCTTAGAAGGCTGACTGGCGTTCTCAGAAGAATAAAAAGCAACAGCCATGGGGGAGGGATTGGTGGCATCTCCCCCCCTTCTTCTCAAGCAGAAAAGCATCTTATAAATATGCTAAATCAACTCAAATCATGTTGTGGCTCCGTTACCTGAGCCTGTGTCATCGGCAGGAGAGGACTCCGAGAGTCCTCGGAAGGAGAGGAGTTGGCAAGGCCTCCCTCTCCAGGACCCTCCTCTCTGGCAATGCCTTCGGTGTCCGCCAAAGGGCAAGAGATAGGGCCGGGGCCAAGCACGTCCACACAGCCACAGATGGACAGTGATGAGGGTAATGAGTCTTGGCTGGATCCACGCCAGCGTCGCAGAGATAAGCGCGTGCAACAGAAGAAAAGGCGTGCCCGAGATTAGGCTGAGTCACTGGACCACACCCCACAGGGTATAAAAGGGAGCGTGGTGGCCAGTCAAACCTTGTGACGAACAAAGCTGAAAGCTTCCACGCCATTCTGCATTGCCGGACTTTTGCTATAGGCTTTGCTGGATTATACTTTGACTTAAGTTACTCTGTAATTATTGAACATTTTACTTTGATGTACCAGAAGCGGAGAGAGGTTATCTCTTCCCTCCGTGAATAATAAACTCTTGGCAGGCAGCCACTAGGTTGCTGCCAAGTTCCATTATCATAAGGAAAAGGATTTTGTCGGCTGGTTTGGTTTTTAACTCTTGAACATCTGTTGGTGTGTGTGCGTCTGGGACGGGGACAGAACAAATCAAGTCACAAAATAAATCTGGATGCATCTGGGGATGAGTTGCAATTCTCGGTGTGAATCAAATGGGGGGCGGAGGGGGGAGGAGGGGGACAGTATTCTCAGTCACAAGCAGAAAAGGAGAAGATTTGTAGCCCAGGGTTGAAATGAGGGATCCCTGGTGGTCTCTGAGCTGGGCGGTTTCCTGGCAGACGCTTCATGACCTATCTAGGTAACATCATCAGTGCTAGAAGGGAGGAGGGTTTAGGAAGAGGTGGGGGGGAACGAGGAGGACTGTGGAGTTCTTGGTGCTCTCTGAGCTTGGTGGTTTTCTTGCAGACATTTCATGATCCAACTAGATAACATCATCAGTGTTATCTGAAGGGCACTGAAGATGCTACCTAGCTGGAAAAGTCTGCAAGAAAACCACCAACTCAGAGACCACCAAGGATGCCTCAGAAAATGGCCTCCCTACCAACTCCAAAGAGCTGCGTCTTGCAATGATGGACTTGGAGGTCCCACCTTCACGAAGAAGCAGCACCTGGCCAGTAGCCAGCAGAAGCAGGCCGAGTCACTCATGTTTTAGGCCCCAATGCCAGGCCATGCTACCCTGGCAGGAAGGCTGCCAGCCACCAGGTATCCAGGGTCTTTCCAAGCCAGCATCCTTGTCCTTGGCACTACCAGCCACCAATGCAAAAAACACATTGAGACTCTAGAAAGGGTGCAGAGAAGTGCAACAAAGAGGATTAGGGGGCTGGAGGCTAAAACATATGAAGAACGGTTGCAGGAATTGGGTTGGGAACTAAAGGTGACATGATAGCAGTCTTCCAATATCTCAGGGGTTGACACAAAGAAGAAGGAGTCAAGCTATTCTCCAAAGCCCCTGAGGGCAGGACAAGAAGCAGTGGATGGAAACCAATCAAGGAGAGAAGCAACCTGGAACTAAGGAGGAATTTCCTGACAGTGAGAACAATTAACCAGTGGACCTGCTTCCCTCCAGAGGTTGTGGGTGCTCCATCACTGGAGGTTTTCAAGAAGAGATTGTCCAGAATGGTATGAGGTCTCCTGCTTGAGCAGGGGGTTGGACCAGAAGACCTCCAAGGTCCCTTCCAACTGTTATTCTGTATTCTGCTGCCCATTTCAGCCGGCACATGGGGACACTGCTGTCCAGAAGCTGAAGACCACGGTGGAGGAAATCATTAAGGCACTGTGGAAATCCAGAGGTCTTTCAGCTCAGCCGGCATCGCCTGTTGTGCCACAAGGGTGCAGCCGCACTCTGGCCCCGTTTTCCCTCTCCCAACGTCTTCCCCACCCCGAAGCCTTCTGGAGCCTGCCGGCAACATCTGCTCAACAGCAGTCTGGGCTTGTAACGAGCCGCGGCCTACATCGAAGGACCTTCCACTTCCTGCCAGAAAAACATGGCATGTAGCACAAAAGTTGTTGTTTTCTTTTGCTATTTAAAGCTCAGCTCCTCCCTGCCTCTGTACACAGCATGTACTGCATTATGATCCTCATCAGTCATGGTGGCTCTGGAGCCTCTTCCAGCCGCACCAGGGGCCAAATCCTGATCGTGCAGGGAGGGAGGCCTTCTCCAATTCCCTGGACAGGGATGAACCGAAGAGCAGAGAAACAGTTCAGCCTCCCCATCAGCCGGCTTGTTATCTGCTGTGGTGTTTTTTTAACCATTGATGACTTTAATGCTTTTAATATTTTTAGGTTGCAAGCCGCCCAGAGGTGTTGGAAAGGAGATGGGTGGCAAATAAACTTTGTAATAAATAAAAATAAATAAGTTACAGGAGTGGAGGCAAGCTCAGATCAAAACAGCACCTTGCCAGCAACCGACAATCAGATAAGCAGGGATTAACACCAAGATTTACACTAGACCAACAACCAAGCATTAAACAACACCCAAATCAAGGAACTATCGACTCAGAGAAACAACCAAGCAGTAAACAACAGGCTTAACAAGGACATTCCCACCAAGACATAAACAGAGAGCAAACTCTGCTCCTTTCTAGTACTGGTGATGTTATCTGGCTGGGTAATAAAATGTCTGCAAGAAAACCACCAAGCTCAGAGAACACCAAGGACTCTGCAGTCCATCCTTCCTTCCTTCCTCCTCCTCCTCTCCCTTCTAGCATTGAGGATGTTACCTAGTTGGGTTATGAAATGTCTGTAAGAAATCCACCAAGCTGAGAGAGCACCAAGGACTCTACAGGATAACCCTGAGTTACAAATACTGGTTTCTCTCTATCACTCTGTCAATAGCTATCAATATTTATCTCTCTCTATCTAGATTGATACTAGATCAACAATCAAGCAGTAGAACTGAGGTGGCACAGTGGTTAGGGTGCAGTACTGCAGCTACTTCAGCTGACTGCTAGTTCAGCAGATCAGCGGATCAAATCAAGGTTGACTCAGCCTTCCATCCTTCCGAGGTGGGTAAAATGAGGACCCAGATTGTTGGGGGCAATATGCTATTTAGTATACTGTCTTTGGTGTAAGCCGCCCAGAGTCCTCGGAGAGTGGGCAGCATAGAAATATGAATAATAAATAAATAAATAAACAAACAGTCTAACTAAGGTGCCCCCAAGAAGAAAACAACACTGCCACCGACACTGAGACGGAAAGTCATTCATATCCAGAGAGCAAACCCTACTGCTTCCTAGCACTGAGGATGTTCCCTAGTTGGGTCATGAAATGTCTGCAAGAAAACAGCCGAGCTCCGAGAGCACCAAGGCCTCTTGAACCCTGAGCTACCAAGAGTTTCTTCTCCTGGGAAGCTCTGAGGGAGCTCCTGGGAAGTCCAGCCTTTGGCCACCAGATGTAACCTGGTCCCACCTCTCTCTTGAGAACCAACTCCCAGTTCCTGCTTTCAAAACAACTAAGACTCCAAGGCCAGCTAAGACAGCTTGTTCTTCTTCTTCCAAACCGTTTACAGCCAGCCCGAAAATCCTTCGCGCACAATGTCAAAATCCTCCCGTGTATAATTGGAACTCAGCCGTCTGCTCAACCGTCACCGGCAGCC
Source organism: Pituophis catenifer annectens (assembly GCF_029215685.1). Lineage (NCBI taxonomy): Eukaryota > Metazoa > Chordata > Lepidosauria > Squamata > Colubridae > Pituophis > Pituophis catenifer. The sequence goes on along the minus strand of NW_027256882.1, from coordinate 296,183,792 downwards.
CTTCAAATTCTACAGACATTTAAAATCCTGTCATGATGTTTTTTTCCTCCTCGTGGCTAAACAGGCCCATTTCTTTCCATCTTTCTTTTTCCCACAGAAGACGTTCGCGGAGGATCAGAGGCCAGAGGCCAATGTGGATTAAGCCAGGGGTCTCCAACCTTGGCAACTTTAAGACTTGTGGATTTCAACTCCCAGAATTCCTCAGCCAGCTTTGCTGGGAATTGAAGTCCACAAGTCTTAAAGTTGCCAAGGTTGGAGACTCCTGGATTCAACCACCAAGGATCTCCAGATCTGCAGGGCCTGACTGGGTCACCCCTTCAACTCCTGAGGCCCAAGGTCTCTTCTGCAGCCTTCCAAGTAAAATTGGCCTGGAGGTCACAGAGAAGACCTCCACAGCGGCATAAGCAATCGGGGTCGGTTGTTTCCTGAGCTGGGCTGCTCGTATGTGTGTTTTTGGGTGTGTTGTATCTGTGTAAATACTGTGGCAGTCTCCTGGCCAAGAGCAAACTACTCGGATCAGACTCAAGTACCTTATATATTCATCAAATTATTTATCAACCTGGAATTAAGGAGAAACTTCCTAACAGTGAGGACAATTAAGCAGCGGAACTGCTTGCCACCAGAAGTAGTGGGTGCTCCATCACTGGAAGTTTTTAAGAAGAGACTGGACAGTCACTTCTCTGAAATGGCATAAGGTCTCCTGCTTGAGCAGAGGGTTGACCTCCAAGGTCCCTTCCACCCCTACTCTGATTGATTGATTGATGGCCTACAAAGGCAAGAGGTGTGAAAAGGTAACCAAATTTAGCAAGATGCAAACTGTTTAATGCAACCAACGTACTTTACAGGGAGTGGGGAAGGGAAAAAGCAGCCCTTGACATTTGACCAAAATGTTTGTTAAGTGAGTTTTACAACTTTTGCCACGGTCGTTAAGTGGATCGCTGCAGATGTTAAGAGACTCACTTGATCATTAAACGCAAATGGCTCACCCCCTTGACTGAGCTTGTTGGAAGCCGGCTGGGAAGCTGGCAAAACGGGAATGTGTGACCCCAGGAAGCGGCAACTGTCATCAATAAGCATTCAGAGTTTGATCATGTGACCAGGAGGGAAGCTGCAGTCACATGTTTCAGTGCACAATGGCTAAACCTATGGTTGTAAATTGAGGACTATCTGCAAAGGGTCACCAAGGAGAAGAAGGGAGACTTTTACCCAGTTCCCAAATGGGTAAAACTCCAACACTTGCAGGAATGTGGGCTGGCAAAGCAGGTGAAATCTCAGTCTAAACACACCTATTTTAACAGAATAACGGAGTTGCAAGGGACCTTGGAGGTCTTCTGGAGCTCTCGAGCAGGGGCCCCCTCCCCATTTGAGACTAGTGGATGTCCAATTTCTTCTTAAAAACCTCCAGTGTTGGAGTGAGTACCCACAACTTCTGGAAGGAAGCTGTTCCACTGGTTGATTGTTCTCAAATTTCTCCTTAATTCTCGGTTGCTTCTCTCCTTGATTAGCTTTCACCCGTTGCTTCTTGTCTGGCCTTCAGGTGCTTTGGAGAATAGGTGGACCCCCTCCTCTCTGTGGCAGCCCCTCAAGTATCGGAAGACTGCTCTCCTGTCTCCCCTGGTCCTTCTCTTCACTAGACTAGCCATGCCCAGTTCCTGCAATCGTTCATCGTATCTTTTATCCCCCAGTCCTCTAATCATCCTGGTTGCTCTTCTCTGCACTCCTTCTAGAGTCTCCACATCTGTTTAATATCATAGTCACCAAAACTGGATGTAATATTCCAAGTGTCGTCTTATCTTTAGAAAGCGATACTGGAACTTCACATGATCTCAATTCGCTCCCTCTGTTGATGCCGCCTGTGGCTGCATTGGCCTTTTTGGCAGCTGCAGCAAAAAAAGTAGTCACCCCAGAAGGCTTGGTGGCCACCAGGGCTTTGGCGAAAAGGTGGGGTGTCAGTGATGGGCAGGCAGGAGGAGAGCCAGAGAGGGGTTACACGGGGTGAGCAGAGGACAGATTGGCTCCTTCCAGTTGCCAACAGCTGCTTGATCCACTCTGGGCTAAGAACGGCTGATGGAGGCAGGAACCGGAGAGGCCGGGATGAACTTCAGAGGGGAACCGGAGCGTCTCTGGGGACTGCCCAATTAGAGGGGATTGGCTGCGCCAGGAAGGCCGCCAGCTCCTGGCACGAGGCCTGGGACAGCGGAGGCTTTAGAAGCGAGATTGGTTTGCTGGAAGATGATGCAGCAAATTAGTTTGAAATGGGGAGACAGCAAAAGAAAACAGGAGTGGGGGGGGTTGATTGATGTACTCTCCCCATCGTGCCATCTTCGGTCACTCTGGGGCACTTCTGTCCCAAGAGGGATGGTGGGATAAGGTGTCTCCTTCCTCAGCAACAATAGCAGGACCCTCCCACCCACCCACCCACCCACCCTGGGAACCCTGTGGGAGGCTGACGTCTCAGAGCCATGGAAGCTAGTGGGATGCTTTTGGGAAGTGACAGGGTCCTTCTATCCTGCCCTTGTGAGACCACATTTGGATACCACATATTGCGTCCAGTTCTGGTCACCAGGATATAGAAAAGGTGTTCAGACTCTGGAAAGAGTGCAGAGAAGAGCAACAGAAATGATTAGGGGGCTGGAGAGTAAAATGAAGAATAGTTGCTGGCATTGGGTATGTCTAGTCCAGTAAAAAGAAGGGCCAGGGGTGACATGATAGCATGTCTTCCAATATTTAAGGGCTGCCCCAAAGAAGACGGAGTCAAGCTATTCTCCAAAGAATGTGTGGGCAGGACAAGAAGCAACGGATGGAAACCAATCAAGGAGAGAAGCAACTGAGAACTAAGGAGAAATTTCCTGACAGTGAGAACAATTAACCAGTGGAACAGCTTGCCACCAGATATTGTGGATGCTCCACCACTGGAGGCTTTTAAGAAGTGATTGAACAACTATTTGTCTGAAATGGTATAGGGTCTCCTGCCTTGGGCAGGGGGTTGGACTAGAAGAACTCTGTGGTCCCTTCCAGCCATAGCTTTTTATGCAGTGCCTCATCTAAGCCACAGTCAAGGTGAAATGGCATTGCAACTATGCTCCCTGGTACTTAGTTGGGGGGAAAAGGCCGGTGCCCTTCTCTGGCTACTGACCCCTCTGCCCATCATCCAGGGTAAGGCTCCATGGTCCTGGGACAGGGTGGCTTGTCTTGGAGACCCTGCTGTGGCTCAGAGGCCCCCGAAGACTGTGGAAGGAGCACCTGGCTCTCCCAAACACTCTAAGTCATTTGTGCTTGACCCAATTTGGGGGTGGAAAATACCCACAAACTCTTTTCACACAAGGCCACACCTGTGCTGAATCGTACAAGAGAGACACAACATGCTTTGGGTCCAGTCACTTTGAAATGCCGAGTTTGCATGCTGAGGTTGGAGTTGGTGGGTGCCCATGGAAGGGTCCTCTTTGAGGGCAGGGCAGGCTCTTAGCCCAGGGCCCCAACTGCCAACTGGGTCCCCTCTTTGCACTGGTTTGCCTGCTGGCCACTCTGTGTGGAAGCCCAGGAAGGGGCTGCTGGGAAGGGCTCCACTCTTACCAGTAAGACCAAAACTCCACCTGACAACTTGCTGGGGGAGCTGGTTTTATTTACCTACTTGGCTGGCTTCCCCTGCTTGTTTGCAACTGAGAATGGAAAACAAGAACAACGAAATGTCCACAAGAAAACAACCAAGCCCAGAGAGCACCGAGGGCCCTTTAAAGCAGCGCTCTCCAACCTTGGCAACTTTAAGCCTGGAGGCCTTTCAACCCCCAGAATTCCCCAGCCAGCTTGCTGGGAACTTGGAGTCCACCAGGCTTAAAGCTGCCAAGGTTGGAGAGCCCTGCTTTAAACAACGACGACACTTCTCATCCAAGAAGCTCCTTCAGTTAGCAGAACCTCTTTGGTGCACACGAATGTCAGGTTGCAGAACTGAAGAAGCTTCTTGGATCAGAAGCGAAATGTTTTCAAAGAAAAAACAACAACACCACGGACGTCCAGTTGCCTTTTGAAACAAATCACCTTTGGGACAATCATGGTCTGGATGATTGAGACCCTCCATAGACACAGACCCTGCAAGAGAGGAGCCTTCCCACCTCAGAGAGCATCACAAACCCTTTGAGCAAGAGATTAATTCCTGCTTCTCTTGCCTCCCCCCCCCCCACCCATTCCCCCATCTGAGCAAGACCATCTCGCTTGTTTTGGCAGGAGATGCCGATTCCCCCGAGGGAGCCGGGTGAGAGGAAAGGGGGCCTGTGTTTGGAGCATTTCCACTCTGTTCCACTCTCCTGGGCTATTTCTCGTTTCTTGTCAAAATTTACCAAGTGCGTAATTGTTTAAACAGCACGAACAAGGGGGGGGGGGGGAAGAGAGCCAGAATTCTCCCAGGTCTGCCTGATGGTAGGAAGGGAACCTACCCAGATTTGGGGTGAAGGCAAGGAGAAGCTTTGGGCGGGGGGTGGGGGAACCCTTGCTCTGCTCTGCAGGTTTCCTGCTTCCTTGCCATCTTCTGCTCTCCAGGTTCTTCATGAGCTTCTCAGGGGCCTCTGGGAAGAACGTCTGGCCGAGGAGGAAGACTCCCAGATGCTTTCAGAAGGCTTGTGGTTCTCCTGGTGGCCCTCAAGTGTTGGGTGTGAACATCTCAGTAGACAAAGGTGGACAAACGTCTATGGAGGTTCACAATCATCCAGGTCATGGTTGTCTCAAAGGGGTTCCCCCCCGCCCCACACCCACAAAAGGCAACTGGACTTTCTTTGAAAATGTTTCGCTTCTCATCCAAGAAGCTTTTTCAGAACTGAAGAACCTTCTTGGATGAGAAGCGAAACATTTTCAAAGAAAACATCAAGAAAGGGAAGTCTGCAAGGATCTGGAGCCCAATGAAAAGGTCTTCCGAAGGCCAAATTCCTGGAGACCAGCTCCGTATTCCTAGATGTCCCTCGGGGAGCCCCAGTTCAAGTTTAACCATCCCAAACAGGTTCTCCTACAGTAGACAGGGTCACCCTGGCCACTTCCAGAATTTAACTAGCCAGAGAGAGGGGCTCTGCTGCCATTTTCCTGTAAAGAAATCTCCCACCGATCATTAGAAAACCTCTCCCACTTTATGGGGCCTATTTGTAGCAGCTGCCCAAACACGGAACTCTTTCCGAGGCCTCCCTTGTGCGTTTCTGCCCACAGAACAGAGAGAGGTCCATTCACTGAGCTGATCAATTTTCCTCTTGGGGGGTGGGGAGGAGATCTGGTGCTCCGGCTCTTTTCATTTATTAACTTGTATTGTGAAGGCTGGCTGATAAATCACCACAATTTTCTTTCTAAGGAACTAAGAAGGAAAAAGGAAGAGTGCAGAGAAGAGCAACAAAGATGACCAGGGCTCTGGAAACTAAACCAGAATGGGATGAACGATTGAGGGAACTAGGTCAATCTATCCTATGGAAGAGAAGGACTAAGAGGGGCATAATAGCAATCTTCCAATAATTGAGTGGCTGCCCCATAGAAGAGGGGGTCAACCTGCTCTCCAAAGCACCTGAAGGCAGGACAAGAAACAGCGGATGGAAACTAACGAAGGAGAGAAGCAACCTGGAATTAAGGAGAAACTTCCTAACGGTGAGAACAATCAGCCAGTGGAACAGAAGTTGCCACCAGAAGCTGTGGGTGCTCCATCACTGGAAGTTTTTAAGAAGAGTTTGGACAACCATTTGTCTGAAATGGTGTAGGGTTTCCTGCTTGAGCAGAGGGTTGGACTAAAGACCTCCAAGGTCCCTCCCAGTCCCATGATTCGATGTTCTAATACCAAGAAGCAGAATCTTTTCTTCTTTTTCCGCCCAGTTCCCCCCTGAAGAAAACAGCTCCCCATTTCTAACTGCCCTCCCTTTAGGCGCCCCCAAACCCCCTTCTCTCTCTCACACATGCACCCGTCCCACCCCACCTCCGTCACTGGGGACAGTCATCATTGCTACGACTTGTTTTGAAGATGGGCACCTATGCAAGTTTTTAAAAAAATAAAAATTGAATGAAATAAATAATGGAGGCTTTTGGCAGCTTTGTGGGAGGGAAGGAAGCCACTGCGCAGGCATGTGTGATTGTGTGTGTTTGTGTTATGCGGCTCTTTGGGATGTCTGTGCAGCAAAGATAAAGGAGCATCCAGAAGAGGACAAAAAGCTGTCCCTTCCTAAGGAGCCTCTTGCCCTTCTCTCTCACTCTCTCTCTCTCTCTCTCTCTCCCTCCCCTCCTCTCTGTCTCTCTCTCTCTCCATCCATCCCTGCATCCAGAGGGAAGGAGTCCAGGAGGCGCTGGGGAGGGGGGCGTTCTGTGGGGCAAAGGCTGGGGTTGGGGCTTGGGAGAGCTGGGACTGTTTCCCCTTCCCCAAGGCAACTCTGTCTGTGCACCATGGGACTGTGGGTGCATCTGCTGAGCACGTGTGCAGGCCGCACCCCCCTCTCTCATTTTTCAACCCAGCTGCAACTTTTGACATCCTGTTTACCTTTTCAGAAGACATTTAAATTCCTGTGGAAAAATAAATGACCCAACAGAGCTGAACTCCTAATGGATTTGCCCCCCTCCAGTAAAGATCTATGTGGGCCGCTTGGAGGTGCAGATGGCTGGCTCAGGGATCCCAACTGAACCCCCCCCCCATGCCCCCTGCATTCTTCCCAGTGGCCCAACCTTCTGAACCATATTAATACATGGCTTGTTGCCCTGGGATGAATGAATGCTGTATTCTGAGGAAGTGGGGTTCAAAATCTCTGCCTCCTCTGGGTGCTAATAATCTATTTCGGAATCTACCATTTACGTGTCTGTCCCTTTAAAAGAATTTTCCCGGGTGTGGTCAGAGCCACTCGTGAATAGCTAAAGCCAGCAACTTCATTGTCTACCACCCGTGTTACAAGAATCTGCCCAGAATCTGCTGTTTTCCCCTGGAAACTCCCAGAGAAGCTTCATGGATCTTGAGGAAAGCCGAGCTAATGCCACTTGCAGCTGTGCGAGGATTCCAAGCTACACCCTCGTTTAACTCCTGTAAGTGAGTTGCGCCTGATTTAAAGCAAAAAAACCTAATGTTGTTAAATGAAGAATGCAGTTGTTTACGTGAATCAGGCTTCTCCCATTGACTTTGCTTGTCAGACGTCTGCTGGGAACATTGGTGGTCACGTGACCCCGGGGGGAGACCACTGTCACAAGTACATGCCAGTTGCAAGCACCTGAATCTTGATCATGTGACTATGGGGAAGCTACGACAGTCATAACTGGAAGGAGGTCATTTTTTCAATGTTGTAATGCTGAACGGTCACTGAAGAAATGGCAGATGCTGTCTGTATCCTTAACCGTCTTTCCCCTCCAAAAAGACCCCATTGACAATCCTTATAAGAAAGAGAGGCAAAAATACACCCTCCCTTCCTCTCTGTTCTGCTCTGCTCTGCACGGGGCACATTTTTAAACACCTTCTGCCTCTCCTTTTTGGAGTTTCTTCTCCTCCGAAGGAGAAAGTTCCAGAGTTATAATTTGTTTACATATCTTAGCGGAATCTGCATGTAAAACAACAGATCCCCAGGGATCTGTGCCTGGAATCAGGCGCACATTTTCATGTAGGCTTCAAAATGTACTGTAAACAAGAATCAGGCTGAAAGGAACTTCACACTGGAAGCCAACAAACATGCCCAGGGAAATCAGCCCCCTCCCTCAGCACACACCTGGGAAATGCCCCTGCAAGCAACAAGGAGGGAACCTGCGAAGGGCCCATGGGCATCAGATGGAATGACAGAATCACAGAGCTGGAAGGGACCTTGGAGGTCTTCTAGTCCATCCCTCTGCTCGTACAGGAGACCTGGCCTATTCCATTTCAGACAAATGGTTATCCAACATCTTCTTAAAACTCCCCAGTGATGGACCCTCCGCAACTTCTGGAGGCAAGCTGTTCCACTGATGAATAGTTCTCACTGTTAGGAAGTTTCTCCTTGGTTCCAGGTTGCTTCTCTCCTTGATGAGTTTCCACCCATTGCTTCTTGTCCTGCCCTCAGGGGCTTTGGAGAAGAGGTTGACCCCCCCCTCTTCTTTGGGGCAGCCCCTCAAAGATGCTATCATGTCACCCCGGTCCTTCTTTTCATCAGACTAGACATAACCACTTCCGTCAACAGTTCTTTATATTTTAGCCTCCAGGCCCCTAACCATTCTTGCTCTTCCTTGCACTCTTTCCAGAGTCTCAACATCTTTTTTTATACAGTATTTGCAGAGAAAGCAAGTGTCTTTACCACCCACAAGGTTGTAGCAGCCTTGCCAACTGCAACCGGGGTGCCAAAATCAGTTCTGAGCTCAGTTCTGGAAGGATTAAAAGAGGCGCCCAACTCAGCTGCCCCTGGAGTCCAGCCCAGGGACACAGTTAGGCGCAACCGAGGTGTGCGCTTCCTTTGATGTTTAAATGAGCTGAGCTGGGGGGGGAGCACATCAGGCTGCCCGCCCAGGGCCCAAACCACCGGAAGCCAAATGTGTGGCTCATTTTTCTCCCCCCCCCATCTCTGGATTTCTTTCTGGCTTGGCGGGCTTGTTTTTGCTGTTGCTTGGCTTTTTCCATGTCACTTTCTGTCAAACGGCCCACATTTTCCTCCTCGGCTGCCAGCTCTTTAGTGACAGATTGGCAGGTTGGAGGGAGGGAGGTGACGGGGAAGGGAGAACGTCCAGCTGAGACTCTCCCTGGCTGCCGAGGGTGTCAGCCTTCCCGGCCCTGGAAGCAATGCTGGCTTCCCCTGCAGCAATGAGACCCACATGATGGGGGAGGAAGGGCAGGGGTGGGGGCTGCACCCAGCTCCTCTGCCAAAGAGTTCATGGGGGGGCTTCAGAATTGCAGAACAAGTCAGGGGAGGAGCAGGAAGGAGAGCAGGCAAGGATGGAAGCAACTCCGAGACCAGCTGGGTCCTCTCTGCAGCAGACAATCCATCCCAATTCTGAAGCACAAATGCCCTGCCTCTGAGCAGGGAGAACAGAACAGAACAGAACAGAACAGAACAGAACAGAATGGGAACAGGATCAGGATCAGGATCAGGAACAAGAAATGGAATGGGAATGGGAATGGGAATGGGAATGGGAATGGGAATGGAAGGGAAGGGAAGGGAAGGGAAGGGAAGAGAAGAGAAGAGAAGAGAAGAGAAGAGAAGAGAAGAGAAGAGAAGAGAAGAGAATTTTTTATTGGCCAAGTGTGATTGGATACACAAGGAACTTGTCTCTGGTACAAAAGCTCACGGTGTACTTGCATGTTATGAGACTAGAACAGAGAGAAGAGAAGAGAAGAATGGGACGGAATGGAACAGAACAGAATAGAATAAAATATTTTATTTGGCTAAGTCTGACAAGACACACAAGGAATTTGTCTCCATGTGCAGAAGCTCTGTACATGCAAAGCAACAGAGTAATCATCATCATCATAATACTGTAATACCAAGTAGAACGTAAAGTAAAGTAGTAACGAAGATGAGAAGGATAAATAATAATACTACAGCCATAGTACATGGGCAAATATACTGTGGGAATTCCTTGTTCAGCAGAGCGATGTCATGAGGGAAAAAAACTATCACTGCATTTAGTTCTTTTGGCGTGCAATGCCCCATATAGCGGCATCCCGAGGGGAGGAGCTGAAACAATTTATGTCCAGGATGTGAGGGGTCTGCAGCTATCTTCTCAGCCCTCCTTCTGACCCATGTGGTATAGAGGTCTTCTATGGAAGGCAGCCTGGTTGCCATTGTAAATCTGGAATTTGGCCAGATCTGGAGCAAAAGTAAACCTGGAAAGCTCTGGGGAAGAGACCTTCGTAGGGCCTCTCCGAGGGTCCCTCCCCAGCCTGATTTCCAAGGGGGATTGCCAACCCCTTTTCTTGCAAGGAAGTGACCCCAAAGGCTGCCTCTTAAGGCTCTGGCTAGTTTGGGGAAAATCCCAGGCGCTGAATCTGAACGGGGACAAAGGGGGCCAGCCAGAGCACGTCAGCTGTGATCCAGGAGCTGTCCTTGGTGCTGGGTTAGGTCCAGGTTGGCCGTTGGCTGAGGATGAGATCTGGAAGGAAGTAACGTGCTTTGCTATGTAAGGGACCAGCTTATCTGAAGAATCAATCCAGCCAGATTTCATTGATCTGTTATTTTTATTTATTACATTTACTTGCTGCCCATCTAGTTTCAAAGTGAATCTGGGTGGTTTACAGTATAAAAAACTTCAAAATCATCAAATATAAACATACCCAATAAAATCACTATACAAATAGAATAAAATCATTGGCAAAAGATGGAGAAGGGGGCAGCCGGATCCATGGGGGTGGGGAGAGGTGAGGTTAGCTCTTAATTAACCAGCTTCAGTCCAAACATATGAAGAACGGTTGCAGGAATTGGGTACGTCTATTCTAACGAAGAGAAGGACTAGAGGTGACATGATAGTTGTCTTCCAAAATTTAGGGGCTGCTACATAGAAGAGGGGTTCCACCTAGTCTCCAAAGCACCTGAAGGCAGGACAAGAAACAATGGGTGGGAACTAATAAAGCACAGAACCAGCCTAGAATTAGGGAGAAATTTCCTGACAGTGAGAAGAATTAACCAGTGGAATGACTTCCCTCCAGAGGTTGTGGGGGCTCCATCACTGGAGGCTTTTAAGAAGAGATTGGACAGCCATTTTTCTACAATGCTATAGGGTTTCCTGCTGGAGTAGGGAGTTGGACTAGAAGACCTCTGAGGTCCCTTCCAACTCTCTTATTCTACGTTCTATGTTCCCTTCTTCCAGGCATGCCTAAAATGACAGACATCTCCACAGACTTTCTAGAACCAGGACAGTCATGCAACAAACCAAGAACAGTTTGTTGCAGAAAAGCCATTATGAAAGAATTCTAGCAACTCTTGAGTATGAGAACAAAGCTCTGTGTTGCCTCCTCCTCTTGCCACACTTTTCAATGGACTGATGGACCCTCCGTTGGGTGGGAAGCTCAGTCTCATTCCGCCTTTGATTTTGGCAAAGGTTAGAACTGGTAGCAGGTTGTGTGAAAACTCACTCTTACACCAACTGGCATCCAAGAAAGACAGCACAACAATGGAAGCTTCCTAAGTCTCTCTTCCTTGTCATCTGGCTGAGCTGACTCTTGAAAGTTGTGCTGCATTTCACAAAAGAGTCTGGTATTAATCACGCCTTAGGAGGGAGCGTGTGTGTCTGTATTAAATTAGCATTCTGCCCATTAGAGTCAATTACTTTGAAAATGCCTCACCTAACTAGCGGCATGCAGACTTAAGTGCATTACCGTCTCCAGGAGCCCAATCTTGTCCTTAAGAGTCCTCTGCTGGCAGGCGAGTGATGGAACGATCTTGCCCTAATGCAAATCAGACCTTGATGCCCCCTAAGAGAAGGGGGAGAGGGCAGCCTCCTCGAAGACAGGCCAAGGGTCAGAGGCAAAATCTTTGGGCTACGAAGAGGACAACAGAGCCCTCAGAAGCGATTGGGGGTTCCTTGGCATCCTGGTGGTTTAGTAGCAAAACTCAGTTTATCCCCCTCCCACTTATCACCCATTGAAATTTGTGTTGCACACCACCCAGAGGCTACCAGACGAGGACAAATGATGCCTTGCAAAGATCGCTTGGAGGTGGGAGTTACATCCAATGTAATCTACTGGATCCCCTGCGTGGATTGTCCTTGTGACTATGTAGGACAGATGTGGAGGAAGCTAACAATCAAATTGCAAGAACACAAGCGAGCGGTTAGACGAGGAGACTCAAACTCGTTGGTAGTCTCACAATGCAACGAACAAGGACACACGTTCAATTTTGCAGCTACAAAGATTGTTGGCCAAACAGGGACAAAAATAGCCAGGGAAACGATAGTCTGGGAAACAGGTCCGTCATTGGTCAACAGAGTGCTAATTTACCACCAGCTGATCAAGTACTTAGGAGACAAGGGCAGCACAAGGAAACAACAGTCGATAACTCAACACCCCAATCAACAACTAAAAAGCAACACACAGTAGGTACCGTATAAATACCACAAACCGAATAGTTCAAAGCACACACTCTGCTAGAGAGAAATTCCCCGAGGATGGGCTCCAGAACAAGTCCGAAAGCTCGGAAGACAAAACCGCTGGTCCCGGTGACCGACCCAGATTGGATCCTGCAACATTATCCCGGGACACGTAGATTCATCTTCATTCATTGAAACTTTTGCTCAGCAATAAGCTACCATTTTTATCTGGTCACAGCACACATGAAAAGGAAGGTAAGTTGGACCTAATTCAAAGTGTTAGCCAGGACTAGTGTGAGGTGTTGAATTGTGTGTAGTAACCATAACATTATCAAACATTATCAAATAATAACCATTACATCATCAAACATTGTCTATATGGGAGTGTAAAATCGTCAAGAAATTCCTCCATTATCACACTGGCATTTCTACCAATGGAGGGACTGGGGGAAACAAAGCAGAAAATGAACAGTGACAAAAGCTTGAGGGTTACTCAATGTGGAATGTAACCACAGAAGCTCAACTGAGTATCAGGTCAGGAAAGCTATGGTCACGCCCAAAGTTCATCAGCATTTAAATAAGCTTTGGCAAATATGCTCTCCTCAGATAACACAAACCTACAGAAAAGAAATTCAAGGAGATAATAAGCCATGCAAAAAAGCAATTTTAAGGAACTAATGGCCCATTGACAGCCTTTAAGTACATGCACAAATATAGGCTGCAAAATCCAGATGACCACTAGATGGCAACAAAGGGATACAGAAAACGAACTCTATGCTGCCATCTAGTGATCCTCTGGAATAGTCAATCTGCTACCTTAAATCAGCTGCAGCCAAACAGCTAGGGAAACAGATGGATAAAAGGGCTGCTAAGAAATGCAAATGAAGAGTAAGGAAGCTGTGAAGAAGCTGGATTAATTCTATGCCTCTCTTTTCATTGCAGAAAATGTGGCATTTTGAAATAGACATTTTCTCAAAGACTGTCTGAGGCAGGGAAACAAATAACAGTGACAAGAACTACTTTTCTGGCTGACCAAATCAAAACAATGACATTGCTGAGTGCAGATAAGATCCCTGTGAAATAGAAAATCCAGTTCCTACTATAAACCAACAGGGCCACTCCAATTTTAAAACCGAGATAGAGGAGATGATAGCATGTTTTAATGTCTCCTCTGAAATGCATCTAGAAAGCCCAGTCTTGCTTTTCCATAACCAGATCTTATGTTTTCAAGAAGAGAACGAGCAGCCTTTTGTCTGAAATGATATAGGGTTGCCTGCCTGCCTGCCTGACCTCCAAGGTCCCTTCCACCTCCGTTACTCTGTTATTATTCTGAAGCCTGGCACTCCACAAGCCATCCCATCAACAGATACATCCATCTACAACCAATCTACAAACCCCTCAGAATTCAAATCAACTGCCCAACCAAGAGTGATGGCACCAACTCTCAACCAACCCATGAACCCCTCCCCCATCAGGACTTCACCTCCCAATAACCCTCATGATGTGACCTCCCCATCACAAAACCCAACACAAGACCCACACCTGATGTGACCCACACCTGACCCCAATGACCCTGACCCTCAACCAAACCATAAACCTCCCCCAACCACCACTTCACCTCCCAATGACCTTCATCTGATTTGACCTCCCCATCACAAGACCCACACCTGATATGACCCACACCTGAACCCTCACAAGATCCATCACAAGACCCATACCTGACATAACTCCTGCATGATAAAATCGCTCAGATTCGGGAAGGCTTGGACTCCGACTGGGTAAGTCCAGGGGAGGAAACGGGGGTAGGTCTTGAAAATATTATCTGGGAAGAGTTTGATCCTGTGGCTCCTGAGGACATGGACAGAATTCTGGGTAGGATTAGTGCTGCCACATGTTTATTGGACCTGTGTCCCTCCTGGTTGGTACTGGCCTCCAGGGAGATTACACGAGGCTGGCTCCAGGGGATTATAAATGCTTCTTTGAGTGAGGGTACCTTTCCCGCCACCTTGAAAGAGGCAGTGGTGAGGCCCCTCCTCAAGAAGCATCCCTGGACCCGGCTATATTAGCTAACTACCGTCCGGTCTCCAACCTTCGCTTTGTGGTGAAGGTTGTTGAGAATGTGGTGGCACGACAACTTCCCCGGTACCTGGATGAAGCTATCTATCTGGTGTCAGCACTTTAAGCTGCATTTACTCTAGTGCTGACATAAGAAGGAGAAGCGGAGGTGTCTGGAAAAGACGTTTGACTTTTCACCTACTTATTTTCCCTGGAGATAATATCCCCTAGGAGATGGGATGGGAGGGTGGAAATTCCTTTGAGCTGGAGCAGTAGATTAGGGTGACTTGGAAGATAGCCAATGAGTGCAGGGGAGTGGGGAACGGAAAGGGAGGGTTTTGGGTCTGGAAGTCAGTGTTGGCTACGATGGAGTCGGATTTAGAATGTCGTGCTTAATAAATGGGAGTTTTTTTCATCAAAGACTTTGTTTGAAATGCAATTTATTTGAGACGACCTCGAAACCTGACATCTGAACCTGTACCAGTCGGGCTTCAGGCAGGGGTACAGCACGGAAATGGCATTGGTCGCATTGGTGGATGATCTCTGGAGGGCTCAGGACAGGGGTTGCTCCTCTGTCCTGGTCCTATTAGATCTCTCAGCGGCTTTTTATACCATCAACCATGGTATCATGCTGCAGCGGTTGAGGGGGTTAGGAATAGAAGGCACTGTGCTACGGTGGTTCTCCTCCTTCCTCTCCGACCGTTCGCAGTTTGTGTTGGCAGGGGGACAGAGGTCGACCTCGAGGTGCCTCGCGTGGGGGGTGCCATAAGGGTCGGTCCTCTCGCCCCTTCTGTTCAACATTTATGTGAAGCTGCTGGGTGAGATCATCCGTGGTTTTGGGGTGAGAGTCCATCAGTACGCTGATGACACTCAGTTGTACATCTCCACCCCAGACCACCCCAATGATGCCCTTGATGTGATGTCCCGCTGCCTGGAGGCCGTGTGGGTCTGGATGGGGAGAAACAGGCTCAGACTCAACCCTTCCAAGACCGAGTGGCTGTGGCTTCCGGCATTGCGATATAGTCAGCTGGTGCCATCGCTGACTATTGGGGGTGAATCTTTACCCCCCCCAGAGAGGGCTCGCAATCTGGGTGTCCTCCTGGACGCACGGCTGTCTTTAGAAGAGCATATGACGGCCATGGCCAGGGCGGCCTTTTATCAGGTTCGCCTGATCCGCCAGTTGCAGCCCTTTTTGGACCGGAACGCCTTACACACGGTCACTTACGCCCTTGTCACCTCCCAGCTGGACTACTGTAATGCTCTCTACATGGGGCTCCCCTTGAAGAGCACTTGGAAGCTCCAACTGGTCCAGAATGCGGCTGTGCGGGTGGTTATGGCCGCGACTCGTTGTGCCCACGTGACACCTCTCCTGTGCGAGCTGCACTGGCTCCCAGTGGTCTTCCGGGTGCGATTGAAGGTGTTGGTTACCACCTTTAAAGCGCTCCATGGCACAGGATCCGGGTACCTTCGAGACCGACTTCTGCCACCAGTAGCCTCCCACCGGCCAATTCGCTCCCACAGAGAGGGTCTCCTCAGGGTGCCATCGGCCAAGTTATGTCGGCTGGCGACACCCAGGGGGAGGGCCTTCTCTGTGGGAGCCCCAGCCCTGTGGAATGAACTGCCCCTGGAAATACGTAAGATCTCCGACCTCCGTGTGTTTCGCTGTGCCCTTAAGACCCTGCTGTTCCACCAGGCAGGGCTATCTATGTAAATGATTTTAAATTGGGTGTTTTAAATTTTGGGTTTTAAATTCGGGCCGAAATTGTTTAATACTTTTAACTATTTTAAAAGTGTTGTTTGTATCTTGTGTTTTTAATTGGGTGTACACTGCCCCGAGTCCTTCGGGAGAAGAGCGGTATATAAATTAAATTATAAATAAATAAACTCATCATAAGACCCATCACAACACACTCACCTGACATGACCTCCCCATCACAAGACCTACTGACCACATCAAGCCCTTCTAAGTAGAACACTGACGTCCCCTCAACTCCGCTGAAGATGTTACCGAGCCTGGTAACAAAACGTTCAGAAATCAACCCACAAGCTCAGAGAACAAACCTCCACCCTCCTCCTCCACCCGAGCTACAGATATTCACCACTATCGCAATCTCAACTCAGTCCACTAATTATGAGTACGTTTACGCACCTAGTTTGTTAGTTGCCCTTTAACAGATTGACAGAGTTGGAAGGGACCTGAAGCAGGTGATAATTCTTCTTGAGTCACTGACTCTTCACACCTCCATGGACCATCTCAAACTCTTCACATGCCCTATGGACTGTAGCACGTCAGGCCCACCCATCCCCCACTGTCTCCTAGAGTTTCCCCAAATTCTTCTTCATTGCACCCATGACCCTATCTAACCATCTCGTCCTCTGCTGTCTCCTTCTCTTTTTGCCTTCCATCTTTCCCAACATCAGGGTCTTCTCCAAGGAATCCCCTCTTCTCATTAGGTAGCCACAGTATTTGAGCTTCAGCTTAGACAATAAGAAACAACAAAACAACAAAACAAGGGATCTCCAACCTTGGCAACTTTTAAGACTTGCGGACTTCAACTCCCAGAGTTCCTCAGCCAGCCTGAAATCCACAAGTCTTAAAGTTGCCAAGGTTGGAGACTCCTGAACTGAAGAATGCACAACATCAGCAGACGCGGGTTTCACAAATTCCGAACAGCCAGGACCCCCTTGTGAATGAGCCCCATGGTACTCACTTCCAACTTTGAGGTTGACTCGATCTCTGAGATGCCACAAAGGCCCCTCGTAGCAGGAGTATTGTCCACTGTGGGAGAGATCCACGTTCCGAAGGAGAAGGTGGGAGCCACTCAGGTGGGAAGCGTCCAGATCAGTGCTGTTGGCCGTCCAGGTGACGGGCGTCTCCTGGTCTACTGAGCCACACGGTATCGTCACGTCAGTCCCCAACTGCGCGTAATGGACGTGGGACTCTGGAGTAGAAAGAGAAGGAAATGTTAATTTTTCTCTGTGGGGCAGTGGGTGGGGGAGGTGGACTTATTAGTTTAGCAACAGCAGAAACTCTAGAGCAGGGGTCTCCAACCTTGGCAACTTCAACTCCCAGAACTCCCCAGCCAGCTTTGCTCTAGAGTTTCCCACGTTCAAAAATTGGCACGTCACCAGAGGCCCTTCTCCAACCTCTGTGGCTGCACTACAATTTCTCACGGGACTATGATTTTTTTTAATAAAAAATATATTTATTATGTTTTATCAACAGGAATTAAATGCAAAGCAGAGAGAAAAACATACACCCAACAGTAACAACAACAAAAATTGTGTACAAAAAAGAAAGAAGAAAAATGACCCGAAGATCAAATAAACCTAACTCCAGGTGGATGCTCGAAAGAAAATTAAAAAAAAAAAGAAGATAAATTCTCTTCCTGATAAATCATGAAACTGATTGGGGACAATAATATTAACCACTTGACTTTGCTTGCCAGAAGGTCTCAAAAGGGGATCACAAAACTCCAGGACATTTGCAACCATCGCAAATAGGAGTCCGTTGCCAAGTCTCCAAATTTTGATCACGTGACCTGGGCGGATGCTGCAACGGCCACAAGTGTGAAAAATAGTCATAACTTGTTTTCAGTGCCGTTGTAACTCTTAACAGTCACATATTAACCAGGTTTCTATTAAATTCTCCTCCTGATAAATCATGGAATTGATACCTGGCAGTTCGAAAGCACGCAAAAAATGCAAGTAGAGAAATAGGCACCACTTTGGTGGGAAGGTAACAGTACTCCGAGCGCCTTCGGTGTTTAGTCATGCCGGCCACACGACCACGGAGATGTCTTTGGACAGAGCTGGCTCTTCGGCTTTGAAACGGAGATGAGCACCACCCCCAGAGTCGGGAACAATTAGCACGCATGTGCGGGGGAACCTTTACCTTTAATCCTATTAACCAGGTTTAAATCAGCCACATCAAAACATGTTTTGAATTCTGCTCCCTAACTTTTCCTGTTTTGATCTCAGCTGGGCTTTGCGGGGATGTCCCTAACCAGCCCACCAAAGGCCAAGGTTGAGTTCAACCCAAGTCCAGGATTGAGAAGATGAGATCCCTCCACCCTCCCGCCCTACATTTCGGTGAACGACAAACCACCAACAGGGAAGAGAAACATCTGGAGGCGGGATAAGGCCATCTGCTGGAGTTTTGGGCTCTTCTTCACCTATCAAAAGTGGCAGTGTGTGTGAGTGTCTCTAAGCGATGCTTTCTTTTAGCAGAAGGGCACACTCAGTTTGCAAGCTGTTTTTTTGCCACTTTCAGGTGGAGGGACTTCCAGAAGCTGTTCTGAAACTCCTGCCTCAATTTGCACATCCAAGCTCTGATTATGATTGTCTTTCTGAGGAATCTTTGATGCTCTCTGAGCTGGGCTGTTTTCTTGTAGATGTTTCATTACCCAACTACATAATATCAGTGCTAGAAGGGAGGGGGGTTTGTGGGGTGGGGGGAGGAGGAGGAGGGGAACTGTGGGGTCTTTGGTGCTCTCTGAGCTTGGTGGTTTTCTTGCAGACATTTCATGGGCCAACTAGGTAACATCATCAGTGCTAGAAGGGAGAGGGGTTTATGGGGGGAGGAGGAGGAAGAAGAAGGACTGTGAAGTCCTTGGTGCTCTCTGAGCTTGGTGGGTTTTTTTGCAGACACTTCCTTGGTGGCTCAATGGTAGAATGCAGTATTGCATGGCTTTATCCCACCTCCAGATATTTCTCTTCCCCGTTGGTGCTTTGTAGCTCACCGAAATGCAGTTCGATCCTGACCGGCTGAAGGTTGACTCAGCCTTCCATCCTTCCGAGGTTGGCAAAATGAGGGCCCAGATTGTTGGGGGCAAGAGGCTGACTTTGGAAACAGCTTAGAGGGGGCTGGAAAGCATTACGAAGTGGTCTATAGATCTAAGGGCTATTACCCAAGCGAGGTAACGTCACAAAGCATTTGCAAGAAAACAAGCAACCTCAGGAAGCAGCAAGGACCCCCCTGCTTTAACACCTCCTTTCTGAGGACAGAGTTGGACAAGATTAGCCAGTCTCCCTGGTAGGACTCAACAGTTGCCCTGATCCTGGGAAACGCTCAGATGGAGACGGAAAGGGGGGGGGGACGGTTGCCTCTGAATAACCTTCCTTTGTGTGCTTTTGTTGACCTGCAGAAGAATTCCTTCCGTATGGCAAGCATGGCCTCCCTTCCTGGCAAAGGCTGTGTTGACTCTTCCCTGGTGTGGGGTGTTTATCTGAACAACTAATAAATCTGTATCCTTCCCTGGAGCTGCTGCCAATTGGGGACTTGATCCAGCTGTGCAGCCGCTGCAAAGGAATTTTCAGCAGAAAGACAAGGAAGGGAGCAGAGCCCTCAGGGACAGCGGCTCTACGTGACCCACAGCTGAACCTGGACTGGTTCTCGCAGAATGACAGAATTAGAAGGGACCCTGGGGGGTCTTCTAGTCCAACCCCCTGCTCAAGCAGGAGACCCTGCACCATTTCAGACCAATGGTTGTCCACTCTCTTCTTAAAAGCCTCCAGTGTTGGAGCACCCACAACTTCTGGAGGCAAGGAGTTCCACTGATTAATTGTTCTCACTGTCAATAAATTCCTCCTTAGTTCTAGGTTGCTTCTCTCCTTGATTAGTTTCCATCCTTTGTTTCTTGTCCTGCCTTCAGGTCAGAGGTGGGTTTCAGCAGGTTCTGACCAGTTCTGGAGAACCGGTAGCGGAATTTTTGAGTAGTTTGGAGAACTGGTAGTAAAAATTCTGGTTGGCCCCGTTCCCATCTATTCTCTCCGAGTCACAGCTGATTGGGAGGAAATGGGGATTTTGCAGTAACCTTCCCCTGGAATGGGGAGGGAATGGAGATTCTACAGTATCCTTCCCCTGCCACACCCACCAAGCCACACCCACCAAGCCACACCCACCAAGCCATGCCACACCCACCTGCCATGCCCACCAAGCCACACCCACAGAACCGGTAGTAAAAATTTTTGAAACCCATCACTGCTTCAGGTGCTTTGGAGAATAAATTGACCCCCCTCTTCTTTGTGGCAGCCCCTCAAATCCTGGAAGACTGCTAACATGTCTCAGTTAGTTGTTCTCCTTGTTAGACAATCTATACATATAGCTCAGTGATGGCTTGCCCCCAGTTCGGACTGGTTCGCAAGAACCGGTAGTAAAACTGGCGAGAGACTCCGCCCACTAACCTGGATGTCATCAGAAGTGATCTGTGCATGCGCAGAATCTTCTGCCTATGCACAAAAGAGTGCATGCGCACGCTTGCTTTGCTCACACCTGCAGGCGAGCACAATGCAAACCGGTAGTAAAGGTAAGTAGAACCCACCCCTCATATAGCTATAGCATTTAGACTTACAGAGTGCTTCACAGCCCTCTCCAAGTGGCTTACAGAGTCAGCCTCTGGCCCCCAACAATCTGGGTCCTCATATATATATATATAACACCCCCCTCCCTTCCATATATGGCTGTCCATTTTGAGTATGTAGCAGAAAGGGGAAGCTTGAAAATTCACAAGGTTGATCCTGCATGGAAGCAAACTGTGAGTGAACCTGCTTGTTCTTCTCCAGATATTGTGAAGCCCCCTCCTCCCTCCTTCCCAGAAGGGGTAGCAAGGAAAACAGGCGGTGGAGAGGAAGGGTCCCAGACAATTTGCTTTGCAATTTCTGCTTTCAGCCCTTTGCAAAATATCTACATCTGCCAAGGACCTCCAACCACTTGGCCAGATGTCTTACTTGGTATGTACTCTTATTATACGTTTTCATGTTTCTGGTGGTTTAATGGCTTTACTGTTTGTATTGGTTTTTTAAAAAAATACTTTAATTGTAATATGTTTTTGAATTATGAGCCGCATAGAGTCGTTTGTTGATTTGGGCAGCTGTAGACATCAAATAAATAATTCTGAAGAGACACTCTGCTCCTTGCCCTGGTCTTAATCTTTTGCCTGTTTGTTTTATGCTTCCCTGGAAAACACCCCAGGGATCAATAAAAGAGAATCTCTGTAGCTCAGGGTTGAGCTGTGGGGTCCCTGATGCTCTCTGAGCTCGGTTGTTTCCTTGCAGACGTTTAATGACCCAAGCAGGCAACATCATCAGTGCTTGAAGGGAATGGAGCAAGAAACTTTTATATAAACAGAGACCAAATCCCACTGCCTTCTAGAATTGATGATGTTACTTAGCCGGGTAATGAAACGTCTGCAAGAAAGAATGAAATTCAAGGTCATCAAGGACCCCACACCCAAAGGATCCTCAGCCACAGAGGAGACCTTCAGCCAGGCAGGACACAATGTGGTGCCTCCCTCCAGCAAAGCACACCCAGGACTCGGAGGGAGGTTGTCCCCATCCAGCTTTAGGTGAGCCTGTGGAGCCCTGGAGAAGTCCATCCCCCCCACCACTCACCCTCCAGATCATAGTTTTTCACTAAACTTGCTGTTGGAGATGGGCAGATTCGTTACAATCTTCAGCAACACAACCAACATGAAGAAATTCCCATAATTGTGTGTATGTGTATTTTTGCTGCAGTGATCCAAACCTGGTTGTTAGATTGGATGATGTATTATATAGGAATAAAAATTCTAACATCACAGGAATGAACAGAAGGCTTGCTATAGTATTATCCTCAATTTTTAACTGAAATAATGTTGAAAATGGCAAAGGGCCTTGGTGGAGCAGAGGACTAAAGTGCTGCTGTTAAAGTAACACTTAGCTGCCAGCTGCCTGCAATTACTGTGAGTTCAAATCTCACCAGGGTCAAGGTTGACTCAACCTTCCATCCTTCCGAGGTAGGTAAAACGAGGACCCGGATTGTGGGGGCAATAAACTGACTTTGTATAAAAAAGAACACCGCTGGGGGGAGGGGGCGAAAGCCCTACTAAGCAGGTATATACAAAAGAATGAAGGCTATTGCTTAATGCATTGTAAGCCGCCCTGAGTCTCCGGAGAAGGGCGGCATAAAAATCGAACCAATAAACAATAAAGAAATAAAGAAATACACAGACTAGAAGCCTGACTCCTCCTCCCCCCTCTCCCCCCCCCTTGTTAAGACACAGCCAGGAAACTATGATCCTGCTCGATTGATTTTGCTTGCTCAACTTACAAGCACATCAAAGCAGCTTAATGGCAGATCAGTGGTGGAGCAAAGGAGAGAGGAAGATGGGAGAGGAAGAGAGAAGAGGAAATGCATTTCCTGTTCATCCCTTGTTGTGGGGGGGGGAGTTCTGCCTCTGTCATTAAGCTAAAAGGAATGCCAATCTCGAAGAGTAATCAAGGGAGCTGTAGTCCAACAGCACCTGAAGGGCTTGGGTTGGGAAGGGGCTCTAAGACCTCCTGGAATTAGACCAGGAGCTGCAAAAACCAGATAGGAGATAGGAATGGCAAGAGGCCGGCTTCCAAAGATGACCTCTGAGACCAAATAAAAGCATTTTAACAGAATAATAGCACTTGAAGGGACCCCAGAGGCCTTCCGCCCTCTGGCTAAGCAGGAGATCCTATCCCATTCCGGACAAATGGCTGTTTACTCTCTTCTTAAGCACCTTCTTCATGCAAAGATGGTCTCTGGGGCCCAAACGGATCCCAATAAAACTTGCAGAGGAGCGAACAGGGTGACTCCCCAGGGATGCAGCAGAGGATTTCCTAACCTGGATGGCCCTGAGCATGACATGCCCCCAAAGCAAGAGGGGGAAAGGCAGCTGCCCCAAAAGCCAACACAGTCCTTGTGCATCTATAGAGGGGTAGAATCAAGAATCAGATTATGTGAAGTGTTAATACCACTTTATAAGGCCTTGGTAAGACCATACTTGGAATCCGGCATCCAGTTTTGGTCACCATGATGTCAAAAAATATGCTGAGACTGTAGAAAAAGTGCAGAGAAGAGCAATAGAGATGATTAGGGGACTGGAGGCTAAAACATACGAAAAACAGTTGCAGGAACTGAGTATGTCTAGTCCCATGATGGTGAAACTATGGCACGCGTGCCACAGGTGGCACGCAGAGCCATATCTGTGGGCACGCAAGCGTTGCCCTACTTCAGCTCCAGTGTGCATGTGTGCGGTGACCAGCTGATTTTCGGGCCTTCCGGGCCCACCGGAAGTTGGGAAACGGGCTGTTTCCAGCCTCCAGTGGGATGGGGAAGGCTGTTTTCACCCTCCCCAGGCTCCTAGAAAGTCTCTGGAGACTGGTGAGGGCGAAAAATGGGCCTATCGGGCCCACTATTCCATCATGTGCCAAAAGCGGGGGGAGTGTGGGGGAGTCACATGCACATGCGTGGAGCGCATTGAATTATGGGTGTGGGCTCCTGCATGTGTGACCCCCCGTGCTCTCCCTGCTTTTGGCACGCAACGGCAAAAAGGTTAGCCATCACTGGTCTAGTCTGATGAAAAGGACTAGGGGTGACATCATAGTATCTTCCAATGTTTGAGGGGCTGCTACAAAGAAGAGGGGGGGTCAACCTCTTCTCCAAAGCACCCGAAGGCAGGAGAAGAAGCAATGGATGGAAATCAATCAACAAGAGAAGCAATCTGGAATTAAGGTGAAATTTCCTGACAGTCGGAACAGTTAACCAGGGGAACGACATGCCTCCAGAAGTTGCAGGTGCTCCAACACTGGAAGTTTTTCAGAAGAGATTGGACAACCATTTGTCTGAAATTGTATAGGATCTCTTGCTTGAGCAGGCAGTTGGACTAAAAGATCTCCAAGCAGGGGTGAAATCCAGCAGGTTCTGGAGAACCGGTAGCGGAAATTTTGAGCAGTTCAGAGAACTGGTAAATACCACCTCTGACTGCCCCCAGGAGTGGGGTGGGAATGGAGATTTTGCAATATCCTTCCCCTGCCACGCCCACCAAGCCACGCCCACAGAACCAGTAATAAAAAAAAATTGGATTTCACCACTGCCTCCAAGGTCCCTTCTAATGCCTCTGTTATTCTGGACTTCATCCTTCCTAAGACAATCCAGGCATACTGTAGCTTGCAGCTTTTCCTAAGCAGCCCAAAGAATGCTCTCCCCTCCCTTTTGGGGTAGGCACAGTTTTGATCCCCTTTCTAACATGACAATCTCTGCCCCCCCCAGCCATTCCCGGAAGGGGAGCTGCTGTTTGATCTGGCCTGCTGGGCTGTCCTTCCTCTCCCTCCTCCTGTCGAGAGATAAAAGGCTTTTGACTCAAGTTGCTCCTAAGTGCCGACGGAGCTGAATTTGCAGAGAGAAACCACCACCCTGGGTGAGACAAGTGTGCTGTGAGCCATCTGCCTGCAAGATCTGATGGATTCCTTAAATACAGGAACGTGGCCCAGAATCTTCCCCACTTCTGAGGCTTCCAAATTAGAAATGAAACGAGGGGCAATTCACGAATGGCACTCCTCTAGATGAAGTATTTGCACTCTCTTGAAGGTTGAAGGGCTCGTGTCTCATGCAATGCGGGGACGACCTTGGAGAGCAGGGCAAGGAGACGCAACCAACAGTCAGACAAAAGGCAGCTTAGGCAACATCAGGACTGCGGACGGGAGAAGAGGCTCAGAAGAGAGAGACCCCCGTTCGTTTTGGTGGGGGGGGGGCTGTAAAAAGGATGGGGAGACAGAAGGACTTCCAGATCTGCAAGATCCTCTTAATAGAGCCTTACCATTCTCCCAGTTCTCTCTAATATGTATGTATATTAACCCATACAGTGTAGCTGTAGGGTTAATATTTATCATTTTTATTCTCTTCTTTACTTCCTCCTTTTATTGTTATTATTATGGCTTGTCGCTCCATCAGCCAGATGTTTAGACTGGACTTGGCATTTCTGTCTACCTATCGAGTCCTTTCCATGGACCTGATGTTGTGACCCCGACTCCCGAGCCTGTCCTAACAGAGGAAGAGGACTCAGAAGGTGATGGGGAGGAACTGACAAGGCCTCCCTCTCCAGGACCCTCCTCTCTGGCAATGCCTCAGGTTCCATCCGAAGGCCAGGAGGAACAGCCTGGGATATGCCAGGAGGAAAGCATATCGGAACAACAACAGATAGGGAGCGAGGATGATGAATCCTGGCTTGATCCCAGGCAGCATCGGAGGGAGAAGCGTGCGCATCAACGAAAGAGGCGTGGGAGGGCCAGAGATTGAGCTGAGTCACTGAGCCACGCCCCACAAAGAATAAAAGTGGGTGTGATTGCTCTTCAGGCTTTGTGATGGTCAAAGTTAAAAACCTGAGAGTCACATCACGTTACCTGGAATCTGGCTTGTACATATTTGGATTGGACCTTGGCTAACTCTTGCTTCGTGGATTACTTTTTGCTACTGAACCGGATTGAGGATAAACTCTCTCTTGCTGACTGTGAGTGAAAACTGACTTGGCAGGCATTTCGCAGTTTACTGCCAAAACTCTTATCTGCAAGGGATTCTAGTCTGATTGCTTAATAAAATCTTGGCAGGCGTGCCTGGTTGTGTGTTTGCCTGTGTGGGGAAGGGGGACAGAACACCTGAGATAGGTAGATGTGGATATCTGTTATTGTCATTATTTCTGTTGTTTTGGATGTACACTGAGAGCTTCTGTACCAGAGACAAATTCCTTGTGTGTCTAATCACGCTTGGCCAATAAAGAATTCCATTCCATTCCATTCCATTCCATTCCATTCTTTCCACTTTTCATTCCAATGTCCTGTCCTGTCCTGTCCTGTCCTGTCCTGTCCTGCTCTGCTCTATTCCCATTCCATTCATTAGCTCAACTGGTCATGTTTCCTGTCAGGTCTATCTCGAAAAGGCTGACACCACATAAGAAAAGCTGTACAATGTGCAACTCCCAAGACTGTGGTTTTGCTCATCCATGCTGGCTGAGAATGTTGGGAATTGTAGTTGCAACGTGGACAATCAGTGGAGAATCTGATTAATCAATGGAAGAGCTTGTCTGTTGGCATTATGGGTTTCTCCATCGCTGGAGGTTTTCAAGAAAAGATTGGACAACCATTTGTCTGCGATTTTATAAGGACTCTTGCCTTGGGCAGGGTGATGGACTAGAAGACCTCCAAGGTTCCTCCCAGCCTTAGGAGATTAGGATCCTGCTGGCCAATTCAAATCAAAGCTCCTTCAGATCTCTTCCAACCTTCTATTTTCAAGCCTATATCTTGTGATCCCCCCCTCCTAAATGTCCTCCTGGAAGAGATCATGGCTAATATAGCCTCAAGCATCTGAAAGCAATCGAGCTCAGAGATGGATTGGGTATGTCTAGGAAAAGAAGGACTAAGGGTGACATGATAGCAGTTTTCCAACATCTCAGGCATTGCCCAAAGAAGAGGGAGTCAAGCTATTCTCCAAAGCACCTGAAGGCAGGACAAGAAGCAATGGGTGGAAATTGATCAAGGATAGATCAGTTTCCTAAAACTAAGGAGAATTTTCCTGACAGTGAGTGAGAACAATTAAACTTGCCTCCAGAAGTTGTGGGTTCTCCAACACTGGAGGTTTTTAAGAAGAGATCGGCCAACCATTTGTCTAGGGTCTCCTGCTTGGGCTAGAGGCTGGACTAGAAGACCTCCATAGTCCCTTCCAACTCTGTGGTTCTGTTTTGTTAGGTTCTCTTTTGAACACATTCACTTCCCCAGCTTATACGGTTGAGCCTGATCCTAAATCCGTGGGCTAAAGACCAGCCCAGTTGAGGCTGCCTTAACTTCCCCCAGTGCCAAGCGGCTGGCATTCCCTCCGCATCAGGCTTCCCCCCACGGGCAGGGCTGGGACCACTTATCCAAGAAACCCAAGAATGCCTGATAACGGATCATCCCTGAAGGAAAGTGAGCAAACCACATCAAAGGAACCTCAAGCCTGCTGTATTTCAGGAACACAGCCCCCACCCAACAGAAGAAGTGGGGGGAGGGGAGGCTGCCTGGCCTCTCTGTTTTTATTTTCTATTTCCATTTTCTTTCTATTGCTATTTTCTCTCTGGCCTATTTCCTGTTTTCTTTCTGCAGTGCGTGGATCTCCTCTGCAGGTAATCCTCGACTTACAGACATGATTGAGCCCCAAAATTTCTATTTCAAAGAGCCTTGATAGTACAGTGGTTATGCACCCTGTTATTAACACAGCTGCCTGCAATTTACTGCTGGTTCGAATCTCGCCAAGGCTCAAGGTTGACTCAGCCTTCCATCCTTTCTAAGGTAGGTGAAATGAGGACCCAGTTTGTGGGGGC
Organism: Pituophis catenifer annectens; assembly: GCF_029215685.1. Classification (NCBI taxonomy): domain Eukaryota; kingdom Metazoa; phylum Chordata; class Lepidosauria; order Squamata; family Colubridae; genus Pituophis; species Pituophis catenifer. The sequence continues at coordinate 296,156,628 of NW_027256882.1, read as the reverse complement.
AATAAGCTGACTTTGTATAAATATACAAAAGTATGAAGGCTATTGCTTAACGCATTGTAAGCCGCCCTGAGTCTCCGGAGAAGGGCGGCATATAAATCAAATTAAAAAAAAAAAAATTAAAAAATTTCTATTGCAAAGCGAGACAGTCATTCAGTGAATTTTGTCCCATTTTACAACCTTTCTTGCCACAGTCGTTAAGCGACTTACTGCAATGGCTAATTTAGGAACACGGTTGTTAAGTGAACCCGGCTTCCCCATTGTCCGAAGGTCGTAAAAGGAGATCACATAACCTCGGGGACACTGCAAGCGTCATAAATATGAACCCATTGCCATGGGTCTGAATTTGGATCGTGGGACCTCGGGGGATGCTGCAACGGTCATAAGTGTGAAAAATGGTCCTATCGCTTTTTTCAGAGCCGTTATAACTTCGAACAGTCACTAAACAAATGGCTGTAGGTCGAGTACCTACAATGTCCCTTTTTTAACCATGGTATGAGACCACATTCTCACCATCTGTCCAGAAGGAGGGAGGATCCAGCTTGGACTTCCCAGATCCTTCTCAGAAGCTGGTTTTCTTTCAGTTTTCTTGGCAACTACGGCAGGGGTGAATTCCAGCAGGTTCTGATAGGTTCTGGAGAACTGGTAGCAGAAACTTTGAGTAGTTTGGAGAACTGGCAAATATCACCTCTGGCTGGGCCCAGAGTGGGGCCAGAATGGGGATTTTGCAGTATCCTTCCCCTGCCACGCCCATCAAGCCCACCAAGCCACGCCCACAGAACCGATAGTAAAAAAATTTAGATTTCACCACTGAACTACGGGAGAGATGGAGTGTGTAGATGTTGCTCAAATATAACAACAAAACTTGAAAAACTTCCTACTGCCAGAGGCTTGTACCATATGGGCGCTCGATCTCACTGGGACCGCATGGTGTGACTCAAGGCAGGCACAAAAAGTCGAACAGCCTGCAAAAATACCGAATTATAAGTAGATGCCCACGAGTGACATCAGCTCTGGTTCCCGCAAGGCTTCCGAAAGACCATTAAAGTTGCCACAGAATTGTAATTCTTAAGTAACAGAAGGGGGCAAATTATTAAACATATGGGAATGATCATAGGAGCTGCATTTAATTACTTAACATCTAATCCTTTTTAAATTAAATTATACCAAGTTTAGTCACCTGAGGGAGTTGTGGGGAGGTGGGGGTGTCTCTGGCAGGCTGCGCAAAGTTTCACAGCTCTGGTGAAAAGCGAATGGGAGGGGAAGGCGGGTTGAAACGTGTGTCAGAAGTGAATGGCCACATTCTGGATAAGTAAGAATGAAAGATACAGCCTGAATCCTACTTCTGTTTCAAGCAAGGAACATCCCTGAGGTCATCCAGCTGGACCTCCCTCTGGTCTCGGTGATTCTGTTCCTGATCTACCTTCCATGTTGCTGAAGTTCTTCCATGCATCCATCCTTCCACTGGACAATGGACAACAGATTCATGGCCCTGGTTGCTAGATTAAAATAGAATAGAGCTGGTCATATCAGGAAGACCAGCAGTGATTTTATCTTTACCTAAAACCAGAGACATTTCTCTCTTGGGCTTAATGGGCAAAGAAGTTGGATGTTATATCAGCAACCGCAAGAATACTCAAAAATGCACAAAAATGGAAGGACGCTTTGATCCCCACAATGGGCGAATGGCTGCAAAAGTCAATGGAGTTAGCAGAATTGGCTAAATTGACGGCTTCGATCAAAGGAAAGAATGCAATTAATTTTCTTTCTTCTTGGAAACCGCTTTTGAACTTTCTGCCTGAGGTGGGGAAAAAATGAAACTTTGATTTTGGGCTTTGCTGATTAGGTTGGTTTGTTGTTATAGAAATGGCTAGTACATATTAATGTGTAAAAGTAAAAAGTTGATGGCCTTGACTTACAACAGTTCGTTCCGTGACCATTTAAGAAACGTGACTTATGGCCGTTTTTCATACTTATGGCCGTTGAAGCAGCCCCAGGGTCACGTGATCAAAATTCAGAACCACTTGGCCATTGGTTCATAGTTATGACGGTCGCAGTGTCTCGGGGTCCTATGATCCCCTTTTGCGACCTTCTGACAAGCAGTCAATGGGGAAGCCAGATTCGCTTAAGAACCGTCTTACTAACTTATTGACTGCACGGATTTCTTAATGACTGTGGCAAGCAAAGTTACAAGAAAAAAAATACGTTGGTAATTGAGACAGTTGTTAAGTGGAATTTACCAACAGAAATGTTGGGCTCAATTGTGGTCATAAATCAAAGACTTATCGTACCTGTATTACAGTGTTTCTCAACCTTGGAAGCTTGAAGATGGATGGACTTCAACTCCCAGAATCCCCCAGCTGGCTGTGGGATTCTGGGAGTTGAAGTCCACCCATCTTCAAGCTTCCAAGGTTGAGAAACACTGCTGTATTACCTTATTCTACCCTCCCCCATTCTCTCGTCCCCTTTTCCTCCCGTTATCCCACTATTTTCATTTTTTTCTTTGTATTTCAGTATTTTATATTTTGGTGAACTAATAGAAAATATGAGAGGAAAAAGAAAGGAAGCCCAGCAGAGATAAGACTCCATGAGCACATGGTGTTGGGGTGGTGGGGGTGTAGGGGGGAGCAGAGAAGACCACAGCTGAGATAACACTTGTTTCCGAGGGAGGGAGGGAGGGAGGTTTTGATTATTGCTTCCCCCTGGAGAGGCCGCAAATGCTCTCTATGAATCATCCACGAAAGCAGATCAGGAAGCAGAGGCACCCCAGAGCAGTAATTCTACTCCGAGTTGAATGCCTCCTTTCCATCCACCCTCGAGTCAGCAGAAAAGGATCCTAGCTGCATCAAGAAGAGGGGGTCCAGCTATCCTCCAAAGCCCCCAAAGGCAGGACAAGAAGCAATGGATGGAAACTTACCAAGGAGAGAAGCAACCTAGAACTAAGGAGAAATTTCCTAACGGTGAGAACAATTAATTGGTGGAATGATTTGCCTGCAGAAGTTGTGGGTGCTCCATCACTGAAGGTTTTCAAGAAGAGACTGAACAGCCATTTTTCTGGAATGGAATATAGCATTTTCTGGAATACAGCAGGGGTGAAATCTACCTACCTTCCCTACCGTTTCAGAAGTGCACGCGCCGCAAACCTGCGCATGGGCAAACCATTCTGTGCATGCACAGAGGGTAAAAAACAGGTTACTTCCTGGTTTAAGTAACGATGACTGGGCAGGTGGGCGTGGCCTCCTGCTGCCGTCACTACCGGTTCTCCGAACCACCCGCCACCATCGCTACCGGTTCGGTTGAACCGGTCTGAACCGGTAGCATTTCACCCCTGCTATCCGGTCTCTGGCCTGAACAGAGGGTTGGACTAGAAGACCTCCAAGGTCCCTTCCAACTCTGTTATTCTGTATTCTGCATGGAGAAATGGCTGTGCCCTGAGCCAGCTCTTCTCCTGCTTCTGCTCTCTGTCCTCATCATAAGCCTGACCTTCCTCCTGAGAGATTTTACGCATTTGAGGCTGAGCAAATCTGAAGGAGGCCGAGCAGCTCCTTTCATCCGTGGTCTGAGGTGAGTTGAAGAGGACAGTAGGGGGGCAGAGCAGATAAAGGAGATTGCCAGGGGTGGGATTGGGGCATGGGTGGGGCAAGGGGAAGGACCCCAATCAGCTGGTTATCCTTCGTGCTCTGTCTTTGCACAGCGTCCTGTTGGCAACTCCTCTTCCACATCAGAATAACAGAGTTGGAAGGGACTTGAGGTTCTTCTAATCCAACAACCTGCTCGAGCAGGAAATTCCATATCATTCCAGACCAACAGGCTATCTAATCTCCTCTGGAAAACCCCCAGTGATGGAGCATCCACAACTTCTGGAGGGAAGTCATTGCAATGGTTAACAGAATAACAGCGCTGGAAGGTCTTCTTGGAGGTCTTCTAGCCCAACCCCCAGCTCAAACAGGAGACCCCATACAATCTCTGCCACGTGGCTGTCCAATCTCTTCTCAAAATCCTCCAGTGATGGAGCACCCACACCTTCTGGAGGCAAGTAGTTGCACTGGTTAATTGTCCTCACTGTCAGAAAATTCCTCCTTAGTTCCAGGTTGCTTCTCTCCTAGATTAGTTTCCATCCATTGCTTCGTGTCCTGCCCTCAGGGGCTTTGGAGAATAGCTTGACTCCCTCTTCCTTGCGGCAGCCCCTCAAATACTGGAAGACTGCTAACATGTCTCAGTTAGTTGTTCTCTTTGTTAGACTTGACCTACCCAATTCCTGCACCTGTTCTTCATATGTTTTAGCCCCCTAATAATCTTTGTTGCTCTTCTCTGCAGTTTCTAGAGTCTCAACATCTTTTTTATATCGTGGAGACCAAAATTGGATGCAATATTCCAAGTGTGGCCTTACCAAGGCCTTATAAAGCGATACTAACACTTTTTGTGATCTTAAGTCTATGCCTCTGTTTATAGAACTAAGGATTGTGTTGGCTTTCTTGGCAGCTACGGCACATGGTGGGGCTCATATTTAAGTGATTGTCCACTAGGACTCCAAGATCCCTCTCACGTCCTTCTTTTTTCTTTTTTTTAATTAAATTTATATGCCGCCCTTCTCCGGAGACTCAGGGCGGCTTACAATGTGCTCAGCAATAGCCTTCATCCTTTTGTATATTTATACAAAGTCAGCTTATTGCCCCCACAAACTGGGTCCTCAATTTACCTACCTTAGAAAGGATGGAAGGCTGAGTCAACCTTGAGCCTTGGCGAGATTTGAACCTGCAGTAATTGCAGACAGCTGAATGTTAATAACAGGCTTTTAGTCTGTTGAGTTATCCAGGCTTCTCCCCCACTCTCTCCTCACTCTCTTATTTCTCTCTTTGGGGAGAAACAAGAGGGCTGGCTCCAGAGAAGGCTGGGGGTTGTTGGTGATAAGGAAGTGAACATCTTCCGACCAAGATGCTCCAGCCCTTTGTCCTTCTGCTCCCTTTTCTGGTTCTCCCAGCTCTGGCTTATTCAGCTGAGATCAGGCCAGGAGGTCTGCCTCTTTGACACTGACCAGGATGTCCCAGTCTAGAACTATGGAGACAGCTGCCTTCTGCTTTGTTTCCTCCAAACCTGCTTTTTTGGAGAGACGAAGAACCTGTCTCGCTTCCCAGCCAAAGGAAGCCATAAACCACAAGAAGAGGCGGCAGATTACAGCTGTTTTCCCTCATTGCCTTCCTTCACAAACACCTCTGGAGTCCTCAGGATGCTGCTCCCAGTGGAATTGGGGATTTGGAAGTGTTGATGGGGCCTGGGGGTCTTATTATTCCTTGGCTGCGAGTGACAAGATCTGATTTCCAGTAGGAAACAGCTGAGAAACCTACCCCAGGATTACTTCATCCATCCATGGCAGAGACAGACTTTACAGGTGGGACTCTGGAGCAGTTTCAAGAGTCCTGTTTCAGGGACTCCTAACAGCAAATCTGGGGCTTTGGGAAAAGCTTGGGCTTCTGGAAGGCAAGAAGGCTGGGTCCCAGCCTGCTCAGATGGAGGCAAGGCATGAAGAAACAGGAGACAAACGGACCTGATCCCAAAGAGATAACACCAGGCCCAGGGTGACCTCAAGTGGAACATCTGACTGTGAAGGCGCCATGCCTTCGTGTGGAGATTGCTCCCAGCACTTGACTTCTGCTAGAAGCTTATCCATGATTTGCTGGTCATGCAGCTGTTCCTGATAGCGGACATTGTATCTCTGAACTAGGGCTGTAAACCCTCAGCTAAGCACTGGGTGGCAGCAAAGAGGTACAGAAAACTCGTGCAGCCATCTAGCATCATCCAGATGTTTGCTGTGCTGATCTGGTAGCTCTTGAGTTGGACCGGACTGAGCGTCGTCCATATTCCACTCTAGTGTTTTTATGAGAGGGGCCAAGGTTGGTTTTCAGGAGACCATGAGTTCAAGTCCCGCCTTAGCCATGAAAGCTAGCTGATTTATTACTAAAAACCCACGTCCAGGATTCTTTTCAACTAATGGTCAGCACCTGCTTGGAGTTAGATAAGGTCAACAGAATTCAAGAGAGGTTAGACTTAGTCACTGGAGGTTTTTAAAAAGAGACTGGACAGACACTTGTATGAAATGGTATAGGATCTCCTGCTTGAGTAGGGGGCTGGACTAGAAGATCTCCAAGGTCCCTTCCAGCTCTATTCTGATTCTGATTTGTTTGCTTGTGACTAAGTAGGGATACTAGGCGGATCCCTCTTTTTGCGCCACCCCCAAGTTCTGCCACTTTCTCCTACATAAGGATAGATGGATGGAGAGATAGACAGCTAGAGAGAGATATTGGATGGATGGTGTCAGGCATGAAAGGCAGGTCCACATGCAAAGATCCAATTAAATTGTTTTATTGCTAAAAGTCTAGGCACAGGAATCTTCTCAACTGTTTGGAGTTAGATGAGGCTCAAAGGAATTCAGGGAAGGTGGGGCTTCGTCCACTTGCAGCTATGTAGGGATTTTAGGCTGATCCCTTTTCTCGCTCCACCCCCCCCCCCCCCAGGCTCTGCCACTCCTTCCCCCACAGAAACCCTGGACTAGATGATGCTTCGGGTGGGTCCCTTCCAAGTGTACAGTTCTATGCTTCTAGGCCAGCTTTCCTCAACTTGACCCATCCGAAATCTAGGGTTAAATTGAAGGAAAATTACCCAACACTTCTGGAAGACCACGCTGGAGAAAAACCTCTCCCAGTTGCTGATCTGTGTCTAATTTCATTCAAGATGTTGTAATTTACTTGGCGGTCTTCCAACCAGGAAAGGGGTGCCTCCCTGGCCCCCAGATAGGTTTTGCTGCTTTCTGATTTAGGTATCCATCATCAGGTATGTTGGCACTGCATAAATTTTGCTGCAGGTTGGCTCCTAAACCCCCAAAGCAGTGCTGGGGTCTAGGAAGGCAGATCCAGGAAAAGAAAAAAAACATTCCTTCAAACGATCCAGGAGGCCGACTCTTTTTAAAATCTTTTTATAGCTGGTTCTTTATTTTAATTAGTTCTTCTTAATTGTTATTGCTACGATTTTACTGGTTTTATTTGCTTCCCTCAGATGTGGCCCGTTTAGAGAACAAGCAGCGGAAAAGCTGGCTGGGCAGCACCCAAGAAATAAAACGCAACTGACACTGCATTTAGACAAACGCCTGCTTGCAATTCGATCCGCCTGAACTCAGCAACACAACCGCCTTGAAACGCCACGACTTTCTCCTCCTTCCATTAGCAAGCCCCGAGTATCTCCTTTCTGCAGCTCAAAAGGAGGAATTGCTCACAATTCCTGACCTGGATCAGAAGACGGCTCCTTGCAAAGGTCACCCCCACACTTTCAAAGGGATTGCCCAAGGCCACAGCCAGAGGTTGACTCAAAGGCTCAGTCCCAGCCCTGGGAACTGTGGCTTTCAGGGGCATCCTGCAACCTTGGGGGCAATGGGTGGAAGGAGCAATGGATGGAAACTATTCAGGGAGAGAAGGAACCTGGAACCAAGGAGAAACTTCCTGACAGTGCAACAGTGCAAAGCAACGGAGGTGTTGGGTGTTTGGAAAACAGGGATTTCTGAGTGGCAGAAGGCCGGGGTGGGGGGGGAATTTGGGGGTAGGTGGGGGTGGGGAGGGTGCCTGGCAAAGAGACCTCTTGAACATAGCCGAGTTGGAATATTGTTGGAACACCTGGAATATTATGTTCCAAATATTGTGAATGTGGCATCCAGTTTTGATTGCCACACTATAAAAAAGGTGTTGAGACTCTGGAAAAAATGCAGAGAAGAGCAACTGAGATGATGAGGGGACTGGAGGCTAAAACATATGAAGAACAATTGCAGGAACTGGGTATGTCTAGTTTGATGAAGAGAAGGATTAGGGGAGACAGGATAGCAGCCTTCCAACATCTCAGGGGCTGCCACAAAGAAGAGGGGGGTCAAGCTATTCTCCAAAGCACCTGAAGGCAGGACAAGAAGCAACGGGTGGAAACTAATCAAGGAGAGAAGCAACCTAGAACTTAGGAGGAATTTCCTGACAGTGAGAACAATTAATTGGTGACCTTCAGAAATTGTGGGTGCTCCAATCCTGGAGGTTTTCAAGAAGACATTGGACAACCTTTTGTCCGGAATGGTATAGTTAGTATCTCCTGTCTGAGCAGGGGGCTGGACTAGAAGACCTCCAAGGTCCCTTCCCACCCCGTTATTCAGTAATTTCTGCTTGCACAGAGACAGAAAAAGGACCAGGGTCCCCAGTTTTTCTTCTTCCACCAGAGATGATGTGGGCTCTGCGTGTCATTACTTTTTATATGGGCATTAAAAGGAACCGCCAGTACCGGATTGCAGCATTTAGGGAAAGCGTAGGAGATCTGCTGAGTCCTGTCCAAGAAATGGACCTGCTGGTGTGGTGGTTTTGCCACTCGGCCTCCTCGGGGTCACCCTACAGCTGAGCCTGGTGTGGTGGGGCTCAGAGGTCTGGAAATGTTCTTAGTGACATAGGACTAGTGTGCTTCCTCCTTCCCCTCTTCCTTTTGTTTTGTTGTTGTTGTTGTTCATTTAATTTCTGTAAAAATTCCTCCCCTGGGTAGTTTTGATTGTGAGTTGTTTTGCAGTCTGCCGCTCTTGTCACTTCATAAAAATGAACACACACACACACACACACACACACACACACACACACATCTCCACTACAGCTACCCTACAACAAAAAAGGAGTCCAGGAAAAGAAAATATTCATTTTTGAAGAGCTAAATTAATCTCTTGTCACACCAAGGCGCCTAATGCAGAAGGAGGCAGGGAAAAAACGCTTCCCTTTTGCTAGGGTTGAAAAAGAAAGGGACTGATGGGAGCCCGGCCTGGGTCAAAGGGAGGCCCAGATGTGCGAGAAAAGCCTGCTGTTGGAGGGAAATGTTCCTGCGAGGCCACGGTGGGGGTCAGAACACATCTGGCCCACCATGAATTGTGTCTTCTTTTAAACAATCGATGTTTGGAAACGCATAAACTAACATGGTCTGGAACTTTACGACTGGCCCATTTTGGAGGGGGAGAAAAGGCCGGATGTTTGAAACGGAGACAAAAGATTTGGTGCATGTGGGAGTGGAGAAAAAAACCCTCCCATCTAGCCCAACAGCACTGCAAGTGCCGAGTTCAAATCTCCCCTTCAACAATTCCTCTCCTTAACCTGCAAAGGGAGGGGTCACATCCATCGTGCAGGGAAAGGAAACGACAAAACTATTTTATAGAAGCGGAAAGAAATTAGCCGTGCCAACTCTAAATCTTCTGAATGGCCAAACTGCCCACCTGATCCACGCCAGGCTGTAATTCAATCCAGAAGTTCCTGCCAGAAGCCAGACCATAAAAATCCGGCAAAAGGTGTCTCACTTTATTGCTTAATTCCTTCATCTGCCCTCTCATTGCCATACCGGCTGGGAATTGCACCTGTGCTGGCCGCCTTGAATTATTTGCACAAATAACGAAGGCAGGATAGAAATAAACAAATAAGTAAATAGGCAGGCAAGTAAGTAAATAATACATACATACATAGAGGTAGTCCTTGGCTTACGACCACAATTGAGCCCAACCCACCTCACAGAGGAGTTGTGGGGAAAATAGGAAGAGGAAGGACTATTAAGTAGACTTGCAGCCTTGAGTTACTGATAAAGTAATAAAGGCAGGAGTTTAGATGGCTGAACCCTGGTTTTAAAACAAGGTAGAAACAATACCTTTAGTCCTCGACTTCACAATCGAAATAGAGCCCAACATTTCTGTTCTTAAGGGAGACATTTGTTAAGTGAGTTTTTCCTCATTTTATGGCCTTTCTTGCCATGGATTGTTAAGTGAATCACTGCAGTCGCTAAGTTAGTAAGTGAATAACCTGGTTGTGACGTGAATCTGGCTTCCTCATTGATTTGGCTCGTCAGAAGGTTGCAAAAGGGGGTCACATGACCCCCGGACACAGCAACGGTCATAAATATGAGTCAGTTGTCCAAGCGTCTGAATTTTGATCCCATGGTCTTGGGGATGCTGCAGTGGTGGTGTGAAAAACAGTCAGAAGTCACATTATTCGGTGCCATTGTAACTTTGACCAGTCACTAAATGGACTGTTGTAAGTCGAGGACTACCTGTACAACAGATGAAGCAGCCAGGAAGATGGACCCTGAGTCACCCAACTAGGACCCGGGCTCAAGCACAGCCTCGGGGCCCCAGGATGGTAACACAACCAGCAGCTCTTCCAGGCCCTGTGAGTAGGAAAGGCTGCAGCTTGGCTGGGCTTTCCTCCCATTGGCAGGACCGGCTTCCAAGTTCCTACACAAACGACTGAGCTATTAAACTGATTTATTCCTCTTCTCCTGGAAGCCCAGGCCCTGGGTTTCTCTGAAAGGTGGGGCGGAACACTCTTAAAAAGAAGAAAAAGAAAATAAAATAAACCCAGGATCTGTCATAAATCATAACTGCAGGATTCTGGGGGAAAGGCAGCTATGTGAAACGGAACAAAGCCACTATATTTTTGTAACCTTTCTTTTTTAAAGCAGAAGGGAATAACAGAGCTGGAAGGGGCCTTGGAGGTCATCTAGTCCAACCCCCTGCTCAGGCAGGAAACCCTACACATCCCAGACAAGTGGCTGTCCAGTCTCTTCTTAAAAGCCTCCAGTGATGGAGCACCCACGACTTCTGGAGGCAAAACGTCAAAAGCAAAACAAGCAAGGGAGGAAAGATACCGTAGACCAGGGGTGTCAAACTCAAGGGCCGGGGGCCGTATTCGGCCTGCGGGGTGCTTAGATCTGGCCTGTGGGGCCACCCTGGAAACAGTGAAGGACCGGCCTGTGGTCCGGGAAAACGGAGCTCGGATGGGCTGTGTGAGGGTTGCAGGAGGCTGTCCCAGCCGAAAACGGAGCTCACGAGCCCCATTTTGCTGGCAGAGCGCTTGGGCCACCACAGGCGCCCCCTACACGAGTGACATCAAGCTGGCCACGCCCACCCTGGCCACGCCCACCTCAGCCCCCAAGGTCAAACACAACCCTGATGTGGCCCTCAATGAAATTGAGTTTGGCATCCCTGCCATAGACTCCTTTCACGACCATGAATCGGAGAGACACAGGAGGACCCAAAGAAACTGTCACGATGGGGGGGGAGGGGGATCCTTCCCATCGTCCATCCAGTCCTACTTGGAAGTAAGCAAGGAGCAGGATAGTGTGGGAAAATGGCAGTTGTGATCCTTTAATCGGACGGAGGTCCCCAAAAGCACAATGTGTGAGACACGGCTACAAATTCCACAAACAACTGAATGAAAGGGACAACGAAGAGAAGAACTCGAGGGCGAGATGATAGCGGGGTTCCAATATTTGAGGGGCTGCCCCAAAGAAGAGGGGGGAGGGTGTCAACCTATTCTCCAAAGCCCCTGAAGGCAGGACAAGAAGCAACGGATGGAAACTAATCAAGGAGAGAAGCAACCTGGAACTAAGGAGAAATTTCCCGACACTGAGAACAATCAATCATTGGAATGAGTTGCCTTCAGAAGTTGTGGCTGCTCCATCACTGAAGGCTTTTAAAGACGAGATAGGACAACTATTTGTCTGGCATGGTAGAGGATCTCCTGCTCGAGTAAGGGGTTGGCTAGAAGACCTCCGAGGTCCCTTTCAACCCTATGATTCTACATTCTCTCTGCAAGCTGCAAAGTTTTAACAGAAGTTAGAAGCCGAAGAAGCTCCTTCGATGAGAAGCGGCATACTTTAAAATAACCCCACCCTTAAGTCCAGTTGCCTTTAAAATAAAAGCATCTTTGTTTTTAGGCTCCACTGTTGAATAACTTCCCTGCTCTCCCTGACTAGAGAGATTATGGAAGGTTTGCCAATAATTAATTTTGTCTGGGCTGAGCATCTGCCGTGATGTGCAACGCTTCTCTCCCAGCCGCCCTCTGTCGGTCTCTCTACACCGCACTGACTTCTTCGGCCGTCTTGCCCTAAGCAAAGGACGATCCATGTTACCGTAGTAGGAACGAGCCCTCCTCAGACCCACCTGCCCCACATTTTGCTCCGAACCAAAGGAAAGAGCTCTGGAGTCGAGTTTTCACAGATGCCTCTGGCTGCCTTCCAGAAATGCTTTGCAAAGCAAACAGTCTTGTGAGAAAATGTTTACAGCAACTTTGCAAAATTCTTGATCTCTTAATTGGGAATAATCCCTGCTACTTGTCAAACACACGGCTCCTCCCGCAGACGTTTCATTCATTGTACGGTGACGGAGAGGGGCTCTGGCTCTGGGGGCGGGCAGTCTCATTAATTTTAACCACAAATGGGGCAGGAGGGAGGGGGAGAAATGACTAAGAAGCAAGCAGAACCATGAAAGTATGGGAGGTCACCAGCTACCGTGCTCTGCACCCAAGGACGTGTTTTGGTATGTGCCACCCATAAGTCTCCAACCTGATGCCCTCCAGACACGAGATCACAATTCCTACTCTTGAAATCTCCGATATAGCTAGTCCTCGTTTAGCAATCACAACGAAGTGGTTAAGGGGAGCCGTCACTAAGTGAAACTGATGGTGCTCATGATCTGACTTCAGTTGCCCTTTGCTTCACGGACCGGGGAAGTTTGTAAAAGTGAGGATTGGTGGTGAAGTTCTCTTTCATCGCTACTGTGACTTTGTCATCACTAAATGAATCACTCAATGAGGTTGTAAATTGAGGACTACCTGTAAAAGTTTTTACCGACTGGCTGACTTTTTTTTTTAAGCTATACTTTCAAATGCTGGATGCTGATATAAATATACATGTATAGTGTGTGTGTAAACAACTCAGAGCTTCTGTACCAGAGACAAATTCCTTCTGTATCTAATCACATTCAGCCAGATAAAGTACAGTATTGTATGTATTGTATTGCATTCTATTCTATTTTCTATTTTCTATTTTCTATTTTCTATTTTCTATTTTCTATTTTCTATTTTCTATTTTCTATATCCTATATTCTATTCTTCATTCCATTATTCTATTCTATTCCTGTTCTGTCCTGTTCTGTCCTGTTCTGTCCTGTTCTGTTCTGTTCTGTTCTGTTCTATTCTATCCTCTCCTCTCCTCTCCTCTCCTCTCCTCTCCTCTCCTCTCCTCTCCTCTCCTCTCCTCTTCCCTCCTATCCTCTCCTTTTTTCTTCCAAGCAGCTAAAATATTCCAGGATGTTGTGACTGTTTTCCACTCTAAGAAGGTTCTTCTAAATAAATATATATAATCCTGGCCTAAAAGCCGCGCTCCTGAGTCCAGGTCCTTGGAAATGTATCTCATTGCTCAAGTGCCTTATTCTTGCTGAGTGGGTTCAACGTCTTCTTCCGCACAAGCCCACTTGACATTTCAAAGGCAAAGACCACTCCTGGTGGGGTTCTTCCTGGTGGGGTCTTTTAACCAAAGGCCAGAGAGCAGAGCTAAGTACTCACCTACTTGAGATTGGAAATGTGGGGGGTGGGTGGGTGGGGGTGGAGGCTTCCAAGCTGACCTTCCCCCTGAAATGCTAGCTTTCGATCTGTGTGTGCACACACAAGCATGCACGCATGTAGGAAGAAATGGTCACGCGCAGAAAAAACCTTGCAGAAGAAGGGATGGGTCCAGGGCCTGGTGACCCCCACAGGACAGCTCAAGAAGAAGAAGCTTTTGAGTTTAGCTTTGCTGTTGGTCTACTTGTTTATCTATCTATATCTATATCTATATCATCTACATTTCTCTCTCTCTCTCTCTCTCTCTCTCTCTCTCTCTCTCTCTCTCTCTCTCTCTCTCTCTCTCTCTCTCTCTCTCTCTCTCTCTCCATTGAAATAGCCAACACTCTGGAAGATAGGCTGAAGATACAGAAAGATCTTGACAGACTTGAACAATTGGGCACTATCTAACAAAATGAAATTCAACAGTGAAAAAAGTAAGGCTCCACATTTAGGCATGAAAAAAAAAATGCACAGGTACCGTATATGGGTACTTTGCTCAATAGCAGTAACTGTGAGAGGGATCTTGGAGTCCTAGTGGAAATATGAGCCAGCTGTGTGCAGCAGCTGCCAAAAAAGCCAACATAGTTCTGGGCTGCATAAACAGAGGGATAGAATCAAGATCCCGTGAAGTGTTAATATCATTTTATAAGGCCTTGGTAAGGCCACACTTGGAATATTGCATTCAGTTTTGGTTGCCACGATGTAAAAAAAGATGTGGAGACTCTAGAAAGAGTGCAGAGAAGCGCAACAAAGAGGATTAGGGGCCTGGAGGCTAAAACATATGAAGAACGGTTGCAGGAACTGGGTATGTCTAGTTTAATGAAAAGGAGGACCAGGGATGACATGATAGCGGTGTTCCAATATCTCAGAGTTGCCACAAAGAAGAGGGAGTCAAGCTATTCTCCAAAGCACCTGAGGGTAGGATCTTGGAGGTCTTCTAGTTCAACCCCCTGCTTAGGCAGGAGACCCTACATCACTTCAGACAAATGGTTGTCCAATCTCTTCTTAAAAATTTCCAGTGTTGGAGCATTCACAACTTCTGGAGGCAAGTTGTTCCACTGATTAATTGTTTTCACTGTCAGGAAATTTCTCCTTAGTTCAAGGTTGCTTCTCTCCTTGATTAGTTTCCACCCATTGCTTCTTGTCCTGCCCTCAGGTGCTTTGGAGAATAAAAGAAAAAGAAGCTTTCTTTCCGCAGGTTGCAAAAGGACATTTTTTTTTCTGCTGTGGATGTGAACTGATCGGTTTTATACCCACCTTTCTATTCAGGGGAGCAGAGATCAGCCTACAGATGTCTCTGAGCATGGACAGAGGGTGGACCAAGCCCAGCTCTGAGGGAGGGGAGCTCCTTCTCCCTCTTGCATCTTTAACAGGAGCATCTTCTGAAAGGGCCCAACTGCAGATCATAAATTCAGGGTAGCACAGGGGCCCTTAGATCAGATGTTCATAATCTATGGTGCCCCCACTGACCCCGGGGACAGCCCCCTCCTCATTAAAAAATATCTTTCTACGCACAAAATAAAATATATAGACATAGACTGTCTTACAAAGGAAACCAGGGATGCTCAAATGCAATCGATAACCCATATTTAATATAGTAATATATGTGTATCTTTATTAATCCATTAAATCAGGGGCAAGGCAATAAATACGTTTAAAATGTATGCGGATTAAAATTAAAAAAAATTGGAGTCTAGAGGAAATAAATTGCTTTGCTGGGCGGTATTCGTTATTGAATGGAAGGCTAAATTTCTGTTAGAGCAGTGTTTCTCAACCTTGGTAGCTTGAAGATGGGTGGACTTCAACTCCCAGAATCCCCCAGCCAGCGCTGCTGGCTGGGGGATTCTGGGAGTTGAAGTCCCCCTATCTTCAAGCTACCAAGGTTGAGAGACACTGCGTTAGAGGTTAATGAAAATAAATCTGTCCACCTGGCCAGGTGCCCCAACAAGGTCCTTCATTTCCAATGCTATTTACCTCCCGCCTCTCTGCTTTCAGGGGAGAAAACCTAATTATTATTTAAAGGTGAGTTAATTCAGCCAAGGAGTTGGATCAATAACGGTAGAATTACTCTGTTAAAAATGGAGAAATCCACCGGCCTGGTAGAAGGCATGACTTCTCCTGGGGTGGACGCACACACTCAATTACGGATTCTGAGTAGCAGAAAAAGCAAAGAGCGAGAGGAGACATGGATGGAGGAGAACAAAGACCGCAGGAAGAAATGGTGACCTGTCCATCTCCTGCTTTTCACTTTTGCTCAAGAAGGCTGACAAGTACCAGATGAGCTTCTGGCTGGGGATTATGGAGGTTCAAATGTGCAGGTATTCCAAGTGTGCCTTATAAAGTGGTATTAACACCTCACCTGATCTTGATTCTATCTCTCTCTTAATGCTACTTAAAACTGCGTTGGCTTTTTTGGCAGCTGCCGCACACGGCTGGCTCCTATTGAAGGGATTGTCCACTAGGACTCCAAGGTCCCTCTCACGACTATTCAGCCAGGAACCACCTCTGCTGTACCTGTACCCATTTGGTTTTTCTTGGGTTTGGCTAGTCTAGTGAAGAGAAGATCTAAGGGGGACCTGATAGCAGTCTTCCAATATTTAAGGGGTTGCCACAAAGAAGAGGGGCTCAACCTCAAGGAGAGAAGCAACCTAGAACTAAGGAGAAATTTCCTGACAGTGAGAACAATCAACCAGTGGAACAACTTGCCTCCAGAAGTTGTGAATGCTCCATCACTGGAAGTTTTTAAGAAGAGATTGAACAACCATTTGTCTGAAGTGGTGTAGGGTTTCCTGCCTAAGCAGGGGGTTGGACTAGAAGGCCTCCAAGTTCCCTTCCAACCCTGTTATTCTGTATTCAGTTGGCAGGCAATGCTGTGAGGACACTAAATCCAGCGAGCTTCTGCACCAGAAGGGACCATCTGGTGCTGCACAAGTCCTTACAGGGAGTCTTTCTCTTACAAAAGTTCATTTAGTGACCATTTGAAGTTACAACGGCATTGAAAAAACGTGAATTACGACCATTTTTCACACTTATGACCGTTGAAGCGTCTCCGAGGTCATGTGATCAGAATTTGGCCACTTGGCAACTGAGTCAGATTTATGACGGTCGCAGGGTCACGTGATCAGTCTTTGCAACCTTCTGACAACGGGGAAGCTAGGTTCACTTAAGAACCGTGTCACTAACAAATGCAACAATTCACTTAACAACCGTGGCAAGAACGGACGTAAAAAGAGGGAAAACTCAACCGTTGTCTCACTTAGCAACGTAGATTTGGGGCCCAAATTGTGGCCGTCGTCTTCCCATCCAAGGAACTCGATCTTTGCAAGCCTCCCTGCATTTCTCCAGGACCCCACCTGAGTCTTTTTCTAGCGGCTTCTGCCCCTCTTCCTTTCCCATGATTTGAAACACATTGTTTTAATCTGCCTGTCCCTATTAATCTCTTATTCATTATTACTTATTGTTATTGCCGTTTATTAATTTTACGATCTACGGCTGGCTTCTGCCGCCTCTTTGGACAGAGGGAGGGAGAGGCCCCGTTCCAGCTGCTCCTCTGCAATTCCTGGGGCCAAGGCTGATTGTTAAGAATTATGACAATGCCGGATGACACATTAAATAAAACGCGGTAAAAACTGCGATAATAAAGCAGGCTGAAGCCTATTGAAATAAATAGTTGGAGACAGTTATTTACACCAATCCATGCAGCCTGGCTAATTTGTTATCTTCAGCCAGGGCGCTGCACCAATAAATAACAATAACCCCCAAGAAACATAATTTCCTCCCGTCACTTTTCTGCAACAGACGCCTGGAAAGATCTGCCTCTCTCTCTCTCTCTCTCACACCACACACCTGTGGTGCAGTGGCCATGCCGAAGACCCTGGTTACCGCGAGGAGCTCAGTGAGACATTTTGATTTCTCCTCCCTATATAAGAAACTTCTAGAAGTTTAGAGCTCATTTTCAACCTGTCTGCTTGGGTTTGTTTGTTTATTAAAAACCTTGCTTGGTGAATAAAGGTAGCTTTAAAGTTTTTCCAGCTGTGAAAGTTTCAAAAAGTTTTGATTCCCATTTCAAAATCATTTGCCAGCCGGCGAAGGTCATGGTCTCGCAGTCTCTTTTTAAAAATACCTTTTTTTAATTAGTTTATCAAACTATAAAATACAAAGAGAAATTAATATTAATTAATAATAAGGTCTAGAAATGGCTAGTATGTACTGCTGTCTAAAAATACTACAAAGTTGAGTTTATAACGTTGTTACCTTCTGGGCTAAAGAGAGTTGGAATTTTTTGCCTTTTTCTTTCTATTTCCTTCTTTCTGCTTCCTCTTTTTTCCCTCCCCGTCCCCAAAGTTTCCTATTGCTTTTTAAAACTTCTCTTTGTATTTTATACTTCGATAAA
The DNA here is from genome assembly GCF_029215685.1 of Pituophis catenifer annectens. Taxonomy (NCBI): domain Eukaryota; kingdom Metazoa; phylum Chordata; class Lepidosauria; order Squamata; family Colubridae; genus Pituophis; species Pituophis catenifer. The sequence continues at coordinate 296,138,814 of NW_027256882.1, read as the reverse complement.
CTAATAAAAATGGTATTTTTAAACACGGCCATGAGGTCCTGGGGCCAGGCAGGTTTTGCTTAAAATTGTGGCGTTGTCGTTTGGTTGTTGGGACCTTCTGCACAGAACCCAGGACTGAGTACAGATAGTCCTCGACTTATGACCACAATTGTTTTGGGGAAGGTCTCCCCAGAACCCAGCATTGGGTACAGGTAGTCCTCGATTTATGTCCACAATTTGGCACCAGAATCTCCTTTGCTAAGCGGTCTTTAAGTGAGTCGTGCCTTATTTATTTATTTATTTATTTATTTATTTATTTATTTATTTATTTATTTATTTATTCATTCATTCATTCATTTAGTTAGTTAGTTAGTTAGTTAGTTAGTTAGTTAGTTAGTTAGTTAGTTAGCTAGTTAGATCAATGGCCCCAGGCCTGCTGGAAGAGCCAGGTCTTCACCGCTTTTCGGAAGGCCAGTAGGGTGGGGATGGTCCGGACCTCAGGAGGTAACTGGTTCCAGAGAGCCGGGGCAGCCACAGAGAAGACCCTCCCCCACGGGCCTGCCAGCCGACATTGTTTACCACCTTTTGTGCTGCAGTCTTTAAGTGAACCACTGTGGTTGTTAAATGAATCACATGGTTGTTAAGTGAATCCAGCTTCTCCTTTACTTGACAGAAGCCCCCTGGGAATAGCATTTATGGGACACCCCCCCTCCCCCCCAGGACAATGCAATCATTTTAAAACACTCAAAATTTGATCACATGCTGGTGGGGGCGCTCTTCTGGTCCTAAGCGTGAGGACTGGTCACAAGTCCCTTGTTTCAGGACCGCCATAACTCTGAACAGTTGTTGAATGGCTGGTCCTGTATCGAGGACTATCTATCATGTGGGAAATGGACACCCTTGGGCTGTCGTTAAGGAGCAACCGGCATTTTGAGATTGGGGTATTTTGCTGGGTGGGTATTTGTTTCTCCAGTCATGCTTTCTTCCATCCTTCCATCCTTCCCTTTTTCTCCCTCCCTCCCTCCCTCCCTCTCTGTGCTTCAGCTACAAATAAAGCTTGGAATTCCTTCGTCTGCTGGAGAGCTCTTTGTCTCTGGATCCAGAAGAACCAGTCCCTGCCCTGGCAGTTGGCAGAACGGCTGCGCCCACCGTCCCAAACACCCCAAAGCCTGAGAAGCAGAGAGGCCTCTTGTTTGGGGGGTGGGGTGGGGTGGGGGAGAGAGACGAGGAGGAGGAGGAGGAGGAGGAAGAAGAGGAGACCCTGACCACTCACCTTGCTGGCTGTGCTTCTGAGCGTAGACTACCACCATGGCGGCGAACACCACACAGCAGGCTGCGGGCACGGGGGAAGCCATCTGGGGAGACAAAGAGACACGGAAGCCGGGGGTCAGCCTCGTGGGCACAGCAGAAGGGAGGAGGAGGAAAGAGGGGCACCACGGGCATCCCCAGGGTGGATGTGGACCACGGAGTGAGAGGGAAGGGCTAGGCCCGTGATGGCGAATCTATGGCACGTTTGCCACAGGTGGCACACGGAGCCATATCTGTGGGCACGTGAACGCTGCCCTAGCTAAGCTCCAGGGCACATGCACGGGCCGGTTAGCTGATTTTCGGGCCTTCTGGGCCCAACGGAAGTCAGGAAATGGACCGTTTCCTGCCTCCGGAGGGCCTTGGGGGGGAAGGCCATTTTCGCCCTCCCCAGGCTCCAAAAAAGCCTCTGGAGCCTGGGGAGGGCAAAAAAATGGGCCTTCCGGGCCCACCGGAACCTTTTTGCCATTGCGTGCCAAAAGCGAGGGGAGCGTGGGGGGTTGCATGCACATGCATGGGGGTGGAGGCAGGGCGTGGGGGGGACATTGAATTATGGGTGTGGGCACGCATGTGTGCGACCCCCCCTACTCCCCCCGCTTTTGGCACGCAACGGCAAAAAGGTTAGCCATCCCTGGGCTAGGCAAAGGAGGATGGGTCCTTTTTCCTCTTCATAGAAGGATTCCAGTCCTTATGAAAAAGGCAAAAGCAGGGGGACCCCCCCCCCCAGGTGGGTGGCACCTTCCTTCCTTCCTTCCTTCCTTCCTTCCTTCCTTCCTTCCTTTCTCTTTTTCTTTCCTTCCTTCCTTCCCTTCTTCCTCTTCCTCCCTCCCTCCCTTTCCTTCCTTCCTTCCCTTCCTTCTTCATTTTCCTCCCTTTTCCTTCCTTCCTCCCTCCCTCCCTCCTCACCGTGGTGCCTTGGGGCAGCTAATAAGAAACTAAAACCAGAAAGCAGCTCTAATTAAAAGAAGAGATTGCAATCAGTGTCCATCAATGAACCCGTGTCAGGGGTCCAGCGAGATCATCCATCTGGAATCAATAAGAAACAACAACCAAGCAAGAGGGTGAACCAACCAGGATCATCTCACCGCCCAGCCCATGGGCCTGAGGGGCAACCAGCTTTTGGTCTTTCTGAAAGTCCAAGTGGATCCGGTCTGGAGCATCCAGAGCTGGGGGTGGGGATGGGGGGGTGGGATGCTGACCCACAAGGCAGCCGCCATGGCACAGAGGGTAGCTGACCATAGAGTTGCAGACCAAAAGGTCCCAGAGGGCAGTTGTGTATCTTGAGTCACCTAATGGGCTCAATTCGAATCCTGGGCACATGATACAAGCCACAGTCTTATTCCCATGCATCATTAAATTTACACAAATGGAATGAATCATATTATCGGCCTCCTGCCAAATCTTGCAACATGCAGGGGCTCATAATAATAAAACGCAGAGAGAAAATAGTATAAATAAAGAAAAAAACAGTGTAATGATGAATATACCGTGCTAATAATTCCAGGTGCCCATTCAACCCTGGGCAACATCAGCCACAAACCTGAAAATTAATCCCTTCTTCAATCTTCACCCTAGGGGACCAGAGTTGAGCCAGTCTACCTTCTACAGCAGGATTCCTCAACGTCGGCCACTTTAACACGGGTGGACTCCAACTCCCAGAATTCCCCAGCCAGCGTGGGTGGACTTCCACTCCCAGAACTCTGCTGGCTGGGATTCCCCTCTCTCAGCATTTGGAGGTCTAGTTGAGTGTTTTCTCAACCATGGCAAGTTTGAGATGGGTGGACTTCAACTCCCAGAATGCCCAAGCCAGCAAGCCTGGCTGGGACATTCTGGGAGTTGAAGTCCACACATCTTAAAGTGGCCAACATTGAGGAACAGTAGTCTAGAGGAACTTGTTCCATAGGTGGAGGGCCCCACTTCACTTCCAGGGCCCCATCAATCTCAATCCCAGGGCCCCCGGAGATACGGAGGATCCCGGATCTGCGCACTTTCCGCCGTGCTCTTAAGACCCTCTTATTTCAGCAAGCTGGCCTGGCCTAATTTTTTCTCCCCTTTCTTTTAAATTTTTAAACTGAAATTTTAATTTGTTTTTAAATTATTGGGATTTTAAATTGTTGTGGGCTAAATTATTTAATTTGGTTTTAAATTGTTTCTAACTTTTGTACTTCTGTATTTTATCCTGTGCCTGTTCACCGCCCTGAGTCCTTCGGGAGTAGGGCGGTATACAAATTTAATAAAACAAACAAACAAACAATTCTCACATATAATGAACCCCAAGATCTTCAATTGAGAAGAGCACCCCAGATGGTTGATTCTCACTAGAGGAGAGACTCCTGGAGATACTCGAGGGCTTTCAGGGTTAAATCCAACTACTGAAATGGACACAGGAATCCACCAAGCACCAAGCACCGTGCCTGCAATGCAAGACGCCATAAGGCTGTTCTTTTCTATCAGTCTCAAAGACAGCACCAGGTGGTATGGCTGAGGCATATGATATAATTCAGTGTGGGTCTGTCTCTTTCCCCCTCCCACAATTCCAAGTGGACGCAACACACTAGGTCCACCCAAAGGGCCAAAGATCACTTTACATAATGCTTTGGTTCTCACAATCTACGGTAAAACTGTGCACCAGGAGGCCTAAAATTATTTGTGGCACCTCCAAAATGCATCTTGCAATTCCAGAACCACGTCATCACCATATTTTCCCCTTCTTTTGGGGATCCAGGCATCAGAAATTTATTTTTTATTCCCTTGGGTTCACCCTCCTTCACAGGAATAACACCCCATACGGCACATGATTCAAAACCATCGTCTGATCCGCCCAAGAAAGAACATAAGGAAAGAGTGAGGTATCCTCCGTGACAGCACCCTTCCTACATCCAATCATGATCTTAATGATGCCACTTGATCAGCCCCCACTTGGAATCCTGCATCCAGTTTTGGTGGCAACGATATAAAAAAGATGCTGAGACTCTGGAAAGAGTGCAGAGAAGAGCAACAAAGAGGATGAGGGGACGGGAGGCTAAACTGTATGAAGAATGGTTGCAGGAACTGAGTATGAAGTTTCCAAAAGTATCTCTAGTATAACGAAGAGTACTAGGGGTGACATGTTAGTAGTCTTCCCAATTCTGAGGGGCTGCCACAAAGAAGAGGGGGGTCAAAGCACCAGAAGGCAGGACGAGAAAGAATGGATGGAAGCTAACCAAGGAGAAGAGCAACCTGGAACTAAGGAGAAATTTCCTAACAGTGAGGACAATTAATTAATGGAATGACTTGTCTCCAGATGTTGTGGATGCTCCAACATTTTTAAAGAAGAGATTGGACAACCATTTGTCTGAAAGGACATAAGGTCTCCTGCCTGAGTGGGGGGCTGAACTAGAAGACCTCCAAGATCCCTTCCAACTCTGCTGTTCTGTTCTGATAACTCTGCTCCTTCTGTGACACCTTTGGAGGGGATGTTGCAGGAGACACGATCCACCTCTTTTTAAGCCTCACCTCCATGGCCATCTGGGTAGCGGACTTTATTCTGGTAAAGAACAAGATAGGACCTGGGTCCACACAGACAGGACAGCTGTTTATTATCTGCTGGGGATTTGATTGAGGGACATAAAGCAAAGGAACATCTGGATAGGCAGGAGCCAGGAGGAGAAATGAGGGGATGGATCTTTGCATTATTAAAAGGGGTTTTTCCCCCTGATGGACTGACTCAACTTTTCCCCAGCTAGAGCACTCAAGGGGGTCTGGGGAGGACGAGAAAGTAGACCAGGGGTCTCCAACCTCAGCCACTATAAGATGTGTGGCCTTCAACTCCCAGAATTCCCCAGCCAGCCATGCTGTTTTGTATGTGTACACACACAGAACGCACAAAAACTAGGCCGAGCTTCAATCACATCATGCTGGCTACCTTTGATTTTGTTCCCTGCACCCTGGTGTGCATATATCTTGCTTAGACAGGCCTACCTGGGAGAGATGGCAGATTCAGTTCCAGACCGCTGCAATAAAGCAAATATTGCAATAAAGTCAGTCACGCACATTTTGGGGTTTCCTGGTGCATATAAAAGTTACATTTACGCTGTCCTGTAGTCTGTTAAAGGTGCAGGAGCATTACATGTGACGCAAAAATGTACATACCTTAATTAAAAGAAAAACTACTTTATTGCTAAAAAAACTACTAAGCTGATGTTTCAAGGGATTGTAACCTTCCAGGCTGGTGGAGTTTCTTGTAAAAAATGCAATATCTGCAAAGCACAATAAAGCTAGGTGGGTCTGTATTAAGAAGAGAATTTGGGACTTTGCTGACCGCTTCCGATTCCTGCAATGAAAACCACCAGTGAGACGCGTACCACAAGTTTCTCCCCATTGCTATTTCGTGTCCATATGAAAGCAGGGTGGGTGGTCAGGAAGCCTTTTAGAGAGAGGCTTCATCAATCCACTTGGAAGACTGGGTCCAGTTTTGGTTGCCACGATAGAAAAAAAGATGTTGAGACTCTGGAAAGAGTGCAGAGAAGAGCAACAAAGAGGATGAGGGGACCGGAGGCTCAAACATACGACGAATGGTTGCTGGAATTGGGAACGTCTAGTTTAATGAAAAGAAGGACTAGAGGGGACACGATAGCAGTCTTCCAATATTTGAGGGGCTGCCCCAAAGAAGAGGGGGTCAACCTCTTCTCCAAAGCCCCTGAGGGTAGGACAAGAAGCAATGGATGGAAACTAATCTAGGAGAGAAGCAACCTGGAACGAAGGAGAAATTTCCTGTCAGTTTTGAATAATTAACTAGTGGAACAGACGTTGCCTTCAGAAGTTGTGGGTGCTCCATCACTGGAGGCTTTGAAAGAAGAGATTGGACAACCTTTTGTCTAGAATGGTATAGGATCTCCTGCTTGAGCAGGGGGTTGGACTAGAAGACCTCCAAGGTCCCGTCCAACTCAGTTATTGTGTTACTCTGTTATAATCTACTGGAGAACAGGGAGTCCTTGAGTTATGAGCTTGCCCATTATGGTCGTAAGTCATAATGGTCTTAAAACCAATTGGTCATTTTTGCAGTGATTGTTAGTGCAAGCAGGGTTTTCGTTAAGCAAACGCAGCGGTCATAAGTGTGAATCCATTGTTTGCTATGGTCTTGACTTTGCTGAAAAGCTGAGATAAGTGCTGGTTTTCAGCAGAACTGTCATAAAATGTGGTCATATGACCTCAGGATGCTGCAAACAACAGTAAAGCTTGCCTTTTTTCAAGAGGCAACCGGACTTTCTGGTTTTTCTTTGAAGATGTTTCGCTTCTCATCCAAGAAGCTTCCTCAGCTCTGACCTTGTAACTTCAGCTCTGAGTTACAAGTCCCCTTTTTCAGGTAGGTCGTAATTTCAGTCATTAAAAGCAACTGATTGTAAGTTGAAAACAGCCTGTTCTACCTCTCCTTTAATGCTCCATCCACAAAGCACACTAAAAATAGAGCAATTTTATTTGTGGGTGGATGGTTCTCTGGAATGGAAATGGGGGGGGGGCTTGTCTACTCTCCCTCCCTCCCCCCAAATTTGTGTAGCCTGAGGATACTGCAAAAGATGCCAAGGTTGTTGGAGGTTCAAAGAATCTCTATGGTCAAGAGCAGCTATGGCCAATTTGGGGTTGTTGGTTCTTCTTCTCTTAGATCTAGTGACTTGCAGCATCCTCTACACTCATTTATCACAGTTGTGCTGATATAACACAAAAAAGTTGCTTGATTGTAGCAGGACAAAAATCAAATAAATAAATAACACAATGAGGAGAGGTTCATAACAGCTCAGCAAAGACTAGGAGACCGTAGAAGGTGCCATAAATCACAGGCAGGGACAGCTGAAGTACCACACTTCACACACTGGCAATCTCACATTGACACAATAGTAAAGCATCTGAAGGCAAGGCAAGAGAGAGCCTTGGTGGCGCAGCAGACTAAAGTGCTGTTAAATAGCACCAGCTGCCTGCAATTACTGCAAGTTCAAATCTCACCAGGCTCAAGGTTGACTCAGCCTTCCATCCTTCTGAGGTAGGTAAAACGAGGACCCGGTTTGTGGGGGCAATAAGCTGACTTTGTATAAAATAGAACACCGCTTGGGGGGGCCAAAGCCCTACTAAGCAGGTATATACAAAAGTATGAAGGCTATTGCTTAACGCATTGTAAGCCGCCCTGAGTTTCTGGAGAAGGGCGGCATATAAATCGAACCAATAAATAAATAAATAAATAAATAAATAAATAAATAAATAAATAAATGATGGAAACTTGTCAAAGAGAGTTCCAGCCAATCTAGAACTAAGGAGAAAATTCCAAATAGTGAAAATGATAGATCATTGGAATGGATTGGCTCCAGAAGTTTTGGGTGCTCCATCATGGGGAGTTTTCAAGAAGAGACTGGACAAACATTTGTCTGGAATAGTAGAGCTCAATAACTTGACCAGGAGATTGGACTAGAAGACCTCCAAGATCCCTTCCAGACATTCTGTTCTGTTCCGTTCTACTCCATTCCATTCTATTAACATACAATGAACGGTTGCAGGAACTGGGCATGGCTAGTCTAGTGAAGAGAAGGACCAGGGGAGACATGTAACCTTGTTGCTGGTATCCTTAAGATTTATATTGACTGTTTCCCTATGACTATCATTAAGTGATATGATATGATTCTTATGATTCTTGACGAATGTATCTTTTCTTTTATGTACACCAAGAGCGTATGCACCAAGACAAATTCCTTGTGTGTCCAATCACAATTGGCCAATAAAGAATTCTTTCTATCTATCTATCTATCTATCATCTATCTATCTATCTATCTATCTATCTATCTATCTATCTATCTATCTATCTATCTATCTATCTACCTACCTACCTACCTACCTACCTACCTACCTACCTACCTACCTAGCTACCTGAGGGCCTGCCACAGAGAGGAGGGGGTCAAGCTATTTTTCAAGGCACCCGAAAGTCAGACAAGGAACAATGGATGGAAACGGATCAAGGAGAGATTCAACCTGGAAATAAAAAGAAATTTCCTGACAGTGAGAACCATCAACCCATGGAACAGAAGTTGCCTTCCGAAGTTGTGGGAGCTTCATCCCTGGAGGCTTTCAAGAAGAGGCTTGACTGCCATCTGTCAGAAATGGTTTAGGGTCTCCTGCTTGGGTGGGGGGTTGGACTAGATGACCTACAAGGTCCCTTCCAACCCTGTTAATCTGTTAATGTTCTATGTGTTTAGAGTTGTCCTTGTGGTTTTGCTCAAGATGCCCGACTGATGCAGAGTGTAGCATCCTGGTTGCTAAGAGAGACACCTGGCCAGGAGCATCTTTGCAGCATCTGTGCCAGCTGCCAATTTATTATTTATTTATTTATTATTCCAATTTATATACCGCCCTTCTCCCGAAGGACTCAGAATGCGCGAGCTGATTCTTTTCTATTTTTAAACATAAATTCCAATGACTTAAAAATAAAGCCCAAAGGAAACAGGAGGCATAACACTAAAAACAAGAAGGAAAAAAGAGAAAGGAGAGAAACCTAGCAAACAGCCGAGTTTTAAAATCTGCATTAAACCTTGAACCAGCCAGAATAGCATTGATCAGCCTTCTGATTATGCAGAAAGGGAACACGCATCATTGATCCCGGATTGTAAATCAGTTTGGCATGGTTTTTCCACAGCAATCCCCCCCCCCCCAATGCTGGCTCAATAGATCAATAGTTTTTCATAGACTGTTAGATTCCAAATTTTAGGTATATAATTCAGAATCACATTTGCATTCTCAAACCTATTACGTTCCCTCAAAACTATATCAATCAATTTAGGAATATTAAATGGAAACAGGATGACAGTGAGTCAGACACTTCTGCAAATTTTAAGCTTCAAATATACTGTAATGTAGAAGATTATATTAATTTTTTTTTTTTTAATTTGATTTATATGCCGCCCTTCTCCGGAGACTCAGGGCGGCTTACAATGCGTTAAGCAATAGCCTTCATACTTTTGTATATTTATACAAAGTCAGCTTATTGCCCCCACAAACTGGGTCCTCATTTCACCTACCTTAGAAAGGATGGAAGGCTGAGTCAACCTTGAGCCTGGGGAGATTCGAACTAGCAGTAATTGCAGGCAGCTGAATGATAATAACAGGGTGCGTAGACCACTGTACTATCAAGGCTCTTCTACAATTCTTCTACAATGTATTCGAGATGGTCAGTGAGAGCAGGCATCCGAATTTCATTTTTTAAACGTGTGCCAGTGTGTTCAGAGAAAAAAGTGACAATAAATGTTATCTTATCATCTCATCTCGTCTTATGTCTTCAATATTTAATTCTCTATTAGAAGAAATACCCGAGGACAAAATTCAAAACTTTGCTTTTGATATTAAAAATTGCCAGGGATCTTATTCTGAATGGATCATTTTTGTCACTTCAGACTTGATAGATTATTATTATTATTATTATTATTATTATTATTATTATTATTATTATTTAATTTGATTTATATGCCGCCCTTCTCCAGAGACTCAGGGCGGCTTACAGTGTGCTCAGCAATAGCCTTCATCCTTTTGTATATTTATACAAAGTCAGCTTATTGCCCCCACAATCTGGGTCCTCATTTCACCTACCTTAGAAAGGATGGAAGGCTGAGTCAACCTTGAGCCTTGGCGAGATTCGAACCTGCAGTAATTGCAGGTTCGAATCAATAATTGCAGGCAGCTGGTCTTAATAACCAGCTTAATAACAGGGTGCCTTAGACCACTGTACTACCAAGGCTCCTACCAAGGCTCCAAATTTTGTTAGATTTGGAGACCAACCAACAAGCCAGATGACTCTGTGGTGGCTTAAATCTGAAGACAGGAAACAATAAAATAGAAAAAAAATGTAGAAAAACACAACCCACAAAAAACCCCCTCAAAAAATGACCATCAGGGCCTCAGCAATGACTCCACCGCCTGGCCTGTGAGCTAAAACAGGTCTTCCAGGATCAAGCAAAGGGTGGAAAAGACACGAATCTTTGGGGAGGAAAGTTATTCCAGAAGATGGGCAGCATGACAGAGAAGATGACTTAGAAAATGAAGGCCATCAGGGAGGTCAACCAACTGGAGTTTCTCAGCGTTTTCTTGAATGTGTCTCTCTTCCCATCTAAGCAGCTTCTTCAGTTCTGAAGAAGTGAAGAAACTTCTTGGATGAGAAGCGAAACATTTTCAAAGAAAGTCCAGTTGCCTTTTGGAAAAAAAGCACCTTTGGGACAGCCATGGCCAGGGTGACTGAGAAGTTCCACAGACTTCATCAGGGTTCATCCCTGCTCCCAATGACTCAAACTGCAGAGGGACAACTAGTGAAGTTGTATGGGTGTCACATCACTCAGAGCAGACTGATGCTGCTCTGGATGCCCACATAAATGCTGGCTTCAGGGATCAGCAAACTATGAAGCTTTGGAGGTTGACCCCCTGGCATCTGAGGCAGCCACAAGGATGACTAGATGGCCAGCATCCGAGCCCCAGTCAATCGCTGATCCTAAACCTCTGTCAGGTTGAGTGAAAACTCCTTTGCGGTCTGTACGAAGGAGGAATGGTCCACAAATGGCTCATCAAATAGATAGATGGGCAGACTGTAATCTGCTAGAAGAAGCTAAAATGAAGAGGCAGAAGCCAGAAACTCCTCAACCAGGGCCAGTGAGAACCACGATGTCAACTGTGAACAGGGAACAACCAAGGCTAACAAGAGAAGGACCAAGTCTCCATTGGCTTGGAAAGGCAGCAGAGAAGAGTCCAGAATTTAAATGAGTCTTTTTTCAAATTTGGGCCTTTTAAGATGGACTTCAACTCCCAGGATTCCCCAGACTAGGGAATTCTGGGAATGAATAATAGCATAAAGAGTTGGAAGGGACTTTGTAGGTCATCTAGTCCAACCCCCCGCCCACGCCCATTTCTGACAGATGGAAGTCCAGTCTTTTCTTGAAAGCCTTCAGGGATGAAGCTCCCACAACTCCTGAAGGCAAGGCCTTCTGCTGATTAGAATAACAGAGTTGGAAGGGACCTTGGAGGTCATCTAGTCCAACCCCACACCCAAGCAGGAGATCCTACACCATTTCTGACAGATGGCAATCCAGTTTCTTCCTGAAAGCTTCTGGTGAGGAAGCTCCCACAATTTCCGGAGGCAACTTCTGTTCCATGGGTTGATGGTTCTCCCTGTCAGGAAATTCCTCCTTATTTCCAGGTTGAATCTCTCCTTGTTTAGTTTCCATCCATTATTCCTTGCCTGGCCTTTGGGTGCTTTGGAAAACAGCTTGACCCCCTTCATCCTCTCTCTGGCAACCCCTCAAATATTGGAAGATGCTCTCATGTCTCCCCTGGTCCTTCTCTTCACTGGACTAAGTCATGCCCAGTTCCTGCAATCGTTCTTTGAAGATGACACATTTTAAAAAGGCTAAATTTGAAAAACACTGGTTTAATCCCTAGCGCAATATTTCTTAACCTTGGTTACTTTAATATACACCTATGGAATCTGACTCCCAGAATTTCCCAGACAGCAAATTGGAAAAGGAAGCTGGCTGGGGAATTCTGGGAGTTGAAGTCCATACATCTTAAAGCTGTCATGGTTGGGAAAGGTAGCGTATAAGCCTTGCTTCCTGGGTCCTGCACTAGATAAATCACCTGGGTAGATAAAACCTCCTTCTTTTCTTCAATAAAGAAACTAATTTAGCTCAATCAACCCTGTGAGCCGCCAGCAGAGTAAGCCAAGTCTTGAATAAGGGATTAAGTGTCTGGAGAACTGAGATTCACAGCCACGGCTAGAGTGCAGCCTGGCATCACCCACACCTGCTGGGGTCCCCCCCTCCACATCAAGACCACAACACTTTCATCCATAAAGACATTTGTGTCGATGAAAGCAATCTGTTGCTATGGAAGAAGAAATCCCACTTCATTCTAAGAGGCTGGTGGGCCCTTAAAATCAGACTCCCATCCCAGCATGTGATTTTCTAGCCACTCAAGAAGGATGGCAGGAGAAAAACCAACTCAGAATAACAGAACAACAGGGTTGGAAGGGACCTTGGAGGTCTTCTAGTCCAACCCCCTACTCAAGCAGGAGACCCTATGCCATTTCAGATAAATGGTTGTCCAATCTCTTCTTAAAAACTTCCAGTGTTGGAGCATTTACAACTTCTGGAGGCAAGTTGTTCCACTAATTAATTGTTCTAAGTGTCAGGAAATTTCTCCTTAGTTTTAAGTTGCTTCTCTCCTTGATCAGTTTCCATCCGTTGCTTCTTGTCCTGCCTTCAGGGCCTTTGGAGAATAGCTTGACCCCCTTCCTCCTCTCTGTGGCAGGCAGCCCCTCAAATATTGGAAGATGCTATCCTGTCTCCCCTGGTCCTTCTCTTCACTAGACTAGCCATGCCCAGTTCCTGCAGCCATTCACCGTCTGTTTGAGCCTCCAGTCCCCTAATCATCCTGGCTGCTCTTCTCTGCACCCTTTCCAGAGTCTCAACATCTTTTTATATTGTGGCAATCAAAACTGGATGCCATATTCACAACATTTGGAACATAATATTCCAAGTATTCCAACAGTATTCCAACTTGGCTACGTTCAAGCGGACTTCGACAGGCACCCTCCCCACCCCCACCCCCACTCCCCCCTGGCCCGCTGCCACTCGGAGATCCCTGTTTTCCAAACACCCAACGCCTCCGTTGCTTTGATTGAAAATGTCACCTTGCTTTGGCGAAGCAGCTGAAATGAAACACCTCGCGTCTAAATGTTTTACTTCCTGTCAATTTGTAGCACTTTAAATTGCTTTTACTGGCTCATTTTAAAAATAATCTTCCCGACTTATTCAGAATAAAACAACTGGCATAATTGCAAGCCCAAATACAGGAGACAGGAGTCCCACCGATACAGACAGAGGGGGTTTTAAGACACCGGGGTGGGGGAATTGGCATGCTGGCATAAGGCTGGAACGGAGCACTCAAAATCAGTTAAAACAACACCTATTCCAATTCACACAAAGAGGAGAGCAGTCTGAACTAGAAGGAGGAGTTAAATGTGTCATCTGTTTGGCATCACTGCATTGCCACAAGAGATCAAAGTTCAGGCTTCCTTCAATTCCATTGACCCTTATTTACAGTGGCATCAATTTAGTTTTGATTGTTATTTGACTAGATACTTGTGTAGTTTTGTTCTTCAGTTGCTAAGTCATATCTGAATCTTCACAACCCATGCCAGGCTCCCCATCCTCCACTGTCTCCTGGAGTTTGCCCAAGTTCATGTCTGTTGCCTCGATGAAACTTCTAACCATCTCGTCCTCTGCCGTCCTCCTCTCCTTTCCCCTTCCCAACATCCAGGTCTTCTCCAAGGAATCCTCTCTTCTCATTGGGCTAAGTATTTATTTATTTATTTATTTATTTGTTATTTATTTATTTATTTATTTATTTATTTATTTATTTATTTATTTATTTATTTATTTATTTAATTTGTATACCGCCCTTCTCCAACAGGACTCAGGGCGGTGAACAGCCACGGTAAAAACACAACATATAAAATTTAAAAACAATTTAAAAAAACATTAAATACTTTTGGCCGTCAATTTAAAATAACCCAATTAAAACCAATTATAAATTTAAAACCGTAAGGATGGGGTCAAGCCAGCCTGGCTAGATGGAACAGATGTGTTTTCAGGGCCTGATGAAAAGTCCGGAGGTCTGGTATCATGCGTATCTCTGGGGGTAGGTTATTCCAGAGGGCGGGTGCTGCCACAGAGAAGGCTCTCCCCCTGGGGGTCACCAGCCGACACTGTCTGGCCGACGGCACCTTGAGGAGGCCCTCTCTGTGCGAGCGAACTGGCTGGTGGAAGGCTATTGGTGGCAGAAGGCGGTCTCCTAAATACCCGGGCCCTAAGCCATGGAGTGCTTTAAAGGTGGTCACCAACACCTTGAAGCTCACCCGGAAGACCACAGGAAGCCAGTGCAGCTCACGCAGGAGAGGTGTCACATGGGAGTGCCCTGTTGCTCCCATAATCCCCCGTGCGGCCGCATTCTGGACCAACTGGAGCCTCCAGGTGCACCCAAGGGGAGCCCCATGTAGAGAGCATTGCAATAGTTTGAGCTTCAGCTTCAGGATCTGTCCTTCCAAAGGGTTGATTTCCTTTAGGATCGACTGATTGGATCTCCTTGCAGTCCAAGGGACCCTCAAGGGTCTCCGCCAGCACTACCATTCCAGAGCATTCTTGTATATCCGTAGCAGTACTAAACTCTACAGTGCTTTGAACTCAATGGAAGCTCCTGGTTATTTGCCCCTTGAAGTCCTTGACTTCCAAACATTCGTTTAGGGACTTTTTTCATCCCCCTGGTCAAGTGAACAAAATTCAGACGCTTGGCAACTGACTCGTACTTATGACAGTTGTAGTGTTCTGAGGTCACGTGAACCCCTTCTGACGAGCAAAGTCAGTGAGGAAGCGAGTCTCACTTAACAACCATGTTAAACCACTGCAGTGATTCACTTAGCAGCTCTGGCAAGAAAGGGCGTAAAATGGGATGAAATTCACTGAACAAATGTCTCACTCAGCAACAGAAACTTTGGGCTCCATTGCGGTCGTAAGTCGAGGACCGCCTGTACGTGTTCTGGCAATGCATCTGCAAGAAGAAAAGCAGGCAGAGAGAACCCTCCCGTGCGTGTACAAGGGGTAGGCCTAGGGCTGGCGTCTCCATGGGGCCTTTTGCTGGAGAGGGTGGGCTTCTGAAGGGCTGGCTGTACAAATGGAAGAAAGAAAAGCAGAAAGCTACGAAGCTGAGAAGCCGAGAAAATGACTGCTGAGAAGTCTTTAATCATCGTCTACAGCTTGCCTCTGATCAAAGCTCAGAACAGAATGGATCACGCTCCTAAAAAGAGAAGCTCTTCCCTTGATCCCGGCACGAGGGGCTGCGGATTGCTGAGATTCACGGAGGAAGTGTCACAATTTTATATTCAGAGCCCTGGGTGATCAATATACAGATTAACAGAGTTGGAAGGGATCTTGTAGGTCATCTTGTCCAACCAACCCCCCCGCCCCCCCCAAGCAGGAGACCCTATACCATTTCTGACAGATGGCAGTCCAGTCCAGTGGTGAAATTCATTTTTTTTTTACTACTGGTTCTGTGGGCGTGGCTTGGTGGGTGTGGCTTGGTGGGTGTGGCAGGAGAAGGATACTGCAAAATCCCCATTCCCACCCCACTCCTGGGGGAAGGATATTGCAAAATCTCCATTCCCTGCCCACTTTGGGGCCAGCCAGAAATGGTATTTGCTGGTTCTCCGAACTACTCAAAATTTCCACTACCGGTTCTCCAAAACCTGTCAGAACCTGCTGGATTTCACCCCTGGTCCAGTCTTTTCTTGAAAGCCTCCAGTGATGAAGCTCCCACAACTTCCCAAGGCAACTCCTGTTCCACGGGTTGATTGTTCTCCTTGTCAGGAAATTCCTCCTTATTTCCAGGTTGACTCTCTCCTTGGTCAGTTTCCATCCATTGTTCCTTGTCCTGCCTTCAGGTGCTTTGGAAAATAGCTTGACCCCCTCCACTCTGTGGCAGCCCCTGTGGCAGGTCCTCCGGGTGCGATTCAAGGTGTTGGTTACCACCTTTAGAGCGCTCCATGGCTTAGGACCTGGGTACCTACGAGACCGCCTTCTGCCACCGAGAGCCTCCCACTGGCCAGTACGCTCCCACAGAGAGGGGCTCCTTGGGGTGCCGTCGGTCAAACAGTGTCAACTGGCGGCCCCCAGGGGGAGGGCCTTCTCTGTGGGGGCACCTGCCCTTTGGAACGAACTCCCACCGGAGATACGGACGATTCCGGATTTATGTACTTTCCGCCGGGCCCTCAAAACTTTTTTATTTCAACAAGTTGGGCTGGCCTAACTCTCCAATTGTTTAATTTTAGTTTGAATTTTAAATGGGGTATTTTAATTGCTGGGCCAAATTGTTTAATATATTTTTAAATTGTTTTTAAACTTTGTATTCTATGTTTTTTACTTCTGGCTGTTCAACGCCCTGAGTCCTTCGGGAGAAGGGCAGTATATAAATTTAAATATAAATAAAATATAAATAAAAAAGATTGGAAGACTGTTATCCTGTCTCTCCTGGTCCTTCTCTTCACTAGACTAGCCAGGCCCAGTTCCTGCAACTATACATGGTTCTCGATGTACAACCACAACGGAGCCCAAAATATCCATCACTAAGCAAGACCGTTGTTAAGTGAATTTCCCCCCAGTTTATGACCTTTCTCGCCGTAGTTGTTAAGTGAATCATTGCAGTTGCTAAGTGAATCAGGCTTCCCCACTGACATGGCTTGTGTGAAAGTCACAAAAGGCGAACCCACCACCCCAGGACACCGCAACTGTCATAAAAGTGAGTCAGTTGCCAAGTGTCTGAATTTTGATCACGTGTAATGAGGGGGATGTTGCAACACTCGTAACTGTGAAAAATGGTCATTAGTCACTTTTTCACTGCTGTTGTAACCTCGGTCACTAAATGAAACGGCTGTAAGTTGGAAATATTTGAGGTCAGACGCTGAGGTCTACATCCCGAAGGAAAGCAGACCGTCTGGTGCGATTCTTGTAATAAAGACGGTCAGCAATAAAGACACCTACATGAGCCATTCTCGGAGCTGTTCTGGGGGTCGGGGGGCGGTCACAAGTGGGGATTTGAGCCAAATATTGAGTCTGGCCCTGGCTGGCAAGCTGGAGAAGCTCGGCAGCTGCAGCCAAACCCACCCATCGGCCAAGCGTTTCTGCCACCAGTGGGCCATTTCCTGTTAAATCCAAAGAACGCCAATTCCCTGATTTAAAACTCACCAGTTGACACCTGAGAGCAACGTGAAAATTCAATTAGGGATGGTGGCAGCAAAGGGAGCTTCGTGGCGGCACAGAAAAGCCACAAGCAGCGACTACCACTGAAATGGCTTCAAGAGAAGAGAATTTTTGGAGCTGAGGGTTGAACTCGGGGGTCCTGGGTGCTCTCTGAGCTGGGTGGTTTTCTTGCAGACGTTTCATGACCCAACTGGGGAACATCACCAGAGCTTTGGGTGAGCAGGTGGACACCTGATAGAAGCAACGTACAGCTGGAGGACCAGACTCTCCTCCAGAAGATACAATGGACCTTTGGAACCCACCAAGTCCCTTGCAGAAAGTCATGCAATAAAGCCAGCAAGAGACCAGCCCACGTCTGCCTTGCGTGGTCCCAGTCGTGGCTAAGAGGCCTTTCTTGGGTCCTCTTGCAAGGCTGCCTTGTTCTCTTCCCAACTCTTGGTTGAACCTTTTCCAAGATTGACCTCACAGCTGTCTCTGCTCTTCAGCCTGGGGTCTCTCCCGGTTCCTTCCCACCAGGGAGAAGGGGGCTTCCCCCCCCAGGTCAGGTGCTGCTGCTCAACAGAGCTGTCTCCCCAAACTTGCTTTGGTGAGGCAAGCTGGACGTGCATTGAGGCTTTACGGACGTGTCCATTTGAGCCCGTGCAGATGTCCTAGGCAAGCAAAGGCCATGCTGGCTGGGAATTATGGGAGGGGAAGTCCAGCACATCTGGGGAACATCGAGGAAGGCTGTGTTTCTTCAAAGTTTCATCACTTGTCAACAAAGCTCCTAGGTCCTGCTGTGTATTAATCCAAGTATTAATGGCCAATAATTACTTCAACTGTTGGAGCGATTCTGAGAAACTGGGACAAAATGATCTGGATTTGCTTGAGCGTTTGAAACGCCCCTGTCTGTTGATCGTGTTTTGGCCTCGGGAGTGTCCCTCAAGCTCTCTGCAAAAACCCTTTGGCTCTGAATTCAGGACAGAAAGCAAAGCTGGAGGAAACCTTGGTCTTCCTTGAAGACATTTCGCTTCTCGTCCAAGAAGCTTCTTCAGTTCTGACAAAGTACCCAATGATCCAAGGGATGAAGAGGCAGCAGGACTCGGAGTTCTGACTCAGCAGGACCTCACGTTCAGACAAAAGAAACTGGACAAAGAGGAATTCTCCTCCTGCTCTCCTAACTCTGAGAACAGGTCCCCTCAAAGGTGTGGATCGAAAAGAGATTTAGACCAGATAAAAGTAAGCCTTTCTTTGTATAGGTTATCCTTAAGCTGTGGAAATCATTGCCACATGATGTGGAGGGGGTGCAACTGATGCAGGTGGCTTTGAAAAGAGCTTGGATGAGTTCATGGGGGGTCAGGCTTATCAAACGTGAAATGTTATCTCCAGGTGGCAGGCACCCGGCTCCAAATCCCAGTTGAACTGGGGTGGGCAAAGCAATGTCTCCACAGACACCTGATTGGAAAACTATAAAGGTAAAACCCAAAGGTGCTTTTTCAGGAGGCAATTGGACGTTCTTGTTTTTTCTTCTTTGAAGATGTTTCGCTTCTCATCCAAGAAGCTTCTTCAGCTCTGACAGGATAGTGGGGAATGGAAGGATTTATATGCCTTGCAGACAGCTGGTCATTTGCATCCTTTTAAAATCCATCCATTCCCCAGTGTCCAGTCAGAGCTGGATGAAACATCTTCAAAAGAAACCAGAAAGTCCAGTTGCCTCCTGAAAAAGCACCTTTGGGACAACCATGACTTGGACGACTGAGAATCTCTACAGACTATAAAGGTAAAAGTTTCCCCTATTCAATCATGTCCAACACTTGGGGAGGGGGTGCTCATCTCTGTTTTTTAGCCGAGGGAGCCAGTGATGTCCAAAGATCCTTCTGTGGTCCTGATTATATGTCCAGGTGCATGGAACGCTGTTACTTTCCCACTGAAGTTGTACCTATTTATCTACTCGCATTTGCATGCTTTCAAACTGCTAAGTAGGCAAGAGTTGGGGCGGGTAACGGGAGCTCACTCAGTCGCACGGTGCTCGGGTCTCAAAGCCGGTGTCAGCACCGCCATCCTGCTGTGCCACCCATGCTTCGCCAGTTGCCAGTCTGCCATACACAATAGGGAGGAGGGAACTGTGGGGAGGTGAGGGGTTGGGATAACGGGAGTCGAAACTACTCTTCGTGCCATTCCATGAGAGCCACTGGCCATTCCAAAGTCATGCCATGGAATGCAACACCCTCCAGTCTGCTAAGCCAGGGACTGTTACCAAAACAATTCATTTGAATGTAACTGGACAGCTGGAGATAAGCAGGGGAAAAGGTGGGGAGAAGGGAAGAGTTAATTGGATGCTTTGGGCCTGAAAGCCTCAGATCTGGCTTTGCTTCTTTGTAACCACCTGGGTTTAGTATAGTGCACTTTCATTAACAACAGATCTGAGAACCTTTCTTTTCTAACTGACCAGGTTGGGACAGCTGACATCAGGATTGTCAGCTCTTTAGCTGCTAAGTCCCCTCGGAAAACTATTGGATGAACTGAAATAAGCCTTGTCTTGACCCCAAAGGGCTCCACGGGAGTTCTAGCACCAAGATGCTCAAGATGGATTTTCATTGGTGCTTCCAATTTCAAGCTTTGATTAAGATTTTTTCTCCTGAAGGACAACTGCAAAATCTTGTCAGAGGGGCACATTCTACAGGACATGGATTTTAAAAAAAAGAACAAAAAACTCCCTATTTATTTAGCTTTATTCCTAAATCTCATTTTTATTCAGAAGTATCTAAGCCAACCTCAAATGCAATTCATATAAGCAAAATAGCAATAAAGCGGCATCATTGGGCAATGGTATCTAACAATCAAAGCTGGCAAATTGAATGCAAATTCTGGAATTCAAATCCACTTTTTTGCATCTGTGTGTTTTTCATTTTTGAGGAAAACTTTTTAAAAAAAGCCAAATAGAAGCTATTGGATTGATGCTGTTAGGGTAGTTAAATTATTTTGTTGCTCTTCTGCTTTGAATGGCACAGCATTGGATCTTTAACTTGGAATTTTGGATGAGGAAAGAAGGAAGGAAGGAAGGAAGGAAGGAAGGAAGGAAGGAAGGAAGGAAGGAAGGAGGTGGTAGGGAGAAGGAAGGAGGGAGGGAGATGGGAGGGAGAAAGAAGGAAGGAGATAGTAGGGAGAAGGAAGGAAGGAAAGTCAAGAAAGTAAAGCAATGGGAGGGGGAAGGAAGGAAGGAAATTGGAGGGAGGGAGGGAGGGAGGGAGAGGGAAATTTCCTGACAGTGGAAACAATTCATCAGTAGAACAGCTTGCCTCCAGAAGTTGTGGTTGCTCCATTACTAGAGGTTTTTAAGAAGCGAATGGAAAACCATTTGTCTGAAATGGTACAGGGTCTCCTGCTTGGACTAGAAGACCTCCAGGGTCCCTTCCAAGGCTGTTACTCTGTTCAAGTGGTGTCTCTCGATGACCTTGCTGAACCTCTTGGGCGAGTGCACAGATGAGGGATTTCTGCCCATTGCTTAAGAGCTCCTTCAAGTCAGAGACCAGAGGCTGCAAGAGTGCTGAGCATCTTCAGCTTAATTAACTGAATGCCAGAAGCCTAAGTTGATTAGCATATGCAAAGTAAGTGCCCTCCCTTCGAGCGGGATGCCCAGATGGTGCTGATAGCTTGGCCAACCTTGGATGACCTTGGCAAGTGCCACAGAAGGGAAGCATATGCAGAGGCACCAAGGGTGGGACTGGGAAGCTGGGAAGAACCGGAGGAGACAGTAGAAGGCTGAACTCCAACTCGGCTCAGGAAATTTGGCAGAGTAGCAGCGTTTCTTCCTGAGCAACAAAGGATGATAATTCCAACAGCCAGACGCCTGTTAGAAGCATCCTAAAGAGGCCGGACCTCAAGGTTAAAGATCTCTTTAGGCACTGGGACGGGATTCCCTTTAAATGCCCGAGTTAGGGCAAGGAGTGAGCCCCTGAACTGGCAGGGGAATATCAGCACTGGAAGATGCCCATGTCACACCTGGTGGTCAACCCACCTGGCTCAGTACTCCTGATGAAAGTGGCTGGAGACTCAGCCAGGAGGAGGAAGAGGAGGAAGAGGAGAAGGAAAAGCAGGGAGAGGAAGGGGAAGAGGAATAGAAGGAGGGAGAACAGAAATGGGAGGGCAAAGAGGAGGAGGAGGAGGAGGTGGAAGATGAGGAGGTGGAGAAGGAGGAAGGGAGGAAAAGAAGGAGGAAGAAGAAGAGAAGAAGCAGGAAGAGGAAGGGGATGAGGAAGAGAAGGAAGAGGAGGAAGAACATGAGGAGGAGAAAGAGGAAGAAGAAGAGAAGGAAGAGGAGGAAGACAAGGAGGTGGAGCAGGAGGAGGAGGGGAAGAGGAGAGTGGGGAAGGTGATCAGACCAGCGAGAGGCAAGAGCTAAAGTCTGCCAGGCAACTGCAGCCCACTTCAAAATCAAAATCAAATCAAATTAAAAAGACTCAATTCGGGTGAAACCTAACAACAATTATATCCTTCTGAATTTCTCTTGGAGAAAAGTTACATCTGCCACAGCAAACCGACACAAGGCAGTCCCAAGAAGGCCCGCAACCTTGGCCCCTTTACGAAGGGTGGACTTCAACTCCCAGAATTCCCCAGCCAGCTAGGGAATTCTGGGAATTGAAGTCCACCCCTCTTAAAGGGGCCAAGGTTGAGAAACACAAGACCTCCAAATATTGAAAGAGGGGGATCCCAGCCAGCAGAGTTCTGGGAGTTGGAGTCTACCCACATGCTGGCTGGGTAATTCTGGGAGTTGAAGTCCACCCATCTTCAAGTTCTGAAAGTTGAGAAACTCTGACCTAGACACATAAACCATCTATTCCCCTTCTTAGGCTTATACTAAGAAGCTGAACAAACATTATATACTATAATAAGAGCCCACGGCGCTGCTCTTTTTCCGTTTAAAAGAGAAAAAAAGCAAGAATATGGAATGAATTTACAAAGCAATAAAATACCACCATTTATTAGCTTAATAAGCTTTGCTGAACGGTGCATCTAAATAGGGGCAGCATAGAAGGGGAACCTCCCTCCTCCTTTCCCCAGGCACAAATTTTAAGGTAGGAGCTGCCAAGATACAGGTGAGCCTAGCTATGCCTTGCCCCAAACCCTTCTATTGACAGTCAAAGTCAGGTTGGGTGTATCCCTTAAATTCTTACTGTATTAAAATTGAAGCAGTGAAATGGTGACTGGGGTTGTAATCTTACACACAGGGAGCAAGCTTTCTTGGGAATCCTAAGGCTGGAAGGGACCTTGGAGGTCTTCTAGTCCAACCCTCTGCCTGAGGAAGGAGTCCTCATACTATCCTGGACAAATAGTTGTCCAATCTTTTCCTGAAAACCTCCAGTGACGGAAGACCCACAGCTCCAGGAAGGAAGTCTACTTTAATCTCTACTTTAATGAAAAGAAGGATTAGGGGTGACAGGATAGCAGTCTTCCAACATCTGAGGGGCTGCCACAAAGAAGAGAGGCTCAACCTGTTCTCCAGAGCCCCTGAAGGCAGGACAAGAAGCAACAGGTGGAAGCTAACCAAGAAGAAAAGCAACCTGGAACTAAGGAGAAACTTCCTGACAGTGAGAACAATTAATCAGTCGAATGATTTACCTCCAGAAGTTGTGGATGCTCCATCACTGGAACTTTTCAATAGGAGATTAGACAACCATTTGTCTGAAATGGTGTAGGGTCTCCTGCCTGAGCAGGGGTTGGACTAGAAGACCTCCAAGGTCCCTTTCAAATCTATTATTCCGTTATTCTGTTAAGCTACTCCACTGATTAAGTGTTCCCATCATCAGAAAATGTCTCCTTAGTTCTAGTTGGACCGCTCTTCGATAATCTTTCACCGGCTGCTTCTTCTCCTGCCCTCAGGTGGAATGGAGAATAAATGAACTCCTTCTTCCCTGTGGCAGCCCTTCAAGTATTGGAAGAGAAGGAGGGAGGGAGGGAGGGAGGGAGGGAGAAGAGGCTGGAAGGGACCTTCCAACCCACAGGCAGGAATCCTTATACCACCCTGGGCAAATAGTTGTCTAACCTTTTCTGGAAGACCTCCAGGGTTCGATCCCCACAACTCCAGGAGGCCAGCTGTCCCATCGATTGATCATTCTCAGTGTCAAGAATTCCCAGGTTGGACCTCCCTCCGAGGAGCTCTGGAAAACCACTTCCCGGTTGCAGGAGTCAAAGGAAGCCTGTTGGGTTAGCAGGCGGGAGAGAATGGGCCAAGGTTGCTGATCAGCAGATGGCCTGGAAGGAGTCGGGCATCACCAGACTCTCAATGTTCTCCAAGAAGGTTACCAGAGAAAGGAAGGGATACTGCCATTTCCTTCCTTCCCTTCTCCTCCTTCCCTTCTCTCCATTACTCCTTCCTCTCTTCCCTCTAATAGTCCTCCCATCCTTCCCTCCTTTTCGTTTCCTCTGTCCTTCCATCTCTCTCCTTCTTTCCTCTCATCTCCTTCCTTCCTTCCCCTTTCTTATCTCTTGACTTTTGTCTCCCATCTCTCCTTCCTTCCTTCCTTCTCTCTTCCCTCCCTCCTTTCCTTCTTCCCTTCCCTCCTTCCTTCTCTCCTCCCTCTCTCCCCCTCCCTTCCTTCCCTCCCCTCCCTTTTCCTTCCTTCCCTTCCCTCCCCCTCTCCCCCTGAAGAGCAAAGGCTGCTGGGCAGGTTCAGAATGCCAGCTATCCCCAGGAAAGGGACTCTGCCAAGCTAAGGAATGCTAACTCTCTGCCAGGATAATTTGATCCTGGCTTGTTCTGCATCTGGTAATCATGGGACAGGAGTGGCTGAGTTGCACTTGGTTCTTCTTCCAGTAAGAACTTCAGAGTATGGACAACTCCCACATTTTTTTCATAGGCAGGAATGAAAGAATTCGCCTTCGCCAACCTTGGAGGGGCTGCAGGAGGCCAGCTGGCCGCAGCCTACGAGGCAACCGCACAATTTGCTGAAAGATCCCGAGGAGGAGGACAGCTCCTGAATCCAGAAGTGCCCGTTCCTGCCTCCTGCTGTCAAAAGACACTGCCTCAAACCCATGCGGTGAAGACCAGTCAAGCTGCTGAAGATCTGACAGCAGGCGAGCAGAAGAAATGCCTGTTGTTACTTGAGCAAGCATGAAAAATGACCTGACTTACAGAATTGTAAAATTCCAGAATTGGAAGGGACCTCGGAAGTCTTCTGGTCCAAGCGGAACTAGGAGACCTACCTCCAAGGTCTTCTACTCTTCACGCAGGAGACCCGGTCCTATTCCAGACAAATAGCTGTCCAGTCTCGTCTTAAAAACCAGGCATAGGGACAATCACCTGGTTATCTTCATAACCAGAAATGTAGAATAACACAAGTGGAAGGGAACCTTGGAGGTCTTCCAGTCCAACCCCCTGCTCAAGCAGGAGACCCCATTCCATTCTGGACAAATGTCTGTCCAAACTCTTCTTAAAAGCCTCCAGTGATGGAGCACCCACAACTTCTGGTGGCAAGCTGTTCCGCTGATTAATTGTCCTCACTGTCAGGAAGTTTCTCCTTAATTCCAGGTTGCTTCTCTCCTTGATTGGTTTCCATCGTTTCTTGTCCTGCCTTTGGGTGCTTTGGAAAATAAATTGGCCCCCTCTTCTTTGTGGCAGCCCCTCAAATATTGGACACACTGCTCTCATGTCACCCCTAGTCCTTCTTTTCATTAAACTCCTAATCCTCTTGGTTGCTCTTCTCTGCACTCTTTCTAGTGTCCCAACATCTTTTTTATACTGGATGCGACATTCCAAGTGCAGCCTTACCAGTGCAGTATAAAGCAGTACTGACCCTGTTTTGACCAATTTTGATGGGGCATCCAAGGACAGGAAAAAAAAAGAGTCTGGGAGACATCCTGACCTCCTTTTCCCCTCTGAAACCTTTTAATCTGATCTGAAAAGTGCACCTCCCTTCCCTCTCCCCCCCCCCCGCAGCCCCCATGCCTGCAGCCCCAGCAAGAGCCACATGCAAACAAACAGAAACCAGACAGTGGAATAAGAGCCACGGAGACCCTACTGGGAGAGAGGAGACGTGTGGAGTTCTGGCCAAACCTTGTCTTCTTCGCATTTGATTGGGGTTTGGATCTTCCTCCCCATAGATTGCAAATTCAGCTTTTGGAACATCATTTTTTGGCTGCCTTGTAAGCCAGGGGGCCCTGAGGACACGGGAAGCGAGAGCTCACATGGGCTGCTTGCATGAAGACCATCCTAGACCTGAACAGCTGGGGTCCCTGGGGACAAGGGTGGGGGGAGGCGCTGCTCTCTCCATCACACCTGTGACCATAACACCCAGTCAGCGCCAGCATCTTCGAGAGGTCTGTAAAACTCGGCATCTCTGAAGCTCTGTACTCTTGGCCCCAGGGTGATGGAGGGCGCCTGGTTGGGAAAGGCTGCCCTTCCAGGTAATTTGCTGACATGGACATTAGAGTCGATGGGTTGAGAAGTTGGATGTTTGCAAAACGCGGTATGAACTCTCCTGGCTTGTACTTCTAGAGCTATTGTCTGGATCAAAAGACGGCTGCTTCTTCACTTTCACACATCTATGAACACGACAATACTCAAACATCTGCTTTGACATGCACTCTCTGCCAGCACAAAAGCTTTGTGGTTGTTTCTTCCGTCCTTCAAGGAAAGTGAATCTGACAGAGCGAGCAGGAGGAGAGGGAGGGGAGTGAGGAAGGGCACTGCTGGGATGATTTTGAACATAGAACATAAATACCAGGGTTGGAAGGGACCTTGGAGGTCATCTAGTCTAACCCCCTGCTCAAGCAGGAGACACTATATCAGGGGTGTCAAACTCGATTTCATTGAGGGCCGCATCAGGCTTGTGTTTGACCTTCGGGGGGAGGGGCGTGGCCAGCTCAATGTCAGTCGTGTCGGGGGTGCCTGTGGTGGCCCAAGCGCTCTGCTAGCGAAAATGGGCTCCCGAGCCCCGTTTTCACCTATGATGGCCTCCTGCAGCCCTCTGCCAGCGAAAACTTCACTGTTTCCAGGGCAGCCTGCTGGCTAGATCCGGTTTGACACCCCTGCTCTATACCATTCTGGAGAAATGTCTGTCCAGTCTCGAAAGCCTCCAGTGTTGGAACATTCACAACTTCCGAAGGCAACTTCTGTTCCACTGGCTAATTGTCCTCACTGTCAGAAAATTTCTCCTTAGTTCTAACTTGTTTCTCCCCTTGATTAATTTCCACCCATTGCTTCTTCTCCTGCCTCCTGGTGCTTGGAGAATAGGTGGAGCCCCCTCCCCTCTTCTTTGTGGCAACCCCTGAGATACTGGAACGCTGCTATCCTGTCTCCCCTGGTCCTTCGCTTCCCTAGACTAGCCAGGCCCAGTTCCTGCAACCGTTCTTGATATGTTTCAGCCTCCAGTCCCCTCATCATCCTGGTTGCTCTTCTCTGCACTCTTTCTCAAGTCTCAACATCTTTTTTATGGTGTGGTGACCCAAACTGGATGCAGGATTCCAGGTGTGGTCTCCTCCCCAGTGCAGTATAAAGCGGTACTGTGCTATCTCTTCTCGTCACCTTGAGGCTGTCCCTCTGTTGATGCAGCCCAGGACTGCAATGATCCAGGACCAGGCATTGCAACCACCATCATAACCATAAAACCACTACCTGTTTTACCTGAAGCCACACCCCTGAACAAGTCAGGTCAAAAGAGGGGCTCTCTTTGCCTTCCTAAAAGAGGAGGGATTTTTATAAAGCTGCTTTGTTGACCAATACATCACAGTTATTTTAAACATGTCCAATTTTGTGAAACACAAAATTTCTGAAAGAGTCTTTCACAACTGAATGATTAAAAACAAGCTAACCGGCAGCGATTTTTATGCAGCCGGAGTCCACGAGAAATAATATTTGCAACCGGCACAATGGCTACTGCAATTTCCCACCGCTCTAAACGGTGATGAATCCATCCCATAATTTCACCTCTTTTGTGTAACAGGCTGGGAGAATTAGCCTTCAGGTGAAGGAGTGAGAGCCACAGACGGCAGGCAGATCAATGAATCAGAATCCAAAGCAGGAATGGAAGTCGAGGAAAAGTCTCAGACCCTCCCTAGTTGTCTTCTAGGTAAGGGGGGGGGGGCACTTTCAGAACTCTGTTCCTGCAACTTTATATTAGAAGCTGTTTTAGTATTTGCACAATTTGGGTTTCTATTTGGGGGTCTACCTCGAAGGGCTGACAGTTTGCAAAACTGTTCCTTTTTTAAGAACAGCCAGCATTGGTTAGGCACTGCCTCTGGGTGTCACACACACACACACACACACACACACACACACACACACACACGCACGCACACAGAGGGAGGGAGGGATCAAATATGTATGCAAATGCAGAAATAAGCCCCGTCTCTCCCAAACTCAGAAGCCAGAACACCTGAAGCAATGGATGGAAACTAACCAAGGAGAGATCCAACTTAGAATTAAAGAAAAATTTCTTGGCAGTGAAAACAATTAATCAATGGGCCGACTTGCCTCCCAAAGTTGTGACTGCTCCATCAGTGGAGGGTTTCAAGAAGACACTGGACAGCCGTTTGTCCAGAATGGTCTAGAGTCTCCTGCTTGATGAGGGGTTGGGCTAGAAGACCTCCGAGGTCCCTTCCAACTGTCATTGTGTAATTCTGTTGATCAGTGGAATGGGCTGCCTTCAGAAGTTGTGAGTTATCCATCACTGGAGGTCTTCAAGAATAGATTGAACAGCCGCTTGTCCAGAGTTGTATAGAGTCTCCTGCTTGAGCAGGGGGTTGGACTAGAAGACCTCTGAGGTCCCTTCCAGCCGTAGGATTGCACAATTCTACAGTAGGATTCCACAGGTCCTGATTTTTGCTGTGATGATATTCTGTCCTTTTGCTCCTTCAAAACCTTTTTGTCCCCAAGGAAGATGGAGGTGGGGGGGTTATAAAGACCTTCCTTCCCTCCCCCCCAGGCTCTTTGTGTTAAATGCCCCTGTAGCCTCGCAGCTCCCAACTTGTGGAGGCCCCCTCCTGAACTGGGGCCGCCGTCACCCGTTTCCTGGCCCAGCAGTTGATACGTTCTGGATGGCCACCTGCCCAAATGACCGTCCCTCTGAGTGACCGTCCCTCCGGCTGTCTCTGCAGCCTCCTGGAGAGCAGAGGCAAGGCAGTTTCAATTTATCCCCCCCCAATCCAGCTGGATTCCCAGGCCCCCTCCCCAGCGACCCAAAGAGAGGCCGGCAGGGTGGGAGGGGGATTGGTACTTCCCTTCCCTTCCCCCTTTTTTTTGATCTGCAATGAGTTATAAACTTTTGAAGATTTCAGGGCCCCCTGCCCCTCCCCCCCTTCCCTTCCTTTCCTGCCTCACTTCAGAATTTGACAGGACCATTAGAAACCGAATTCCCTGTGGCTCCCCTCTTTCAGACCAGATTAATCAGGCAATCCATTAAAGCCGGGGCGCATTCTTTCACTAATGCTCTTCTGCAGGATTCAAAGGAGGGGGGGGCACACATCAAAGTGGCCCCCATCACCTTTGATGAGTTCCTGTAATTGCCCCTCTCAGCCAGCCCAGGAGAGGTGGACGGAGGTGGGGTGGGAATGTATGCGTGTGCAGGCGGGGGGTGTGTGTGTGTGCAGGGCTGGGAGCGAAGGGAATGAAGCCTTTGGCTTCTCTGACACCACTGGCCACGGCCGAGGAGGAACATCCGGATGTCAGGATCCCCGTGGTTGTTATGGGAACCTCTGGCTTTGCTTTCCACATTGGCTCACTGGGATGGGACACTGAATAGGAAGGAGGGAGGGAAGGAAGGAAAGATAATGCAGAGAAGGGAAGGAGGAAGGAAAGAGGAGGGAAGGAAGGAGGAAGAGGGGAAGGAAAGGAGGGAGGGAGGGAGGGAGGGAGGGAGGGAGGGAGGAAGGAAGGAAGGAAGGAAGGAAGGAAGGAAGGAAGGAAGGAAGGAAGGAAGGAAATGGGAATGAGAGGAAGGAAATACTTTTGGAATTTATAGCTGAAGCCGCGAAAGACATCCTGTGGGGAGTGGGACATCTTCTGCTTGTGACACTGCCTCCCTCCTCCTTGTCCTGGCAAACACACCCACACCCATACATAAACCCCACTGCCAATGCTGCTGGGACGCAGGATCTTCGGGGAAGCTTAAATCAAGCATCTCAAGAGGAACGCAGGACCCTGGAAGGAGGAGGCCCTTCAGCCCCCCCCCAAAAGAAACCACAGAGCCTTGCGCATAACCATTGCCACATGCTGAGGGGTCGGCAGGCCCCAAACAGCCCTGGCTCCTCCGTGCAGACGGGAGGCGCGTTGGCATGCCATGTCCACGTGGTGCTAATGCCAAGCGATGCCAATTCAGTGCCAGGAGCCGAAACACAAGCCTGGCCTTACTCTGAGCTCAGAGGTGCCAAGAGTGGATTGGGCCCTGGGCTGCTCCTGCAAAGTCCTTTGGCTGCAACCTTGAAACGGGGGCTGGAAACACTCTGGATTCTCAGGTGCACTTAACTCCCGAAAGGCCACCCGGACCACTTCCACCTCTGTCCTCAACGTGTTCGGAAGAGCTAATTTCGGGTTGGCTTTTAAGGCAGAGCGTGGCCCCTTCCTGACTCAGCTCTTCCGTGCCTTTCCTGCTCTGACCCAAAGGTGCTTTTTCCAGAAGGCAACTGGACTTCCTTGGGTTTTTTCTTTGAAGACCTTTTGCTTCTCACCCAAGAAGCTTCTTCAGCTCTGACTGGAATGATGGTGGGAAATGGAAGGATTTCTACTCCTTGCACTCATCCGGTCCTTAGCCCTCTCTCTGAGAGTCCTTGAGGCCACTTGGAGGTTCACCTGTGCCCTCAGGGCTCACCTGAATCAGAGGGCAACCTTCTTGGAACCGCTGAAAGGACTGTGTTGAAAACAGGAGGTGGGTGGAGTAGCATCCCTTCCTCTCTGCTGAGGGAGGGCTATTCAATTTTAATCTAGATGACCTCTTTGACCCCTCTTTCAAAGGGGGGGGCTCTCTGTCCAGAATCATGACTTTTCTGTCTTTTAAAGAGTGGCCTGTGTCTTTCAGATGCAGAAGAAGCTTCTTGGATGAGAAGCGAAATGTCTTCAAAGAAAAACCAGAAAGTCCAGCTGCCTCTTGAAAAAAAAAGGCCCTTTGGGACCATGACCTGGATGTCGGAGAATCTCCATAAACCTCCAGTCCTAGGATTCTACGATTCCCATCCTTGCTTCTTGTCCTCCTTTGCCCTCGCTCGTCTTCTGAGCCTTCCTCCACCCAATGTCTCCCTTTCCATCCGAAGGCCGTCCCTTCCCACCTGTGGAAAGGAGAACCTCCATGGTGGGTGGGTTCCCCAAACTCGGCAACTAAAACCAAAGTAGGATCCAACTTTCAGGAGAGGAAGAAAAATAAGTTGCAACGAGACATATTATGATTCTTCGCTTTTAATAGGCCCAGCATGCTTTAATGTCTTTCCTGCTTTTAAGGCTGATTTTCGGTGCCCTTCTAGGAGACGGGGATAGTGAAGGAGCTTTCTGGAGTCTGCAGCAATCCGGGGGCTTAATGGGTTGCAGTTGCGGGTTTAGAAGTAGGAATTGTTTCTCTGCACAAAGGTTGCAGGGTCTGAGGGTGGAGCGGTGGAGGAGGCAAGGCCTTGGAATGCTGGTCAAGCCCTGGGGAGGAGAAGGGGATTTGGGGAGAGGGGAGGACCTGCTGGGATCTGGGGCCTTTGGAGTTCTCTGCTCCGCTTTGCTGTTCTCCACCATCCAAAACAGACGAAAAGGACAATTCTCTTCGTTAGGCTAGACCAGTGCTAGGTTTCAAGATTTTTTACTACCAGTTCAGTGGGTGTGGCTTGGTGGGCGTGGCATGGCTTGGTGGGCGTGGCAGGGGAAGGATATTGTAAAATCTCCATTCCCTCCCCAATCCAGGGGAAGGTTATTGCAAAATTCCATTTCCTCCTGATCAGCTGGGACTTGGGAGGCAGAGAATAGATGGGGGCAGGGCCAGTCAGAATTTTTACTACTGGTTCCCCGACTACTCAAAATTACCACTACTGGTTCTCCAGAACTGGTCAAAACCTGCTGAAACCCACCTCTGGGCTAGACATCCCTAGTTCCCTCAATTGTCCATCATACGTTTTACCCTTCAGCCCCTCTTCTGTATTCGGTAACCGATTTCAGAATTCTATGCTAGAGATGATTACTGAGAGGGCTGGGAAAGTTTTTTTTTGTTTGTTTATTTTTATTTTCAATTTATATACCGCCCTTCTCCCTGAGGACTCAGGGCGGTGTACAGCCAAAATTAAAAAACATAAAATACAAATATTAAAAAACAGTTAAAATATATATAAATTTGGCCCAAAATTAAAAATACAAACCAATTAAAACATTTAAAATTTCTTCTTAAGCCAGCCCGGCTTGCTGGAAAAAGTGGGTTTTAAGTGGACTTCCCAGGAAGGGTCTTGGCCATGATAGCAGGAACAATTCCATTTCCAGCATCAGAGGCAACAACAGACCACGAATGTGAGTTGCCAGGGCAAAACCAGAAAACGCCACCCTCCTGGTTGGCTCCAGTGAGGAGCAGATGCTTCATCTAAGCCTGCTTCAAGACAGCTCCTCCTTCCTCCTGGCCCAAGCACTGGAGTCCACCAGGCGGAAGCCCCTGAATAATCCAGGCAGGTGGGGGCCACAGGGCCCTTCTAGGTGTTGGAGGAAGGGAAGGCTGAAATCTTTTGATTTCTGAAAGCCTTCTTTTGATTTTTTTCCTACCTCCCAGCTGAAATCTCAGCTTTGCTAATCTGGACAAGCCTCCTAAATAAGCATCTGCTTTAGAAATAAAGCAATTAATCTATAAAAAGCTCTAATCAGGCCAGCTGTTTGCACATTAAAACCAACTGCGAGGGAAATATCTAATACAGATACAAAATCCGCCTTACTTTGCATGCTGCCCTAAGAAGTTTGGAAAGGGAATTTGACAATTTATTAATCCAAAAATCCCCTCTTCTTGATGGAAATATCGGCAGGCAGGCAGGCAGGCCGGCCCTGGTGCAACAATCCCTTTCATCAATGAGGTGTTTAGGCACGCATAGGTGCCCAAGTCAGCTGTTGTGCTGTTGGAGAATATTATCGGAGGAACAAGAGCACCTGAGAACGGTGGCAGCCCCCACCTTCAGTTGCTAAACCACGATACAAAGCCTTGTGGTTTAACTGCAGCCCACCTGCCCTCTAATTCAGAAGCAGCCCTAAGGGAAAGCCTTCAAACCAAGGGCAGATACGATGGCCTTTCCAGAGCCACTCAAGTGGCATAAGGAGATCTCTGAGGAGGGTCCATGCCACCAGTTGGCTTTGAAGTTTCTGGTCACTTTACAAGGATTTTGCAAGCCCTTCCAGATGTGTCAGATGGCCACCGTTCTGAACTAGCTAGGGATTCTGGGAGCTGAAATCCAACCCAACAGGAAGACTCCAAGCTGTGAAGTGTCATATGGTCACTCATGGGAGTATTAAACCAATCTTGGTGTCTACAACACGGTCTACCGTCTTTGGCTGCCATCTTGATTTTTCTGACTTGTGGACACTCCGGTTAATTTCCAGTAGCAACAGCAGAAGAATTGAGTAACAGTGCTCAATCAAGAGTGTTCCATTATCCAAGGGTCTGCCCCAGAGAAGAGGGAATCAAGCTATTCTCCAAAGCACCTGAAGGCAGGAGAAGAAGCAATGGGTGGAAACTCATCAAGGAGAGAAACAACCTACAATTAAGGAGAAATTTCCTGGCAGGGAGAACAGTTAACCAGAAGAATGGCTTCCCTCCAGAAGTCGTGGGTGCTCCATCACAGGAGGTTTTTAACTGGAGAGCCATTTGTCTGAAATGTATAGGGTTTCCTGCTCAAGCAAAGATTGGACTAGAAGACCTCCAAGGTCCCTTCCAATTCTGTTATCCCATTAATTCACCAGTGGAACAGAAGTTGCCTCCAGGAATTGTAGGTGCTCCTAAGAAGAGCCTGGATAGCCCTATGTCTGAAATGGTCTAGATTAGGGTCTCCTGCTTGAGCAGGGGGTTGGGCTAGAAGATCTCCAAGGTCCCTTCCAACTCTGATATTCTGTTAAGAGGTGTGTGAATAAGTTCCCCCTTGTTTCTAGAGATTTCCTCCTCAGGATTAATATCCTTTCTGACTGAGTTCTGTGCTCCATCTAACTGCCTCTCTGACTCTTTTCAGCCATTCATACAACTTCTTTGCAACTGTCCTTTTTAAAGGATGTGTAGAGAAACATGGAGCTAACCGTGATGAAGGAATGGAGGAACTTTGGGGGAGGTGAAGCCACAAGCACAGAAGGTCCCCCTCAGACCGAAGAAGCTTCTTGGAGAAGCAACGGAGAAGTTGCAAATCAAACAGGAAAGTCCAGTTGCCATGACTGAACTTCCAGACAATTCTACCTGGAGGACTGAGAAACTTCAGCGACAAACACACCAGAAGCTCAAAGGAGCCTGCCTTGATCCTCTTTCGGAGCAGAGGAGGCCCAGAGAAACTGGGGCAGCCTTTCAAGAGGCTGCTGGGCCCGTTTCCTGACCTGGCCTGCTTTGAAGGGCTGAGAAGAAGTAGCTCTAAGTAGAAGAAGACTGGAGAAAGGGAATTCAAACTCCAGAAGAGTTAGGAAACTGCCAGGAGGGATCCATCAGTAAATCTTTAACAACTCTGCCAAGTATTTCTGCTAAACCTTTGATGCTTGCTTAAACTAGCTAAGCTTTTAGCACCACGGAGCTGCCTGGAATTAGCTGAAAGGCAAAATGCATCACAGCCACACAATGAATCTCCGCTCCAAGTACGTGACCCATCTCTGGTGTAGTCAGCCATCCACACTCTGGAGCCTAGGAAAAAAAGCCACAGAGCCCATGTGGCTCAACAGACTGCCATTTATGAGGTTGCGAGATGCTTTATCGCCTAGCCAAGCTGGAGAGCAAAACAGCCGCAAATGATCCCGAAGACGCGTAGAGACGGGGCCCTTGTGTCCATCACGAAGAGGCTTGGCCCAGCCGCTCTGATCCAGCAAGCCAAACAACCACCATTCCCGTAAAACTCTCTCTTTTTTTTAATGAGAATCTGTGCCATGCACAGATGTCTGCTTAGTGTGACATTATAAAAATGTAGTTCAATCCCTGTGAGCTTTTCTGGAAGCACCATGAAGAGGCCTATAAATCAAAACTGGCTTGCAGGAATGTTGGTTGGTACAGAGCGTAGCTGCTGCTTGCATGCAGCTGGTCTTCCAGTACTTGGAGGGAAGAGGACCTCGGTTTATTCTCCAAAGCACCTGAGGGCGCAGCAAGAAGCATTGGGTAGAAGATGGTCAAAGGGAGAGAAGGAGAAACTTCCTGACAAGGAGAACGATTGATCAGTGGAAAGGCTTCCCTCCAGAGGTTGTGGGGGCTCCATCACTGGAGGCTTTTCAAGAAGAGATTGGACAGCCATTTGTCCAGGATGGACTAAGGACTCCTGCCTTGGGAAGGAGGTTGGATTAGAAGACCTCCCAGGTACTTTCTAGCCCTAGGCATCTATCGTTCTATGATTCCATGGGATCTGCTTTAGGAGTGCAGCATCTGGTTTTTATCTGAAATGCAGTGGCAGTCATTAAATTTCCGAGCCCAATGTCTTGGATCTCTCCCACATTCAGTGACCCCATCAGAAGCGGGGAGGTAGGAGCCCAGAGACAAGCCTTCTCTGAATTTGAGACAGCTTTATGGAGGATTCGCCCCCAGAGATCCAGATGACTCCCACACAATTAGGAAGGTGATGACAACTGTACTGTTGCACCAAGAGTTTGAAGCTCCTTCTCCTAACATTAGATTGTCTCAATGTTGCAGGTTTTGGACTATTTAAATTTGAATTTTAATACAATTATTTCATTTTAATTGCAAGTTATGGAGATCTATTTTGCTGTTTTATGGGGATTTACTGTATTTCATTGAATATCATTAACCGCTCAAAGTCCCTGGAAGCTGGGCGAGATGGAAATCCTGCAGGACCCACGTAAACATTGAAGATCTCCATGAGCCTGCTGAAGAAGAAGTATTTTGCGTGAGGATTAGAAACAAAGGTTTGTTGGAAGAAGACAAAATATATGACAGGGTTTCTTAGCAGAGGGATTTTATGGCAAATTTACTTTTGGAAAAGGACTTCCACAGCTTTTACATATGTTAATGGAGCAGAGATCACTTCTAATTGAAAACACAACCAGAAATTTCACCGATTTGAGGCTGTTTTTCCTGGGAAGCGCCAAGGAGACAGTGAAGGTAGAACATAAAAAAATAGGGTTGGAAGGGACCTTTGAGACCTTCTAGTCCAACCCTCTGCTCAAGGGGGAGACCCTCTGCCATTATGGAAAAATGACTGTCCAGTCTCTTCTTTAAACCTCCAGTGATGGAGCCCCCACGACTTCCCTATGCAAGCTGTTCCACTAATGAATTGCTCTCACTGTCAGGAAATTTCTCCTGGGTTGGAGCTCTTCCACCTGTGCCTTCCTGTCCTGCCCTCAAGTGCTTTGGAGAAAAGGTTGACCGCCTCCTCTCTCAAAGTATCCTACCATACTTGAGACGCATGATGAGAAGACCCAGCTCTCTGGAGACGTTGATAACAGCAATAAACATAACAATTGCACTTAGACTGATATACTGCTCCATAGGGCTTTACAGCCTGGTGGGCCATGGCGCACTAGTGGGCCATGAGGGGTTTGCAACTGGGCTGTGGAAACAGTAAGCGAGGGGACTTCCGGTGGCTCCGCTGATGCCGAAAGACGCTCCCTTGTGAGCACCAGCCCCAGGACTCTGTTAGAGCCGCTAGAACAGCAAAAATCAGCTGTTCAGCGGCTTGAAAACTTTCCCCCTGGGAGAAGGGGGGAAAGAGAGCCAATGGGTGTGGGTAGAGCTCCCCAAAAGCCCCAGGTTTCTTTTTAAATCTGGGACTTAAAGGGTGAGAGCTCCCCGGGAAGCCTGTCATTGCTCCGGACCTGGGACGTTTCTGCTTCAAGCAGAACTAGGCGTCGCGACCACCCCAGCAATTCAACTTTAAAGAAAAAAAAATTTTGGACTTGAAAGCTGGCAGAGCAAATACAGGAGAAACTAAAATGGCAAGTACTGAACTTTAGAGCACTTCCCTCTGATTTTCTATGGGAGAAAGGGAAAGTAAGATGGCGTTTGATTCTAACGAGGGCATGGAGAAGTGAAAGTTAGTTACAAAGTATCATGTGGTGCTGAAAGCCCCTGTTTAAAAGAAGAGGATTTTATTTTAAAAGGACTTTTATTTAAAAAGGCTGGTACCATTTAAGGACTGGAATAATTGATTTAGTTGTTGGAAAAGTATAAAGTGAAAGTCTTACTAGGGAAAAAAAATGGCTGGCTTTTTTGAAAGTGATGAAGGCTCACCATTACATACATCAGTAAATACACAAATATTGACTGTAGATCTCTTTGAAGAAATTTTAGAATCATTTACCTCCGCGTTTGTGGAAAGAA
Source organism: Pituophis catenifer annectens (assembly GCF_029215685.1). Taxonomy (NCBI): domain Eukaryota; kingdom Metazoa; phylum Chordata; class Lepidosauria; order Squamata; family Colubridae; genus Pituophis; species Pituophis catenifer. The sequence continues at coordinate 296,102,303 of NW_027256882.1, read as the reverse complement.
TGGAAGGGTTTTTCAAGAAGGACTTTACACAAATTCGAAACAAAGATACAAGTGAAAATACTGTATTGTTCCAGTTGCCAAACAACAAGGAGTTGCTGAAGGAGGAGGTGGACGAAATAACCCAGTTTAATGTGCCTCTGGAAAATGAAATGGAGGTTTTTCAAATTAAGAAGGAAAGGCAGAGAGGCTTGAAGGAGCGCAACCAGGAAACAATGAGAGACATTTCTTCAGAGGCTTTGACACAGACAACTGGAAAATTGTCAGGAGGCATTGGGATTTCTTATATAAGAAGGAAGATTCGAAGTGGAACTTTACAACTTTTTTACAAAAATGGATTCCCAATCACAGTTAAAGAGGTGTTTTTACTGAAAGGAATTACTTTGCGAAGAGAACAGGATTGTAAGGTTCAGCAACTTCAGTTAAAAATCCAAGAATTTATAAAAATAAAAGAAGACAGAGGAAAAAGACTGAAGCAAAAGGTTCGCAAAAAAGTTAGGAAAAAATGGAGAAGGAAAAATTACAATCCTCTTTTTTGGGGAGGATAGTAATAGTGAAAAAGAATGATTATACCTGTATAAGTTATATTATAGGGAAAATGAATGATTTACCTATATTTAGGGACATGATTTGTTTTGAAAAGTTACATTAAATAATGTTATGGTTGAATTGTTATGAATTGGTGAAGAATTTATATAAGTTTATGGGTTAAAAGAAAAATATTGTGGATGTAAAAATTATGGACAGTGTAGATCATTCAATATAAGTTTATAGGTTAGAAGAAGGATATTACTAAACTTTTATATGTTGTTTTAAATTACATTAATACCATATTAAAGAATGCTTTGTTGAAGAATAAATATAAACTTGTGGGGTATAAGGAAAATATAAATGGTGCAAGGGTTGAGGGAAGGTTTTTGACAATATTTTATATGGATATTAAACAGTGAAGATGTTATATGATTATACATAGAGGATTTGTAGAGAATAAGATGAATAAGTTTATGTAAAGCTACTAAACAAGAAATGTTTTCAAGAAGAATTAATATAAGTTTATGGGGTAAAAAGTAAAAATAAGGTTTCTACAATATATTTTATTTGAGATTGGTTAAAATATTTTGTTAAGGTGTTAATATATGTAAGGGTTGGAGATCTGATGTTTAACTGTAACTGAAAAAAGTAAAAATAAGGTTTTTACAATATATTTTATTTGAGATTGGTTAAAATATTTTGTTAATTTATTAATGTATGTAAGGGTTGGAGATCTGATGTTTAACTGTAGAAGAAAGAAGACTTGCTTATTATTGAAGAATGGACAAGAACGAAGTTGGATTGATTACTTTCAAGCAATAACTGGTCTAAATACTTATATTTAGATATGAACAAGGGGAGTTAAAGTGCAAGAGGGAGATAAATCTATAGATAGTTAGCTTATGGTTTTTTTATGTTTGTTAAATGCTATTCCCTGTATTTGCTCTGGGAAGTCAAGGTGGGGTGAGAGGGTTGGGGCAGGAGTGGGGAGGAGAGAGGGGAAAATACGTGTAAACTCTTTAAAAAACTTTTCAATAAAAAAAAAAGGAAACAGTAGGCAAGCGTGCACACACACATGTTTCCTCACTTGTGCAAGTTGTGGGCGAGTGTGTGTGCCTGCGCTCCATTTGCGTGAGCGATGAACGGCGGGAGAGGGGGTGGGGGAAGTGGGATCTACTATGGTATTACTCAATCAACTGCTGTTCCCCCACTGGGGTCTCAAGTCACATTTTTAGACCCTTACGAAAACATTACCCAAACAATCTGAGAACTCATTTTACCGACTTCGGAAGGACAGAAGGCCGAGTCACCCTTGAACTGGTCAGGATTTTATTTATTTATTTATTTATTTTATTTATTTATTTGATTTGTATACCGCCCTACTCCCGAAGGACTCAGGGCGGTGAACAGCCAACAATAAAATACATAAATACACAAAATTTAAAAACCCGATAAAATCAAATTAAACTTTTTGGCCCAGACAAATTAAAATGCCCCAATAATTTAAAAACAGATTAAAATTTACATATTTAAATAGGGAAGAGATCAGGCCAGGATTGAACTACTGGCAGTGGAAATGCAGAGCTAGCTTGCAATACTGCCTTCTAACCACTGCGTCAACGTGGCTTTTAAAGATAGCCATAGCACATAGACTTATATCCCGCCTCATAGTGCTTTACAGCCACCTCTAAGTGGTTTACAGAGTCAGCCTATTGCTGCCCCCCCCCAATCTGGGTCCTCATTTTACCCACCTTGGAAGGACGGAAGGCCAAGTCAACCTTGAGGTGGTCAGAATCGAACTGTTGACAGTGAGCAGACTTAGCCTGTATTACTGCATTCTAACTACTGTGCCACCACAGCTCAGAGATAGATGATAAATAGATGATAGATAGATAGATAGATAGATAGATAGATAGATAGATAGATAGATAGTGTGGAAATTGGGATCGTAGAAAACACCCAGGAGCATAGAAGAGTCCAAAGGCAGATGCATGAATAAATGTGATAAATGTATTTATTCATATAACAAAACATATTAACTATATACAAAGGCTGTCTTAATATCCATTAGGATAGGGGGCACACAGCGTGTGTGACCACCCCTATCAAAGATCATGTCTCATGGAGAACAAACATAAAAGAGAGCGCGAGGTGGAAAGGTTAGAGGGGGTTTTATACTCAGTGTAAGCCCCTCCTCTCCACATAGGGGTGGGGGCACTTTCTGCCTCCACTAGTGTCTGTATGATATATGTGCCAATGGCTTGCAAATACTTGACAGTTCCCCTCCTTGCGAGCCAATGGCATGCAAACATACAAATGCAATGCACAACAGATTTTACCCTGTGAGACATAACTTTTTACACAGATCTTTGTGCCTATCTGCTGGTAGAGGTTTTGTGAAAATATCAGCTGTTTGATATTTGGTCTGACAATGTGATAAAGATATAAACCCCATCTCTACTAGTTGCCTAACATTTTGATAGCGGATATCGATATGTCTGGACCTTTTTCCCACCGCATAGGCTTTGGCAATGCCTATGGCCCCGGTGTTGTCTTCTATAATTTGGATGGGCAAAGTCGGTGGTGTCCAGATGCTAGAAATTAAGGCATCAAACCATATCAGATCGTTCCCTGCCTCTGATAAGCATGCATATTCGGCCTCAGCGGTGGAGCACGAAACAAATTTCTGTTGCCCCACATGCCAATGGATGGGTGCCTCATTTAATAGTACCAAGAAGCCCGAAGTACTCCTACGTGTCTTGGTATCTCCGGCCCAGTCCGCATCTGCGAAGCATTTTAATTGGGCCTTGTCTCTATTCTCAGGTTCCAAGCGAAGCACGTAATCTGCTGTGGTCTTGAGATACCTTAATAGCTTTTTAATGGCCAACCAGTGGAACTGGGTAGGATGTTCCACTTGTCTAGATAGCAGGTTTACGGCCAGGGCAATATCTGGACGGCTCCAGTTACTTATATATAGTAATGAGCCGATCACTGACCTAAATAGAGTATTATTTTGGAACTCTGGGCTATCCTTGTGTGCCAACCCATAATAGTCGGTCTGCATTGGGATAGCCGTTGGCTTGCTATCTTCCATTTTACATTTCACCAAGAGTTCCTCTATCTTTTCCTTTTGGGAGAGAGCAAAACCTTTTGGTGTAGTGATGATTTGTACGCCTAGGTACTTGTCCACATATCCTAAAGACTTTAGAGTGAACTTTTTTTTTTTGTAGGGTCCTGGCAAATATAATACTTCCCCCCTTGTCAGGCCCTATATATAAAAGATCATCGACATACACTAGGACTTTCTCCAGCCCCCCTTTGGTATCCCTTGTGAAGGTACATTTATCAGCTGGAGATGGATGGAAACCCAGTGATTTGAGAGTTTTGGTCAGGCATTTGTACCACAGTCTGCCTGATTGTTTGAGGCCGTACAAACTTTTCTTCAGAAGCCAGGTGTGGCCTTCCTGCCGTTGAAATCCGGGGGCACCTCTGACGTAAATTTCTTGTTTTAGATGTGCGTGTAAATAAGCAGTGTGCACATCAAATTGAAAAATGTGTTCCCCATGTGCTGCTGCGGTGACCAAAGCAGCCCTCACACTTTCCGCTCTCACGGTGGGGGAGTATGTTTCATCAAAGTCCTGCAAGTAGCGCTGTGCGTAGCCTTGTGCTACCAGCCGGGCCTTATAGAGGAGTTTGTTGTTGGGCATTGGCTTGACCTTGTAGACCCAACGGGTGCCAATTGCTTTCCTCTTTTTGGGGACTTCCATGGGGATGAAGACTTTCAATTTTTTGAGACTGTCCATTTCCCGCTCCATTGCCACCCTCCACCTGCGCTGTTCTTCCTCGGGAAGCTGAAGGACATCTGAGTACGTTTTAGGGGCCATGGTAACGCTGTTGACCGAGGCAACACAGCCAATGTCCAACCTTTTGGGTGGCACCCCTTTATTGGAGCGTTTTGACCGTCTGGGAAATTGCCACTCACCATCATCATTGTCATCCGGAGCATCGGTGTCAGAATTGGAGTTGCCGGAAGTATCTTTCCAATCAAAATGGGGCGGGCCTCTGTCCCAGGCGCTGCGAAGATATGGTCGTTTAGGTGAGGCAGGAGGTGTGAAGTCACCCAGGGATTCCTTGTCTGAATCGTCAGAGTCAGGTAGGGATTCATCACCATCTGGATCTTCGCTGGTCAGTTGCTTGGAGTTTGTTGGTTCATCCTCTTCAGATGGTGCTGCTTGTTCAGTGTCGCTTCTAATAGGGGAATAACCGGGTTCATTGGAATGAATTTTTGACCAATTTGACCCCTCCTCAAAGGAAGCTGATCTAGAGACAATGACAAGGTTATTTTTGTCTACAAACCTAGAGGCCTTGCTGCCGGTTGCATAACCTATAAATCTGAGCCTCCTTGATGCCTTGCCCCCCTTTCTTCTGAGGTGCTTGGGAATATGGACCCAGGCATAGGAACCAAAAATTCTCAAGTGTGAGAGACTAGGTTTCCTTCCATGGACCAGGAAGTATGGGGTTTGGTTAATGGCACTACTCCACGTCCTGTTGACTAGATAATTAGCCATTTTGACCGCTTCTGCCCAAAAAACTTGGCTCATGTCAGCATCTGCAAGTAGGCAGTTCATGACATTCTGCAGCACACCATTTCTCCTTTCTGAAATACCATTCTCGGACGGAGTTCGAGGGGATGATTTAAAATGGAGGATACCTCTCTCCTTCATCCACTTTTCAAAAATCTTGGATGTAAACTCAGTCCCCCTATCACTCTGCACCTGAGCGATGCACACCTTGTGTTGCGTTTGGATCTGGTTGTAAAGATATTTGAAGTTGGTAAAGACTTCAGTTTTGTCCTTTAAAATAAATACATGGCCATAACGAGAGTAATCATCTACTACTGTTAAAAAATAACGCCCCCTACCAAGGGAGGGTCTAAAAGGACCAACCAAATCCATGTGTACCAGCTGATAAGGGTACCTTGCACGACGGGAAGAGACCTTAGGTATAGCAGCGGTTTTAGATTTTGCTGCCTTACAGATGGCACATTCCAAATAGGTATTACAATTCTTTATCTTAAGCCCATCAGAAAAATCTTGCATTTTCTTAATAACCGGGAAGCTGGCATGGCCTAGCCTGCGGTGTAATATATGAGCACAATCCAAATGTAAAGGTTTACCCATGCATACTTTGTCAACCTTATGTATCTTACCATTACAAGCTTTGGTCTGTTCAGTAATGAGAGTAGGCACTGGATTAATGGTCACCTTAGAGTTCCTCAGGGTTGGCTGAGGAGTTGTGACCTTAATGGGCTCAGCCTTAATGGCTTTGAATGTCCTAGGAGCTGGTTTAAAAGCTTCATTGGTTTTAGGTCCAGGGTCCTTGAGTTTGGACAACCTGGGGGCTGGCACAGAAGCTTTCTGCTCTATCTGGGCGTTAGCTCCCTGAGCCCTCTTGTTAGGTTTCTTGTGCCTTTTGACCTGTGCTTTTGGGGAAAAATAAGGCAAATTGTTGATTTTTACAATATCGCCAACAACACTCCCATTTTCGGAAACATAACCTCCACCCTTCTCAAAAACCAGTTTTACATTTTTATCTTCAGTCAATTTTAAGATGCTTAAAAGGTTGTTCTTGATTGAGGGAACATACAGTGCCCCAGTGACATCTCCTATACCAGGCACATTGATCACGCCTTCCCCAGTTACCTCTGCCTTGTCCCCAGTGGCAACTTTTACTGAGGACTTGAGTGGGTGTAAAACCTTAAATCGTTGCTTCGTGTTGGCTATATGCGTTGATGCACCTGAATCAAGAAGCCACAGCCCCTCAGCATCCTTTACCTGGGAGGTGTGATTGTCACTAGTGACACTACAGTATTGGTATCCTTTATGACCACCTCCCCCTCTTCCACGGCCTCTTTTATTTTTACTGTGCTTAAGTCCAGCCGTGTTGGCCCTAGAGCGAGGGCACTCCCTTTTAAAGTGACCTTGTATGCCACAGTCAAAGCAGGTGGGAAGGGTATTAATCCTTTCACTTGTGTCCTGGCGCCTCCTCTGAGGCCTAGGCCTGTGATATGCCTCCTTCATTTCTTGTTGTTCCTCATCTCTGCGTCTTAAATCTTCCTCAATAAAGCGGCCAGAAAAGTATTCTATATTTCTTTGTTCCCTAGAAACCCCTTCTAGAGAAATAATAAAGGGACTCCAGGATTTGTCTAGGGAGTTCAACATCACACTAATTAAAGTGGATTCAGAAACAGGCTCCCCCCTCTGTATAAGCTCATCCCTCATGGCTTTAAGCGTTGCCAAATGTTCCCCCATTTTGACACCAGGTCTGAGTTTATAGTTGTGGAACATTCTTGACAATCTGCTGGTTGCAGCCATATTGTCACTATGGAACAAATTATATAGGGCAGTCCAAACTTCCTGAGCTGTGAGGCCATCTGAAAGACTGGCATACAGAGCTGTGTCTATAGAACTTAATAGGGTTGTGTAAGCTCTTTTATGCAGGAACTCAATTTCAGGGCTCCAAGGTAAAGGGGGTGGTCTTTTGATCATGTCCAGAGTATTTTCTCTTAAGAGAATTATCTGAATCTCTTTACACCATTTTTTAAAATTCTGACCACTTAAATGTAATTTTTCAAAATTATTTGGCAAAGTTACAAAATTATTGCCATTAAACTGCATGGGGAGTTGTTCAAATGGCTGAAAAGATCCTGATGTGAATGGCATTGGGATCCCTAAGCCTGGGATCGATTGCTTAGGTCTGGCTCCTTTTTGTAGTCCTTCTGTAGTTTGAAGCAACTGGGCACGTGCAGGAAATGGAGCATGCTCCAAAGCCTTTTCTTGTTGGAGCTCCGATCTCCCTCTCTGAGCTCTGAAGTCAGGTCTGGCTGGAGCCTCAGAATAGGGCCGGACATCATCGATGTGGTGGGGAAGCCTTGGAGGAGTGGGAAGAAGGCCCGGAGATCTTTCTGGAGACTGGAGGCCCATCAGATGAGGTCCATGGGCTGGGTAGGCCTGGAAATGTCTCTGGATCTCCTCTTCTCCATCAGAGGAGCAGGATTGCAGCTCCGGATCATCCCAGCAGGGCCGGAAAGGTGCGGGGGCCTCAGCCTGGGCCTCCCTGGAGCATTCAGTGAATGGTGAGCGCCTCTGCAGTGGGGGGTGGGAGGCTGCAGGTCCATCTGGGTTCCTCCGGGGGTGGGAGGTTGGATTTGGGGCCCTCCTTGAGTGGGCAGCTGGGTCTGGGACCTTGGGGGGGCCAGTGGGTGGTTGCTCCATTAGTTGCAGGGCAGCGACCAGGGCCTCTATGGCCTCTTTGATGTTTGCCATGGCAGGCGGGGCCTGGCAAGGGCCTTGTGGGCTCGGAGTGGTCCTCTGGGCCGCTGGAAGGCTGAACTGACTGGCTGGCGTTGTAGGCCTGGGCTGTGGAGCTGGGGAGGGCCTGGCTCGTGGTTCTGGCAAAGTGCCCAGGGGAGCAGCCATCTTGGAGGAAGTTGCCTCCGGAAGTGGCCTGGCGGCCATTTTGTTTGGCGGGAAACTGGGTGGGGGGGCAGTCTCTCTGGCGGCAGGCGCCATCTTGGAGAGATCAGGCAGGGGAGTCCTTACCGGGATGGCAGGCATCTCTGGTGCTGCCTCCTCAGGCCTCTTTCTGGCTGCTGCCCTTGTCTTCAGGAGGCAGGCGAGCGCTGCTCGGCACTCCTCTTCTGACATCTCAGCCACTTGCCTGTCCAGGCTTTCATCTGGTCCTTCTGCCCCCTCTTCGTCAGTGCTGAAGAAGCCTTCTCCAGCATCGCTTGGCTCGGCCCCTGGGATCTCTTGCTGCATCTGGGTGGCCTCTGGCTGCCAGGGTGTAGCAGGATGGAAACCCCCTTCAATGTTTTCCATCGTTGATTCAGTCTGGGGCTGCTGTGAAGTTCTCCTCCGTTGAAGGCCTCTGGTCACAACAGGGGAGCTTCTCTCACAGGTTATTTTGGAGGGCATCTCGCCTTTTCAACAGCTCCTGGAGTGGAGTTCTGCTACCATTCCCTCTGCTACCATTCTGAGGAAATTGGGATCGTAGAAAACACCCAGGAGCATAGAAGAGTCCAAAGGCAGATGCATGAATAAATGTGATAAATGTATTTATTCATATAACAAAACATATTAACTATATACAAAGGCTGTCTTAATATCCATTAGGATAGGGGGCACACAGCGTGTGTGACCACCCCTATCAAAGATCATGTCTCATGGAGAACAAACATAAAAGAGAGCGCGAGGTGGAAAGGTTAGAGGGGGTTTTATACTCAGTGTAAGCCCCTCCTCTCCACATAGGGGTGGGGGCACTTTCTGCCTCCACTAGTGTCTGTATGATATATGTGCCAATGGCTTGCAAATACTTGACAGATAGATAGTCAGACAGACAGAGAGAGAGAGAGACAGAGAGACAGACAGCAATAGCACGTAGACTTATATACCACTTCATGGTGCTTTACTGTCCTCTCTAAGCAGTTTACAGAATCAGCCTATTGCCACCCCAACAATCTGGGTCCTCATTTTACTGACTTCGGAAGGACAGAAGGCAAAGTCAACCTTGAGGTGGTCAGGATTGAACTCCTGGCAGTGGGAATGCAGAGTCAGCCTGCAGTCCTGCCTTTTAGCCCCTGCGCCACCAGGGCTTCTAATGGCAATGCTGAAAAAGGTATAAGGAAAGAGAAGAGAAGAGAAGAGAAGAGAAGAGAAGAGAAGAGAAGAGAAGAGAAGAGAAGAGAAGAGAAGAGAAGAGAAGAGAAGAGAAGAGAAGAGGAGGACCAGCAGACAGACGGAGGGACTGGCTTCTACTGGAGATGGGTCCACTATAGGAAGCCCTGAGGCCCAGAGATTGGGGACAGAGGGACTCATTTATAGTGGCAAGGGAGGAGCCTTGAAAGGCCCAAAGGACCAGGTTAGAGATAGATCGTCACAGATAAAATCTATCTAGGTGGTTACTAGGAGCTGAAACAGCTCAATGGCACTCAATGGCTACTATCTGCTCTACATTTCTTCCAGTTTCATGCAAAGGCTCCGTTTTGCATCCTTGAGGGGCCCTTATACTGAGTAAGAACATTTTCTACCCTGCCCTACAGAGAGCTAAGAGCCTCGGAGGGCTGCGGCTCTGGACGAAATGCGAGACAAAGTCTCTACCAAGTTTGCAACCCTCGAAGTTGGCTTACGGGTGGCCTGCCGTTTCCTTGCTTCCATAGCCCACAGCCAGGGCAAACAGAGAGCTCTTGATGCTACACACCCAGGGCGCTGCATGGCGAGCTCAAACCAGACAGTTCTTGGGGTTGGAAAAGAAATGGAGCTTTGTAGTAGATGTTACGATTCAGAATTTGGCAATTTCTTCAAGGCGTCTCTCAAAAGAAGAGACTGGACGGCCATTTGTCTGAAATGGTATAGATGTCAGGGTTCCAAGTAAGACCCCCCCCCCAACAAAAGAAGACTCCGAGGCTTGAAGTTCCTCAAAGTTCCATTAGAGATGACATACTGGCATATTTGGGAAAACCCGAATCTGAAAGCTTCCAGGTTTTCCCCACCCAAAGGAAAGTCCAGGTCCCTTCCCCCTGCACCCACATGTCCATCACATCATGGTCCAATCAATGCATCGCCCCAACTGGAGAGGCCTCCCAGTCACAGCCCTCCAGGCGCAGGGCAAGATGTCCTTGACTCTCAGAGAAAGGAATGTTATTATGACTATGTCTCTCCCCAGCTCCATACAATCCCCCCTCCCAATTTCCCACAGCAGTAAATGTGGCATGGCAGGCCTGAAGGCCCAATGCAAAAGAGGGCTTCCAGGCCTGACAATAGGGTTTCCTGCCTGAGCAGGGGGCTGGACTAGAAGACCTCCAAGGTCCCTTCCAACTCTGGTGATCTGGTTATTCTGTTACATATATTGTCCCTCCCAGTTGAATTCTGATAAATGTATTGCAACAATAATAGTTTCCCCACCTTGCAAAGCAGGCCTAAAATCTATAAACCTCTATACAGGGAGTCCTCAACTTACGACAGTTTATTTAGTGACCATTTGAAGTTAGAAAGAAGCGCAGAAAAAAGTGACATAGGACCGTTTTTCACACTTACGACCGCTGCAGCCACATGATCAAAATTCAGATACTTGGCAACTGACTCGTATTTATGACGGTCACAGTGTCCCAAGGTCATGTGATCGTAAAGTCAAGGGGAAGTCAGACTCACTTAACAACTGTGTGACTAACTTAATCACAGCAGTGATTCATTTAACGAAGGTGGCAGGAGAGGTCTTAAAATGGGGAAAACTCACTTAACCAATGTCTCGCTTAGCCACATAAATTTTGGGCTCAATTATGGCCATAAGCCGAGGTCTATCTGTACATCTATTTGCAACCAATTTAACTTGTCATTTGTCTACTATATATAAGAAAAAAAAAACAGTTAACAGCTAAACCAAGAGCAGAGTGACACATCAAAGCCCACCGTTAACTATCTATTATTGTATTGAAGTTGTAGAAAGTCTGCAATGGCTTCTCGTCAGTGGTGGGTTCAGCCAGTTCGCACCACTTCGGGAGAACCGGTTGTTGACTTTTCGAGCAGTTTGGCAAACTGGTTGTTGGAAGAAATTATTAGGGCAGAGAACCGGTTGTTAGGTTACTTGAATCCCACCCCTGCTTCTCATCTACCACAATTCACCACAATCATTGTCTCCGATTTGTCCAGGACCGATTTTGCTTCTGAACTTGCCAGAGCCCAGCCTGGAGCTGCCTTGGGACCCCAGGAGGTTTACGGGAAGCGCATGAAAGGCGAGACGGAGAAAACCGCCTTGTTCAGTTCCTGCTCTTCACCGCATGAATCCTCGCTTCCCCTGGTGAAGAGGGAGAGCCAAGCACACAGGCGCATCGGAGAAGGGCCCTTCAATGCCTCCCTTTCATGCCGCTCCCTCGGTTGTGCAACCTTCTTAAAATGCGACAAGCATCTCAGCACCAACGGGCCTGGGGACCTCCTCATCCCACACGCTAGTTCACTCCTTCCTCTCCTGGAATTATTTCAGAAAGAACAACAGAATGACAGAGTTGGAAGGGACCTTGGAGGTCTTCTAGTCCAACCCCTTGCTTGAGCAGGAAACCCTATACTATTGCAGACAAATGGTTGTCCAATCTCTTCTTGAAAACCTCCAGTGATGAAGCACCCACAACTTCTGGTGGCAAACTGTTCCACTGCTTAATTGTCCTCACTGCTAGGAAGTTTCTCCTTAATTCCAGGTTGCTTCTCTCCTTTTGATGAGTTTCCATCTGTTGCTTCTTGTCCTGCCTTCAGGGGCTTTGGAGAATAGGTGGACCCCTCCTCTTTAAGGCAGCCCCTCAAATATTGGAAGACTGCTGAAGAAAGAACTCATCCAGGTCCTCTGGAATCTGCATCGATCAACATTGATGGTATTAATCCATGGGCCGTTCCACTAAGGTTGATGATGTGGCCTGCTGGACAGATGTGCGTTTTCTGGAACAAATCTGGCTTCTCTAATTCCTCCCACTGAACAGGTTGCTTAGGATTCTCGCCACACACAACCTCTTGTGAGAAACATAAATTACGCGATGTTGGATATGATAGAGAGAGGGATTGAATGTCTGAATAAATATCTTTTGGAAGCTAAGAAGCCCCGAGGTGAACTGGCAGCTCCAGAAGGCATTTTAAGGGGGATTAAGAAGATCTACTTTCGATCTTCATGGAAAATCAAGGCTGCGCATACTGGATTTAATTAATCACACATTGGCAGGAGCTACCAGGAGTTATTCGGAGGGAGCCCTCCAATTATTGTGCTGCTGAGCAGGCCTCATCCGTCCACATTCAGCTTTTCGCTGAAAAAACGACGGGCGGATTTTCCTCGGGCTTTTTTTCTTGCCTCTGCAAAGACGGAGGAGGAAACGGAGGAGATAATATTCCTTTGAATGCCTTCCAAGTTTGAAGCATCTGCAAAGCTGGTCTGGAAACTTTCTGGGAACAAACGGCCTCCGAAGACTTATGACACTTCCTCTGTTTCTCAACTGCATCTGGAACTGTTGCAGGACCAGGAAGGCCAGTTCTTCACGGACAGAGACTGCGGCTATGAATATCTGGATGGGGTACAAGTCCTGGCCAGTTCCCTTTGGTCCCTTCTGACAGCTGGAGAGCTTACCTCATCTCAGATAGCCAGGCGAGCACATCTGCCTTTCTAACATCTGCAAACAATACCCTTCCCTGCCTCTCAGAGTGACCCTTCCCAACCCTGGAGGTCAAGGAGCCAGCCGGACTGAAAATGCACCACAATTCAGAATCACAGAGTTGGAAGGGACCTTGGAGGTCTTCTAGTCCAACCCCCTGCTCAAGCAGGAGACCCTAGACTCTGCTGGACAAATGGCTGTCTGGTCTCTTCTTGAAAACCTCCAGTGATGGAGCACCCATAACTTCTGGAGGGAAGTCGTTCCAAGGATTAATTGTTCTCAGGGTCAGGAAATTTCTCCTTAGTTCCAGGTTGTTTCTCTCCTTCATTAGTTCCCATCCGCTGCTTCTCCTTCTGCTTTCAGGGGCTTTGGAGAATAGGTTGACCCCCACTTCTTTGGGGCAGCCCTTCAAATACTGGAAGACTGCTCTCAGGTCTCCCCTGGTCCTTAACAGAATCCCAGAGATGGAAGGTCCAACTCCCTGCTCAAGCCGGAACCCCTATACTATTTCAGGCAAATGGTTATCCAAACTCTTCTTGAAAAGCTCCAGTGTTGGAGCATCCACAACTTCTGGAGGCAACTTCCATTCTACTGATTAAGTAACAGAGTAAGAGAGCCCCATGCTCAAACAGGAGACCCTAGACCCGTGAAGGTGAACCTATGGCACGTGTGCCCAAAGTGGCACACAGAGCCATGTCACTTGGCATGTGCGGCAGTGCCCGTTCCTCTTCCAGGTTTCTGGTGCGCACGTGTGTGTGACGATCAGCTGGCCTTTTCCCACGCGGCAGTGTTGGAAACTGGAAGAGCTGATCTTCCGTTTTCCTGCCTGAGCATGCACACCGGCCAGCTGATCGTTGTGTGCGCATGCGCACCAGAAACCCGGAAGACTAGCTGGCCGGCGTGCAGCACGTGCCGGAAACCAGAAGTTTCACTGCCCTCTACCATCCCGGGCAAATGGCTTTCCAATCTCTCAAAAACCTTCAGTGATGGAGCACCCACAACTTCTGGAAGGAAGCTGCTCCACTGGTGAATTGTTCCAACTGACAAGAAATTTCTCCAGAAAGGAGCTGAGGACTAACCAGGGGCTTTAAAAAACGAAGTCAACTGGGTGTCTTGGCTTATCTAGAAAATGGAGAAGTTAATAGACAGATATAAAAAGAACAAACTGGTCCAAGCAGGTCTGAATTGGGTCAAAGGCGGAAGAACCTTTGCTAGATTGTCTGGCAGATTATTCCACTGACAGTGAAGATGGGGCAAGCAAAGCGAACCTCTGGCTGGTTTGGCTAAAAATAATAGAGGCTGTGACCACCACATGCAGGGACAGAGACTCCTGTGAATCACTTCTGGGTTTTCTGCCTTCTCTTTTCTGAGCCAAACGTCCAGTGTGACTCCCATGGCCCTACCTGGGTCTGCCCAGAAAGGATGGGCTTGGCATTTGGTAGCCAGGTCTAGGATGAGGAGGTGGCCCATTGGCCTGGCCTCTGTGTCACCCTCACATTTGGATGGTTTTTCTATATGTGTGCACACGCATACTAAACAGCCAACGTTCTCTAAGTATAGAAAACAGACCTTCTCCGATAGGAAATTCTTTTTTCCCAGACTGGATTTTAGATGATAGATAGATAGATACGATAGATAGATAGATAGATAGATAGATAGATAGATAGATAGATAGATAGATAGATAGATATGGATGGATGGGAGGGGGAGAGAGAGAATGAATATTGGAGAATGTGTAATATTTATTTTATTTTATTTCTAATTTATATACCGCCCTTCTCCCCTCAGGGCGGTGTACAGCCAGATAAAAACATGTAATACAAACCTTAAAAACAATTAAAAGAAATATCTCTGTTTGGCCCCAAATTTAAAAAGACAAAACCAATTAAAATTATTAAAAGAATTTGTTAAACCAGCCCGGCTTGCTGAAATAAGAAAGTTTTAAGAGCGTGGCGGAAGGCACCGAGGTCTTAGATTCTCCTTATCTCTGGGGGCAGCTGATTCCAGAGGGCAGGTGCCCCCACAGAGAAGGCCCTCCCCCTGGGGGTCACCAGCCTATATTGTTTGGCTGATGGCACCCTGAGGAGGCCCTCTCTGTGGGAGCGCACAGGTCGGTGGGAGGCCATTGGTGGCAGCAGGCGGTCTCGGAGATAACTAGGTCCTATGCCATGGAGCGCTTTAAAGGTGGTAACCAACACCTTGAAGCGCACCCGGAAGACCACTGGGAGCCAGTGCAGCTCACGCAGGAGCGGTGTTATGTGGGAGCGCCATGCAGCTCCTGTAACTACCCGCGTGGCCGCATTCTGGACCAGTTGGAGCCTCCGGGTGCTCCTCAAGGGGAGCCCCATGTAGAGAGCGTTACAGTAGTCCAGGCGAGAGGTGACGAGGGCGTGAGTGACTGTGCACAGGGAATCCCGATCTAGGAAGGGCTGCAACTGGCGAATCAGGCGAACCTGACAAAAGGTCCCCCTGGCCACAGCTGTCAGCTGTTCCTCCAAGGACAGCTGCGTATCCAGGAGGACACCCAGATTGCGTGCCCTCTCCGCAGGGGCCAAAGACTCGCCCCTAATAGTCAGCGATGGAGTCAGCTGACTATATCAGGATGCCGGGAACCACAGCCACTCAGTCTTGGAAGGGTTGAGCTTGAGCCTGTTCCTCCCCATCCAGATCTGCACAGCCTCCAGGCACTGAGACATCACTTATATATTTATATATGTATATGCATGTGTATATGTATATCATATAATGTGGAAAGTGTCAGTCACCAAAAGGCACAGAGAGATAAACACCCACATACCATTTGAAAGAGGCACTCAAAGGTTAAAAGAGCAAAGCGTCTCTTTCCCAGCAATCAACACCCAGTTACGCACAGATTAACACCACGCAGTAAACATCTAATCATGGAATTCTCAAGAACATTCCCACTCCAGCCGTGCTCTTAAGACCCTCCTATTCCAGCAAACCAGCCTGGCCTAATTTTCTCCCCTTTCTTTTTAATTTTTTTAACTGAAATTTTACTTTGTTTTAAATTATTGGGATTTTTAATTGTCTTGGGCTAAATTATTTAATTTGGTTTTAAATTGTTTCTTACTTTTGTATTTATGTATTTTATTCTGTGCCTGTTCACCGCCCTGAGTCCTTCGGGAGTAGGGCGGTATATAAATCTAATAAAACAATAAAACATAAAACAAACTCCCTTCCAGAACTGATGACATTAGCTAGTTGGGTCATGAAAAGTCTGCAAGAAAATAGCCAAGCTCAGGGAGCACCAAGGACCCTAAAGTTGTTGTTGTTGCCATTGTCGTCCTCCTCCTCCAACCCCTGTCCCTTCTACCACTGATGATGTTATCTAGTTGGGTCATAAAATGTCTGCAAGAAAACCCACCAAGATCAGACAGCATCAAGGACCCCCAAGTGTCCTTTTGCTTCCTCCCAAATTCACCCAAGCATTTTTTTCACTGGTTTTGCCAGCAGCAAGGACCGGATTCCCATGAGATCTGCTCACTTGCAAAACTGGAGATCAGGAATGGATTGCTTCCTCGTGACAGCTCCTGCACAGAGCCAAAAACGAGCGGCAGGGATGCATCTGTTATGCCTAGAAACCTGTTTCATCCACTCGACGTGTCTCATCAAATTCTTTAAAGGAACCAGTTAATACAGAGTAATCCTCATTTCTCAAATTATTCAATAGATCAAAAGGAACAAAATCAATTTTAATCTAAAGAAGTGTATTGTTTTCTTCCTAAGTTCAAGGCAGAGGAGAAAAATGACAGCGTTCAATGGATTTACACCTGGTTTTCACCCCTTAATTGATGGCAAGGTTTCCTTTCTCCATTTACATCTGACCTCCCGCCCACGATGTGGAAACGACCAACCTTCTCCACTGATCCTGGCTGATCCTGGTAAATTGGAGGGCAGCAGATCTGCCACGGCTGCAAGGAAGAAGATCAAAATGGTACGGATGAAAGAGAATCTCCATAGCTCAAGGTTGAACTGGGGGGTCCTTGGTGCTCTTGCAGATGGTTCGTGACCCAAACTAGGTAACATCATCAGTGCTAGAAGAGAGTGTGATTTGTGGAGTAGAGGGGAGGAGGAGGAGGAGGAGGAGGAAGTAGTAGAAGAAGACTGTGGGGTCCTTGGTGCTCCCTGAGCTTGGTGATTTTCTTGCAGATGTTTCATGACCCAACTAGGTAACATCATCAGTGCTAGAAGGGTGGTGGTGGTGGAGGGGAGGGGAGGAGGAGGAGGAGGAAGTAGTAGAAGAAGACTGTGGGGTCCTTGGTGCTCTCTGAGCTTGGTGGTTTTCTTGCAGACATTTCAAAACCCAATTAGGTAACATCATCAGTGCTATGGGTTTGGGGTTTGCTCCGTTTATAGACCTTAGCTTGCCCTGCCAGTGTTGGAGGCAATGCTGGATAATTCCTTGATTAAGATATTGACTGCTTGACTGTTCGTCTCCCTGGGAGAGACCAAGCGTTCACCAAGGAGACAAACAAACTAGCAGACAACAATACCCTAATCAAGGAAGCCCCCAACTCCAGAACGTGGCACCATTCCTAGTCCCTGGTCCAGCTCATTAGTGGGTCATCACAGGCTCTGAACACACCTGCCGTCCGTCTCTCTCAACTCTGACTGTATGAAGGTGCAAATCAGAGTCTCACCGGCAGACGGAGACCAGCCATTCTCCCCCCCATAGCCACTTCATAAAAATGTTAAACAGTATCAAGAAGAAAATCCATGCAGAATATTGAATTTTCTCTGCACCGTATTACAGCTCACAAAACTTGCTTCCGAGTTAGCTATTTTATGGATCCTCAGAACAATTAGAACAATTGGTTCTTGCCTGTTGTTCAGTTAGTTTTAGTTCTCCTGTTACTCCGTTCATTTTAATTTTGTCTCTCCTGGTTTTCAATTGTTTTGTTTTACCTTTAACCTAGCTATTTCCTCTTGCAGCTACTTTCTCTTACAGCTAATTCCCCTTACAGTTTTAAATTCTGAAGAGCTTTCATTTACTCCTATCGTCAGCCAGCAAAATTTAAGAAGCCTGGACTTCAACTCCCAGAATTCCCTAGCCAGGAAGCTTTAAAATGTGTGGATTTCATGCCGGCTGGGGAATTTTGGGAATTGAAGTGCACCCATCTCCAAGTTGCCAAGGTTGAGAAACACTGGCCCAGATATGCTGCACAAAATAATCAAAGGTGAAAAGAGGAATGACAAGACAAATGCATGTGAGGGTAAAGCCATCCCTCCCTCCCAAGGAACTCCAGGTAGCCCAGAGGCATTTGAGATCACGGCATCCGTGCCAAATTCTCCTTACCAGAAGCCTGGCCCTCCAGCAAAGCGCCTTCTCACAACCAGGCAGCCCAGCTTGCTTGCTCTCCCTGCTTGCTTTCTATGGCAGCTGCAAAGCTACGCAACCCGATCAGAAAAGAGCCCTTGGCAATCTGCACAAGCCGCCTGGTGGGGCTGCACTTGACGAGGAGGAGAGCCGGGGGGGCGGGAAGGGGGGCTGAGCGGCTGGTTAGGGCAGTGACCCCTGCGGTCACGGCTGGGAAGCTCTGCGAAGAATTTGGCGGCTGCTCCTCAAACACAAACACCGCAGGAGCAAACAACGACTTGTTTTGCAATCTGCTAATTGGAGCTTTGTTTGTAAAAAGGAAGGGTTTCCAAAAAAGAAAGAAAGAAGGAAGGAAGGAAAGTAAGTAAGTTTGGGAACCCTAAAAGGTCTGGTTTTTGAAGGAGCCTTATCAAGGTCAGGATCTTGAGAGGCCGTGCGTGTGAAGACTTTCCTTCCTTCCTTCCTTCCTTCCTTCCTTCCTTCCTTCCTTCCTTCCTTCATTCCCTTTTCTTTCTCTTTCTTTCTTCCTTCCTTCCTTCCCTCCCTTCCTCCTTCATTCTCCCTCCCCCCTCCATCTTCTTTCCATCTCCTTCCTTCCCATTCCCTCCCCTTCCTCCTTTCCTTTCATCTTCCACCCTCTCCTTCTTCCCTTTTCTTTGACTCTTTCCATCTTCCTTCCTCCCTCTCTCCTCCCTCCCTCTTTTCCTTCCTTCCACTTGCTTTTCTGCAGAGCTCCTTCTTCCTGAGCTTCATCTCCTGGCTAACCTGTCCAGGGTCCCAAACCCTTCGCTCTTCGCTGCAGCCTCTCTCCAATTAGAGATGGAAGGTGAGAACTTTTAATGAGAATTTGGGGACTCCTCGGGGATAGCTGACAAGTTATGATTTGGTTTTTTTCTATAATTTTTATGAAAGTTTTTATTTTTTAAAAAGAGGAAGATTAAAAACAAATACAAAGTTATGAATTTAAGAGGGGAAAAATGGAGCTTTGGAGTCCCAGAAACAAAGAAAGAAAGAAAAAGAAAAAGTCAGAAAAACTTCAAGCAAACCTCCCACTGGGCCAATGCAGGCCTCTTTCTCCTGCTTTCTCCTGCGTTGCCCAATCTGGAGACCTACAACAATTTCTCTGGAAATTGCTTCATGTACTTTTTTTGGAAAAAAATCTTGGCATTCCTCGTCTGTCTGGTTCCCGGATTGGGGGTGGGGGTGTGGGGGGCAAACAGGAGAAGGAAAACCAGAAGAGTTCCTGCTAGCCACCATCTCCCCGGGCAAGTGAGTGAGTCAACCAAACCCCAGACAGTCCTTGGTTAGCTCTTCCTAGCAGACAGATGCTGGTTTGCAGAAGGTCAGCTGCCATCCTGGCTGTGCCTTCGGATGCTCACCTTCTTTTGAGGAGCATGCAGGTAATCCTCCTCAACTTGCAACTCTTCACTTAGTGACTCTTCAATGCTACAACGACACTGAAAAAAGCGACTTATGATCGTTTTTCACACTTATGACCGTTGCAACATCCCCAGGATCATGTGATTTACATTTGGATGCTCGGCAACTGGTTCATATTTATGACGGATACAGAGTTCTAGGATCATGTGATCCCATTTTCTGACCTTCTGACAAGCAAAGACATTGGGGAAGCCAGATTCACTTAACAACTCTGTTCCTAACTTAACAACCGCAGTGACTCACTTAAGAACTGTGGCAAGTAAGGTCATAAAATGAGGCAAAATTTAATAGTCTTGCTTTGCAAGACAAATTTTGGGCTCAACTGTGGTCATAAGTCAAGGATTTCATGCAATCAAAACACGGTGCTTGGCAGGAGCTCCCTAACAGACACCCAACAATTCCCTTTTATGGGAAAAATAACCTCTCCAATTCTTCCTCCATCCTTTCCCGGCAAGAGGGAGAATGAGCAGTTCCCTCCCCTTCCCATTTCACACTAAGGAATTGTGTTTGCACAACCTGTTGCATCGGGTGGCTTAAAAGGGGATGGAATTTCACATAATGGGCAAAGCTTGATCCATTGTCTCTCATGCTCATCCTCTCAGATTGAGTTGGCTAAATCTGGAGGATTCTGGGAGTTGAAGTCCACAAATCTTTAAAAGTTTCATGGTTGGACACCCCTGGTGTGGGATTTCCTGTTTGGGCAGGCGGTTGGACTAGAAGACCTCCAAGGTCCCTCCCAACTCTCTTATTCTGTTAGTCATTGAAGCCGAAAGGACCGGGGGAGACAGGATAGCCATCTTCCAATATGTGAGGGGCTGCCATAGAGAGGAGGGGGGGTCAAGCTATTTTCCAAAGCACCTCAAAGCCAGACAAGGAGTAATGGATGGAAATTGAACCAGGAGAGATTCAACCTGGAAATAAGGAGGAATTTCCTGACAAGGAGAACAATCAACCCATGGAACAGAAGTTGCCTTCGGAAGTTGTGGGGGCTTCATCGCTGGAGGCTTTCAAGAAGAGACTGAACACTATAAAAAAGATGTTGATATTCTAGAAAAAATGCAGAGAAGAGCAACTAGGATGACTAGGGGACTGGAGACTAAAACATATGAAGGACGTTTGCAGGAACTGGGCCTGGCTAGTCGAGTGAAGAGGAAGACCAGGGGAGACATGAGAGCAACCTTCCAATATCTCAGGGGTTTCCCCAGAGAGGAAGGGGGTCAAGCTATTCTCCAAAGCACCCGAAGGCCAGACAAGGAACAATGGAAGGAAACTGACCAAGGAGAGGTTCAACCTAGAAATGAGGAGGAATTTCCTGACAGGGAGAACAATCCACCCATGGAACAGAAGTTGCCTTTGGAAGTTGTGGGAGCTTCATCACTGGAGGCTTTCAAGAAGAGACTGGACTGCCATCTGTCAGAAATGGTGTAGGGTCTCCTGCTTGGGGAGGGGGGTTGGACTAGATGACCTACAAGGTCCCTTCCAACTCTTTTAATCTGTATCTGTAAAGACTTGTGGAACAGCACATCTGGCTCTACAAAGAACCCGCTTTTGATCTTGTAGCCAATGATTGTTTGCTCTTTTCTAAGTTCACTCTCAGGTGGAAACTTCTGAGCGGCCAACATTCTTCCATCTCCTGCTTTCTTCTCCCAGGCATGAAAGGAAACAGCTTCACAGTTGTCCTTGATTTATTTTACAGAGTTACTTTGCGCATAGCTCTCCTCTTTAATAAAGGCGCCATTTCAAATTTAATTATGGCTTGTTTTGCATTGTGAAACTTCTGGCAGGTTCCTTTTATTGAAACGGGAGAGCTACACCTCCAGGAGGCAAAAGAGAGGGGGGGGAGAGAGGGAGAGAGGGAGAGAGAGAGAGAAGAAAAAAGAAACAATTTCCTTCGTATTTCTTAAGAACTGGATGAGAAAGACATCACACGGTACACTGCAAATTTGGGATGTGGCAAAAATCCCAACAGACATTTCCTAAGTTGCAAAGTTGGACGGTGGCTCGTAGCTGGGTTTACAAACAAGCCTGGCTGATTATTGGTTTTGAATGTCAGGTCAAACAACTCTCCTTGAGGCCAACTCTCACAATTTTAACCACACGGTTGTGCTTCTTGGACTGTTGCAGAAGATTTCGGCACCATCTGTGGCCGGCAGAATTGGTGCCCAAATTGTTCCTGCCTGGCATCAAACGGCCACAGGAACAACATTTTCCCTTTAATCTAACCCACAGGCCTGCAAGAGAAAGGTTTTATTTTTTTTCTCTTAAAACCTTTCTTTCAAATACTGAGGGCTACACAGGATGGACTTTGTAATACTTGAAACATTTCCCAAAGGTGCTTTTTCAGGAGGCAGCTGGACTTTCTTGGTTTTTCTTTTGAAGACGTTTCTCTTCTCATCCCAGAAGCTTCTTCAGCTCTGACTGAATGGTGGGGAAGGGAAGGATTTATACTCTTTGCAGACAGCTGGTCATTTGCATCCTTTTTAGAGAGTTGTTGAGGCTACCTGGAGGTTTATCTGTGTCCCTGGGGAACCCTCACCCTTTGAATGGCGTGGGAGTATGAACAGATTTCCAGAAAAGTTCCAGACTACAGGAGACATTTGTGCTTCAGTTTGAGATGCACAGAGCCTTCCCCAACAGCCTGAGCTTGTCTTCAACAGAGAAGAGACACAGGGTGGAAAACATCCTGCAGCCAAGAAGGCTCCACACCCATTTGCACCACTCAGGTGACCCTGAGGACACAAATAAAACCTCCAAGTGGCCTCAAGGACTCCCTGCCTCTCCCAATGAATATCTGCCTCTGGCAACACATCTTCTCCAGCCTCCTCATTGTCTGACTCGAGTGTCGGCTGCACAGGCTGCACCACACCAGCCTCCTCGCTGTCAGAATCAGCTACAATCCACAGAGGCCGCTGATGGGCCACAACAAGTAGTAGGTTATGGTCTACTTTATCAAATGTTTTACTGAAGTCCAAGTAAATTATATCAACAGCATTCCTCTGGTCCACTAATTTTGTCACTTTGTCAAAGAATGCAATAAGATTAGTCTGGCATGATCTGTTTTTGACAAACCCATGTTGGCATTGGGTTATTACTTGGTTTGCTTCTAGGTGTTCGATGATTCGTTGCTTGATTATCTTTTCCAGAATCTTCCCTGGTATTGAGGTCAGGCTGATAGGTCTGTAGTTTCCTGGATCTGTTTTTTTTCCCCTTTTTTGAAGATGGGAACTACATCAGCTCTTTTCCAGTCCTCTGGCAGTTCCCCTGTGCTCCAGGATCTTTGGAAGATACAGTTCAGTGGTTCTGAGATCTCGTCTGCCAGGTCCTTCAGAACCTTGGGGTGTAATGCATCCGGTCCTGGTGATTTGAACTCGTCTAGGGTAGACAGGTGTTCGCTTCCCATTTTCTTCTCTATTTTAACTTCTGTACCTAATCTGTTTTTTGTGGTGCTGTTTTTGATAGGTTGGACTGTTTTTTCCCTTTGTGTAAAGACAGATGCAAAAAGCGAGTTAAGTAGTTCTGTTTTCTCCCTGTTGCTTGTCACCTTCTCCCAGCAATGGGCCAATTGTTTCCTTAACTTTTTTCTTGTTTTTAACATGTTGGAAGAAGCTTTTTTCCCCCTTATTTTTTACTTTAGTCGCAAGCCTTTGTTCATTGTGAGCCTTAGCTTTCCTCACTTCATCTTTACAGGCTTGGACTATTTGCTGATATTCTGCCTTAGTTATTTGCCCCTCTTTCCATTTTTTTCTACTTGTCCTTTTTGTCTTTCAATTTGTCAGAGAGTTCTTTATGCAGCCATGCTGCTTTAGGTTTGCCTTTTTCAAATGTATTGCTGATGATTTCCTAGAACCCGCAAGAAAAGCCTCTTTCAGAAAACCTGGACTGGCAGGACAGCATTCAACATATTTTAGATAAAAGTTTAGTTTTCAGCTCTTCTCAAGCCTCCAGAAAAAAAGCAATTATTCAAGCCCAACCTTGGGAAGCCCTGAGAATGTATCTTTACCCACTCTGAAGTTTTTCTTTTGCAAATGTGTCTTTTATTTATATTCAGAATACGATGCTCTGCTGACACGTTATTAGAGGCTTTGACTCTTGTGATGCAACTGGACAGTTTTACTATTTCTAAACCAATCCACTTTTGCTTTGAAGTTCTTTGTTGTACAAACTATAAAAGCAAATGTAATCCATTTCTCCAGGTTCCCCCTTTTCCATAAGGAGACCCCCAACTTTATCAAAGTACTCTAATAAATTGCTTTTAAATGCTTTTTCCAACTCGGTGGCTTATTGGAAAAAGTAAGCTGAGGCAGAACCAGATTTGGCCATCAATACAAATCCAGCAGCCACCGAAATTCAGTCACTTGGCAACTGGCACATGTTTATGACAGTTGCCATATCCCAGAGTCACATGATCTCTACTTGCGACCTTCTGGCAAGCAAAGTCAATGGAGGAAGTGGATTCGCTTAACAACCATGTGATTCGCTTAACAACCATGTGATTCGCTTAACCATGGCAAAAAAATTGGAAAATCAGGTGCCACTCACTTCACAAGCTCCTTGCTTAGCAATGGAAATTCTAGTGCCAATTGTGGTCATAAGTTGAGCACTACCTGTAATCTTGATTAATATTAACCTTGTGGCTTGATGAGGGTTGCAGACCCAGTCTGTTGCTGACTAAGGGGCTGCCCCAGAGAAGAGGAGGGAGTCAACCTATTCTCCAAAGCCCCTGAAGGCAGGACAAGGAGAAACAGACGGAAACTAATCAAGGAGAGAAACAACCTGGAACTAAGGTGAAACTTCCTGACAGTGAGAACAATTAACCTGTGGAACTGCTTGCCACCAGAAGTTGTGGGTGCTCCATTCCTGGAGGTTTTCAAGAAGACATTGGACAGCCATTTGTCTGAAGTGGTATAGAATCTCCTGCTTGAGCAAGGGGGTGGGCTAGAAGACCTCCAAGGTCCCTTCCAACTCTGCTATTAGTGATTCGGTGTCTAGTGCAAATGCATTCCTTGCTTCTCGGTGTTTTCACTTCTCCCGCCCCAGAGAAGGTGGAAGTGAGGATTTTTTCGTTCATTCCTTAATTAATCATTAGGTAAATTTATATTGCCACCCAACTCACACAAAGGGCCTCTGGGCAGCATACAACATTACAAGTCCACTGTTAAAAATTCACAATCTAACACACACACACACACACACACACACACACACACACACACACACACACCACTCACTCTCCAACCCCTGGCAGGGACAACACAGAATCAGAGGAGCCTTCTGATTGATTTTACAGGGTGGCTGGAACCCCAGATTGGATTAGATCACCTCTGTGGTTTATCTGCAACCCTCCCATTTCCCATCCTTCCCCCCCTCCCATTCCCACCCCCATTGATTGGTCCTCCTGTCAACAGATTCACCCCCTCCTTAAAATTATCTTCCCCCAGTTTGCAAAGCAGGCAAAGGCTGTCTGGATGGGCCAAGACCTGGCAGGATTTATTCCAGGGGAATAAATGGGGGCTGGTTAGGGCGGAGTTGACAGAATGAGAGAGAAGAAGCAGATCAGCCCCTGGGGTTCAACAGGCGTCTGGAGGTCAGGCAATTCCTTGTAAGGAGCCGACTAGATTGTGGGGGCAACAGAGATCCAAGGGGCTGCCCCAAAGAAGAGGGGCTCAACCTCTTCTCCAAAGCAGCTGAAGGCAGGACAAGGCATAATGGATGGAGACTCATCAAGGAGAAAAGCAACCTGGAACTAAGGAACTCTTCCTGACGCGAGAACAAGGGAGGCTTCCCTCCAGAGGTTGTGGGTGCTCCATCACTGGAGGCTTTTAAGAAGAGTCTGGATGACCATTTGTCTGAAATGGTAGAGGATCTCCTGCCTGATGAGGGGGTTGGACTAGAAGACCTCTTAGGTCCCTCCCAACTCTGTTATACTGTTAATTAATCAGTGTCACTTGCCTCCAAAAGTTGTGGGTGCTTCATCACTGGAGGTCTTCAAGAAGAGGCTGGGCAGCCATTTGTCCAGAACCGTACAGGATCTCCTGCTCGAGCAGCGGGTTGGACTAGAGGACCTCTAAGGTCCCTCCCAACTCTGTCATTCTGTTATTCTGACTGTTCTGCAACGGGGCTCACACATCTACTTCACATGATGATTGGACCCTCGTAAGACTGGTTCAGAAATTAAACCTGGTTTTAGGCAGACAAACCATGGTGTTGTATGCGGTTGTCCATATCTGGTCGGTCCCAATGTCGGCATGTGTTAGGTTCAGCTTGTAGCTTACTCCTAACTTGTTGGTCAGGCAATATATCTGTTTCTTTAAGAAACAACTGAGCCACGTAATCAGGGTTTGCTGAACCCTGTAATTAGGCTACAGTGCATAAATAAGCAGCGCAGAGAAGCGTTCGTTCTTCCTGATTGTTCTTTGCTCCTGTTGCTTCCTGCGTCTTTCTGCTGATTGGCTTTAGACTGGATTGGTATATGGTACTGTATACCGAGAGTTACTAAAGTCTGTTTGCTTTGGTAAGGGAAGATACTTACTGGACTGATATTACTGTTTATGACCTTGGACTGTTTTACCTACACCGAGACTGCTTCTTATCTTGTATATAAAGTATTTTTCTCACACGAGCTGCACGTTTATCTCCTTCCCTGTGTGTTTCTGCTCTGCTCTTTGCACAAGCAACAAATACTTTTTACACGCACCCTAACAGCATGTTTCAGACCGCTGCCATTTCAAAGCCGGAAACCCACAGAATGGACCTATCTGAGGAGGAGACCCTGCTAAGGCCGAGACGTGTCTTTGCCGCAGCCTGAAGGGATAACTGTACACAACCGTACCGCATGTTTTCTGTAGCCTTTGTTTGATGTTTGCAGCAAGCGCTCCTGGAGCCTCGGATGCTGGGCTACCGGGGTCTGCACATATGTTGCCAGTTACTTATTTCCTCCCATTTTGATAAAAACCCTCTGTCTGAATATTTGATCTGGCTGCTTTCCTTTTTCAAAAGCGAGTTTGCCGCGTTCAGGCCGCAAAGGGGAAAAGAGGCTGAACCGTGTGACCTGCTTGCCTGCAAATTTTGAGCAGCCGCTGACATGAATTTAAAAAGAATAGTTATGAGGGGCCGTTCCTGGAAATTGCTAGGCAGGCGAAGGAGAAATTGCTAACTCGCTTTCTCTCCAAGCAAGAGGCTTGCCACGAAACCATAAGTGGAGAACAACGGAGAAGAGGAAAAAAATAAATGATCCGGAGCTGTACAGAAGTAAAAATTAGTGATTATAGGAAAAGGAAACCTCAGGAAAATGCAAGCAGACTTGTAATGAGCTGCAGCTATTTTTCAGGATGGCGGTAAAATGGGAGCTGAGATTCTGTGGGGCGAAGGGTTGCAGGGCTGCCTTAGGCACGCCAAAACGGCTCCGGAGGGGATGGTTAAGACGCAGAAATATCGTTGATGCCTAGAAATAATTTCCATCCTGCCACATTCGGCACTTTTAACGGGTGTGTTTCGAATTATAAGGATTAAGTCAATCTATCAAACTTCCTGAATATTTATTTACTGGAGCGTGTGACTTTAATGAGATGTTTCTGGAGTTCATTGGGTGCGCTCCAGTTGATGGAGGCCGCCCCTTCATGTTAACAATGGAAATAATTTTGGGGAATTCACACAAAGACCCGCAAGGGTTGGGAATGAGGTTCCTGAAAGCCTGAGCAATTGGCCATCTTTCCAGCTTTGGAGCGACGGGGAAAAACACCCAACTCTTGTGAAAAACGGTGTGCTCTACATGGGGCTGCCCTTGAAGACTATTCAGCAGTTACAGCTGGCACAGATTGCAGGTGTGTGGACAGTTTTTGGGGTCCCTAGGGGTGTCCAGGCCATAAGTACCTTTTGGGGGGGGTAGTTGAGAACTACCTGTAGTGTTTTGCCCACTTTCGTGTCATAGATAAGCATCATGGTTAGTTGGTGGTGGTTTGTTCTCCAGGCTTGCTGTTTAGCTCCAGGCTAGGGAACACCCTCAGCAGGACTTTCTTTACCTGAGGATGCCACCTGGCCTGGTGATGAAACATTCAGAAGGTAAACAGCAAGTTCGGAGAACAAACCATCACCAACATCTACCAGCCAAGTTACAAATATTGTCTATCATGTCTAAATTATGGTTTAGTACGGGTGTCAGCAACCCGTGGCTCTGGAGCCGCATGCGGCTCTTTCGTCCCACTGCTGTGGCTCCCTATTGGCTGAACCCACCACTGGCTGGCCCCCACCCCACCCCTCCCCTTCCAGTCACTCCTCGCCTGGCCTGAGAGAGAGGAGAGAGAGGAAGAGAGAGAGACATCCACCCACCCAGATACCTGTTTCCCACAGAAAACACTGGGAGCCACAAAACCTGGGTAGGCGTGGCTGGGATGTGTGTCATGTGACTGGGTGGGAGTGTGTGACATCGAGTTGGCCACACCCAACCAGGTTTTGTGGCTCCCGGTGTTTTCTCTTCTGTGGGAAATGGGTCCAAATGGCTCTTTGAGTGTTTAAGGTTGCAGACTTCTGGTTTAGTACATGCAGGGCTGCCCCTCCTTCTGGACAGGGAAGCTGATCAGAGCTAAGCCTGGCTGAGAAAAAATTATTTCATACAACTGGTTCCTGAGCATCCCTGCTTTCTTGTTCCCTCCCCAGTCCATTTTCTTTCTCTATGGGGTGGCTTTAAAACCCATGTTAACTGATCTCAAAAGCATGTGAAGGGTTAATGCCACTTTAGAAGGCCTTGGTAAGGCCACACTTGGAATACCGCATCCAGTTTTGGTCACCACAATTAAAAAAAAGATATTGAGACTCTAGAAAGAGTGCAGAGAGGAGCAACAAAGATGAATTTATTTATTTATTTATTTATTTATTTATTTATTTATTTATTTATTTATTTATTTATTTATTTATTAGTTAGATTTATATGCCGCCCTTCTCCGGAGACTCAGGGCGGCTTACAATGCATTAAGCAATAGGGGAAGTGGTGAAATTCAATTTTTTTTTTACTATTGGTTCTGTGGGTGTGGTTTGGTGGGTTTGGTGTGGCTTGGTGGGCGTGGCTTGGTGGGCATGGCAGGGGATGGATACTGCAAAATCCCCATTCCCTCCCCACTCCTGGGGGAAAGATATTGCAAAATCTCCATTCCCACCCCGCTCTGGGCCCAGCCAGAGATGGTATTTGCTGGTTCTCCAAACTACTCAAAATTTCCACTACCGGTTCTCCAGAACCTGTCAGAACCTGCTGGATTTCACCCCTGAATAGAGGACTGGAGGCTAAAACATATGAAGAACGATTGCAGGAATTGGAAATCTCTAATTTAATGAAAAGAAGAATTGGGGTGACAAGTTAGCAGTCTTCCAGTATTTGAGGGGCTGCCACAAAGAAGAGGGGGGGGGTCAACCTCTTCTCCAAAGCCCCTGAAGGCAGGACAAGAAGCAATGGATGGAAACTCATCAAGGAGAGAGGCAACCTAGGAATTTCCAGACAGTGAGAAAAATTAACCAGTGAAACAGCTTGTCAGCTGTCCTGGGGTCACGTGATCCCCTTTTGTGACCTCCCCAGCTGACCTCTGACAACCAAAGTCGATGGGGGAGAGGCCAGATTCGCTTAATGACCACATGACTCAGTTAACAACTGCAGGGACTGCCTTAACAACTGTGGCAAAACAGGTTGTAAAATTGGGCTCGAGTTGCTGAACAAACTGCCTCGCTTAACAACAGAAATATTGAGCTCAATTGTGGTCATAAGTCGAGGACTACCTGTAGTTGCAAATCTTTGATAATACAGGTAGTCCTTGAGTTACAACCATAATGGAGCCTACCCATCACGGTCGTAAGTCATGATGGTTACAAAACCATACCCATATTGGACCATTAGTTCCCTTAATGACTTCAGCGTTTAACAAAGCCCACAAAGACCTTTTTTTTAGTGGTGGACGTTAAGCAAGCACTGCGGTCATTAAGCGAACTCATGGTTCGCTATGGGCACAGTTTGGCTGAAAACCAGAAAAAAATGCCAGTGTTTAGCAATTCCATGAGGTCATGTGATTGTCGGACGCTCTACAATAAATGCAGACCAGTTTGGAGTGCCCAAAGTTTGGCCCTGTGTCCATGGGGAGCCCCCACCATGGTAATTTTGAATCTGAGTTGTAAGTCTGAGCCCCCAGGTAGGTCTGTCGTAATTTCAAATTGTTGCTAAGCAACCAGTCATAAATTGAGTACTATCCATATATTAAGAGTTGATGGGTCTGAAAAACAAAAGAACAACATTCAACAGACGAATTCCTTCTTTAGGGCTAATTGTTTTTAATTTATTTATTTATTTTGATTTATATGCCGCCCTTCTCCGGAGACTCAGGGCGGCTTACAAGGCGTTAAGCAAATTTCTGACAATGTTTTGGGAAAAAAGGAACCCCAGGTGGGTGGGTTTTTTTTTTTTTTTTTGGTAAATAGAATAGAATAAGATGGAAGGGACCTTGGAGGTCTTCTAGTCCAGCCCCCAAGCAGGAGATCCTATACCAATTCAGATAAGTGACTGTCCAGTCTCTTCCTAAAAGCCTCCAGTGATGGAGCAACCTCAACTTCTGAAGGCAACTTCTGTTCCACCGGTTAATTGTCCTCACTGTTAGGAAGTTTCTCCTTAGTTCTAGGTTGCTTCTCTCCTTGATGAGTTCCCATCCACTGCTTCTTGTCCTGCCCTCAGGGGCTTTGGAGAAGAGGTTGACCCCCTCTTCTTTGGGGCAGCCCCTCAAATAGTTTTTATCCCAGAGCTATAATGGCACTCAAAATGAACTAAAGGGCCACCATCGGTGAGCTGTTGGACAGCATGACTTGGTCTGTTATGTGGATGTTTGGGTGGTTTAGGGGTGGGGAATTTGTGGTGGGTGGGGGTGTTTGGGGATTGTTATGTGTGTTGGATTTGGTCTTTGGGTGTTAAGTGAATTTCGTTGTATGGGTATACTGTGTATACACATACAATGACAATAAAGTCATTATTATTATTAAATACTGGAATACTTTAGACTAGCCAGACCCAAATCCTGCAGCCGTTAAGCAACTCCCAGGCTTCAATTGTTCTCCTGGTGTGCAAAACTTTCAGATAAATTCTACCTTCTTGTCAATAAACGTGCCATGAACGCTACCCACCAATAATTCTTTAGCAGGAATATATGTATATATATATATGAACGATCTCAAACGCCCATTCATAACCAATATTGATCGCTTCGGTACGAATCTAGTCACTTGCATAAATTACATGCCAAAATCAATACCATTTTGCATTTTTTTCCTACCAAAGTCTATTATGAAAAGATCCCTCTGAAATTATAAATACTTGAATCTGGACAGCCCCACCAATTGATAAATACAACAAGAGATTTGTCCTCTTGTTTGTTAGGTCTACTACAAGACAATAGGTCCTTTAAATCAAGTTAACAATTACCTTCACCCTGCCTGGATTAATCTGTATTCCGCTCATAACCAGGTTAATATTTCTAGTTCTCTTGGAAAATTGCCTTAAAACATTTGGCCACTGCACAGAATAACCTTGGACTCGGTCCTAACTGACTGGTTTAAACAGATTTAAAATGCTGACCGGGCTATTTGAGTGAGGAATACTCCAAGGATGCCTTAAAGTAAAACATTTCAGAAAAAGAAACTTCTCGAAACGTGAGAATTATTTTTAAAAAAGGAAGCTGAAAGGGAAAAGCCAGAGAATCAAATTTCTCCAGATTGCTTGGCGATATATTCAAAAGGAATAAATGGAGCTTCTGACTGAGATGAATTGTTTGGGTCAAGAAATAGCCAAAGCAAAGAAATATTCTATCCTTCCTATCTAAGAGATCAACTGTGGGGCAAACAAATAATCATTAAAAAAAGAGAATAAAGAAAAGATGGCTTTCTCCAACATTTGAAAAACTTGATCCAACAAAAGAAAAGAGTTTGGGGTTTGCAAGACAGAAGAAGGGATGCAAAAATGTTTTTTTCAAGTGCATCATTTAAAGCAGAGGTCTTCAAACTTGAACGTAGTTGGCTGGAGAATTCTGGGAGTTGAAGTCCACAATTCTTAAAGCTGCCAAGTTTGAAGACCTCTGCTTTAAATCAATGTTTCCTAAACTTGGGAATGTTAAGAGGTGTGGACTTCAACTCCCAGAATTCCCCAGGCAGCATGGCTGGCTGGGGAATTCTGGGAGTCAAAATCTATACCTCTTAAATTTCTCAAGTTTAGGAAACGTTGATTTAAATGAACCAGAACTGTGGACTGAGATGGAAGCCAGGAGAAAAGTCACAAGTGTGATTTCTGCTCTGAGACAAAAAAGTATTTTTTAAGAAATCTGATGGGAAAACCTCCAGCTGTTGTACAGAACAACGATGATCTAAGGCCACTTCTATTTTTTTTTTTAAAAAAAAAGGGCTATAAAGCATAAAAATAAAATCAGACGAATTCAAGCAAAGCAAAAATGGAAACTGGTTCCAGCCTTGGGGATGGAGATGGGTTTTGCCAGTTTGGTAAATCTGGGCAGGGGCCAAATTTAGGGGTCTGCAGGGGCCCTGCATGACTGGGGGCCACAGGGAGCTTCTCACTAAGGGGCATTCAGAAAGAGCCCCTCCTGCCAAGAACTGAACAGGTCCATAGTGGGAGAGGCAGCTTGGAAGTGGAATGGGAGAATTTACCAGGGTCACC
Source organism: Pituophis catenifer annectens (assembly GCF_029215685.1). Classification (NCBI taxonomy): domain Eukaryota; kingdom Metazoa; phylum Chordata; class Lepidosauria; order Squamata; family Colubridae; genus Pituophis; species Pituophis catenifer. The sequence continues at coordinate 296,070,128 of NW_027256882.1, read as the reverse complement.
ACCAACTCGCCGTGGCCAACTCGCTGTGGGACAACTCACCACTGAATAATTCACCACGAGATAGCTATAACATCATTATTAATCATTAATAATATTACTGATAATATTACGAGGGTCTAGAATACAGTGATCTCATCTTAAGTTGACCCGGGGGACAAATTCCACAGCAAATTGGTGGCAGTGAGTTGGCGTCAGTGAGTTAACCAGGATAAGTTGTCCTAGACCAGCTTGGAAGACGGTTAGACCTTACGCTCTTTTGGCCTTCAAAGGCCTTCACTTGCTCACTGAATGGTCCTCAGAAAAGCAGCTGGTAGCCCCTGGAGATCTGTCAGCTGCCAGGATCCCATCCTTCATACCCCAAAGCTTTTCACCCCCAATTTGATTTCCAGATATTATTGAAAGTCATTTAAAGCATGTTGCAATTAGTCAAGATAAGTTGCAGACTAATCAACACTGGGCTGTTGGCACCATTATCTTAGGAGATTGTCTTACATTTCTTTGTGTTTCTACTCTTTTTTCTTCAGGGTGAAGAACAAGGCTTTGGACTTTGCTTTGGAGGCCTCTGGACCAGATGGCTTTGGGCTGGATCCAACCCCTCTCCCCTTCAGTTGCAGAATAATGGAGTTGGAAGGGACCTTGGAGGTCTTCTAGTCCCACCCCGTGCTCAGGCAGGAAACCCTCTGCCATTTCAGACAGTGAACCCCCAGTGATAGGAAGGAAGGAAGGAAGGAAGGAAGGAAGGAAGGAAGGAAGGAAGGAAGGAAGGAAGGAAAACAAGTATAGCAGAATAACTGAATACCAGAGTTGGAAGTGACTCTTCTAATCCCACCCCCTGCTCAAGCAGGAGACCCCATGCCTTTTCAGATAAATGGTTGTCCAATCTCTTCTTAAAAACCTCCAGTGATGGAGCTCCGACAACTTCTGGATGGCAAGTTGTTCCACTGGTTCATTGTCCTTACTGTCAGAAAATTTCTCCTTAATTCCAGATTGCTTCTCTCCTTGATTAAGTTTCCATCTGTTACTTCTCGTCCTGCCTTCAGGAGCTTTGCAAAATAAATTGACCCCCTCATATTTGTGGTAGCCCCTCAAATATTGGAAGGCAGCTATCATGTCATCCATAGTCCTTCTCTTTGATAGACTAGACATACTCCGTTCTTGCAACAGTTCTTCGTACAGTGTTCACAAGTTTTTAAGATTCAGTATCACCCGACAAAGAATAGGTTTGACAAAGGCAGAAGTCAAGGTCCCTGGAAGATCACTCTCATTGCAACCTCCATTAAATTGCTACTTAAGCAGAGAATGCAGCACGGGGTGCCAAGGCCCCACCAGCCATGGGTGAAATCTACTTACCTTCCCGACCGGTTTGGAAGTGCATGTGCATGGACCTTCTGTGCATGCACAGAGAGTAAAAAACTGGTTACTTCCTGGTTTTAACGACAACCGGGCGGGTGGGAGGGCAAAGCCTTGCGCCGCCATTGCTACCAGTTAGGTCGAACTGGTCCAAACTGGGAGCATTTCACCCCTGCCACCAGCTCTCTCTCTGCATGCCAGGCAATGGAGCCTGGATGAACTGCAACTTCCTTGGCATGTTTCTACTCTGTGGCACCTCTTAAATGCCTGGATTAAGCCAGATAGAGAAGATGGAAAGTCAGGAGGGGAAAAGAGCTCATCCTCATCGACATCCTCCGCTACAATTTCCATTATTGAAGTCATTTTGGACAGGCCTCTTCTCAGAGAAACATGGCCATGTTTGAGACAGGAAAATTGCTGACTCGAATGCTCTATAAAGGCTGGAGAGAGAATAAGCCTAATAACAAATTAAGGAAGAATGACAGGAAAATACAGTTCAACAAAAACCAGGTACTTCAAAATTCTCTCTCCAACTACATTTCTCCTCACTGCAAACTCAGAAATTCCCACGGAAGATAAATGTTGCAGCGGTTCTTAAAATGAAACACAGATATCGGTTTTAAACTGAACCAGCAATTATGGGTTTTGACACGTCCCTTTATCTATCGGAAGTCATTGCAAAAACATGCACCTCCAATATGAAGGGTACTTTATACAAACTGGCTCAGAAAGTTTTTTCCATGTTTGTAGCCCAGTTCCCTCTCCTCTTCAAGACGCAAAAATCCAGCTTTTGACTTTCTCTGGAACACCCAAAAGGTGAGGGCCCACAGCCCTCCACCTTTCCCTACTTGAGGAAATGAAAGTCATTGCAATCTCGTTTGCAAAGCCAAATTGGAGATTGGCCTTGAGTCACAGTCAAAACAAATTACTTTTATTTTTAAATCTCATCTATCAAAGCATCAGAATCATAGAATTATAGGCCTGGAAGGGAACTTGGAGGTCTTCTACTCCAACCCCCTGCCCAAGGCAGGAGTCCTCATCCCATCTCAGACAAATCGTTGTCCAGTCTCTTCTTGAAAACCTTCAGTGATGGAGTATCTTCGACTCCAGGAGGAGGGTCTTCTGTTGATTGATTGTTCTCCCTGTCAGGAGATTCCTCCTTATTTTCAGGATGGATCTTTCTTTGACAAATTCCATCTGTTACTTCTTGTCCTGCCCGCACGTGTCTTGGAGAATAAAATGATGCCCTCTTCCCTGGGACAGCCCTTCAAATATTGGAAGACTGCTGTCATGTCACCCTTAAGCCTTCTCTTCATTAGAACTAAACATGTCTGGTTCCTTCAACCATTCATTGTACAATTTAGCCTGCAGTCCCCTAGTCATCTTTGTTGCTCTTCTCTGCATTTTTTCCCGGGGAACCGATGTCTTTTTTGTACTTTGGTGACCAGAATTGGCTGTAATATTGCCATGAAATGTCTACAGTGTCTGCTGTCAGACCTGTCGCAACCTGAGCATTCAGGAAAGAAAGACCCTCGACTCCATTTTGGTAGATCAAGGTATACTTTTACTGAAGCCATCTGGTTACAGCATAGCAAAGCCAGATCTAAGGGTTTCCTGTTCAAATGTGGGAATTTCCCCCTTCTCCCAGCCCCTCCCCCCATGGTCATCGTGGTGGTGTCCAATAAGGTTCAAACTGGATGTTTTGGGAACACTCCACCTTTGGATGTCTCTTTTAGTTGTTTGCATTCCGTTCTCAGGGCTGTGTCCTTAGATCTCTCAAACGTTTGTTTCTGGTTGGCACATCATTTCCCCCACCCTTTGTCTGCCATCTCCGCTCCCCACCCTTTAGGGCAAGATGAATATAGAATATGGAATAACAGAGTTGGAAGGGACCTTGGAGGTCTTCTAGTCTAACCCTCTACTCAGGTAGGAAACCCTAATGGTTGTCCAGTCCCTTCTTAAAAGCCTCCAGGGATGGAGCACCCACATCTTCTGAAGGCAAGTTGTTTCACTGGTTGATTGTTCTCACTGCCAGGATATTTCTCTTTAGTTCTAAGTTTCTCCTTGGTTACTTTCCATCCATGGCTTCTTGTTTTGCCCTCTGGTGCTACTTCCTCAGTCGCTTTCCCGGAGCTGAAGAGGACTTCCTAGAGGAAATCAGGAGATGTGGGACGGGGGCCCAACAAATCGTTTCTCCTGCCCTTTTTTTTAAAATTTGATTTATATGCCGCCCTTCTCCGGAGACTCAGGGCGGCTTACAAGGCGTTAAGCAATAGCCTTCATACTTTTGTATATTTTTACGAAGTCAGCTTATTGCCCCCACAAACTGGGTCCTTCTTTCTTGGCTGGGTTCACACAACAGACTCATTTGCTATTGAAGTTTGTCAGTGATCAGTGCAGTCAAGAGCCCTAATTAACTGTTCTCACCATCAGGAAATTTCTCTTTAGTTCTAGGTTGCTTCCCTAGAACTCCAGATGCTATCAAAGCAGGGCTGAAGCGGTCTGATGGCAGATCTGACATCTGCAAAAATGCAACGCAAGCTCAGAGAGCACCAAGAAGCCCACAGCTAGGAGAACCTTGGCAAACTCCCATGCCCCTTCCAGGACCCCCATGGCAAGCTGAGAAAGCATCTCCATGCTCCATGCTCAGGGCAACCTGAAGCTTCTGTGGGACCCAGGAACACCCGGAGATGATACGATGTCCTTCCAGACCCAAAAAGTATTTCAAACAAAACCTGCACGTTATCCTTCCCGCACAACAAGAAGGGATTTCTGCAAAAGTTTTTCTTCACTCACTTGTTCCTTTCTCTGCCTTTGAACGGCACCTGAGGCTCCTCGTTTCTTTCCCTCCTTTCAATTTATTCATCTATGTTTGCTTATGCTTAAAGGTCCCTTGGGCTGCATGGCTGGGACGAAAACAGCTGTGCTTCTCAGAAATGAAGCTAGGACAATTGTGGGGGTTTTTTTGCATATGACCTCCCTGGCATGCTTGTTCACATTCATAACATCATTTATATTCATCTGTGTGTGTGTGTGTGTGTGTGCAAACACCCACACCCACATCCACACCAACCTAGCTTATGCTAAAATCTCCCCACTGAGGGTGGTATTTTCCCTTCCCCGAGACATGGAATAAAATGAGAAGAAAATTGCCTGGATCAGGTTTTACAATGCTGTCATAAATGTTTTTTTTTTCCTCTGCTTCTTCTTCTTTTCCTTCCTTCTTGTAAGGCCAGTCACCTTATCGGTGAGATATAAATTTAAGAAATGAATGAATGAATGAACAAATGAATGACTAGATGAACATATAAATAAATGCCTCCAAATAAATAAATAAATAAATGCTCTGTTCTCAGCTGCCTCCCACAGCAGCTGAAACCATGTAAACAGGCTTAGACTGAAAAAGTGTTCCTGGTCCAGTTCTCCAAGTAATAGCAGTAGCACATAGACTTATATACTGCTTCACAGTGCTTTACTGCCCTCTCTAAGCGGTTTACAGTCAGCCTTTTGCCCCCAACCATCTGGATCCTCATTTTACCGACCTTGGAAGGACGGAAGGCTGAGTCAACCTTCAGCCGGTCAGGATCGAACTCCAGGCTATGGGCAGAGTCAGCCTGCAATGCTGTATTCTAACCATTGCACCAAGACCGATAGACAGACTGATGATAGTTAGCAATATATACCACTTCGCCATGCTTCACAGCCCTCTGGAAGAGGTTTACAGAGTCAGCCTGTTGCTCCCAACAATCTGGATCCTCATTTTATCCACCTTGGAAGGATGCAAGTCTGAGTCAATTTTGAGCCAGTCAGTATCGAACTCCAGGCTGTGGGGATGCAGATTTACCTGCAAACTGTGCTTTGACCACTATGCCACCAAGAAGAAGACAGCCATATGTCCAGAATGGAATAGGGTCTCCTGCTCAAATAGGGGGTTGGACTAGAAGACCTCCAAAGTCCCTTCCAACACTGTTATTCTGTTATGAGGGCACTTCCTTGTGGGCTCTTTTTAGAACCCTGCAAACAGCTGGAGGCTTTGCATCCCTTCTCCTGGCATGGTTTGGGCAGCTGACCTGATTTCTTTCTGTCTCACCTTCTGTGCCCCACCAAACTTGCAATTGTTTCCTCTCTGGCATCCCAAGGATGCTTTCCCAAAAGACAACTGAGGAGCCTGGATAGCTCTACAGACTAAAGCACTGAAATTTAACACCAGCTGCCTGCAATTACTGTAAGTTCGAATCTTGCCAGGCTCAAGGTTGACTCAGCCTTCCATCCTTTCTAAGGTGGGTAAATTGAGGACCCAGATTGTGGGGGCAATAAGCTGACTTTGTATAAAATATATAAAAGTATGAAGGCTATTGCTTAGCGCCTTGTAAGCCACCCTGAGTCTCCGGAGAAGGGCGGCATATAAATCAAATTTAAAAACAAAACAAAACTGGACTTTCATTTTTTTTCTTTGAAAACCTGTCACTTCTCATCCAAGAAGCCCCTTCGGTGCTAGCTGTCTAATGGGGAAAGGAAGGATTTATATTCTTTGCCTTCTTTGAATCCTTCCAAGAAAGTCCAGTTGCCTTTTGCAAAAACACCTTTGGGACGACCATGACCTGGATGATTGACAATCTCCATAGATATTCCTCCTTGGTGGGAACTCTTGCCTCCAAGTCCCCAGCTTCTGCTTTTTTTTGTTGTGTTTCATTTGAAGGCCCTGAAAAGGGTTAGGTGGCATGACAGCTTGTCAGCCTTCCTTGACCTCTCATAGCAATTGGTCAGATTTTTTTAAAAGAATTCAATAGACAAATGTCGATCACGCCGCAGAATCCAATTTAAAACACAAACCGCCTTCATTTGAGCTGCTCCCATTTTTTACAAAGGTTCTCATAAGCCCAGAAAGCCAAGCCAAAGTAGCAGAGACGAGACCAACTGGAACTGTCTCTGTGCTACCTTTTTTTTTTTTTTTTGTTTTGCTACTACAGCTTGGGGGAGGGGAAAACCCCTTATAGGTGAAGTTTCTGTGAGTCTTTTCTGGAGCCCCAACACTAGGCAATTAACTCCTTTTGACTCTGCAAAGAGACAAATGACTATAATTTACAAATAGATTTTATCTGAAAACAAGTGTCTCGCCTGACACCTATTGATTCTCACCCCCTTCTTCAGGGGCGAGCCTGCAATTAAATTGTCACATACTTAATACTCAAGGAAAGCCGGCAGATAGCAGATCATCTATGCTGGACTGCAGAAAGCCATTAGCCAGGATTGCTTTTCTTCCCAGCGAATGGGAGAACCGAGATAGAGAAAGAAAAACAGAGAGAGAGAGAGAGGGAGGGAGAGAAAGAAACAGAAAGAGAGGAGGAAGTGTGTGTAAAGCTACTAAAAAGGCACGATGATCCTTCTTGTCTCCTTAAGGGCAGAAAACTCAGGATATAAATTACTTTTAAAAATGAAAGTGCTGGTGCTCTCTCTGTGAAATTTTTTAAAAAGCAGCATAACATCCACCCCTTTCTCTTTTGGCTTCAAAAATGAATGGCAAAAACCGTAGGGAAGGAGTGGCGAGAGGTGCATCTTTCTAGGGGGTTCCTGAAGTCCTTGGGGCAGGGGGCAGAGGGAGGGCAATTGTCTCATCCTTGCAAAATAATCACCTGGGATTTTTTGCAGATGATCCAGGAAAATACAGCTCCCTTGGGCCCTCAAGGGCATTTCTGATTAATTGATTTAGAAATTTTATATGGCTGCCCATCTCACTGTCAGGGACTCTGAGCAGCTTACAGAAATATAACCCCAAATGCAAACCCCCAAATGCAAATCTCCCACCCTTCTGGTGATAACAATCCAACCTTCCTCTTGATGGGCTCCGTAACCCCTTGGGGTCCCCAGGCCAAACCACGTCTCCAAGGCCTTTCCAAAGAGTGTCAAGATGGGGACCAGTCTTATCTCTGCAGGGATGAGGTTCCATAGGGAGGGAGCCACCCCGGAGAAGGCCCTTCTCCTTGGTCCCACCAGATGGACCTCCTAAAGAGAGGGGAGCCGTAACATCCCCTGCCTCTCTGCTCCGGTGGGTTGGATGGATGTAACTGGGAAAAGATAATCTGTCCACTAACCTGGTCCCAAGCCATTTTGGGGCTTTGAAGGTGCCAAGCAGCCCATCAAATTCTGTATGCTGCTGGTCTGACTGCTGAAGTGCTCCCCTTCCTGTCAGTCAAAGGGCCCGGGCTGCTGTTCCCGTCTGCAAAGCCAAGGCCTGTTTCTCCCAGCTCAGCATCTGTCTCTGATCTCGTTTTCTTCCTTTTCCAACAAAAACTGGCAAGCGGGCATTTTGGTCCCCCTGCATTACATTCTCCAGTTCCTCTGGGCAATTAACCTTCATTATCCGATTATGCATCTCTTCAGAAACTCTTTAATTTAATAGGCTGCCGTTTGCCAAATTCGCCATTTCTCCCCTTCACGTTGTTTTATCATCAATTTTGGTAGCACTTTCCTGTTTACAAAACACTCACAGGTCATCCTTTATGCCTCCGCGCGATCCTCTTATTAAGTGGTTTTTATCTGCCTGCCCGGCTCTGAGTTAAGTGGTTTTTTAATAGGTACCTCTTACTAATGATCAGCAGTTTTGTATTTTTAATATTCAGGGCTGAAGCTGACACTGCCTGGCTGCTCAGCTGCTCCAAGACCCTTTCGAGGCTGAAGGGCGGCAAATAAATAAGATTAACCCAACAGCAAGCCATGAAAAAGGCAAAGCAGAAGGGTCACATCACTGGGAGTTTTCAAAATAAATAAATAAATAAATAAATAGACTAGACAACCTTTTGATCAGGGTGATGTAAGGTCTCCTGTCTCGAGCAGGGGGTTGGACTAGAAGACCTTTGAGTTCCCTTCCAGCCCTAGGATTCTATGTTTCCAGGGTTGGCATCCGTAAAAGGAGGGCCAACTGAACCAGAAAAGGAAGATACCATCCACGGACCAAAAGAAAGGAATGCTACAGGTGTTGATGGTGGCACTGACCTCCTCTGTATCTCCAGTCCCAAGAACGGCAGAAAGCAAAACCCCAACACCTACCGATCTTTTGCCCAGAAAGTAAAACTCATAAGCAGGCTCAAATCCCCTCGGCCCCACTTTCCAGCCCTGGATCTTTGGAAAGTCCAACCTGGTAGCCACCAGCTGTCTTGGGCAACATCTGGCACCTGTTGCTGAGAACTGCAGCCCAAAACATGGGAAGGCATCAGACTTCCTGTTTAGTTATATAGCGTATGGTGTGGAGCACATGGGTAACATTAATATAGAAGGAGCACATAATACTATGGTACACTTATGATGGAAATACCTAGTCAATTTTGTAAGGCATGAGGAATTAAAGAAGATATATATATATATATATATATATATATATATATATATATATATATATATATATATATGTAGGTCTTTGGTTATTCGGGTCTTCTCCCACGTAAAATTGGAAGTGTCTTGGCGACGTTTCGACGAAGTCTCATTCGTCATCTTCAGGCTGGTGTTCTCGGCTTCGTGCTTCCAGGAGCAATGTGAGATCGCAGCTGTCTCTTCCTTTTAACTGCTAGTGGAGGTGTGAGCTGATTGGGTGGGAACTTGGCTGTGTTCTGATTGGGTGGAGGTGTGTTCTGATTGGTTAGGGGCTTGGCTGTGCTCTGATTGGCTGGGGTTGTGTTCTGTTTGGGTGGGGGCTTGGTTGTGCTCAGCTTAGTCTGAGTTGCAGGGGGATTTGAGCTGGTGAGCTGCGTTGTTGTTGTTTGGCTTCGTGTTTGTGGCCGTGCGAGCTCTTCATGGTGGGTGTCAGTCTGCTTCATGTATGGATTGGAGGGGTTTAAAGTGGCTAATGATGCAGCTGCGGTCTGGCTTCTGGTCCTTGGTCGTGGCTCATTATCAGTGTGGGTTTAATGAGCCACGACCAAGGACCAGAAGCCAGACCGCAGCTGCATCATTAGCCACTTTAAACCCCTCCAATCCATACATGAAGCAGACTGACACCCACCATGAAGAGCTCGCACGGCCACAAACACGAAGCCAAACAACAACAACGCAGCTCACCAGCTCAAATCCCCCTGCAACTCAGACTAAGCTGAGCACAACCAAGCCCCCACCCAAACAGAACACAACCCCAGCCAATCAGAGCACAGCCAAGCCCCTAACCAATCAGAACACACCTCCACCCAATCAGAACACAGCCAAGTTCCCACCCAATCAGCTCACACCTCCACTAGCAGTTAAAAGGAAGAGACAGCTGCGATCTCACATTGCTCCTGGAAGCACGAAGCCGAGAACACCAGCCTGAAGATGACGAATGAGACTTCGTCGAAACGTCGCCAAGACACTTCCAATTTTACGTGGGAGAAGACCCGAATAACCAAAGACCTACATACAAACACCCGCGAAAACCTGAGAAAACATATATATATATATATATATATATATATATATATATATATATATATATATATATATGTATGTCTTTGGTTATTCGGGTTTTTTCCTGCGTAAAATTGGACGTGTCTTGGCGACGTTTCAACGAAGTCTCATTCGTCATCTTCAGGCTGGTGTTTTCGGCTTTGTGCTTCTAGGAGCAATGTGTGATCGCAGCTGTTTCTTCCTTTTAACTGCCAGTGGGGGTGTGAACTGATTGGGTGAGAGCTTGGCTGTGTTCTGATTGGGTGGAGGTGTGTTCTGATTGGTTGGGGGTTTGGCTGTGCTCTGATTGGATGCGGGGTTGGCTGTGCTCTGATTGGATGGGGGTGTGTTCTGTTTAGGTGGGGGCTTGGTTGTGCTCGGGTTAGTCTGAGTTGCAGGGGGATTTGAGCTGGTGAGCTGCGTTGCTGTTGTTTGGCTTCGCGTTCATGGTCGTGCCACATCTTCATGGTGGGTGTCAGTTTGCTTCATGTATGGATTGGAGGGGTTTAAAGTGGCTAATGATGCAGCTGTGGTCTGGCTTCTGGTTTGTGGTCGTGCCTCAGCCAAGCTCCCACCCAATCAGTTCACACCCCCATTGGCAGTTAAAAGGAAGAAACAGCTGTGATCACACATTGCTCCTAGAAGCACGAAGTCGAAAACACCAACCTGAAGATGACGAATGAGACTTCGTCGAAACGTCGCCACGACACTTCCAATTTTACGCGGGAAAAAAGCCCGAATTACCAAAGACCTACATACAAACACCCGCAAAAACCTGGCAGAGATCTCTGTAATGGTAGTTTAATACTCTGATGATGTCAGCAGATGGCTGACGAAAGCTTAGTAAAATAAAATTTTAATTATTTTTAAATTTTTAAATTTTAAGTTCCGGAGCTCGCAGGATGTCTGCTTCTTTCTTTACTAATATACCTGGAACTCGTATTTTTAGAATAGTATGTATGTATGTATGTATGTATGTATGTATGTATGTATGTATGTTCTAGGTTACACTTTAAAACACATGGATTCATAATATCATAATATCTAGGCCATTTATGAAATTAAGCACCGTGTTTGTTAGATAAAATTTGGTTTTTCTCCTGTGTAAGCTCTGAGATAGCAGCTAGTTGCTATGTCAGGGGCTCTCCCCAAATCTGGCCACTTTTAAGACTCCTCGTGGACTTCAACTCCCAGAATTCCCCAGCCAGCATTTGAGTTGACATTCACAAGTCTTAAAGTGTTGGAGAGCCCTGTGCTATGTGATGCAGTGTCACATAGCACAGGATGAGGAACACCCTAGTCATTTTCAGGCTGTTCGTCTCTGGCCTCCATCCCATTTTCCCAACAGTTGCAAGCAAACATGAGCCAGCCTCCATGTCTCCACCTGGTATTTCATGCCACAGTGGGTCTCGGCTCTGGATCTCCCAATCAAGGAGAGAAGCAACTAAGGAACTAAGGAGGAATTTCCTGACAGTGAGAACAATTAACCAGTGGAACAGAAGTTGCCTCCAGAAGTTGTGGGTGCTGCTCCAAGAAGAGATTGGACATTCGTTTGTCTGAAATGGTATAGGGTCTCCTGCTTGAACAGGGGGTTGGACTAGAAGACCTCTAAGGCAAAGGGTCTCCAACCTTGGCAACTATAAGCCTGGCGGACTTCAACTCCCAGCTAGCTGGGGAATTCTGGGAGTTGAAGCCCGCCTGGCTTAAAGTTGCCAAGGTTGGAGACCCCTTCTCTAAGGCCCCTTCCAACACTGTTCTTCTGTTCTTCTCCCAGACTAAATCCCGGCCTTTGACTGGCTCAGTTCCTCCAACGTCACCCAGATTTGCCTTTCAGCCATTGCCCATTTCGCTCAGGGCGGAACTGACATGGATCTCAACACAATGTCCACATTAAACACACAACTTGGCTTTGTTATAAGTGGGAGGGGCCAACTCTCGTTCCAGAAATAAGTGGATTTCTTGAAAATCCATTTACTGCAAGGCTTCTCTCTTCCTTCCAGCCTCCGCTCTTTCTCAGCACTTAGCATTTCTGATCATGGACGATTGGCAACCTGGCTAAAAGCTACGCCTTGCGCCAGGCCCCCTTTTAAGACCGAAGGGGAACCTGTGCCAAGCGTCGATTTTTGTGGGGGTGGGGGTGGTGTCTGCATCCCATTAGGATTATGCTGAGCTCGGTGACATCCAAATGTCAGCATTTCCTTCTCTCTCCCGCTTGCTGAAAAGCGATGTGAATAAATTACGTTTTTAAAAATCACACTATTGCACTAATGAGGAAACCTTTTTGCAAGGGCCATACATGCAAACTGCATCTATGACAGATCCACAGAGTTGGAAGGGACCTTGGAGGTCTTCTAGTCCAACCCCCGGCTCAAGTAGGAGACCCTGTAACATTTCAGACAAATGGCTGTCCAGTCTTTTCTTGAAAACCTCCAGGGATGGAGCCACAGCCCACAACCTCTGGAGGGAAGCCGTTCCGCTGATTAATGAATTAATTCTCACTGTCAGGAAATGTCTATTTTTCTACCTATCTCTTTCCCTGCCGTAGCCCCTCAACCACCCACTGCTGATGGGGACCAGAAGCCCCTCCGTCTGCTGCCAAGAAAGCAGCGCCCAGTCCCTGCTGGGGAGCTGATCCTGCCATGAAAAAAAGAAATAGTGTTGGAAGGAAGGGAGGGAGGTGATGAGAAGGGGAAGGAAGGAAAGAGGGAGGGAGAAGGAAGAAAGGAATGGAGGGAAGGAGAGGAGAGGAGGAAAGGAGAGAGGGAGGGAGGAAGGGGAGGGGAGGAAAGGAGAGAGGGAGGGAGGGATGGAAGGATGGAAGGAGAGGAGAGAGGTGGAAGGAGAGAAGGAAAGGGAGGAAGGAAGGAAGGAGGAAGGGAAAGAAGAGGAAGAGACCAGAGTCTTGCTGAGAGGCGCATGTGGGAACTTGCGCTGGGTGTCAGGAGTTGCTGGGGGATTTTGACAGCTCTCGTGGGCGCTGGCAGGGCCCGCGGCGTTTGTTTTGAAGCTGTGTTTACCCGCCTTTGATCAGACATGTTTAACTGTTCAGCTGCATGACAGCAGCAAAACAACTTTGATACGTGGCTAATGAAACACATTTTGTCTCTGCGCCCTCAACAAGGTCTCACACATCCCCTGCGAGGAGGAGAGAAGGGGAGGCGGGGGGGGGGTATGGAGGGTGCGGGGAGGAACAGCAGCACCAATGTAGTAGCTGGGGAAAGAAAGGGGGGGGGGGAAAGCAGGGAAACAAACCTCACCCCAAATGTTACAGTCAAACTCGAAATCCAGAGCATCTCCAACGGATTTTTCAGAGTGCCTTTGATCTGACTGGGGAAAGAGCCAAGAAAAAAATCCCCTTTATTTCATCTCGGGGGCTGGCAGACCGTAATGGGGAGAGGGCACCAGTCGTGCTCTCTATCTTCAAGCTGGTTCTGCCAGGGCAGACTTGACAAACTGGCATCTCCAGACCAGGTTTATTATCCTGGCCCATCTGGTCCTGGTCAAACAGCCTCCAGTGCCCAGTTTGAATAAGCCTCCATGGGACACAAGGGTAACCCACAGCCCAGACTTTCAAAAGCTGCTCATCGGCTTTCTCCAACCTGGGCAGAAACCAGGAGCAGCTTCCAGAATATCCACCTGTGCCTGGCAGGTTAAGTCTAGGAGGCGGGAAGGGCTTTGCCTTCTCACCTGGAAACCCCATGAGACGACACAGATGGGAAGCTGAAGATGATGAGGGGGCTGGAGGCTAAAACATATGAGGGAGGGGGGGAAGGAAAGAAAAAGAAGAGCCTTGGTGGCGCAGCAGACTAAAGCACTGTTAAGTAGCACCAGCTGCCTGCAATTACTGCAAGTTCAAATCTCACCAGGCTCAAGGTTGACTCAGCCTTCCATCCTTCCGAGGTAGGTAAAATGAGGACCCGGATTGTGGGGGCAATAAGCTGACTTTGTATTAAAAAAGAACACCGCTTAGGGGGTAAATAAATAAATAAATAAATAAATAAATAAATAAATAAATAAGAAAGGAAAGAAGGAAAGAGAAGGAAGGAAGGAAAGAGAGAGAGAGAGAGAGAGGAAGGAAGGAAGGAAGGAAGGAAGGAAGGAAGGAAGGAAGGAAGGAAGGAAGGAAGGAAGGAAGGAAGGAAGGAGGGGAGCTACTGGCACTCTTTGTTTGCCTAGCTAGCTGAACAAAATGCCCTCGTGGGCCACTGGCCTGATCAGACACGTCTACAGGATCTCCCTCCTTTGGTACAAATGGCAAAAGCAGCATCACTGCTCCTTCTGTGCACACTTGGGTGTTGGCCAACGTGGCTTTTGCCATCCTTCCTGCCTTCGACCCTGGACCCTGCTGGGCCTGATCCAGCCTCTCTGCTCTCCTTCCTTGCCTACTGGAGACCTGGGACTTTTTGTTGTGGTCGTTTTTTGCAAGTTTCTAGCCTTCCTGGTTGCAAAAGCGGCTGAATGATTGGCAAGAGAGAAATCTTGAAATTGCAAATTGCAAACGGTTTCCTTCTTGGCAAGCGAAAGCTCAACCACGGCCTGGTGGCTCAGCAGACTAATAGCATTGTGATTAACACCAGCTGTCTGCAATTACTGTAAGTTTGAATCTCACCAGGCTCAAGGTTGACTCAGCCTTCCATCCTTTCTAAGGTAGGTTAAATGAGGACCCAGTTTGTGGGGGCAATAAGCTGACTTTGTATAAATATACAAAAGTATGAAGGTGATTGCTTAGCGCATTGTAAGCCACCCTGAGTCTCCAGAGAAGGGCGGCATATAAATCAAATTAAAAAAAAACAACGAATCCCCTCAAACGGGATAGATGTTTTCTGGCTACAGAAGAGTTTCTGGGTGCTAAATTTTAAGCTTGCAAAGACTCCCCACACTCCTCCCCTCCCCTCTCTCCGATTCAACATGTTGTGCCTCTACATTTAGGCATAAGATGCTAAATACACAGGTACAAAATAGGTGGCAGGTGGCTCAATAGCAGCCTATGTGGACAATCCCTTAAACGTGAGCCAGCCATGTGCGGCAACAGCCAAAAGTACAATCCTTGGTTGTATAAACAGAGGCACAGAATCAAAATCACCTGAAGTGTTAATACCACTTTATAAAGCCTTAGTAAGGCTGCACCTGGAGCGCTGCATTCAGTTTTGGTCAACACATGACAAGAAAGAAGCTAAGACTTTGGGAAAAAAAAGTGCAAGGAAGAGCAACTAGGTTGATTAAAGACCTGGAGGCTAAAACAGATGAAGAACAGTTGCAGGATTTGGCTAAGTCGAGTTTAATATAAAGAATAGCAATAGACATAATAGCAATCTTCCAGTATCTGAGGGGCTGCCACAAAGAAGAGGGAAGTCCACCTATTCTTATTCTGAGCATGCCAGAGCCTGTGACCCGCAAAGCAAGCCAACCACTTGGCCCCAGAAAACACACCACCAGGAGATCAAGGGGCAGAGCCAGATTGCCCTCAAAGCTGCTGGGAGCTTCGTGGCTTCTGTTTTCAGTCAAGGGAGATCTCTCTTTTGAATGCATTTAAGGGGATTGGAAGGTAGGCAAATATCACTCAAGCGGGACTACAAACCTCATTTTATCTCCTGAGCAAACCAATTAAGGCCGCCTAGGAAGGCTCTGGAGAGGCTTCCCCCTTTAGCAATAATAATGACTTCGCTGCAGTTTAAGGTGCCGATATTTGCCCTTCGTTCCGTCATTTCAGTTCAGGAAAGGCAGCCGTGGATTATGGGGTTGATTAAAGTTTCACTTCAGTTAAACCCTGGTCAATAAAGAAGGAAGGAAGAGACACCAAGGACCGAGAGCAACCGCTCAGCAGCCCGGCTCAGGACCAACTGTCCAAATATATTTATTTATTTTGATTGATTGATTGATTGATTGATTGATTAAAATTATATGCCGCCCACCTCAAGTGACTTGGGGGGGGACAGTTCTCTATTTCTGACCACAATTGAGCTGAACATTTCTGTCGCTAAGCGAGATTGTTGTTTAAGTGAGTTTTGCTCCATTTTACGCCCTTTCTTGCCACCGTTGTTAAGTGAATCACTGCGGTTGTTAAGTGAGTCACATGGCCGTTAAGTGAATCTGGCTTCCCCATTGGCTTTGCTTGTCAGAAGGTCGCAAAAGGGGATCACGTCACCCAGGGATGCTGTGACCGTCATAACTATGAGTCGGGTGCCAAGTGGCTGAATTTTGATCACGAGACCGTGGGAATGTCGCAACGGTCGTAAGTGCGAGAAATAGTCACAAGTCCCTTACTTTAGTGCTGCTGTGACTTCAAATTGTCACTAAATGTATGGTTCTAAGTCGATAAATAGGGAGTAGAACAATAAATAACAGATAGTATAAGGATAAATAACAGCGTAAAACAATTAAAAGGTTAAAACGGTAGAACATTTGGGCATCAAAACTTAAAACATTAAAATCAGATTAAAACGTTTAAATTCAGCTCCATGTGCCACCAGATCATAACTTTTCAGGCGAGGGAAGGCGGAAGGGATGGGGGGGGGCACAAGCGGCATCTGGCCTTCGTCAGGGCACTCCGAACTCCGCTTAATTTCATTTATTCCTGCCCTTAAGGAGCGGGACGGGACCCCCAGGGTGGGTGGGATGCCACAGGCTTCAGGACCTCATTAACTCTGCCTCCTC
The DNA here is from genome assembly GCF_029215685.1 of Pituophis catenifer annectens. Taxonomy (NCBI): domain Eukaryota; kingdom Metazoa; phylum Chordata; class Lepidosauria; order Squamata; family Colubridae; genus Pituophis; species Pituophis catenifer. The sequence goes on along the minus strand of NW_027256882.1, from coordinate 296,053,715 downwards.
CCCATAAAACCGAACTCCCGGCAGCTTCCGTGGAATATAAACAGGGCCGTTGCAAACATCCACCACAGCCACTTGTAAAACAAACAGAAATTACACGAGTCAAAACAGCCAGCCAACGGCTCCGGGAAAGCAAAGCCAGAAACGGGAGAAGGACGGGACCTCGTCCTGTAGAAATCCCAAAGGCCTCCGTCTCTGAGACTGGCCAGAGGCCGTTCCAGGGGTCCCAACTACCACCCCAAAGGGCCACCCCCTCCCTTCAGCCCCACCATCTCACAAAAACGACATTAGATTTGCTATAGTTTCTCTTTACCGATAGAAGAAAATCTTTGTAGCTGGGGGCTGAACTGCAGGGTCCTGGGTGCTCTCTCAGCTGGGTGGTTTTCTTGTAGACGTTTCATGATCTAACTAGGTGTGAGAAATAAGGATTATTCCTGTAAAAAGTATAGCCTAAGCTACACCATTTTAAAATCATGTTAAGGCTTTATTTTACCTTGTATAAAACCTGATTATATAATTTAGCTGACACTTAAGAACATGAGAAAGGAACTGTGTAATTCCTGTGTTCTTGAGAGTATGTTTATCTTGCAGGAAATATGCTTTTGCCCTCATATGAACTTGCCCTCATTAATTAGGGGAAGTACGCATATGCTGATATCACACGTATAAGCAATATTTTTAAGTGGGGTATTTTTATACTGGAAATGTGGGGACTTTCCACAGGGGCAAAACATGTGTTAATCTTGTTATATAAGATCTAACCTCATCAGTGCTAGAAGGGAGGAGGAGGAGGAGGAGGACTACAAAGTCCTTAATGCTCTCTGAGGTTGTTTTGTTTTCTTGCAGACATTTCATGACCCAACTAGGCAACATCATCAGTGCTAGAAGGGATTTAATTTTTGTCTTGATGATCTACGAATTCGTTTGGCTGACAGCAAGCCACGGCAGGGCTGGGGCGTGTGTGTGCGTGGTGTACCCTTTTCAAAAGACTGGCCCAATTCCCGGCCAACTGACCGGAACCTTCTCCGGGAAGAAGCCCCCAATGGAGAGGGGCTGGTATGGTGGAGAAGGCAGGGAAACCTGGAGGAAGCCAATGATGATGGGGGCCAAGAGGAGGGAATGCCATGAAGTCAGGAGGGAAGGAGAAGGGCTTCTACGAAGGGAAAGGTTTGCATTCCGAGCTCCCTTCTTTATTTCTTTTCTATGTAGAAAATCTTTAAAATAAAAAACAATTAAAAGAGGCTTTGTTGAAGCCTACGCAGTTAAAGTGGTCATAATTATTATGAAAATAATAATTTCTTCTCCTTCCCCTCTTCCCTCCTCCCTTTTTCCTTCTCCCCTTTTCCTCCTCCTTTTTTCCTTCCTTCTCCTCCCTATCCAACCTCCTTCCTTTTTCCTTCTCCCCTTTTCCTCCTGCTCTTCCTCCCTCCTCCTCCCTTTCCCCCTCTTCCTCCTCTCTTCTCTCTCCTTCTTCTCCCTGTCCCACTGCTTTCCTTTTTCCTTCTCCCCTTTTCCTCCTGTTCTTCCTCCTCCTTTTCCCTTTTCCTCCTCCTCTCCTCTCTCTCCTCCCTTCTCCCTTTTTCTTCCCGCTCCCCCTCCCCCTCCTCTGCATTAAAGAGCCAGGAAATTAGCCGAGAATTGGGACCGATCCCAGCCTCCCATTAATGGGATTACCTTGGCCCATTCATCATGCTCAGCCGCTTCAGGGGCCAGAACTGGAGCAGGATCTTCCGTTGCTAAAAGCAGATTAAATATTTATTGTATGCCCACACCCGCCAGGCGGAGCAGCAGCAGGGTGGGGGGGTCCAACAGCTGTTTATCCCCCCATCTGTCAAAGGCTACCTGTCAGACAGGACCTTAAAGACTTTCCTGGCCGACCAAATTCAAGCGAAACCTGAGGTCCCCAGACCTTGAAGTAGATCCAAACTTTGCTGCCAAAAGAATCCACTAGAGATCTTCCCTCCAGGGTTCCCAGGCGCAAGAGATGCTGGAGGTTTACTTTCTTGCTCTGATTCATATCAGAATGGTTGCAGGAACTGGGTATCTCGAGTCTAGTGAAAAGGAGGACCAGGACTGATAGGATAGCATCTTCCAATATTTGAGGCACTGCCCCAAAGAAGAGGGGGTCAACCTATTCTCCAAAGCACCAGAAGGCAGGAGAAGAAGCAATAGATGGAAACTCATCAAAGAGAGAAGCCACCTGGAATTAAGAAGAAACTTCCTAACAGTCAGGACAATTAACCAGTGGAACAGCTTGCCACCAGAAGTTGTGGGTGCTCCATCACTGGAGGCTTTTCAAGAAGAGGTTGGACAACCGTTTGTCTGGAATGGTAGAAGGTTTCCTGCTTGAGCAGAGGGTTGGACCAGAAGACCTCCAAGGTCCCTTCCAACTCTGTGATTCTGTTTTTCTTGGAGGACCCCGCCTCTTCTTAGAAACCTCCAGTGATGGAGCACCCACAACTTCTGGAGGTAAAGAATTTCACTGGTTAATTGTTCTCACTGTCAGTGGGGATCCAGAATGCAGATCAAGAGAGCTGGGAGGGACCTGGAGGACTTCTAGTCCAACCGCTGCCCAAGCAGGAGACTCTGTACCACTCTGGTCAAATGGTTGTCCAGTCTCTTCTCGAAAGCCTCCAGTGATGGGGCCTCCTTGGTTTCTCTTTCAACAAGGCAGAAGGATTCAGAGTCAGCCCAACCAGGAGCTGCAGTTCGCGGCCCACAACTGCGAGCTACAAAACCTGGGGAGAAAGCATGCAACAGCGAGACGATTTTCCACTTCAGAAAAATCTGGTTGACAAGAAGCTTCTGGCTTCTATTTTGTTTTCAGAAAGAAGCAGATTAAAAAGGCACCCACGGCGAGGATCAAAGAAGGAAAACAGCGGCCGACACTGTGCACTCCGGCACATGGCTAGAGTTGTGCATGGATTGCACAATTAGGGACACGTTTCTGACTCTTTTGACCCCCTCTGAAGCCCCTCTGCAGATTAAGGAGTATTTCTGATACTTCGCCCTGATGGTGCCAGGCCCATAATCCACAGCTGCTCCCTCCATCATCCATGAGTTTTCTCTGCTTTCCCTCATGGTTCTTTTGGAGAATAGGAACAGGGGGTGCTGACCAGCATGGAAGCTCAGAGCAGGCTCCCACGAAGTGGTGTGCAACCCACTAACCTCCTTTTTAAAAACAACCACAATAAAGTGCCAATCAATGATATTTGTGATATATTTTTGGATGTTCAGTTGACTGAGTTTCATGTTTAATGAATAAAAGAGATAATGATGATAACGATGATGATGATAATAATGATGATGATGATGATGATGATGATGATAATAATAATAATACCGTAATAATAATAGCAAAAAAACTCCATCTTACGCAGAAATGCCTACATACTCAGATGTTATCTTAACTGCTCTTAACAACAACAACAACTTGGTCGATACCTAGGATGCTGGCAGCAACCCATATCAAGCATCAGTGCCAGTCAATATTATTATTTGTGATACATTTTTAAATGTTCAATTGACGGAGTTTCATGTTTAACGAATAAAAGCATAACAATAACGACGACAACAACAACAATAATAACACAAAGACCTGCAAATAGGAGCAGAGGAACTGTGGTAAGAGAAAGGAGAGGTACTACCAATAGCAATAAATGCCTTGAGTGCAATCCTAAAGCAACTGGACCACCACTTGAACAGCATCGGCATTGACACAACCCCATAAACGCTGATGACACCCAGCTGTACATCTCCGCCCCAGACCACCCCAACGATGCCCTCGAAGTGATGTCCCGGTGCCTGGAGGCCGTGCGGGTCTGGATGGGGAGGAACAGGCTCAGACTCAACCTTTCCAAGACCGAGTGGCTGTGGCTGCCGGCGTCCCGATATAGCCAGCTGGTGGCATCGCTGGCTATTGGGGGCGAGTCATTGGCCCCCACGGAGAGGGCTCGTAACTTGGGCGTCCTCCTGGATGCATGGCTGTCTTTAGAAGAGCATATAATGGCCGTGGCCAGGGGGGCTTTTTATCAGGTTCACCTGATACGCCAGTTGCGCCCCTTTCTAGATCGGGACTCCCTACGCACAGTCACTCATGCCCTCGTTACTTCCCGCATGGACTACTGTAATGCTCTCTACATGGGGCTCCCCTTGAGGAGCACTCGGAGGCTCCAACTGGTGCAGAATGCGGCCGCGCGGGTACTTATGGGTGCGACATGGCGCTCCCACATGACACCTCTCCTGCGCGAGCTGCATTGGCTTCCAGTGGTTTTCCAGGTGCGCTTCAAGGTATTGGTTCTCATCTTCAAAGCGCTCCATGGCTTAGGACCCGGTTACTTACGAGACCACCTTCTGCCACCGATAACCTCCCACCGGCCAATACACTCCCACAGAGAGGCCAGGCAATGTCAGCTGGCGACCCCCCAGGGAAGAGCCTTCTCTGTGGGGGCACCTGCCCTCTGGAATGAGCTACCCGCAGGGATACGACTGATCCTGGAAAACACCAAATCCAGTCTGAACATCTGGCAGACTATGCGACAAACCACCGTAATAGTAACAAAAGAGTCGCCCAGACTGACTACAAACTATGGCACGACAAAATAGCAACAATGGCGGATTGGAAGATCTGCAAGAAATACCATTTGCCTGCAAAGAAGAGCTGGTGGGATCATAAAATAGAGAAAGTCACAGAAAATGAAGAAGCCAAGTTGCTCTGGGACTTCAGAATTCAGACGGACAGGCACCTGCCACACAAAACCCCGGACTTAACAACTGTCGATAAGACAGACAAAAAAAGTCTGGGCAGTGGCCGTGGCGGTGCCTGGAGATAGCAGTAGAGAAGAGAACGAACTGGAGAAGATCACAAAGTATAAAGACCTGCAAATAGACGTAGAACAGCGATGGCCAAAGAAAGCAAAGGGACACCCATAGTCATAGGCACCTTGGGTGCAATCCCAAAACAGCTGGAGCACCCCTTCAACACCCTCAGCAGTTGACACAACACCCATCCATCAATTGCAAAAGGCGGCTTGACTTGGAACAGCTTACAACCTAAAGGCAACGTCTTTAACCAAACAACATCTGCCTATCCCAGGTCCTTAGGAAGGCCTTGATAGGTGGGTAAAAAAAATAACAAATCCAGTCTAAATATCCAGCTGACTGTGCAACCAACCACACTAATAGGTGCCAGGTGCAATCCCAAAACATCTGGAGCACCCCTTGAACTCCCATCAGCATTGACACAATCCACACCGGTCAATCGCAGATGGCAGCTTTACTCAGAACTTGCAACAATAATACCGGTTGTATCTTGTGATGTATCTTGTGTTACAATATCTGTAACACCAACAAACACCCACATCTGCCTACCCCAGGTCCTTGGGAAGGACTCAATAGTTGGATGAAAATGCTAAATCCCATCTGAACATCTGGCGAACTGTGCGGTGAACATGTCATGCGACAAACCAGAATAGGAACTTGTTTTAAGAGAGAGTCAAAATCTTCTGGGAACTGTCAGAGCTTCTGGTGAGCTTTTCAAGAACTGATTTTCAAAGGTTTGGGATATTTTCTGGCTCCAACAGCATCACCTGGAATCCCCAAAGTGTGTTTTCTTTTTTCTGCCCCAACTCCTCTCTGGCTGCCAGAAACCTATTGCCCGGTTCGGCCACAAGGTGTCGCCCTTGCAGATCCCACGATTCTCGTTGAGCACTTGGGTAGCAGGTTCGGATCCTGACAGGTCCTGACCCTAGGTAGCTTTTAGAACGGAGCTTCAGCAGAAGGCTGAACTCGCAGAAATCGCATCTGCCACCCTCAAGTGGAAGCACCTCTGACCCTGCCTGCCCCTGCCCAAAGCCAAGAGAAAATGAGAGAGACGGCCCAGGTACCCCACTGCGTTATAAGTAGTCCTCAATTTACGACCACAAATAAGCACAACATTTCCGTTGCTAAGAGAGACAGCTAAGTGAGTTTTGCCCCATTTTACCCCCTTCCTTGCCGCAGTTGTTAAGTGAACCACTGCGGCTGTTAAGTTAGCAACACGGTTGTTAAGTGAACCTGGCTCCTCCATAGACTTTGCTTGTGGGAGGGTTGCAAAAGAGGATCACATACACAACACCCAACCGTCGTAAACAGGAACCAGTTGCCAAGCGTCCGAATTTTATATCACGTGACCATGGGGGATATTGCCACGTTCGTTCACAAGTGTGAAAAACGGTTGTAGGTCACTTTTTTCCGTGCCATTAGAATTCCAAATGGTCACTTAAAATGAACTGTTGTAAGTCAAGGACTCCCTGGGTTAAGGTCTCCTGCAGAGACAGCCGGTTGCCTTCCTCCCTTCTTCTGACCGCCTGCAGAGAGCAAATGCTGAAAAGCCCTGCCTGTCATTTCAACTTGCAATGCAGGCCCTTAACTGTGTCTTGAGAATGCTAAGCTTTTCATTATCCAGGCTGCAATTCAGCAAAGGAGCCACCACCTTCTTCCCTGCCCGTCTCTGGTGCCGTGGGAGAGGGGCTGCAGGGAGGAGAAGCAGAACCAAGCTGCGCTCTGCTTGCCGGAGAAATTGCTGGTACCCCTTGAATCACTCAGCTTCGAGCTGAAACTCTCCACTGGAAATCAAGGCAACAAGAAGCCTGAGTTGGACACACACAGAGAGAGGAAACACTCTTTGTAGCTCAGGGTTGAACTGTGGGGTCCTTGATGCCTTCCACGCTTGGTGGTTTTCCTGCAGGTATTTCATTACCCAACTAGGTAACATTATCAGGGCTAGAAGAGAGATGGGTTTGCTCCAGTGGGGAAATCTGAACCAGTTTGCTACCGGTTTGCTGGTCGCGCATGCACGCTGTGGGCCAAACGTGCACATTATACACCAAAAGGAGGCTTGGGAAGGTAAGGAGAACAGCGAGGAGGGGGATCAGCTGTGCCATACGATTTAGCTTCACTAGAAAGCAGGATTTCCTCCTTTCTAGCAAAGCTAAACCCCGCAGCACAGCTGATTGTCAGAAATAACTACCAGTTCAACTGAACCGGTAGCTTTTTAAACTGTCGGTTCGCCCGAACCGGTAGTTTTTATCACTACTGGTTCACACGAACTGGAGCGAACTGGTAGCATTTCATCCCTGGTTTGCTCTCTGTTCCTATACTAGACTATATAGAAGAGAATATTTGTAGGGCTGAAGGGGTTGAGGAGTCCTTGGTCCTCTCTGAGCTTGGTGGCTTTCTTCCAGATGTTTCATGACCCAACTAGGTAATATCAACAGTGCTTGTGAGGGTGTGGTTTGTGGAGTAGAGGAGAAGAAGAATGGGAGGAGGAGGAAAAGGATGACTGTGGGGTCTTTGGGCTCTCTGAGCTTGGTTGTTTCCTTGCAGACGTTTCATGACTCAACTAGGGAACATCATCAGGGCTAGAAGGGAGTGGGATTTGCTCTCTCTACAGACAGTTTGGTCTACAGAGAGCGAACTCCGTGTTACCTAGTTGGGTCAAGAAATGCCTGGAAAGAAGCAGTCATGCTCTCAGCTTCCTCCATCCTCTGCAGCTGCACCGATGCAGGAACGTCCCCAGCAGCACTCTTCTAAACCCGGGGACCCATCTGCCCCATGTCTCCCCATCTGCCCCATGCCTTCAGGTCAGACAAGCTCTGCCCCCACCCCCCACCCCCCAACTCCAATCTGCTCACTGGATGTTCTGGGACTGCAGGCCAAGACGGAAAATAAACGGCTGTCTCCTTGCCAAAATCATCGGTTGTGTTTTGCTCCAAGCTCTCTGAAAGTGGGTCTCCCAGGACGGGCCCCCGCCTCCAGGATTGAGAACCCAGGGCCAGCTGGCAGGGCACGTCCGCTGGCACCCCTGAGAATCCAAAGACCCCCCCCCCTTTCCAGATGCCCCCCTAACCCCGAGGCTGCAAAGTTGCTGCCTGCACAGCCTAGCCAGGCTCTGCCGGTTATCCTTCCCCCCTAATTTCTGCCTTTCTCTTCCTTCCTCCTCCTCCTCCATCCTCCTGTCCTCGCTGCCTTAATTGCCTGTCCTCACTGCTGTAAGCAAAAGGCAGAGTGATCAGCGCAGATTAACCTGGACCCTCAGCAGCCGCCGCCACAGCAGCCGAACGAGTGGGGGGCTTCTCTCCTTCCGAAGCAGAGGCTGCAAGGCACTCTGCAGGACTCACCTCTGCAGCAGGGAAGCCCCCTGTGCATGGGGCCCTCCCCAGAGGAACCAAAGGCACCTCCTCAGGAAGGGGCTTTTCTGGGGTGAAAGGGTACCCTCTGGCCCAGAGCACCCATTAAGGGAGGAGGAGGAGGAGGAGGAGGAGGAGGAGGAGGAGGAGGAGGAGGAGGAGGAGGAGGAGGAGGAGGAGGAGGAGGAGGAGGAGGAGAACTGTGGTTATTTTGTGCTCTCTGAGCTTGGTTGTTTTCTTGCAGGCATTAGGTGGTTCAGTGGCTAAGACACTGAGCTTGTCGATCAGAAAGGTCAGCAGCTTGGTGGTTCGAATCCCTAGTACAGGTCTCCTGCGTGAGCAGGGGGTTGGACTAGATGACCTCCAAGGTCCCTTCCAACTCTGTTACTGTTTACATCATAAGTGGTAGAAGAGAGGGGATTTTCAGAGAGAAGGGAGAGGAGGAGGAGGAGGAAGACTGTGATTCTTTGGTGCTCTCTGAGCTTGATTGTTTTCTTGCAGACATTTTATAACCCAAATAGGTAACAGCATCAGTGATAGACAGGAGTGGGGTTTGGGAAGTGGAGGAGGACTAAAGGCTCCTTGGTGCTCTCTGAATTTGGTTGTTTCCTTGCAGATGTTTCAAGACCCCCTTAGGAAGCATCAGCAGTCATAGAAGGGAGGGGGATTTGCAGGGAGGAGGGGAAGGAGGCAGTGTGTGGGGTCCTTGGTGTTCTCTGAGCTTGGTTGTTTATCTTTTTTTTTTTTTTTTGCAGACGTTTCATTACCCAACTAGGTAATGTCATCAATGCTACGAGCAAGTTTGCCTTCTTTTTATCAATGGGAATAGGAATCGTGTTGACCTTTACGCTCCCAAACCTCTTGATCCCTCCCCCACCTCTTTGGATTCTGCCTTCCAGGTTGCACCTCTGCCTCCTCCACCACCGGCCATGCTCCGTCCCCACTAAGCTCAGCCCTTCCTTTGCACCACAACTGTCCAGAGAGTCCGACGGGCTCATCTAGGGTCCAGTGTGCTGTGCAACCCCCATGTTGGGCACATTGTGCCAAAATAGCCACTGGGAACCATTTGACTCTCTCCCACATCGGTCACTTGCTACCGAATTCCTCCTCCTGGCGTTTCCGGCTCCAAGGTTTTGAAGTGGGCTTCCTTTGTCTAATAAGGTTTGCCTTTGCCCGAATTTCAGTGGCTTTTATTCTCCTGGCTGGGCAGATCTCGTTTTATTTTCTTTTATTTTGCAAGGAAGATTTTCTCTTCCGCTCTAGGTCAGGCTCTCAAATCCTACCGGCATCCTCCGAGCGTCTTGGTGGCTTTCCAAGTCAGTGGCATGCCTCTTGTGTGAGCTTTTGTTGTTGTGGTTTTAAATAACCCTCGGAGCAAATTGAAGAGACCCAGCCGTCTCTCTTCTCCCTTTCAATTCTGCTTAAAGTCCTCTTTTCATTCAACGGATTCTTCCTCTTTGGGAGGAAAACGTGGCGGCCCTGAACTCGTCCACGCACCCAAATTTAACAGCCCAAATTTAACACCCCCACCCCCCAGAACAGTTTCTGGTTCTTGCTCACAATCCCCGAATGTCCTCCCGACACTCGGCACAATTGTGTGGGCTCAGTTCCGCCACTGAACACGTCTCAGTCACAACTGTTTTATCGTCCTTAGAAATGTTGTCTCTGCACTGTGACGGGAATATACATTTACCCAGACACCGTGTGACTTTGAAGTGTCTTCTTGTTATTACTTTTTTTTCCTCCAGATGCCCGATTTGCTTCTCCTTCTTGCAATCGCTACTAGGATCTACGTGAAGCTGGCAACACGATGTTCGTGGCACTGTGGCCCTTGGCACCCCACAGCGGAGGGCCTTCCGAAATGCCAGTGCTAGGGTTAGGTTAGAAGGGAATCTCTGTAGCTCAGGGTTGAACTGTGGGGTCCTCGGTGGTCTTGGAGCCTGGTGGTTTTTCTTGTACAGGTTTCATGATGCCCCATTAGGTAACATCATCAGTGCTAGGAGGGTTTGTGGAGAGGAGGAGATGGAGAAAAGGAGGGGAAGAAGGGGGGAGGAGGAGGAGGAGGAGGAGGATAAGAAGGAAGACTGTAGGGTCCTTAGTGCTGTTATTGAGCTTGGTGGTTTTCTTGCAGGCATTTCCTGACCCAAGTATGTCACGCCATCAGGGCCAGCCATTAGCCGTAGTATATGGGTAATGAAATGTCTGCAAGAAAACAAGCCAGCTCAGAGACCGCTAAGGGCCCCTCACACTGACTAGCAATCAGAAGACACAATGAAAACTCCTTAATTGCACAGCACATGGACAGACTTCACCAGAGTTTCAAGTGGGAAACTGAGCATCCTAGACCAAGCCAAGTCCAAAAATGTTGGAGAATTCCTGGAGGGCTGGCATTCAGACAAATCAGCCGTCGACAGGCACAGAGAGATGAACAACATCTCCATGCCATTCAAAGGAGACAATAGAAAAGCTAAAAGACAGAACACGTCCTTGCCAGCAATCAACACCCAGATAAGCAGATTAACACCAAGATTAACACTAGACCAACAATCAAGAACAACAATACTCAATCAAGGGGCTAACAATTCAAATAAACAAGTAAACAACAGCCTAATCAAGAAACCCCAAGAACACCCCCACTAACACTGACAGGGCAAGCCAAAACATATAAACTGAGAGCAAATTCTACTCCCTTCTAACACTGATGACGTTACCTAGTTGGGTAATGAAACAACCTGGTTCAGAGAGCACCAAGGACTCCATATACCACTTCTAATGTTCTCCTTTTGCGACATAGAGGTACTCCAGTCTTCCTTACAGAAAACCCCTTCTTAATCAGGATTAGCAGATGTTGATCTATAGGTCCCGGTACTCCAGATCACCGGTCCTGCTTGTTGCACTCCAAAACGTAGCCCATTTGCATCCAGGGTTACCATGTTCCCACCAGTCTCCTCATTCTATTCCATTTCTCATTTGTCCGATGTCATCACGTTCTCATTTATAGCCAAACATTCATCCTGGCTTATTGCCTTATTTTATTATTCAAAATCAGGCACAATTTTTCTAGCTGAGCATCCTAAATCAGATACAGAGCCCACCATATAATTACAAATAATGCAATGCGATCCTATTAAAAATTTAGAGATGTGAAGAGTGTCCTTCTCCTAGACGTGCTTTGTGCTACCATGTGTGGGTCCACACAATTTGTTGGATAACACTCATCTGTTCTACTCAACTTTGGACTGTTTCCACGGATTCATTGTGAGGTTTTTTTTTTCCTCTCTCAACTTGGATGGCCTGAAAAATATAATTCTTCCCTTCCCTCAGCTTGGCATGTCTTCTTCTCTGGGCCTTGTAGCTCAAGTTGTGGCTAGTAAACACCAGCTGTGTGTAATAGAACCAGAGCCATCAATGATGAAGCTGTGGAAGTTGCCATTCAAACCTTGTCGGGTGTCAGAATTTCCCCCCTTAAAAGTCCACTCTACCAGATTTGGGGTCCAGCACCATCTACAACACTGAAGATGATTAGAGGCAGGAGCGAGTGAGGTCCCTCAGAGAGAGCACCTGAAGGCCAGACAAGGAATAATGGATGGAAACTGACCAAGGAGAGATTCCACCTGGAAATAAGAAGACATTTTCTGGCAGTGAGAACAATCAACCCATGGAACAGAAGTTGCCTTGGGAAGTTGTGGGAGCTTCATCCCTGGAAGCTTTCAAGAAGACATTGGACTGCCATCTATCAGAAATGGTGTAGGGTCTCCTGCTTGGGGTGGGGGATTGGACTAGATGACCTACAAGGTCCCTTCCAGGAGCAATGTGCCTAAGGCGACAGGCCTTTTTTTCTTTTTTTTTTAAATTTGATTTATATGCCGCCCTTCTCCGAAGACTCAGGGCGGCTTACAATGTGCTCAGCAATAGCCTTCATCCTTTTGTATATTTATACAAAGTCAGCTTATTGCCCCCACAAACTGGGTCCTCATTTCACCTACCTTAGAAAGGATGGAAGGCTGAGTCAACCTTGAGCCTTGGCGAGATTCGAACCCTGCAGTAATTGCAGGCAGCTGGTCTTAATAAGCTTAATAACAGGGTGCCTTAAACCCCTGTACTACCAAGGCTCTTGAGTGACAAGCTGGAACTTTTGCAGATACTCTGTCCGCCTTGCTGAATGGCAGACTCCTCAATTAAGTTGACCAGCAGAAATGGCGGTGAAGCTACCCCCAGCTGCTCAACCTGGGAGACTTCCAACTTCCAACTCTTGGAGTAACGTTCAAGGAAGGCTCAGAACTTCATTGCCTCCATGGCAATCCTGAACTTGACCTCAGTGGGGCAAGATAGATAGTCCGTCTGTCTGTCTGTCTCTCAGTGGGCAATGACTCTTAGATCTAATTGTCAATCTTTGGACAATTCATGGAGGATCTGAAGTCAGAGGATGTGGTCCTTAGTCCACTGCCATAGTCAGACCACTTCCTGGTTGGTCTGATATTAGTTTCTCTGATATTATATTGAAGGCCCATCATTTCCCAGTCGTCTCTACTTGACCAACCAGAGCAGGGAGCCAGGAGATGTTATGTTTTGTAAGTCTGCTATCCAAGCAGAAGGCACTGGTATTATGATATGATGTTATGGTCATATTCCATAATTCCATAATTGGATGATAATCATATACTGTTATTTTGTATCTACAGGAAGAGACCTGGTAGGAGAGGCTGCATGTCGAGTGTCAAGTCATCCCTTGACACACCGCCTTCCAGGCGAGGGGCCTCCGAAACGAATGCATCAACGAATCACAGTGGAGGGGGTGTATTGTGTTTAGGTATTATACAAGGTGATATCAGGTGGCGGGCAGTATGTGGAAGGAGGGGGGGATCGCGGTTAGTATTTTGAGGCTTACATTACGAGCGGAGGGCGGAGATGGCATCCTACCCCAGCGCCCGATGCTGGTTCCTCGAGCACAACCACGGAGCTGCAGATGATGTCATTATCCTGCGCAGCTGAGAGTATCAGGAGAAGCGGTAAATTCAAAGTGGCGCAGCTGTGAAGGATAGAAGGTGGAGCCACTCTATAAAACTCCGTGACCAGACTAAACGAGCGTCTCCGACTTTGTCCTGTATGGGCTTCAGCGCCTATTGTAAACCGCCGCGTAAGCTACGATTAAACCAGGCTTTGGAGAACTTCTTGTGCGTCTGTGGTGTTTGCCTGGCGGAGCACAGGTGGTTCCAGAGGAGCTGACACTCCTCTCCTAAGGAGGACCATCTGGTGGGATCCAGAAGAAGGGCCTTCTCCGTGGTGGCTCCCTCCCTGTGGAACCTCATCCCTGCAGAGATAAGATTGGTCCCCACTTGACACTCTTTGGAAAGACCCTGAAGACGTGGTTTGGCCAGAGGGCCTGGGGACCCCAGGGGGATATGGAGCCCATCAAGAGGCTGGTTTGGTTGTTATCACCAGAAGGGTGGGAGTTTTTGCATCTGGGGTTTCACTTCTGTTAGTAAGGAGCACAGTGGCTCGCACGGCTAGGATGCTGAATTGGAGGTTAGCAAGCCCGCGTTTGAGACCTGAGAGCTGCCGTGGGGTGGGGTGAGCTCCCGTCCTTCGTTCCAGATCCTCATGTCAGGAACATGAAAGGAGCTCCTGGGCAACAGGGATGTCACTGGCTAATCCTTTCAACCCAGAAGCCCCTCGGTGCTCCTGACACGAGTGTGATGCGTTGCAACTCTGTTAGTGACCCGGAGTCACTGTGAGTGAAATGGGCAGTCATATAAAATCTCTCAATGGATAAATAGACGAAAGACACAGTCCCTTCATTGGTGACCCATAGGCAGTCCAAGGGATGACTTTCACCTGCGGAGCCTGCCCCATTAATGCGAGACCCTGGTCTCTGAGAGATTCAGGAGAAAGCCAGGAATGTCTTTTTCTGTCGTAACGTCAATTTTTGGTCACATTCTTCCGCCAGAAATGTGGAGGGCATCGCCACTTGTTTCTCCACGAAGAGACTCCAAATAGTCCTAGAAGAAGATCTTGACCTGGGCTCACCTAACATCTTCACTCGAGAATGAGTAAACTAGGTGTTCATTTAAAGGAATTATAAAGCACACATTGTTTGAGTACCGTTGCGCCTTACGATAATTAGTCCTATGGCGCTAGCAGTATAGCAATATGTGAAACCTCTTCCTCCTCCTCCCTTCTAGCATTGATGCCATTCCCTAGTTGGGTAATGAAACATCTGCAAGAAAACCCCCAAACTCAGAGAGCACCAAGGACCCCACAGTCCTCCTCCTCCTCCCTTCTAACACTGATGATGTGACTTAGTTGGGTCATGAAAAGTCTGCAGGAAAACAACCAAGCTCAGAGAACACAAAGGATCCCACACCCCTCCTCCTCTTCCTCTTCCTCCCCCCCTTCTATGATAAGGAGATGAAGCACCTCCCCTCAAAGGCCGCTCTGTGATTTTCCAGTGTACCCCAAGCCCCTTAGCCCAGATGGCGGGGTGTGGAAAACGGTGCAGCTACTTCAGACAAAAAGGATGAGCCAGTGTGTCAAGGACACAACATCCACACACCAAAACACCATTTTGTGCTCTCTGCTTCTGGGTCAGAGTCCCATGGTGCCATTTTGGTCCCGTTTTAGTCACCACATTACAAAAAAAAAAAAAAAAAAAAAGGTTGAGACTTTGGAGAAAGTGCAGAGAAGAGCAACTACGATGATTAAAGGCCTGGAAACTAAAACCTGCAAAGAACGGTTGCAGGATTTGGGTTTGGCCAGTCTAGAGAAAAGAAGGACTAGGGGGGGACATGAGAGCAGGATTTGAGGGGCTGCCACAAAGAAGAGGAGGTCAAGCCATTCGCCAAAGCACCTGAAGGCAGGATAAGAAACAATGAATGGAAATTAACCAAGGAGAGGAGCGACCTGGAATTAAGGAGAAACCTCCCTAATTCCAGGTTGCTTCTTTCCTTGATTAAGGAGAACAATTAACCAGTGGAACCACTTGCCACCAGAAGTTGTGAGTGCTCAATCACAGATGGTTTTTAAGGAGAGATTGGGCAGCATTTGTCTGAAATGGTAGAGGGTTTCTTGCCTGAGCAGGGGATCGGAATAGAAGACCTCCAAGGTCCCTTCCAACTTTGTTATTCTGTTAACCAGTGGAACTGCTTGCCTCCAGAAGTTCTGGATACGCCTTCATTGGAGGGTTTTAAGGAGAGACTGCACAGCCACTTGTCTGAAATGCTATTAGGGTCTCCTGCTTGAGCAGAGGGCTGGACTAGAGGACCTCCAAGGTCCTTTCCAGCTCTATTCCGATTGATTGTTTCAAGCAGCCCACCTTTGGCCAAGAACCTCCCACCGTCTCTCCAAAGCAGGAAATTTGCAGAAACAAATAAAACAAATAAACCGAGCCAGAAACTTTGACGGGGGCGTCTGTTGGGGGCTTGGAGATTGCTATTAATGCAACTCCCTCTAATTGCTTTTCTGTAATTGGCGGCTGCTAGGCGGAACTAGGTAATAAATGGAATCCAATTACGTTCTCTCTCTCTCTCTCTCTCTCTCCCTCCGTGTTCATTTGATTCTGGAGAAGTCCTCAAGTGGAGGGAAGGCCCCCTTTGGGGTAATGGCTTGTAAAGGCGGCAGAAGCAGACTTAGGAGCACACCAGGAGGGTCTCCCCTGGGATGTCCACCCCAGAGGTGACCTTCAGCCAGGCACAGGAAAGGGACCCCAAGGACTTCTCCCTGCCCTGGAAGGAGGAGCCTCAAGCACAGAGGTCAGCCACAGTGAGGTGGCCAATGGAGAGATCTGCAGTCTCACATTTTGACTTAACGAGGAAGTTGGGGTGAACTTCTCAGAACATCTATGAAGATTCTCAATCATCCAGATCATCGTTGTCTCAAAAGTGCTTTTCCAAAAGGGCAACTGGACTTCCTTCCCCCCCCCCCTTGAAAACATTTCACTTCTCATCCAAGGAGCTTCTTCAGCCAAGTTCATCCATCATTCTTCACCTTCATCAGAACTGAAGAAGCTCCTTGGATCAGAAGTGAAACGTTTTCAAGGAGAACAACAACAACAACTGGAAAAGCAGCTTTGGGATAGTCATCTGTGAGTTCGTGGCCACAAGACGGCCTTGGTGGAAACTGCTAGATAAATTGGATGGGATAAAGCCAGGATGAACAGGTTGGTCAAGGACAGACTATCAGTCCTCATGTTATGCCCAAGCTGAAGGCCACCAAGCGGGGCTGATCCATTCAATCCACTCTTGCTTACCAGTGGGGAACGGAAGAGTTTCTATTCTTTGCAGTCCAAGGCAGTCCTTCTGCTCCCCACCAATCAGTTAGAACAGAAGGAGCTTCTTGGATGAGAAGCTAAACGTTTTCAAGGAAAAAAAACCCACCCAAGAAAGTCCAGTTGCTGTTTGGAAAATCACCTCTGGAACTCTGCAGAACTTTACACCTGCTTTGTAGAAGGATCTCAGAAAAGAAATTCACCGTAACAGCTAAATGGGATCTTCTCATTTAGAGAGGACAATCTAGTGTCCAAGAGAGCTCCTTAAGAAGCAGAGGAGAAGGTTGGAGACATCTAAAAAGAAGCAGAACATTAGAAGCATACCCTGATCCTCCAAGCTCTGCCTACCACCCCTTCTTTACTCTTGCTGGCTTTCTACATTTTTAAAATGGCTCTTTTCGGTTTTTGCCTGTCCTGGAATTTCTGGAAGGGTTACCATCACCTGCTTGGAGAAGGCACCAGAGTGGGGGAAGAGGCATAGGGTTCAAAAGCACTGTATTCCATACAGGTAGTCCTTGACTTATGGCCACAACGGAGCTCAAAATTTCCGTTGCTAAGCCAGACAACTGTTAAGTGAGTTTTGCCCTGTTTTGTGACCTTCCTTGCCACCGTTATTAAATGAATCACTGCAGGTGAGTAAGTGAGTAAGCTCGCTTGTGAAGTGAATCTGGCTTCCTTGTGGACTTTTGCTTGTCAGAAGGTCGCAAAACGTGATCCAGGACACTGCCACCGTTATAACTATGAGTCGCTTGCCAAGCAGCTGAATTTTAATCGCATGATCATAGGGGATGCTAGGGAGTGGTGCGGTGGCCTAGAGGTGAGCTTGTCAGGGCGCTGATTAATCCCATTCTGCCTTTGGGATGATTGCACCTTGATTAAGAGGAGTGGATCGAGACCTTTCCTTGCAAGCATACTTGAAGAAAACAAAACCCGAAGATATTTCTTCTAAGAAAACTCATTTATTTGTTATAAAGAAAATAAAACATCTAACTGATCTAATTAGTTACATTTTGAATAAAAGTTTGTGCCGGCTGCTTCTCAGCAGTCGGATTTCTTGGCAAGAGAAGAAAGAAAAGTGTGGAAGGAATGTGGGTGGACATGCGCAGTTTAGCTTACTGATAAGGATTCTTGGCAAGCTACGGAAAGTCTGATAGTCCAGAAATGAGAGCTCAGCTGGTAAATAAAAGAACGCAGTAACAGAGCTCTCGCCTCACAATCAGGAAGCTGTGAGTTCGATCCTAGGTAGATGCAGATATTCCTCTCTCTGGGCACAATGAGAAAGTATCTGCTGAACGAAACTCCTCATTGGCAACAGGAAGGGCATCTGGCCAGTAAACTCCCTGCTAGCTCCATTCAGTTGGTCAGACACCACCCCGCAAGGGATTATGGGGTCATTCAAAGGTGATGATGATTACAGGGGATGCTAATTTCTGGTCCTTAAATATGTGCAGTCAGGGCTCCTCTCGGCTCTCGCTCCCTCTTTTGGCCTAGCATCCAACAGCATCTGTTTTTCGGGGAACGGCAACCCTTTTGCAAGTCGGAAAACGGCACACTTTTTTGATCTCTTTGCAGAACTTCTCCGGTGAATTTGGCAGAAATTATAAAGACTCCAGGGAAGCTGCTTTTGAGAAGGGGCCCGCCGGGGATCAGGAGCCCAGCCCAGGGTCAGTTTTTAAGACTCCTCTGGTTCCTAACCTGCCTTTCTGCATATAAAGCCTTCGAGGTGGCGTAATATATACAGCAATAGAAAATGTGAAGTATAAAAGATAAGCAATTAAAAAGAACCGGCTACATATAAAACCTAAGAATAAAAAATAATGCAATGAGATCCAAGGCCAACGGAAAGTCAGAATTAATTCAGCTAACAGTTAATTACTGTTATTTTTATTTATTTCACCAGGCTTCTGAACCACTCCGGTCGCAAATAACCCTAAGCAACATATATCCCAACATTGGTAAGTTGAGTTAATAAAAACCAAAGAGAAAATCAACTATGTGATAACAAGAGGTGGGCTTTTTTCCCCATTCCCCAAATATCAAAAGAATAGGGGCTGAGCAGGAGGAGGGAGGGGCTCAAATCATCAATGAGGTGACACCACCCAAAAGAGAAAAGGGTCACCCAAGAACAGGTAAT
The DNA here is from genome assembly GCF_029215685.1 of Pituophis catenifer annectens. Classification (NCBI taxonomy): domain Eukaryota; kingdom Metazoa; phylum Chordata; class Lepidosauria; order Squamata; family Colubridae; genus Pituophis; species Pituophis catenifer. The sequence goes on along the minus strand of NW_027256882.1, from coordinate 296,035,153 downwards.
TTGTTTGCTTTGAAAATTGGATTCCAGCCTCTTCTGAAAGTCCAGCATGGCCAAGAACCCCAGGATCTCGCTGTCTCTATGCGTGGCTCCTGATGCTGCAGCTGATCCCCAGATCACCCAAGTACCATCCTGGATGGTGATTAGAAGACCTTTGGAAAGGGGGTCCCAGTTTCTAGCTTTCTATTCCCTCCATCTTGGTATTTCTTTCTAGACTGGACTATTGTATTTTTCCTGAAGTTCTGCCTGGTGGATGAGCTTACAAGCAAACAAGACTTCAGGGGTTTTCTGCTATCCAAGATGCCCCGCATCAGTGGAAGGGCACATCATTGGTCACTCACTATTTTTGGGCAGGGAGATCAGAAAAAGTGCAGAGAAGGGCAACCAGGATGATTAGGGGAATGGAGGCTCAAACATATGAAGGACGGTTGCAGGAACTGGTCATGGCTAGTCTAGTGAAGAGAAGGACCAGGGGGGACAGGATAGAAGTCTTCCAATATCTGAGGGGTTGCCACAGAGAGGAGGAAGGGGGTCAAGCTATTCTCCAAAGCCCCTGAAGGCCAGACAAGGAATAATGGATGGAAACTGACCAAGGAGAGATTCAACCTGGAAATGAGGAGACATTTTTTGACCGGGAGAACGATCAACCCATGGAACAGAAGTTGCCTCCGGAAGTTGTGGGAGCTTCATCCCTGGAGGCTTTCAAGAAGAGACTGGACTGGCATCTGTCAGAAATGACGTAGGGTCTCCTGCTTGGGGCGGGGGTTTCGACTAGATGACTTCCAAGGTCCCTTCCAACTCTGTTATCTGTTAAAGCATTGGAAGGGACCTTGGAGGTCTTCTAGTCCAACTGCCTGCTGAAGCAGGAGATCCTATACCATTTTGGACAAATGGTTGTCCAGTCTCTTCTTAAAAGCCTCCAGTGATGGAGCACCCACAACTTCTGGTGGCAAGCTGTTCCACTGGTTTATTGGTCTCACTGCCAGGAAATTCTTCCTTAAGTTCTGTGTTGCTTCTCTCCTTGATTAGTTTCCATCTGCTGCTTCTTGTCCTGCCTTCAGGCTCAGGGGCTTTGGAGAATAAGTTCACACCCCTCTTCTTTGTGGCAGCCCCTCAAACATTGGAAGACTGCTATCATTTCTGTGCACCGCCCTGAGTCCACTAGGAGAAGGGCGGTATACAAATTGAATAAAATAAAATAAAATAAATAATAAATAAATCATTTCCTCCTTCTCTTCACTAGACTAGCCATGCTCAGTTCCTGCAAGCGTTCTTCGCATGTACTGGCCTCCAGCCCTCTATTCATCTTTGTTGCTCTTCTTTGCACTCTTTCTAGAGTCTCAACATCTGTTTTGTATCTTGGTGACCAAAACTGGAGAAACTGGGATGAAGGAGAGGCCTTCCCAGAGCCCTGAGGGAGGGTCTGTGCACCAGCCATGCCCAAGGAAAGCAGCAGCATCACACGGGTGATTCCGACACATGGCCCCCCTGCCTTAAATCCAGAGCATCTTCTCCTGGCATCCTGCTGCGATCCCTTTTGATCCCTGCAAGTCCCAGCCCATGGAATGGGACCCCTTCCCAAAGCCCCCCTGCGGCTTGGCGTTAAGCTGGATTAGCCTCTGCTGAGCTGGAAAACCTCCAGGTCACACACACACACACACACACACACACAGGCTGTCAACAGGCCAGTTGCCCCTCCTCAAGAGGAGAACTTTCACACTCAGCTCTAAACAAGCTGCCAGATCTAGCTGGATTTTGGGTGGTGAGAATCAACCACCCTCCCCTCCACTCTACAACAGGTTGGTAATATTATTTGTCAGATGTGAGTGATGAAGAGCCTTCCTTCCTTCCTTCCTTCCTTCCTTCCTTCCTTCCTTCCTTCCTTCCTTCCTTCCTTCCTTCCTCCCTTCCTTCCTTCCTTCCTTCATCCCTCCCTCCCTCCCTCCCTCCCTCCCTTCCCTTCCCTTCCACCCACCCTTCCTTCCTTCCTTCCATCCACCCATCCTTCCTTCCATCCATCCATCCATCCACCCATCCACCTACCCATCCATCCGTCCTTCCTCCCTTCTTCCACCCACCCACCCACCCTTCCTTCCTTTCATCCATCCATCCATCCCTCTCTTCCTCCCTCCCTCCCTCCACCAACCCTTCCTTCCTTCCCTCCCTCCCTCCTCACTTTTTCCCTCCTTCCTTCCTTCATTATTCACATCCCATTCCCTTCCATCCTTCCACCCACCCTTCCTTCTCTCTCTTCCATCCATCCATCCATCCATCCATTCCACCCACCCTTCCTTCCTTCTCTTCCTTCCTCCCTCCTTTCATCCACCCTCCCTCCCTCCCTTCTCTCTCTCCCTTCTCCAACCCTTTCTTCCTTCCTTCCTTCCTTCCTTCCTTCCTTCCTTCCTTCCTTCCTTCCTTCCTTCCTTCCTTCCTTCCTTCCTTCCTGACAGATACAATTTATCAGGAAGCATTGCCTGTTGGCATCAGGAGAGACACCCCCACTGATAAGGGCTCTATTGGCTCCACCAGGCTGCTCCTTTCAAGATGATGTCCCAGGGGAAGCCCCTTCCTTCATGCCCCCCTCCCCTCAATTGGCTTTCAGGGTCCTCTCCATCAAGAGCAGGAAGAAAGAGGTAAAGAGGGATTCCAAGGAGTGAATTTTGGCTAGTTTGGCTTTAGAACGAATTGTAGAACAGAGTTTCTCAGCCTTGAGCACTTGAAGACGGGTGGACTTCAACTCCCAGAATTTCCCAGCCAGCCATGGGGAATTCTGGGAGTTGAAGTCCACCCGTCTTCAAGTGCTCAAGGTTGAGAAACTCTGTGGTACAACATAGACTCTCACTTTGGAGATCTTCTGGTAAAAACCTCTGATCAAGGCAGGAGATCTTACACCCCAGTGATCAAGTGGTTGTCCAGTCTATTTGTGGAAACCTCCAGTGATACAGAACACCAGATCTCCTAGGGACCTTGGAGGCCTTCTAGTCCAACCCTCTGCTCAAGCAAGGAACCCTCTACCATTTCAGACAGACGGTTGTCTGATCTCTTCGTGAAAACTTCCACTGTTGGCGCATTCACAACTCCTGGAGTCGTTCCATCAATTAATTGTTCTAACTTTCAGGAAATTTCTCCTTAGTTTTAGGTTGGTTCTTTCCTTGGTAAGTTTCCACCTGTTGCTTCTTCTCCTGCCTTCAGGGGCTTTGGAGAATAGGTTGACCCGCTTCTTCTTAATGGCAGCCCCTCAAATACTGGAAGACTGCTATCATGTCAGCCTTAGTCCGTCTTTTGCTTAGATTACTAGACATACCCAGTTCCTGCAACCGTTCATTGTATGTTTTAGCCTCCCGTCCCCTAATCCTCTTGGTTGCTCTTCTCTGCACTCTTTCCAGAGTCTCCACGTCTTCTTTAATATCATGGTGATCTGACCTGGATGCAGGATTCCAAGGGTGGCCTCACCAAGGCTTTGTAAAGTCGAACGGACACTTCACGTGACATTGATTTCCTGTCCCTCTGTTGATGCAGCCTAGGACTGCATTGGCTTTTTGGGCAGCTGCAGCACACGGCTGGCACATATTTAAGGGGTTGTCCGCTAGGACCAGTGGTGGGATCCAGCCGGTTCAGGCCCGTTTGGGCAAACCGGTAGTTAAATTGCTGTCTGGCCCCTCCCCTCCCTGCCCCTCCCCACGTCCCCCATTTTGGCTCCCAGGTAAGTGCAGGGGCCTATTAGGCCCAAAATGGGGCGCAGGGGGTGGCACATTCCCCCCCCCCCGTGGCCCGTTTTTGCTCCCTAGGGGGTGCAGGGGGCCGAGTGCTGCCTGTCACACACCCTGGCCACGCCCACCATGGCCACGCCCACCCAGCCGGTCATTAGGGCAGAAACTGGTTGTTAAAATTATTTGAATCCCACCAGTGGCTAGGATTCCCACTGATGGAGCATCCAGGAGGCAATCTATTCCACGGACTAAGTCTTCTTTCATCTTGAAAAAGAGAACTTCCTGTCTCTTGGGCAGGCTCCCCCACGGAACGCCCTGGCACCCCCAGGTTTCCTGGCTCTTCAGTCCAAAACTCTTTTAAAATCCAAAGGGCTGGCATGCTGCAGTCGACCGGAAGACCCTCCCCGTTCTCTCTCTTTCCAAGAATCCCCCAGCAGCACACCACAGGAGCACCCCGAGAACTTTCAAATGAACGCTTGATAGTTTGCCGTCGCTTCCCAGGCCCAGAAACCAGGCGGAGTCCTGCTGGTCCCTCGCACCTGCCTTCTGGTAAATGGAGGTTCGGGGGTCTGGCCATGCTCAGCACGGGGTCCGATTTGGGTGAGTGCCCACCACTTGCTCTCCTCATTCCAAATGAGCCCATCACCCTTCAAAGCAGCGTTTCTCCATGTTGGCTGAAGAATTCTGGGAGTTGATGTCCACACATCTTTAGAGTTGCCAAGGTGGAGACGCAGTGGCCAAAGATTAGAAGCCCAGGATTTGGATCCTGCCAAGCTCAGTGCCCTCCTGGCGCTTCTGTGGCAAGTGAGAATAACCAAGAGCATCTCTCTGCTGCTTCTACAGTGGATGTGCTAGCATTATGGTGAGGGAAGCTCCTCCCTCCCTCTCTCTCTTCTTCCTTCCCTTCTTTTTCCTTCCTTCCTTCCCTCCCTCCCTCCTTCCTCATTTCCATCCCATTCCCTCCCTTTCTTCCTTCCCATTTCCTCCCTCTTTTTTCTTCCTCCTTCCCTCCCTCCCTCCCTTTCCTTTCTCTCTCTTCTTTCTTTCTTTCTTTCTCTCTTTCCTTCCTTCCTTCCTTCCCATTTCCTCCCTCCCCCTCCCTCCCTCCCTTCCTTTCTCACTACCTATCTCCCTTTCCTTTCTCTCTCTTCTTTCTTTCTTTCTTTCTTTCTTTCTTTCTTTCTTTCTTTCTTTCTTTCTCTCTTTCCTTCCTTCCTTCCTTCCCATTCCCTCCCTCCCCCTCCCTCCCTCCCTTCCTTTCTCACTACCTATCTCCCTTTCCTTTCTCTCTCTTCTTTCTTTCTTTCTTTCTTTCTTTCTTTCTTTCTTTCTTTCTTTCTTTCTTTCTTTCTCTCTTTCCTTCCTTCCTTCCTTCCCATTCCCTCCCTCCCCCTCCCTCCCCCTCCCTCCCTCCCTTCCTTTCTCACTACCTATCTCCCATAAAAAGTGACTGGCTGCTTTACTGGCAATGAAGAACCACAGCTGGTGCCAGGTCCAGAGGTTACACCAACCCCATGCCAGCCTGTATGCCCATCACCCGCTATGAAAGGGAGCCACTATCTTCCAGCCAGAAACAGGACTCGATACGGGCACCTCGGGGGCTGCTCTGCCCTTTTCCAAAGCCTCCTCTGGAACCAGCATCCTGATCCGCCTGGCTGCCACCCAACCCATAATGCATTGCCCAACAGGAGGCCTGCTTCCCTCCCTCCCCCCCATTTTCCCTCCTGCAAAATTGAGTTCAGCGGCGACCCCTTTTTCTTGCAATTCCTTTCCGTTCCAAGCGTCAGCAAACATCACCCACGCAGACCGTGAAGAAGAGTCTTTGGGGACTGGCACATCATCCCGGAGGGGGGGGGGGAGGGCTAAGAAGGGAAGCTGGGGATGATGGGAAACATAGTGCCCCGCTCTCAGGAAGAATGTTCCCTTCCTCTCCTCTCCCTTGGCCTGGGAAGGGCTTTCTGCTGGGGTCCTATTTTTTATTTTTATTTTTTCATTTTCTATCAGGGTCCTGTTTTTCCATTTTTTTCCCCCAGTCATTTTTGCAGCCGACCACAGCTGTCCACTTTGCCCAGGGCCGAAGAAGCAGTGGGAAAGGCTGCAGAATATTTATGTCTCGAGCAGACCGGATCACTTGCTCTATTAAGCACGGTTTAAATCATCCCTGTGCCCACCCACCCACCCCAGGGCCTTGGGGTAGGCATCGGCCATTAAACACCCCATTAGCCTGCATTTACAAATCTGCAAAAGGCTGGAGCTGCCCATCTGACGGCCGCCAAGGGGGAGGAGGAGAGACAGGAACACAGCCGCCTCCTCCATCTCAGCCCCCAGGCGCTCTTGGGCACTCATCACACACACACACACACACACACACACACACACAGAGAGAGAGAGAGAGAGAGAGAGAGAGAGCTAGAGCTCTCCCTCCACCCAAGAGGAAGGGGCGAGCTCACTCCCTCACAGTCACAGTTCCCTGGAAACTCTGCTCTACGTCCCAAAGTCCGTCTAAATCAAGGGTCTCCAAACCTGGTAACTTTACGACTTCTGGACTTCAATTCCCAGAATTCCTCAACCGGCATGGTTGAGGAATTCTGGGAGTCGAAGTCCTCAAGCCGTAAAGTTGCCAAGGTTGGAGAGCCCTGATCTAACTATCTTCTGCATTGTCTGATATTCAATAATGGAGTTCAGGGCTCTTGGATGTTCTTTGAGCTGGGCTATTTTCCCACAAACACGTTGTCACCAGGCTAGGTACCTTCTTCAATTCATGAGAAAAGACTTTTTAAAATAATAATAATAATCATAATAATGTATGCATAGCATTACTATCAAATCCAAACACGCAAGGGAATTCCTTAAGGGTTGGTCTCCCAACACATCATCTGTCAGAGATGATGCATTGCGGAGGAGCAAGACAACTCAGTTCAAACAGTTTGTGTGAGAGAAAGAGGGTGAAGACAGCTCCTCCCTAAGAGTTCCCAAAGTATATGCCTTATGGAAGTGTTAGCATCCTTTAGTTGGGCAAGATTCTGTCTATGGGTGAGGAACAATAAAGAAATTTGCTAGGAAGAATCACAATGTCTTTGTTGGTTTTGGAAGCTTCCTTCCTTCCTTCCTTCCTTCCTTCCTTCCTTCCTTCCTTCCTTCCTTCCTTCCTTCCTTCCTTCCTTCCCTCCCTCCTTTCTCCAGATTTACAGAAGGCAGAGCCTGCATTCCGGAGGAGCAAGAGACAATTCAATTGGTGAAGATGGTTCCTTCCTAATGGTTCCCAGATATATCTTTAAGGATGCAAATGGACTGTTTTAATCCCACAAGATTCTGTCTATGGGTGAGGAACAATAAAGGAACCTGCTTAGAAGAACCTCAACGTGCCTTTCTTGGTTTTGGGAGCCTGACAGGGATGGAGAAATCAGTGTGAGAGAAAGTGGGTGAAGATGGCTCCTCCCTAACAGTCCCCAGAGTATTTATTGCCTTATGGGGGTGTTTGCATGCTTTAGTCTGGCAAGATTCTGTCTGTAGGCGAGGAACGATAAAGGAATCTACTTAGAAGAATCACAGTGTGTCTTTCTTAATTTTGGGATCTTGACAGGGACGGATAAATCTAAAAGAAGAAGGAACAAAGCCTTCCAGTCCCCAGGAGCATCAATCATTTATTCCAGAAATAATGCCTGTGACTCTTACCAGGGGGAACATAAATGGAAGCGACTGCAGTGTTTGTGAGTGAGTGGACCCCTGCTTAGACTGCTGGATCAAAGAGGGTTTAGCTCCAACTTCTGCTGACCTTCTCGCTCCTGGCTGCAGCCCCTCCCCCGACAGAGAGATTGGCATGGGATGAAACATTAGCAGTGGTCAGAAAGACCCTCGAAGCCCTCCCTCCCTCCTCCTTTTCTCGCTCCGGGCCACAAATCCAGCTGAGCTCCTCTATTAGTGCGAGAGACGTTTGTCAGATCTCCGAGCAGACACATGACTAATTTCACAACGTTAATTTGCCTCAGCATATTAGAAGGCCTTAATTCTGTCCCTCCGGATCCTCTTATGCCGGCTGTTACCTTGTAGGCACCGCATAACGGTAATTGCCATTGTTAGCGGAGTTGTGTGTGCTGTGAAAACAAGAGGGACCAAGGAAGATTGGGCTTGACATGATGAAAGGCGAGTGGGGGGGATGCCAGCGGACTTTTGCCACAAGGCAAGCGGAAAAGAATGGCAAGGGAGAAATCCGGGTCGGCCATAGAAACATAAGAGCACATCTAGGGAGCCCTGGGCACTTCCAAGGGCACCTTAAGGTGCTCAGAGAAAGACGGGACGGGCAAGCTACGAACTCACTCTGAAGGTCTATGAATGCCCTCAATCACCCCAGTCATGGTTGCCCCAAGGAGAACTGAAGAAGCTGCTTGGAGAGGAAGCGAAATGTTTTCAAAGAAAAACAAAACCCCAAGAAAGTCCAGTTACCTTTTAGAAAAAGCACATTTGGGATATGAATTCACTCAAAAGCAGGGCAGTTGGCATTACCAGTGGTCCTTGACTTTATGGCCACAGTTGGGAACAGAATTTCAGATAAGTAAGTTGTGCTCAATTTTACTTCTTTTTTTGCGTTGGTTGATTGTCATGTCACTTTTTTCAAGGTTCCCATAACTTTGAATGGTTACTAAAGAAATTGTTGTAACAACTACCTATATCAAAACACCTGACTGGAAAAAGAAAGAGAATAAAGGCAAGCAGGCAGGCAGGAAAAAGAAAGAAAGAAAGAAAGAAAGAAGAGAGAGAGAGAGAGAGAGAGAGAGAGAGAGAGAGAGAGAGAGAGAAAGAAAGAAAGAAAGAAAGAAAGAAAGAAAGAAAGAAAGAAAGGAGGGAGGGAGGGAGGGAGGGAGGAGAGAACGGGAGAGAGAAAGAAAGAAAGAGAGAAAAGAAAAATGAAAGAGAAAGAGAAAGAAAGAATAAAAGAAAGACAGAGAAAAAGAGAAAGAAAAGAGGAAGGAAGGAAAAGAGGAAGGAATGGGAGTATGGGAGAGAGAAAGAGAGAAAAGAAAGAAAGAAAGAAAGGAAAGAAGGAAGGAAGGAAGGAAGAAAGAAAAAAAGTTTGGAAGGGGAATTCTGGGAGTTGAAGTCCATAGGCCTTACAGCTGCCAAGGTTGGACACCTCTGCTCTAAGGAGAACTTCCCTTTCCAGCTTGGTGCTGAAGCATATGGAGATGGACCTTCCCCATCACAGGTCTCTTTTTTCTGTGGTGGCCTGAAGACCAAGGTCCACATCATCTTCAGCTCCAGGCCACAGGCCACCCAGAACCTGCACCTAAACAAGGCTACCTCCAGAAGTTCTAGGTGCTCCAACCCTGGAGGTATTTAAGAAGAGACTGGACAGCCATTTGTCCAAAATGGTATAGGACCTCCTGCTCGAGCAGTGGGTTGGACTAGAAGACCTCCAAGGTCCCTTCCAACTCTTGTTACTCTCCGCTAGCTAAAGTGGCCGATAAGAAAAGAACAATCCAACATTCCTACAGTAAGGCGGTATCTTTATGGCCCAAATGAAATATGAAATATTCAGAACATTTTAGGTCCTCTTCCACGAGCATATAAGAAACATGCAAAGCCACGATCTCTTGTTGAGAGGAACATCCAATAAATAAATCACAAACCGGCCATAGCTGAAACCTACTTTAGACTGAAACTTGCTCCAAAAACAAACAAACAAACAAAAAATCCATCCCCCAGTTCGAATCCTGCCTTTCCACCATGTCTAAAATATTATTCCTTCCCCCATTTAAAAACAAAAACAAAACAGGCTTTGAAGAAAGATTTCCTGCCTGTATTAAGCTGACTTGAGATGGAGTTTGACAGTCCAGCATCAAAAGAGAGCTGGAACCGTGCAAAAGGAGCCTCTGGAGAACTTGGGATGAGTCAGGCTAGTCACAAGCAGCAATTCCATCGGCACCCACTGAGCTCATCGCCTGGATTGGATAATGACATTGCCGTGGTGAGTCAACAGCCTCTGCCACTCATGCCATCACTTCGTCATCCTCCCAAAGAGAGCGCAAACACAGAACCTGATTCACTTCACCCGATGAAAAACAAGGCACTGGATATGCCCACTTTCCCAGGGCCAACTCCAAAATTTACGCTTGGCAGCCTCTGTCAGTGCGAAAAAGCCGTCCAGAATCCCCCAGGAATGGAGAATATAGTATTAAATTCTGTCAAGTCCTGGCAACGACGTGTCTACTCAACTGTGTTTTTCAAAAATAAGGGTATACAATTCCCATCTTTTGCAGCCCAGCTGGAAAAGACGGTGAGAACGAAAAGAAAACCTGGAAATGCTCTGGGTAAGCAAGACCAATTTTGCTCTTTCTCTCTTGCTGAAAAGCCACAGGGGAAGAGAAAGATTTCAGCATTTAAAATGTAGATTTTAGAGGACCGGAGGAGGCTTCGTAGCCTGGCAGAAACCACTCCAGCCTCGGTGCCCATAGAGGCATTCAACGTCAACTCAACACTCAGTAAAGTTCCCGTTGGCTGCCCTTGACATTCATCACTCTGGCAGCCTTCCGGCTTGAGAGATCTTGCCAGCAGCAGCTCCCCCGTCAAGGAACAGCTGGAGGGTGCCCGAAACAAGGTCCTGAGGTGCACAGACTTGAAAATAAGCCACGTCGTAGCCAAAAGGGCATCGCCAGGTAGCATCTGAACACTCACCGCTTGGATGTCCTCAATCGCAGGATCTGGCTGAAGAGGCGCATCCAATTCTCCTCCGCTTCTCCACCCTCTGTGTCTTCTGGGTCCTTCTCCTTGAAAACCGGGGCTATCTGTCAAGAGAAATGCATGGGTCACTCCAGATGAAGCTTTCCCAGAGAGAATACCAGAATTGGAAGGGGCCTCAGAGATCCTCTAGTCCAACCCCTTGCCCGAGCAGAAAACCGTAAAACATTTCAGACAAATGCCTGTCCAATCTCTTCGTGAAAGCCTCTAGTGATGGAGCAACTACAACTTCTGGAGGAAAGCTGTTCCACTGATTAATTATTCTCACTGTCAAGAAATTTCTCTTTAGTTCTAGGTTGGTTCTCTCCTTGATTTGTTTCCATCCATTGCTTCTTCTCCTGCCCTCTGGTGCTTTGGAGAATAAGTTGATCACAACCCCCCCCTCTCCTTTGTGGCAGCCCCTCAAATATCATGTCACCCCTAGTCTTCTTTTCATTAGCCTGGACATTCCCAATTCCTGCAATGCTCTAGCCTGTGAAATGTGGTCTTACTAAGACTTTATAAAGCGATACTAACCCTTCATGTGATCTTGATTCTATCCCTCTGTTAATGCAGCCCAGAACTGCATTGGCTGTTTTGGCAGCTGCCAAAATTAATATATGTCTTTTCCCGACTCTCTTTCCATACTTAGTAGTTCCTGTTATTCTGCGTAATGCCTAGGTAAAATTTACAATACCTAGGGAAATATATATAACGTATTAAAATAACACAGACGTTTCCCATTTCGCCTAAAAAAACGCCAGGCATCCTATAGATTTCCTAGGCATTGTAGACAGTGCCAGCTTTTGACAAAATTGCCGGTAACATATATTGGGAGGGTGTTTACATAAAAAGGTTTAGGGGAAAGAAGGCTTTTCTTCCTTATTCATCTGCCAGAGGTTGTAGCCGTTTGCCCAAGCTTCCTTTCCTTTCTGCAATAACCCTGTCAGGTTATTCTGGCTGATCTTCAAAACTAGATTTACGGCCAGGATTGTAAGGAGATTTTCCTACCCAAAGGAGGGAAGTGTGAGATGTGGTAAGGAGGAACCCAACATGCATTCATAGCTTGTTTGCTTTCGTCGTGCTTATTTTCGGGCTTAAAAAGTATTTAGTAGAGTTACAAAAGGGAGTAAGCCGATTGCTTACGTTTAACGGTTGTTTGAAGTTACAACTGCTCTGAAAAAAAATGTGACTTATATTCGGTCCTCACACTTATGACCATTCTCACGGTCATCTAATCAAAATTCAGGGGCTTGGCAAATGGCAGGTATTTACGACGGCTGCAGAATCCCAGGGTCGCCACTTGTGACACGCAAAAACAATGAGGCCAGCCGGATTCACTGAACAACTTTGCGACTTCCCTTACAACTTCGGGGATTCGCTTAACAACGGGGGCAAAAAAAAAAAAGTTATAAAATTGGGATCAACTCACAACAATTGTCTCGCTTAGCAACAGAGATTCTGTTCCCAATTGCAGTTGTAAATTGAGGATTATCTGTACACAACACATACAGGTAGACCTGGACTTACGACTACAATCGAGCCCAAAATTTCCATTGCTAAGCAAGACAGTTCTTTTGTTCCATTTTATGACCGTCCTCACTACAATTGTTAAGTGAATCTGGCTTCCCCATTGACTGTGCTTGTCAGAAGGCCATAAAAGGAGATCACGTGACTCTTGGGACACAGCAACAGTCGTAAGTATGAGTCAGTTGCCAAGCTTCTGAATTCTGATAACGTGACCAGGGGGATGCTGCAACGGTAGTAAGTGTGAAAAATGGTGATAGGTCACTTTTTTCAATGCTGTTTTAACTGTGAATGGTCACTAAGTGAACTGTCGTAAATTGAAGACTACCTGTATTTTTTCTGCCATTTATGTCTAGCCTGCCATTCTCTGTTCTGTTTTCCATGACAATCGCAACTACAGGGAGTCCTCAACTTACGACAGTTCGCTTAGTGACCGTTCGCAGTTACAAAAGCACTGCCAAAAGTCACTTATGACCGTTTTTCACTCTTACGACCGTTGCAGCATCCCCCTGGTCACGTGATCCAAATTCGGATGCTTGGCAACCGACTCGTATTTATGACGGTCGCAGTGTCCTGGGATCCCCTTTTGCGACCTTTTGACAAGCAACGTCAATGGGGAAGCCAGATTCACTTAACAACCGTGTTCCTGACTTAACAACTGCAGTGGTTCACTTAACAACCGTGGCAAGAAAGGACGTAAAGTGGCAAACAAGTCACATGACTGTCTCACTCAGCAACAGAAAGAGTTGGGCCCAATTGTGGTCGTAAGTCGAGGACTACTGTGGCTGTAGAAACGTTCTCCATAGTAGTAACAACCGGCCTCCTCACTTAACAAGTGCGGTGATTCACTGAACAAGGCTGGCAAGGCAGTTGTAGAATGGAGCAACACTCCCTTAACAAACGCCTCGCTTAGCAACTGAAATTCTGAGCTCCTTGGTGGTCGTAAGTCGAGGACTACCTGTACTTTGGCAGTCTTTCTGAATTCCCAGTCCTTCCTTGCAACATGCAAACTATCGAATGTTCAATGAAAATCCCCTGGGTCTTCAAAACCTGATGTGACATTTCTTTCAAGAGCGCATGTAAATTCACGTCCCCAGCCAGCTCAGCTCTGAAGTCTCCTCTCTCCGTTTTCATAAATGCATCCACAAATATATTAAATGACCGAGGGGGCATCGCACCTGCCTGTCTCAGGCATGAATAATTTGCTAAATAGTTCGCTTATTTGCATCCCTATCTTTCTCCTGCCATGCGCTGACTGGTCTTTTTGAGTCAGCCCCCAAATTTCGACTCTGCTACATTCCCTTCCAAATATTCCATAATTCATGCCTGTTCTCTTTATCAGGAGGTTTTTTCTCTAAATCAGCAACTGTATTTTCTCACTTTCAAACGTTTCTCAGTGGCTGTCAAGGACCAATAACAGACACCCTCCAATCCAATTTCTGACAGCAAGGAGAATTAATCGGTGGTCGGTCTTGCCTTCGGAGGTTGTGGGTGCTCCATCACTGGAGGTTTTCAAGAAGAGACTGGACAGCCATTCATCCAGATGAATAATAATAGACTCTCCTTCTTGAACAGGGGGTTGGACTAGACAACCTCTGAGTTTCCTTCTAACTCGGTTCTTCTGTATTCTGAGATCCAAACTCAAAATAAGGAGAGATTTCCTGGTTGTGAGAGATGGTTGAAGAATAATTTGGGGTTCCACGAGCCAGGAGGGGGCAAGAACCAATTTTAAAAAATGAAATCCAGACATACTGTGAGAAAGGGGACTCATTTTGAACTCAGAGATGCTGGTTTTAATCCATGTCCTTCCTCTGCAGATGTGCAGTTTGAGATGTTCCTGATCTGGGCTTTGATCCAGAGGTGCGTGTGAAATTTGGAAAGGTAGATCTCCCTCATATATGTAGATTTCACCTCTGGCCATCTCTCTTTATCCTGGGAGGGATTCCTGCCTCCCCATGGAGCCAGAGAGGTGCTAAAAAGAGGGGGGGGGGCGATCAGAGGTCTATCAGAGCTATGAAACAATGGAAGATTCTGCCTCCAGATGATGCAGGCTCTCCATCACTGGAGGCTTTCAACAAATGATTGGACAACTATTGGTCTGGAATGGAATATGGTCTTCTGCCTTGAGCAGGAAGTTGGACTAGAAGACCTCTGAGGTTCCTTCCAGCCCTAAGATTCTATATTCTTTGCACAGGATGTCTCACATTTTGCTGACTCTTCCCACAACCCCATTCTCAACCTCTGGTGGTCTTGGAAACCAAATTCAGTGAGCCAACAACTTCTCATGACAACATTCAAAACTCCCTCCTCATCTCCAGCCTTCCCAGCTTACAACCTTCTCATATCTCACATCAGTTCTTTCATGGATGCCAGCACCAAGAATCCCAAAGATGCTTTTTAAAGAGGCAACTGGACTTTCTTTCTTGGTTTTTTCCTGAAGACGTTTCGCTTCTCATCCAAGAAGCTTCTTTAGTTCTTCTTGGATGAGAAGCACCTTTGGGAGAACCATGACCGAGAATCTCCCACAGGCAACACCAAAAATGTTCATTTCTATTCCAGGCCACACCTGAACAGGTACCTGCAATCCTTCCAGCCGCATTTCCTCCCTTCGTCTTCAACCCAAGTCAGATTATCTCGTGCATTTTAAATTCAGCCATTCTGGGGAGGCCTCTGCTTCCCCCACCTCCAAACCGATTTTGTATTTCTATCAAGTGCATTCTCTCTTTCCCCTTTAATACAAACCAGCCCTTGTTCGCTTTGACGACATTCCTTGAAATTATCTTTTTTTCTCTCTGTGCACGATACTCAATATGTATTTTCCTCATTTTTTTTGTAGCCATTATTCTCGGAGATGCATTTTTTTTCATTCGCTGCCTTCTTTTTTTACATTTCCCATTAACACCACAGAATTCTGTGGCACTGGCAATATTTTTCCTAACTCCTTTCCAAGCATTTTCTGCATCCACTTTCCCTTCCTTCTGTTGGGAGACAGGTTGCTGTTATTTCACCAAAAGCTACCAACATCCAGAACCCCTGCTCAGAATCACAGATGCCTGACAGTTGGGACTGACCTCAAAGGTCATCTAGTCCAACCCCCTCCCTGCTCAATGAAGGATCTCTTAAAGTATCCCCAACTACATACAGTCCCAAATGGAAACAGCCCCTTTTACAGAGGGTCTTTCCTGCAATCCAATCCAATCCAATCCAATCCAATCCAATCCAATCCAATCCAATCCAATCCAATCCAATCCAATCCAAGTCAACCCAACCCAACCTTGGTAGTACAGGGGTTTAAGGCACCCTGTTATTAAGCTTATTAAGACCAGCTGCCTGCAATTACTGCAGGGTTCGAATCTCGCCAAGGCTCAAGGTTGACTCAGCCTTCCATCCTTTCTAAGGTAGGTAAATTGAGGACCCAGTTTGTGGGGGCAATAAGCTGACTTTGTATAAATATACAAAAGTATGAAGGCTATTGCTTAACGCACTGTAAGCCGCCCTGAGTCTCCGGAGAAGGGCGGCATATAAATCAAATTAAAAAAAAAAACAAAAAAACCGAAGTCAAGTCAAAAGTCCTAAATGGAAACCGCTCGTTTTACAGTGTCCCCCCTGCAATTCAATTCAATTCAATTCAACCCAACCGAAGTCAAGTCAGCTCAACTCAGCTCAAGTCAGCTCACTTGGGCCAAATAAAGGTTAACAGGCCAAGAAGAAAGGGGCAGGGACCTGCTAGTCATTTACTTCTGCAACCAAACAGCCCAGAGGGAGAAGTTTGGCTGAGGCACTGGGAATCTGTGGATCTCCTTGCTTCTTGCTCTTTAAGATCTGCTCTTTAGAAGGACCATTAAACAAGAACAAATACGGGGAAATTCCCATGTGGTCCTATCTGAGAAACTCATTTGCACAGCAATTGGAAATAATTGCAGCCTTCCTGAAGCCTGAAGGAGGAAACAGGCTGTTTGTCACACCGGCAGCCCAGGCTGTGCACCAATTCATCACATTTGTCAGGTGGCAGCCAGTGAGACATTTAACTCTGCCTTGGCCCCCTCCCCCTGGCACCCCATCACTCACAGGCCACATTGGTAGGAAGCCCAGAAGGCCAGTGCAATGACTGACAATCTGACAGAGACCCTCACCCAAATGCCTCTTGTCCTCCGATGCAAACAGCCTGAACTGGCCAGAAACACCACTAAATTATTGCTGGGGTGTTGGAGACAACCATGGGTAAAATATGGAGGTGGGCAGAAGGGCACGGGTTACCAAGGTCTGCCAATCCACTCTAAATGATACATCAAAACCATTTTTACAAGCAACATTGCACTACCGGGCTTCATGTGCCAGTCAAGACTTTGAGGTGTTTCCATAACTGCCCAGGATTGTGCATTACTGTCAGGCTCAAAAGATAGATAGATAGATAGATAGATAGATAGATAGATAGATAGATAGATAGATAAATAGATAGATAGATAATAGATAGATAGATAGATAATAGATAGATAGATGGATAGATGGATAGATAGATAGATAGATAGATAGATAAATAGATAATAGAGATAGATAGATAGATAGATAGATAGATAGATAGATAGATAGATAGATAGATAGATAGATAGATAGATAGATAGATAGATAGATAGATAGATAGATAGATAGATAGAATAGGTAGGTAGGTAGGTAGGTAGGTGGGTGGATGGATGGATGGATGGATGGATGGATGGATGGATGGATGGATGGATGGATGAAGGATGGATAGAAGCACTGGCAACTCCTGAGAAGAGAGATTCTACAAAAACTCAAGAGAGCCACTGCCGCCCGGCTAGCTGGGAAAGATGACCTCAGGGAAGGAAGTTTTGGAGCTCCCTGAATGGCAAAACTGAAACTTTTTGTGCTGTGAACTTGGGGAACAGGTGTTGTACCTTCTAGCCTTCTTGACCTTGGAGGACCACTCGGGCAAAATGACACAACACGCTGGGTGGGATTAGCCTGGGGTTAAATGTAGCTCTCTGTGGTTGAGCTCCCTCTCCCTGCTGAGTTGCTGGTGCCCCCGATGTGTCTTCCTGGCTCAAACAAGCTCATACCAGGATCAGTTTATTAAACATTCATTCATCAAGAGATTCAGACAAGCCATTTTTCACAGAGATGTTTCACAAGTTTGCGTTTTCCCCTCGGGACTCCTGGCTGCTTTACACTTCGTATTTTTCATGTTGTGTCATCTTCCCTTTTGTAAAAGTGGCCACATATGTCTTGCTTCTGCAAAGGATGCCTTCAAACATCCCATCCTCATTTCCCACTAGAAATCAGCTGCCGATTCAAAATAAAAAGCAGAAGGAAAAAAGCCCAAAACCCAAAGAGGGAGAATGCTGTCTCAAGAATTAGCAGCTTCAGGAACATTGAAAGATCTCGAAGAATTCGAAAGATTCAGAAAGCTGCACCTGTTGCAGCTGCAGCTAAAGAGACTGTAGAATCACAGAGGGGGAAGGGGCCTTGGAGGTCTTCTAGCCCAACCCCCTGATAAGAGCAGGAGACCCGGTTCCATTCTGGACATAGGACTGTCTTCTTCCTGGTGGCATAGTGGTTAGAAGGCAGTATTGCAGGCATTCTGCATTCCCACAGCCTGGAGTTCAATCCTGACTGGCTCAAGGTTGACTCGTCCTTCCGTCCTTCCGAGGTTGGTAAATGGGGACGGAGATTGTTGGGGGCAACAAGCTGACTCTGTAAACCACTTTAGAGAGGGCTGGGAAGCACGATCAAGCAGTATATAGAAGTCTACGTGCTATTGGTGTTGCTATTCTTAGACACCTCCAGTGAAGGGAACACCTACAACTTCTGGAGGCAAGTCGTGAAGTCTTCTCACTGTCAAGAAATTCCTCCTTAATCCTAGGTTGGCTCTCTCTTTGATAAGCTTCCACCCATTGCTTCTCCTCCTGCCCTCAGGGGCTTCCGAGAATAACTTCCAGTCAAGGATTGGAAGATGCGATCATGTCTCCCCCGTCCTTCTCTTCCTTCGACTAAAGAGACCTCCTTCCCTCAACCATTCATCATACAATTGAGCTTCCAGGCCCCTCATCATCTTGCTTGCTCTTCACTGCCCTGAATATAGACGAGCTTCCCTAGCTGGACAATTGGCTCTTTCTCTGATTTAAGTCTGTTGAATTGAACCCACCAAGAAAGAAGGGCAGGAGAAAAGGGTTGTTGGCCCCCATCCCAGGAGTGAAATCCGAACTGGTTTGCTACCAGTTCACTGGCCACGCATGCATGCTGTGTGCCAAATATACACTGCGTGTGCATGCACAGTGCGCACCAAAAGCCCACTCTGCGCACTGCGTGCACATGTGCAGTATGTGCCAAAAGGAGGCTTGGGAAGGTAAGTAGAAGCGGGGTGGGGGGATCAGCTGTGGCGCACGATTTAGCTTTGCTAAAAAGCAGGATTTCCTGCTTTCTAACTAAGCTAAACCCTGCTGCACAGCTGATCATTGGAAATACCAGTTCAGAGGAACCGGTAGCTTTTTTTTTTACTACTGGTTCACCCGAACTGGTAGTTTTTATCACTACTGATTTGCCTGAAGCAGAGCGAACTGGTAGCATTTCACTCTTGCCCCATCCCATCTCTCCTGATTTCCCCTAGCAGTTCTGGGAGACCAACTGAGGAAGCAGCACCCGAGGGCAGAACAAGAAGCCATGGATGGAAAGTAATCAAGGAGAAACCTAGAACTAAAGAGAAATTTCCTGGCAGTGACAACAATCAACCGGTGAAAGGGATTGCCTTCAGAAGCTGTGGGTGCTCCATCCCTGGAGGCTTTTAAGAAGAGTCTTTTAAGAACAGTCACTTATGAGTGGGGGGCTGGACTAGAAGACCTCCAAGGTCCCTTCCAACTCTGTTATTCTGTATTTTGTAAGTTTGGTTTGGCTAGTCTAAAGAAAAGAAGGGGAGACAAGATAGCAGTGTTCCTGTATTTGAGGGGCTGCCACGAAGAAGAGGGGGTTAAATTATTCTCCAAAGCACCAGAGGGCTGGACAAGAAACAATGGATGGAAACTCATCAAAGAAAGAAGTAACCTGGAATTAAGGAGAAACTTCCTAACAGTGAGGACAATTGACCAGTGGAACAGAAGTTGCCTCCAGAAATCGTGGTTGCTCCATCATTGGAGGTTTTTAAGAAGAGACTGGACAGTCACTCATCTGAAATAGTATAGGTTCTCCTGTTTGAGCAGGGGGTGGACTAGAAGACCTCCAAGGTCCCTTCCAGATCATTCATTCTATTGCTTTCTATTGCCTTCTGCAAGGTACCTCGAAAAAGCCTGCAAGAAGGAGAGGACCAACCCACCCCTGTCTTTCCTGTAACTCCTCCTAGAAAAAAAAAATCCTGATTAGCACAACAACGTTGTTTGGGGTCTTCTCTTCATTGTAGCCTGACAACAATTCTCTCTTCGTTACCAGCTCAGTTACTAATAGAAGGCCTCTGTTGGTTCACAGCAGTTTTCTGCCTCCACACCAGCCAGCAAGATCATCATCCCCCTCGCTTCCCTCCCCCAGAGCTGGTGTGCTGATAAATCCCGCTTCCGGAGATGTGGCTTCTATTTATCTGTCATGACTAATAAGTCATTCCAGGCTAGGCTCCATGAGTAAGTGGGACTTTACGGGGAGACAAGCTGAATGAATAAACAGAATCGGGCCTTTCTCGAGAAAGCAGCAGGCAAGGTTGACTATTAGACCGAGCTATCAGGAGAAGGGAGAGCGCCTTGCTTGCTTGCGAGCCCCAAATCTGAATTTATCTCTTTTTTCCATCTTGCTGGCGGTCTCACAGGCCCCTATCGGCAAAGATTCTGCAACGTTTGCAGATGTGCCAGCAAAATTGGAGGTTCTCTAGGTTCTCCAGATGTGATACGTGCAGGAAGCTGCCTTGGAGCCAGCTAAGTTTGGATGCCTGTATGTGTCACATCTGGAGAACCTGCGGAGGATGGAGAACTTGGAGAACAAGGAGTTTGGCACCTCCAGTTTTGCTGGAATGGCAGATGTTGCAGAATCCTTGCCAATCCCAGCAGCTCAACTCTTGATGAAGGTTACAGAGGACAATTCAGGCTGCCATCCTGACTCACACCTGCTCCAAAAAAGTCCTCTCCCCCCAAGATGGAGTCCCGAGAGTGGTCACCTGATGGTTGGGACATGGACCCAAGGGCCACTGGTCCTGTTCAGAAGGGGGCCACAACTGTGCTGAGTGGACCTATGGAGCAGGGGTCTCCAACCTTGGCCACTTTAAGCCTGGCAGACTTCAACTCCCAGAATTCCCCAGCCAGCTGCTCTGGAGGACCCAAGGGACATCAGCAGACATGTCCCCTTCTTGTGGAATTAAGGGGTTTATGTAATGAGCAATTAAAAATGGGATTTGGGAAGTTTCTCCTTGCAAGAAACCTTGTGGAAGATATCCACTTTCCAAAGTCATGACAGAGAAACACCTCCAGCCATTTTTCCACTGAAACCTACTTACAAATGCATCCCCCATGGCCCACGAAAAATGAAACGTCTGCAAGAAAACCACCAAGCTCAGAGAGCACCAAGGACCCTCATTTCCCAGTCATCTCTACCCAACCCACCAGAGCAGGAAGGTAGGGAATTTTAGGGATCCCCTCTCCTAACGAAGCCCATCTGGTGCGACCAAGAAGAGGGGCCTTCTCCGTGGTGGCTCCCTCCCTGTTATTTGAAGGATCGTCTGCTCTCAGTTGCATCCACTTGACCTGACCCACTAAAGCAGGGAGGCTGGACATGTTACAGGTCCCCTCTCTTAAGGAAGTCCATCTGATGAGACCCAGAAGAAGGACCTTCTCCTTGGTGGCTCCCTCCCTGTTATTTGAAAGACCATCATTTCCCAATCACCCCCACTTGATGCACCAGAGCGGGGAGGCAGGGCATGTTATGGCTCCCTTCTGCTACGGGGGTCCATCTGGTGGGACCCAGAAGAAGGGCCTTCCCTGTGGTGGCTCCCTCCCTATGGAACCTCATCCCTGCAGAGATAAGATTGGCCCCCACTTGACACTCTTTGGAAAGGCCCTGGAGACGTGATTTGGCCAGAGGGCCTGGGGACCCCAGGGGGATACGGAGCCCATCAAGAGGCTGCCAGGGTGGGGTGGGGTGGGGGTGGGGGTTATTGAGAGTTGTGTTTCAGGCTTTATTTCTGCAAATTCACCTAGAATCACTGGGAATGTGATGGGCGGCCATATACATTTTCTTAATAAAGAAATAAAAATAAATAAATGATTTCAGGCAACACAACAGGAGTTTTCCTGGCCTAGTTCTGGAGCTGGGAAAGCAACATTAAGGATGGGTATTTCTGAGTCAGCCTAAATCCAGAAAAAGGAGGGTTAACTCTGAGGGTCCTGCACTCTGGGAGAAAAGTCGTCTCACCAAGGACCCTCCTCCGAGACCCCCGGGACCAATTCGCTAATAAATGAAGGAGGGCTGGAGCCGAGGTGGCGCAGTGGTTAGGGTGCAGTACTGCAGCTACTTCAGCTGACTGCTAATTCAGCAGATCAGCGGATCAAATCTCACTGGCTCAAGGTTGACTCAGCCTTCCATCCTTCCGAGGTGGGTAAAATGAGGACCCAGATTGTTGGGGGCAATATGCTATTTAGTATACTGTCTTTGGTGTAAGCCGCCCAGAGTCCTCGGAGAGTGGGCGGCATAGAAATAATAATAATAATAATAATAATAATAATAATAATAATAATAATAATAACAACAACAACAACAACAACAACAACAACAACAACAACAACAACAATAAATACTCCTTTTCCAAGACTCTGCATCTTCTGGATGCAGAGTCTTTTCAACTATAACAATAGTTGAAAAGAAAAAAGTATGGTTCATTGACATTGCAATACCTGGTGATGCACGAATTGAAGATAAGCAGCAAGAAAAAAATCACAAAGTACCGGGACTTACAAATTGAAGTTGAGCGACTGTGGAAAAAGAAATCGTGTGTTGTCCCGATTGTAATCGGAGCCCTCGGAGCAATACCCAAAGGACTACCCCGCTATTTAGAAATTCTAAATTTGCCGGACTTGAACATTTTGACTCTACAAAAAACCACCTTACTCGGAACAGCTTACATCCTCCGACGATACCTTAACAGTTCCTAGGTCCTTGGTTAGGACTCGAGCTGCTGAGCTATTAACCAGCCTCAAAGGCTGTGAATCTCACTAAAGATTAACCAATAATAATAAATACTCCGTTTCCAAGACTCTGCATCTTCTGGAGTCTAAATCGAACCCATCAGGACCTTCCTCACTGCCTTCTCCTCTGCTAGGGGGGCTTCAGACAACAGAGGCGTCCAAACCAAAGCAACCCCCCTGCCTCCCTCCACCCCACCCCACCCCACCCCACCCCAAGCCAGAACCAGCAACCCACCTGCCCTTCTCCAGTTCCCAGCCGGGCTACGTTCCCTGCAGTAGCTTCCCTTCCTCTCCTGCGCTTCCTCCCCGGAGCTGCTACTCATCTCCTTTCCGGACTCTGATGCCCCCCTGCCCCTCCCGCCAGGTTGCCCCACCGACCCAATTCCGAGCCGGAGCAACTTTGAAGAAGACGAAAAGGGCAGCTGCGGAGCATCGATTAACTCAGGGCTGGATGGCTGGGAGATTTGGAGCCAGTGTCTGTCCGTCTGCCTCTGCCTCTCTCTCTCTTCTCTCTCTCACATTCACTCTTTTTCTCTCTCTCATTCTTTTGCGCTCTCTTTCATGTCTCACTTTCTCTCCTCATTCTCTCTCTCACTTACTCTCTCACTCTTTCTCACTCTCTCTCACTTCTCTCTTGCTCTCTCCTCATTCTTTTTCTCACTCTTTCTCTCTCACTCCCTTTCCTTCTCTTTCTTGTGCTCTGTTTCTCGCTCTTTCTTTCACACTCCCTTTCTCACTCTCTCTCTTCATTCCTCTCACTTTCTCTCTTTCTCTCTCTCACTCAATCCCTTTCCTTCTCTCTCTCTCTCTCTCTTTCGCTGTCTCACTTCTCACTCTCCTCATTCTCTTTTTCTCCCTCTTTCTCCTCGTGCTCTGTGTTTCTCTCTGTTTCTCTCACTCTCCCACGCTCACTACATCTGAAGCCTCGCCTTCTGGATACAAAGTCAGGCTTGGCACTGGCTTAATTTGCCAAATCCCTTTTAATCCTGGCATGCTGGCACAGCCACCCGCCCCCCCTCCGAGAGCCGCCCCATGGCTGGTAATGGGGGGGGGCATCGGTGCAAGCGGCTGGGCTCTGCAAAGAAAGGCCCCCTTTGTCCCCCTTGGCTGCTGCCTCAGAGACCGGCTTCCCCTTCCTTCCTCATCCCTGCTTCAAAAGGATGGGAGAGCCTGCAGCCTCCCACACTCCCTTTTCCTAAAGAGGGAGTCCTCGTCTTACACTCATTCGTTTAGTGACAGTTCAAAGTTGCAACAGCACTGAAAAAAGTGGCTTTTAGGACTGTTTTTGGCACTTAGGACCGTTGCAGCCTGTCCAGAGTCACTAAATTGATCAAAATTCAGGTGCTTTATAATTCACTATTTAATATTTGTCTTCTCATAAAATACATTATTATATTATGTTTATATGAATTATAAAGGCAGAACATACATGCTGATATGGAAATCTGTAAAATTATACTGTATTGTTGTGTTGTTTGTATATTTAATTTGTTTGTATTTGTATTTGTATTTTTTCTTTTTTTCTTGTTTTTTTTTTTACTTGTGATTTTTAAACTTGGAAAATGTTCAATAAAAACTAAAAATAAACATTAAAAAAAAGAAAGAAATTCAGAGGCTTGGCAACCCAATTCGTATTTATGACGGTCGCAGTGTCCTGGGGTCACGTGATCAATTTTTGTGACCTTCTAACAAGCGAAGTCAATAGGGAAGCCGGACTCACTTAATGACCAAGTGCCTAGCTCAACAAATGCATGGATTCATTGAACAATTGCAATAAAGCTCACAAAATGGGGCATAACTCACTTAATAACTGTCTCGCTTAACAACAGTCGAGGGCTACCTGCATTTACTCATTGAAGGCTGAAAAGGAGCATAAAATGAAGAGGCTGCCTCCTAACTGAACATCAGCCGGTCCTTTCTCTACATGACAGGCAGTCCTCGACTTATGACCACAATTAAGCACAAAGTTTCTGTGGCTAAGCGAGACAGCTGTTAAATGAGTTTTGGCCCATTTTATGAGTCTTTTTGGCAAATCAGTTGCTTGGTCTCAAGAAGACTCTCCCCACCAACCCTGACAGGACAAGCCCTCGTATGTACCCCACTCTCTTCTCCCAAAAGGCAAGTGGACTTCCTTGGTTTTTCTCTTGGAAACGTCTCACTTCTCATCCAAGGAGCTTCTGGTTCTGAAAATGCTTCTATGGATGAGAAGCGAAACGTTTTCAAGGAAGAAACCAAGAAAGTCCACTTGCCTTTTGGGAAAAGCACCTCAATCAGAATAGAGCTAGAAGGAAGGGACCTTGGAGGTCTTCTAGTCCAACCCCCTGATCAGGCAGAAGACCTTATTCCAGTGTTTCTCAACCTTAGTAGCTTGAAGATGGGTGGACTTCAACTCCCAGAATCCCCCAGCCAGCAACGCTGGCTGGGGGATTCTGGGAGTTGAAGTCCACCCATCTTCAAGCTTCCAAGGTTGAGAAACACTGCCCTATATCATTCTGGAAAAGTGTCTTGTCCTGTCTCTTCTTAAAACCCCCCAGTGATGAAGTACCTGCAACTTCTGGTGACAAACTGTTCCACTGGACAAGTATGACCTGGATGACTGAACATCTCCTTAGACACCCATTCCCTCCTAGCACTGATATTACTTAGTTGGGTCATGAAATGTCTGCAAGGAAACTAAGCAGAGACCACCAAGGGCTCCACTATCCTCCTCCTCCTCCTCCTGATGGTGTTCCCCACTTGGGTCATGAAACGTCTGCAACAAAACAAATACGCTCAAAGGCCATGTACCTGCTGGCTCCGGGCAGGAATGAATGCTTCAGCCCCTCTCCCAGACCAACATCTGGACAGTTGACTCACCCACCTGCCAACCTGTGGCTCAGCACCTGGGCAGCCTCTTCCCTGGGCAAAGATCACCCCACCAGAGAACCCCTGGATTTTCCAGGGTCTCCAACTCTCCCCTCCCCCACCCCCCAGGGGCATTTCAACCACTGCTGCCAAATTCACACACGTCATTTAGATGTGGGCATGAAAGCTGCGTCCCAGCACTGACACCTTTGGCATCAGGAGACGAGGAGCTACGAGAAGGGGTGGGGGTGGGGGTGTGGGGGGCACTCAGAGACATGGCTGCCTCTGGGGAGGGTCTTCAGGGGAAGAGGGAGAGAAGCCGGAGGGAGGTCCCAACGCCATCCAGAGAGTTCAATGACTTCATGGAGGGAGGAAGATAATGAAGGAACAGGCGCATTAAATGCTCGAACCAATATCTTGTATCACTATTCGCATTACATGGGCTCCTCCGGGCAATTTCATCGCATTAATAATGAATGCTGCGTAATTAGTGCAGCTCCCCCCTCCTCCCCTCCCCCACCGTGGGGAATCTGCTTGAAGAGGGGGGGTGTGGCGGCAGGGGAGAAAGGTGGGGGTGGGGAGACAAGCACTGGCTGCAATTCTGTGGCTACCCAGTCTGGAGGGAGCCCATTCCTCACGTTTGGCCCACCAGCCTCCGGAGGGACTGGGTTTGGTGACCGTAGTGCCAGGGACGGGCCAGAGAAAAGGGGCTTGCCGTGTTTTCCCTGGGGGTATCCCTGCATTCAACATGGTGGCATCTCTAGAGATGCCGGAATCATAGGGGTGGAAGGGACCTTGGAGGTCAGCTATCCTCAGCCTGGGGACTTGAAGATGGGCGGACTCTAACAGCCCCATCCATTGCTGTGCAGGCTGCTCTCGCAGCTACAAACCAGGAGACGGTGAGTTCTAGTCCCACTGTAGATACGAACTCAGGCTGGGTGACTTTGGGCCGATCACCAGGAGACAGTGAGTTCTAGTCTCACCTTCGGAATGAAAGTATCTGGGTGATTTTGGGCCAATTTGAGCCCTGGTAGCGCAGCAGACTAAAGCACTGTTATTAACATCAGTTGCCTGCAATTATTGTAAGTTCAAATCTCCCCAGGCTCAAGGTTGACTCAGCCTTCCATCCTTTCTAAGGTAGGTGAAATGAGGACCCAGATTGTGGGGGCAATAAGCTGACTTTGTATAAATATACCAAAGTATGAAGGCTATTGCTTAGCGCATTGTAAGCCGCCCTGAGTCTCCGGAGAAGGGCGGCATAGAAATCAAATTTAAAAAACAAAAATTACCAGGAAACTGTGAGTTCTAGTCTCACCTTGGGCAGGAAAGCTGGTTGGATGACTCTGAGCCAGCCCCTCCCTCTCAACCCCCCCTCCCCCGAGTTGTTGTGGTGGTGGTGAAAATAGGAGGTGGAAGCTGTATTATGAGTGTTTGCCACTTTGTGTTACTTATGAAGTAATCAAGTCAGGATATAAATATGAATAACGGAGCTTTCCAGTCACACAACAAAATTAGACTCTTGGGCAACCCACAGATCTCCTCTGAAAAACGGCCCTTCCCTGCAGAGCAGATTCGAGACAGGTGCACAAAAGTCAGGAGTAATTGGTTCCCTTTCTCGGGCTTTTTAAAAAGTCTTTTCATGTTAAATAAATGTCAGTTAGGAAGTGGTGATAGTAGCATTGGTAACAAGCCGCAGTGCCAATGAATGCGATGAGGCATCATTCACAAAAGACCCCCTCCTGTCCTGATGCCTGGCACAAGCACGTGCCATTTGCATCACAATATCAACACTTGTCCCCTCCAGATGCCCACAGGCATTGGTTACTGTTAAAGTGCCATCAAGTTGGTGCTGACTCTTAGTGGCCAACTAGATAGATTTTCTCCAGGAGGATCTACCCAACCTGGTCCTTCAGATCTTCCATCAAGTCATGTCTGACACGTAGCAACAATACAGATACATTTTTTCCAGAATAATTTGTCTCCAACCTGATCCTTCAGGTCCTTCCGGTCTTCCTATAGTGGACCCATCACCCCTACAACGGAGTTCATCCCCCTGTCCGCTGGCCCTCCTCTTCTTCTCTTTCCTTCCACCTTTTTCCAGCATGATCAACTTCTCCAGAGAGCTGAGTCTTCATGTTGATTGATGGACTGTGTGCCATCAAGTCCTTGTTGACTCTTAGCAACAACATAGATTATTTTTCCAGGATGTCCTGTCCCCAAATTGGTCCTTCAGGTCTTCCAACAGTTGACCCATCACCACTACAATTGAGACATAGAATCCTAAGGCTGAAAGGGACCTTGGAGGTCTTCTAGACCAGCCCCTCGCCCAAGACCCATCCAACTTTGGTTAGTCTTCTTCCTTTTCTCTTTTCTTCCACCTTTCCCAGCATTACTGACTTCTGAGCTTGGTTGTTTTCTTGCAGATATTTCATTACCCAAACTAGGTAACATCATCAGTGCTAGTCATCTAGTACTAGATTCATCTAGATGATTACCACCGATGATGTCACCTAGTTAGGTAACAAAATTATCTGCAAGAAAACAACAAAGTTCAAAGAGCACCAGGGACTCCTCCTGTCAACTCTGAGCTACAAATAATCTCCTTTGTTGGCATCCCTGTCTTCTCCAGAGAGCCAGATCTTCATGTTGATTGGTGGATCAGATGCCATCAAGTCATTGTTGACTCTTAACAACAACATAATTTTTTTTCCAGATAATCCGTCCCCAATTCTTCCTTCAAGTCTTCCCACAGCAGACCTACCACCTCTTCAACTCAGTTCATCCACCTCTCTCATCTGGTCCTCCTTTTCTTCCATTTCCTTCCACCTTTCCCAACATCAGAGCCTTCGCTCAATGGGTCTCCAGCCGGATAATTTGAGCCTGGCCATTTTTGCTTCAAGGAAATACCCTACATTGATTTGTTTGATGATCCTTTTTTTTTTTTAAATCATGGATTTGCCAGTCTTCTCCCACACCCAAGATCAGACGTGTCAATACTCTTCCTATCCCGCTTCTTCAAAATCCAATTTTTGCTTCCGTAAAATGCCACAGGGAATACAGTTGCTTGCATGATTCCGATCTTTGTAGATTTAGACACATCTTGACAACCGAATCTCTTTTCCTTCAAGGCTGCTCTAACAAGCGCTTGTCTGCAGCTTATTTCTTGACTGCTGGTTCTTTACTGTTGATTTCCTCTTCCTCTCTCTCTCGCTCTCTCTCTCTCTCTGTGTGTGTGTGTGTGTATGTGTGTGTGAGCACGCACGCATGTGCACGCCTTCAAGTCAGTGTTTACTCCAGGCAACTCCCTAGCATTGAAGTATTGTTGCAGGAGGTAAACTGTTCCAAGTAAAGCTGACCCAGGGGGTTTTTGTCAATACTGACGGTGTTCAAGTGATGCTCCAGATGTTTTGGGATTGTACCAATGGCAACTCTTCCTCTTCTCTTCTGCTCTCTCCAGGTACTGCCACATCCGCTTTCCAGACTTTTTGGTCTTTCTTACCGACAATTGTTAAGTCCAGGGTGTTATGTGGCAGGCCTGTCTGTCTGAATCCTAAAGTCCCAGAGCAATTTAACTTCTTCATTTTCTATGAATTTCTCTATTTTACGGTCCCACCAGTTCTTGCTTGCAGTCAAATGATATTTCTTGCAGATCTTCCCATGCGCCATTGTTGCTACTTTGTCGTGCCGCTGCTTGTAGTCAGTCTGGGCGATCTTCTGTCAGTAGCTTGCCAGGTGGTCCCCTGTTTCTTCAGCTTCTTTGCAGAAGGGGGTGTTTGCTGTCTGTTGCTGTCTTCTCCATTCTGGCTTTGTATGCATTGCTTTAAAAACTTGGTCTTTTCCAGCCAGAATTAGCCCATCTGTCTCTTTAACTCCTCTGCTCTTAGATATTGCCAGGTCTTGTTATTAACTGCTTGGCTTGCTATTATTTTTAATGTACTGGCCATGTAAAGCTTTATCTTCCCCTGCTTCTTTTCTTTTCTTAATTTGATCTTTCTTGTAAGTCAGTTTGGTCTCTCCACTACTCAGCAGACCTTCCTGGGATACTAGCTTCAGTGTATCATCTTTTACTTTATCCTTCAGATATTCATCCCTTTTTTCTTCTTCCATTGTTTGATGTACTCAAAACCGTCCGTATCTACCTGTTTTCTCTGGTCAATAGTGTCTGTCCATATCGCTGCCAGGATGAAGGCAGCGAGTGATTAATTGTCCTTACCTTCTTGGTCCTTCCATCCAGGGCCTGCTTGAGTCCAATCCAACAGCTCAATCCAGCTTTGTATTTCATGACTAGAATTGCCTGAGTGTTAATTGCCTTGAAGGCATTTCCTCCACTGAGTTTGGACTTTAAGACAAAATAGCAGAACAACAAACTAACAGAGTTAGAAGGGATCTTGGAGGTCTTCTAGTCCAACCCCTTGTTCAAGCAGGAAACCCTATGCCATTTCAGACAAATGGCTGTCCAGTCTATTCTTGAAAACCTCCAATGATTAAGTACCCATAACTTCTAGAGGCAGGCAGTTCCACTGGTTAATTGTTCTGACTGTCAGGATATTTCTCCTTAGTTCCAGGTTGCTTCTCTCCTTGATTAGTTTCCTTCCTTGTCCTGCCTTCAGGTGTTTTGGAGAATAGGTTGACCCCCTCTTCTTCTTTGTAGCAGCCCCTCAAATACTGGAGGACTGCTCTCACGTCCCCCCCTAGTCCATCTTTTCATTAAACTAGACATACCCAATTCCAGCAATCATTCTTCGTACATTTTAGCCTCCAACCCCCCAATCGTCTTTGTTGCTCTTCTCTGCGCCATTTCTAGGCCTTCTTTGCACTCTTGATGTTTACACTTCTAACCCTTTTCTTCATTTCACTGTGATTGATATTATTACCCCAGATAGACCCACGACTATCTTACTCCCTTCCCTCTTGAAATTTGGAGGGGTGGGAGATTTAGACTTAGACTAGCTTTGTTGTCATTTTGAATGTACAATGAATCGGCATGCATTAAAATGAAATTTTGTTGGATTCAGCTCTCAAAGGGTCACCATCAGTGGTGGGTTGCTCCTGGTTCTGTCCGGTTCTATAGAACCGGTAGTAAAACTGGCGGGAGGCTCCGCCCACCTGCCACGCCGTCATCATGGGTCATCTGCGCATGCCAAAAGGGCTCACGCTCCCACTGCAAACCAGTATTAAAGGTTAAGTAGAACCCACCCCTGGTCACCACCTCCCAGATACACTACATAAAACATGACAAAATAAATACAAAATTATGCGTATACCCAACTATATTATACAACACAGTCTAGTTCGGGTGTATACATGTACATGGCGAGAAAAACAAAGAAAACGAGGGGTAAAGACTGGGATATTTACACCGGAATTATTAGTCCTGATCAACAAGCTGTAATTCCCAAGGTTGTCTCTGGGACGCCAGCTTGATTCAGGGGTGTGTGTGTGAACTTTAGATCAATATGCAAGCTTTCCAAAGAGCTGCCGGCTCAGCTTCTCTGCTGCTTTTCAAGTTTCCCACGCAACTCGTGTTATCTTTCCGCTTCAAAATGTTTTGGTTTCCCGATTCATAAAAAAGCACTTTGCCGCCAACAAGTATTGTTCTTTTCGTGTTGCCTCTTCAGAACTTGTAGGACATATTTTCCTTTTCAACTCTTCCACTTTGTTAAATCCTGGAGCTCTTTTTATTTTTTAAGCCTCTTGTCTGCTTTTGTTTTCCTCTCTATCAAGAGATCCTCTCTTGGCCCCTCACAACCTCCATCAAAGCCGAAATAAGCTCCCATATCCCTCCCCAAATCGCTCTGGAAACTCTCTGATATTTTAATCCCCACCATTTTCTCACAACTCTCTAAAAACAAGTTCTGCGCCACTGAAACCTTCATTGCAAATGCCACCGCCAAGGTGAAAAATCTGTTTTTTGCCTAATTGGAGTCCAAAAACAGGGCCTCAAACAACGTTCCTGACAACAATATGGAAACGGTTAAGACCCACACACTACTCGCAGAGCCCGGTTGTGCTTGTTAAAACGCAATTTCATGCACACATGTACAAACACAAGTGATGTTTTTAGTGCCAAATAGCAGGAAACAAAAAATTTGAAAATGCCACACTACAAAATTGTGACAACAATTGCCAGCTATTTGTGTAAAAACCAGAGGGTGAGTCTAGCTTAAATTTGCACCGTTTAAAAAAAAAAAAAATCCCTGGTTGACTTCAAATGTGAACGTAAACCCACTTTTGCACCCCATTATTTTGAAGGGGCCACCTGCAAAATAAAGAGACGCAAGATGCATAGAAACTCTGAGATCTGGTCAGATCAAAGGGTGATGGGAAAAGCTGCAATGGTCATAATTGTGAGGATGGGCGGTAGATCACTTTTTTCAGTGCCGTTGTAACTTTGAACTCTTGCTAAACAAGTGGTGGTTGAAACTCCAGAACTATCTGATGCGTTTGTGCTGGCTTCCTTCTGACCCACAGAAGTTTCCGGACATCAGTAGAAGTTTGCTTAGACTATCAACACAAAACATGCCACCGACATGGCTCTTTTGCCTCTCCTGGCACGCCTCCTCTCGTCCACTTTGGCAAAGCAGATGCAGGTCAACACCACCACAGAGCTGGCAATGTGCAGGCCTGATGCCTCATTCCTCCCAACACTTCCGGGAGTCCGCAGTGCATGTTTTATTTTTATTTTTATTTTATTAATCATATTTCTATGCCACCCACTCTCCAAGGATTCTGGGCGGCTTACACCAAAAACAGTATACGAAATAGCATATTGCTCCCCATACAATCTGGGTCCTCATTTTACCCACCTCGGAAGGATGGAAGGCTGAGTCAACCTTGAGCCGGTGAGATTTGATCCGCTGATCTGCTGAACTAGCAGTCAGCTGAAGTAGCTGCAGTACTGCACTCTAATCACTGCGCCACCTGGGCTCAGTGTTCTCGGCCACCTGGCCACTGTCTTTGTTAAAGAGGCTTTGAATCAGAGCAGAGTAACAGAATAACAAAATGAGAGCGTTGGAAGGGACCTTGGAGGCCTTCTAGTCCAACCCCCTGCTCAGGCAGGAAACCCTATGACATTCCAAACAGGTAGTTGTCCAGTCTCTTCTTAAAAGCCTCCAATGATGGAGCAACCACAGTTTCCGGTGGCAAGCTGTTCCACTGTTTAATTGTCCTCACGGTTAGGAAGTTTCTCCTTTGTTCTAGATTGCTTCTCTCCTTGATTAGTTCTTTCTTGTCCTGCTCTTTGGTGCTTTGGATAATAGGTTGAACCCCTCTTCTTTGTGGCAACCCTAGTCCTTCTTTTCATAAGGCTAGACATGTCCAGTTCCTGCAACCGTTCTTTATATATTTTAACCTCCAGTCCCCTAATCCTCTTTGTTGCTCTTCTCTGCACTCTTTCTAGAGTCTCAACATCTTTTTTACATCGTGGCGACCAAAACTGGATGCAGTGTTCCAAGTGTGGCCTTACCAAGGCCTTATAAAGTGGTATTAACACTTCACGTGATCCTGATTCTATCCCTCTGTTGATGCAGCCTAGGATTGTGTTGGCTTTTTTGGCAGCTGCTGCACATGGCTGGCTCCTATTGGAGTGATTGTCCACTAGGACTTCCAAGGTCCCCCTCACAACTACTACTATTGAGCCAGGTACCACATACACTTTGTGTTCTTAGGGTTGTTAGGCCCTCTCTCCCCACTGGATGCAGCTGCCCTCTTCCCTGTTGCCCGTCAAGAGCCATGTCAGTAACAATAACAGTAACAGAGTCGGAAGGGACCTTGAAGATCATCTAGTCCAACCCCCTGCTCACGCAGGAGACCTGTACTAGGGATTCGAACCGCCGAACTGCTGACCTTTCTGATCGACAAGCTCGGCGTCTTAGCCACTGAGCCACCTAGTGTCAGAAAGCGCATGGAAAAAAGCCGTGTTAGAAAAATCACGAGCACCCCGAGTTCAGTGTGCAAATGAACTCCCGTCCCTTTTGAAGGGCCGGGTGAGCCAAAAGCCCCCTTGAATGCGAACACACCAGCAATTTAGCTACCAACTCAATGGCCAGCGCAACCAGGGGTCGAGGAAGGAGGGGCACAAAAATGCCGGATTTCTGAATGTGATCGGGGCCATCAAGGAAAGGAGATCTTAAGACCTTCCTTATGCCCCCAGCAATATGGCTTTCCTAGCTTTGAGGATCAAGGTCACCAACTCTGACCTCTGGTAAAGAACTCAGCCCCCCACCCCCACCCCAGTCCCCCCTTTCCGCCCACGGCATGCCTTCCCATTATGGCCAGATTAGAGAATTCAGACCAACTCAGTTGAGCTCCTTTTCCCCAGATCAGGCGGTCATTGTGAAGGAGGCACACAGATCCTGCCCCTTTCGCCAGGATACTTGGCTCTGGGGGAAATGGGGGGGCTGCCCTCCACCCAGGCCATTGAAGACCCTGCCCCAAAGGGCCTGCTAAGTTTGCAGCAGGAGCAGTTTCCTACAGAATACAGGATAACAGAGTTGGAAGGGACCTTGGAGACTTTCTAGTCCAACCCCCTGCATAGGCAGGAAACTCTGTAAGTACCATTAGCACAAATGGTTGCCCAATCTCTTCTTAAAACCCTCCAGTGGCGGAGCCCCCACAACGTCTGGAGGCAGGCAGTTCCACTGGTTAATTGTTCTCTCTGTCAGGAAATTTCTCCTTAGTTCTCGGTTGCTTCTCTCCTTGGTTAGTTTCCATCCATTGTTTCTTGTCCTGCCCTCAGGGGCTTTGGAGAAGAGGTTACCCCCCTCTTCTTTGGGGCAGCTCCTCAAAGATGCTATCATGCCACCCCTGGTCCTTCTTTTCATCAGCCCTCCCCCCCCGTCTTGGGCTGGCCAATGGCCCCAGATGCTCCTTCAGCAGACATTTGCAAAGAAGCATCAACCCGGGGTCTCCTCCAAGACCAGTTTTGGCCGTGCATGACCCTCGGGTCATCTGGGAGGAGCAAACTTTCTTCAGGCCGGACAGAGAGATCGAAGGTCCAAATGTGGGATCTTTGCACACAAGGCAGGCCTAACTTTTTACGCTGCTCAGATTTCTTTTTAGTTTTCTGCACAAAGGTTGGGATTCCTGCTTTCAAAAGGCGTCACCAGCTGGAACAGCCTTATTGACTTACAGGTTATTGTAAATCATTATTGACTTACAACCAAATGTTTATGACTGTTCAAAATTAACAACAGCACTGGAAAAAATGACTTACGACCGTTTTTCACACTTACGACCGTTGCAGCATCCCCATGGTCACGTGATCGAAATTCAGCCGACTCATATTTACGACGGTTGCAGTGTCCTGGGGTCACATAATCCCCTTTTGTGACCTTCTGGCAAGCAACGGTGGAGCCGGTTTGACTTAACAACTGTGTCACTAACTTAACAGCTGCCAGGATTCACTTAAACAACGGCGGCAAGAAAGGTCGTAAAATGAGACAAAACTCACTTAACATCTTGCTTTGAAATGAACATTTTGGGCCCTCTGTATCCAGAAGGATCTGTGGGGCAGGCTGCATTTCCGGATGAGTTGAGCTTATCAGAAACCGTATCCCTCAATCAATCAAAAGTAATAAACACATTTTTGCTAGGGAAGAAGGAACAAGAGAGGTCCAGAGGGCAGACCCATCTTTAATCCTGCTCCAAAGTTTCTGCAAGAAGCAAAGAATTTATACTTGTGGCACCACACCCACCGAAGCATCCTCTCAGCTGTGCCCCCGTGGGTTTTCTTTCTTTCTTTCTTTTTTTTTTGGGGAGTCTCTAAATGCCAGAAGTAACTCAAGCTCCACATCAAAGGAAATTAAGCAGGAGGAGAAAGAGGAGGGAGCAGCTGGCCAAGAGGCACGGAAGACCTTCCCGGCCCCTTCGGGTGTCCAAACACTCTTGCAGCAAAGATGCTGGCAGTGAATCCGGCTCTGGAGATCATTAGGTGCCCGCTGAGTGCCAAGCAGTCAGCGCTTCACCCCCTGCGCTGAACTCCCAAGCCGTCTCTGGGCTCCTTTTCACCGGGGAAGGAAATCTCTTCCAGGGTTGGCCTCTGCACATTAGGCAGCGCACTTTTATGACATGCTGCTCTGGGGGGCCCTTGGTGCTCTCTGCGCTCGGCTGCTTTCTTGCAGAGGTTTCATGACCCAACTATGTGATATCGTCAGTGCCAGAAGGGAGACGGCTTTGTTTTCTGACTACGTACCAGTGGCTTGCCCTGACAATGTTGGTGGGAGAGTTGTTTTCTTGCTCTTGTTTACGAGGGCAAAACACTTGGGCATAAACAGAGAGCAAACCCCACTCCCTTCTACCACTGATATTACATAGTTGGGTCACGAAACGTCTGCAAGAAAACCACCAAACTCAGAGACCACCAAGGACCCCCCAGTCCTCCTCCTCCTCCTCCTTGCAAATCCCACTCCTTTCTAGCCCTGATCATGTAACCTAGTTGGGTCGTGAAATGTCTGCAAGAAAACCACCAAGCTCAGAGAGCACCAAAGACCCCACAGTTCAGCCCCCAGCTACAAATATTTTGATTGATCTTTCTCTCTCCCTCCCTCTCGCTAAATACTAGACCAATATCCCAGCAGTAAACTCTGCTCCAACTGACCCTGAGCTACAAATATTCTCTGCTAGCGATGCCAGTCTTCCAAGAGTCAGCCCCATTTTCCCATTCCCTTCTGTGCCCCTCCGAAAGCCCCTCTTAAGGCCAGGGAGCCTGGGCAGACCAGGGACTGCCCCAGGAAAGCCATCTGCAGCTCAGTGCATCTCCCCCACCAGCCCTTCTCCCCCGCTGGCAAGCTCAAAATATGAGCTTTTCTCCCAGATTAAACCAAGAGGGGAGTGATTCTTTTTTAAATTATCCTTAATGAGCTCTTTGACTTACATAATAAAAACAGAAAACAACGCCAGAGGTGCCAAAACCTCCCTTAGCGGCGGCAGCTCTGGAAGCATTCGGAGGCCCCCAAAAGGGGTTTTGTGGGGCAGAAATGCATAGGGAAGGAGAGGCTTTCTCAGGAAATCTGCCTTTTTGGGGGGCGGGGAAGAAAGCCCTTTGCTTTTGAAGCTGGGGGGGGGGGGGGTTAGAGAGGCAGGCCTTCAAGTTTGCAGGACCTCTTTTGCAAACTGGGTTGCAGAAATTTCCAGACAGAAACGGAATAGCTTGCCACCAGAAGTTGTAGTTGCTCCATCCCTGGAGGATTTTAAGAAGAGATTGGACAGCCACTTGTCTCAGATGGAATATGATCTCCTGCTCAAGCAGGGGGTTGGACTAGAAGACCTCCAAGGTCCCTTCCAGCTCTGGTATTCTCTTAATTAACCAGTGGAACTCCTTGCCTCCAGAAGTTGTGGGTGCTCCGTCACTGGAGGATTTCAAGAAGAGACTGGACAGTCATTTGTCCAGAATGGTACAGTTAGTCCTTGACTTACGACCACAAATGAACTGTTGTAAGTTGAGGACTACCTGTATAGGGTCTCCTGCTTGAGGACGGGGTTGGACTAGAAGACCTCCAGGGTCCCTTCCAACTCTGGTGATCTGTTATTCTGTTGGGAATCCTGAGATTCCCCTCTCCCTTCCAAGCCCAGGGGGATTTCCCACTGTGGGGTCCCTGACACAGCCTTGAAAAGCCCTCTCCTCCCCCAGTCTCCAATGCAATTGAATTCATCCGTGATGGGCAGTTTTGAAAGCTCCCCCCTCTTGACTCCTGGGTGGGAGGCTTCCACATCACAAAAAATCACCCGACAATTGACAGTTCAGCTTGACTGATCGCTTTTCTCCAGGAAGGGATGGGGGCAGGGAGGCCAAGGGTGGGGGGAGGCCTGGATTGGGGCTCCTTAGCCGAGCGGGGAGGGCGCGCAGGGGCTGAGACCCCGGTCAGGGGAAGGGCGGAGGGCAGTGAATGGATCTGTCCATCAAGCCTGAATGAAGAAGGAGTCAAGAGGGACTAATGAGATTCAGCCACCAAAGATCTCATGAAGGTTAAGCGGCCCTTCAGAAGAAGAAAGGAAGGAAGGAAGACAATGCAAAACTTTTAGGCTTTGTGCGTTTGTGCATGTGTCTCTGTGTGTATAAAGGACTTCCTAAATGCTGCCGGACATTGTCCATGGTCATTCAAAAGCCAGCAACTCCTGGCGATAAAATCTTTTTTAACTTTTAACGTTTTTACTTGACTTTTTCAAAACACGAAATGCAAAAATACAAAGAAAAATGAGAATCGTTGGAAAATATGGAAGGAGAAAGGGAAGAGTGTAAAAGCATAGGGGAAAAAGGAAAAAAAGAAGAGAAAAGCACTGACTTCTGACTCTTTGTGGTGCAGTAGAATAAGGCGACAACATGCAATCTGATCTTTTTACTTTTACAGGTTACAGTTTGTTTAGTAACCATTCAAAATTACAACAGCACTGAAAAAAGTGACTCATGACCGTTTTTCAAACTTATGACCATTGCCTCATCTCCATGTCACATGATCAAAATTCAGATGTTTGGCAACTGACTCGTACTTATGACGGTTGCTGTGTCACGTGATCCCTTTTGCGACCTTCTGACGAGCAAAGTCCATGGGGAAGCCAGATTCAGTTAACAGCCGTGTGACTAACTTAACAATTGCAATGATTCACTTAACTGTCTCGGTTAGCAACTGAAATGTTAGGCTCAGTCGTAACTTGAGCACTGCCTATACATAACAATATATACTAGTTTAGTTTAGTTT
Source organism: Pituophis catenifer annectens (assembly GCF_029215685.1). Taxonomy (NCBI): domain Eukaryota; kingdom Metazoa; phylum Chordata; class Lepidosauria; order Squamata; family Colubridae; genus Pituophis; species Pituophis catenifer. The sequence continues at coordinate 295,997,500 of NW_027256882.1, read as the reverse complement.
AGTTTAGTTTAGTTTAGTTTTATTAAATTTGTATACCGCCCTACTCCCAAAGGACTCAGGGAGGTGAACAGGCACAGGATAAAATGCAGAAATACAAAAGTTAAAAACAATTTAAAACCAAATTAAATAATTTAGCCCACGACAATTAAAATCCCAATAAATTTAAAAGACATTAAAATTTCAATTTAAAATTTAAAAGAAAGGGGAGAAAAATTAGGCCAGGCCGGCTTGCTGGAATAAGAGGGTCTTAAGTGCGCGACGGAAGGTGCGCAGATCCGGGATCCTCCGTATCTCCGGGGGGAGCTCGTTCCAGATAGTGGGTGCCCCCACAGAGAAGGCCCTCCCCCTGGGGGCCGCCAGTCGACACTAGCCATTTCCATAACAACAAATCTATCTAATCAGCAAAACCCAAATTCAAAGTTTCGTATTTTTTTTCCATCTCAGGCACAAAGTCCAGAAATGGTTTCCAATTGGGAACGATATGAATTGCATCAAAGCAAGCAGCTCCTGTTACTCAGACCCCCGTCTTCCTGTCTTTCCTAGCACTGGCATGGAAATGACATTTCAACCTCTCAAGCCCCAAAGCCCTGCACTTCACAGCAAGGGAAATTTCAACCTAGTCAACGAGCAACTCCATTCCCCAATATTTTTGGCTCAGGACTCGGAAGGCTTCTTACTGGGTGATCGGAAAACTTTCTGCCAGCATTTTAGACTCCAGATGGTGCCTTTCTCTATTTTAGTGGTTCAGTTCACCGAGCCAAAGGGGATGCACAGTTTTAAAAGATATGGGCATTACAGAGAAACAGATAAAACAGGCTTTATTGAAATTTTGATTTATTATTGATTGATTGTGTTCTGGAAAGCATCATGGTGTTACATGTTTACATAGAGCACTGATGATGTTTCCTAGTTGGGTCATGAAATGTCTGAAAGAAAACCACCAAGCTCAGAGAGCACCAAGGACCCTACAGTCCTCCTCCTCCTCCTCCCTGCAAACTCCACTCCCTTCTAGCGCTGATGATGCTCCTTAGTTGGGTCATGAAATGCCTGCAAGAAAACAACCTTAGAGACCACCAAAGATCTCTCAGTCCTCCTCCTCTCTTCTAGCACTGATGATGTTACCTAGTTAGGTAATGAAATGTTGGAAAGAAAACCACCAAGCTCAGAGAGCACCAGGGACCCTCCAGTCCTCCTCCTCCTCCTCCTCCTCCTCTTTTCTACAAATCTCTCTCCATTCTAGCATTGATGATGCTACCTAGTTGGGCGTCTGCAAGAAGACCACCGAGCTCAGAGAGCACCCAGGACCCTTCAAATACGACTCGAGAAGGGCCAAATAGGAGAGTTAGCCTAGGTGAGGTGGGGGAGCATGACTTGTTGTCAAACCTCTTTACAAGAAGACTGAAAACAGAACATCGAAAGTTAGTGACCTGGCTCAGTTGTTTTCAAAGTTGGCAACTTGAAGACGTGTAGACTTCAACTCCCGGAATTCCGCAGTCAGAAGGCTGGGAGTTGAAATCCACACCTCTTAAGAGTTGCCAACTTTGAAAAAAAAAAAAAAACAACTCAAAATGGATCAGGAGTCTGCAAAACTGGCAGCTTTAAGACTTGTGGACGTCAACTCCCAGCTTGGCTGGCTGAGGAATTCTGGGAGTTGACGTGTGCAAGTCATTTGCAGGCCCCTGAACTAGCTCAACCAAGCTCTCCTTGCCTCCTCCTGCCCAGCAGAGGGGATGGTCCAAAGAAAGTGTGTGGCAGCCAAAGCCCATTTCTGCCCTGCCACCAGAGCATGTGGAGAACATTAGCCCTGGGATTAGGACGCCGGGAAGGGCATGAACTCAGAAGCATCCATCTTCTAAAGCTTTGGTGGCAGCGGTGGCTGCTTTCAAGTCAACCGCCTTGGGGCAGGCTTCTTGGAGAGGCCTCAGATCTCCCCCCCCCCTCCCCCCCCAAGCCGAGAGGCCAGGAAGCCCATTAGAATTGTAAATGACACAGGGGAAAGGGGGTGGCCAGCTCTCCTCCTCCTCTCTCTCCTCTTCTTCTTCCTCCTCCTCCTCTTTTCCCCTTTTTCCTCTTCCCCCCTCCTCCTCCCACTTGTCTTCCCTAGCTGAGAATTGCAAACCAGGAGGGAGAAAGGAAGTGGTGGCTTAACAGAATAACAGAGTTGGAAGGGACCCTGGAGGTCTTCTAGTCCATCCCCTGCTCAAGCAGGAGACCCTGTATCACTCTGGACAAAGGCCTGCCAATCTCTTGTCTACGGAGATTCTCTGTCATCCTGGTCATGGTTGTCTCAAAGAGGCTTTTTGCAAAAGGCAACTGGACTTTCTTGGGTTTTTTCCTTTGAAAACCTTTCGCTTCTCCTCCAAGCAGCTTCTTCAGTTCGAAGAAGTGGTGATTTCTTGGATGAGAAGCAAAATGTTATTTTGAGAAAAACCCACAAGAAAGTCCAGTTACCTTTTGGAGAAAGCGCCCTTGGGACGTCCATTCTCTTCTAAAAAAAACCTCCAGTGATGGAACAGCCCCAACGTCTAGTGGCCAACCTTTCCATGGATGAATTGTTCTCAGTGCCAGGCAGTTTCTCCTGATTTCTAGGTTGCTTCTCTTGATTGCTTTCCATCTTGCCCTGCCCTCAGATGCTTTGGGGGAACAGGTTGACCCCCCACACACACCTCTTTGGCAACCCTTCAAAAGGCAGCCAGGGGCTTGGCACAAAGGACACCATCCCAGGGGAAGAGATCCCTGCTGCCTCCTAAGCAATGGCCGGTATTTCCCTGCTCAGCTGGGTCAGCCATGTCCAACCTTCCTTGAAAGATGGCTTGGCCATCCTGGTTGTTTGCTCAAGTTCCCACCCCCAGATCCAGCCTCTGGACAGGCAGGAGTCCCAGAGAGAGTCTGATCCATGTGGCTTCTTAAGGGTCCATCCAGGCCCTCCCTGCCGACCCCCAATGGCTCTTCCTCCAAGCTCCAAAGATTTCCCCTCCCTGCCCTTCAGCTTCCCCCCAAAGCCTTTGATCTCACGGACTTGACACCCCGTGACCTTTCCCAGTGCTCCGAGGCCTCTGCCTGGAGAAAGGGGCGATGGGGGTGGGGGCCGCAAGCCATCTCCAGCCCCAGCCTGGGCAGTCCAGTGATCCTTTCCTTCTGAAGCTTCCAGCCTCACCTTCCTACAAGCAAGCCCAACGTCTCCTGTTAAAGCCAACCGTGGAACAAGTTGAGGCAACTCCCGTCAGACTGTCAATCAGGTTTAATTAAGATTTGCATGGCTTATCTGATTCCCCGAAACAAGATAGAATTTGCAACCATTGCCCCACGAGCCAGCTGCCGAAAACACACAGCTCCGATTTTTCCTAACGGAACAGACTACGGAGCTGTATAAAAAACCCATCTTTATCGGCATCGGTACGACTGCCATCTTGGCTTTTTTTGACCACACCTTGTAGAAGCACTTCCAAGCTTCATGAAATACACTTTAGGTGGAAAAATCCCCCCATTGGTCAACAAATAGCACTAAAGATGAGGAAGGCTTTGGAGAAAATATCTGCAGAAGACCATCTCTCCATCCATGACCCCACCAGAAAGGTCCACCTGCCAGCAATCGGCAAACCCAAGGATCAAGGTTAGAACTCAGAATACCAGAGTTGGAAGGGAGCTTGGAGGTCTTCTAGTCCAACCCCCTGCTCGAGCAGGAAACCTTATGCCATTGTAGAAAAACGGTTGTCCAATCTCTTCTTGAAAACCTCCAGTGATGGAGCCCCCACAACCTCTGGAGGGAAGCAGCTCCCATGGTTAATTGTTCTCACTGATAGGAAATTCTTCCTTAGTTCCAGGTTGTTTCTCTCCTTGATTAGTTTCCACCCATTGCTTCTTGTCCTGCCCTCTGGTGCTTTGGAGAATAGTTTTGACTCCCTCTTCTTTGTGGCAGCCCCTGAGATATTGGAAGACTGCTATCATGTCTCCCCTAGTCCTTCTTTTCATTAAACTAGACATACCCAGTTTCTGAAACCGTTCTTCATATGTTTTAGCCTCCAGTCCCCTGATCATCTTGGTTGCTCTTCTCTGCACTCTTTCCAGAGTCTCAACATCAACAATTTATGTCACAAGAACTCTTCTTCCCCACATCAAATCAAGGTTCTACTGTTTGACATGAGATTCTGTCCTGATGTTCAGGTCTTGAGAAGGCTCACTCCTAATATCCAGTCTAAGGGTTGAATCAGGACAGAAGGATGTGGCCCTCCTTATTCCCAAAACGTTTGGTGCCCCTTTGTCGTGGTTGATTAGCGCTTCTGCCAGGGAATTTCACGAATGGATTATTCCAATAAAATGAAGTCCCAACGCCATTTCTAGGAACAAACTTTTCAGAAATTTGCATTCTATTCTATCGAAGGAGATCCGGATTTTTCCGTGTCTAGCATATTAAGTTCTCTTCTAATTGAATTGGATGTATTTCTTCTTCTAAGCTTGGAGATTACAGACACACACATTTATTTATAAAGTGTTAAAGCATACTTAGTAAAGCTATGAATACATTTCTTATTATGAGTTCAACAATGCAATACAACTCTGATTATTTATTCAGGTCCTTTTCTTGTCTTTTTGATAAATAGAAGTTTGTTTCTAAGAGGCAGAAATGTTTATATCTGTAAGCATCTTATTATAAAGAGAGTGCAGCTTTTATACCCATTAAAGCATTTTCAGACTCTGCGAGATTCAGATCCAAGACTATTCTAACCTGGTATTTTATTAATTTAGAAACGTAATTTTCATATTTAAAAGTTTTCTATTTAATTTTCTATTATTATTTTTTCGAGGCTCAGTTATGCATCACGGCAACATAGCGATTTTGGAATTTTCCATTATTAGATGCATAATCAGAAAACTAATATTCTATTAAAACCAGGCTTTCCAAACTTTGCAGTGTGGCCATAAACCATCTATGGAACTCCTCAATAAAATTAAGGATAAAATTAGAAGAAAACATCACTGATGGTAGGACTGGAACTGGGGCAAGGATTAAGAAGGCATGGCTAATTTTTTGAAACTGGATTCCAATCCCTAGCGAAGAAGTAAAAGAATGATAGAACCAAACAGCTTTATACAATCAAAGGGATAAAAATATTGGACTTCACTAACTTTTGTAGCCATTCCAATGCCTAGAGATTTAATAGGGGAGTTTCTGGGGATGCGGAAGAGATAAAACCATATTTGAGGGAAACCAAATCCATGTAAGGTGAATATTTTAGGAGCCCTGGGGTCCTACTCCTACACTTTGGATTTATTCTGTTAAATTAGCCCATTTGAGGCACCTTGGTTGAAAAAAGTTGGCCCCACAATCACTGTTTTGCCCAGTTAAAGGTCATAATGAGAGTTTAATAGTATAGGTGGTCCTCAGCTTATATCAATTCATTTAGTGACCGTTTGAAGTTACATCAGCACTGAAAAAAGTGACTTACACTTACGACAGTTTTTTATTCCTATGACTGTTGCAGCATCCCCATGATCACCTGATCAGAATTTGAACTCTTGGCAACTGGCATGTACCTGTGACGGCTGCAACGTCCTGGGGTCACATGAACCCCTTTTGTGACCTTCTGATGGGGGAAATTAGATTCATTTAACAACCTAACTTAACAACTCAGTGATTCACTTAACAACGGTGGCAAGAAAATGAGGCAAAATTCACTTAACAACTGTCTTGCTTGGCCAAAGAAATCCGGGGTTTAATTGTGCTTGTGAGTCAATAACTACTGTATATAGATATATTATTAAATGAAAGCCTGGAGATACTTTGAGCAAATCTACCTCCCTGAACCGATTTGAATGTAATTTCCTCTGCACCAGCCTTAATCTAAATTTTGATTAAGACACCTATTCCAATCCCTAGCTTATATTACTCCCCTTAAATTTACTCAATTCCAAAAATTTAAAATACTTCAGAAAAAAGGAAATCTAATCCCCATTAAGGTTATATCTTGTTAAGTACCCTTAACAAATATATAAACATCTATAATGGCAACCGACAACTTTATTCTTATCGTGATGGTTAACTCCTCCAGATTTTTAAAACCACGCAGCTAAAAAATTGGCCTTTAAATAAAAGGCCAATTTTTTAGCTGTGTGGTTTTAAAAATCTGTCTTTAAGCATCTTAAATAAGCTATAATTTTATCCCTTTGCCAAGCCTTCCAGCTTACAATACTACAAGGCCCTTTATTGCTTAACTGGATTTATTCTAGGCTTTAACAATGAGAGGCAGGGATCTTAATTTAGCCATTGTTATCCACGGTTCCAATAAAGTTTATCCTAAGTAATAGACTTCCAGAAGTTACAACTGGCCACGGCAAAAGGCGAAGTGATTTTTCCAGAACATTGGCCTATCTTTTGAATAGGTCAGGCCAATCCCGAGTCTGGGCAGGGGGTTGGACTAGAAGACCTCCAAGGTGCCTTCCAACTCTGTGATTCTATTCTATCCATGAGATTCAATGAATAAATTCAAAATCATTCAAATCATTCAAAAGTGGGCATTCTTGTGCACCCCTCCCTGAATCAGTAGCATCCAATGGGATTCCCCCCACCCCCAAATAAAGGATTTTTGATGGAAGAATTGATCAAAGCAAACTAAATCCAGTAAAACGAAATGGAGCCTCCCTACCAAGAAGCCCATGTTATTATATTTGGATAACACGCTTAGCTTGTCTACTAAATTACCTCAAAGACTTTTGAAGTTGAGCCGCTGTAATAACAGTTAATTAAAAACAACGAAAATCATATTTTTCCGGACTTGCCCAGAATGCTAAATGATAAAACAATTCGCTAACTCTGGGTGACACAAACCTCTCTCTCTCTCTTACACACAGACAAAAGCATATATCCATCACCCAAGATTAAAACTTGGTAAACCAAGTTTTACCCATTGTACCAATGCAGCCAAATCTCTCCCTAACCAGGTTAAGCAAGTTGTAGCAGCCCAGGAGAACCTGAAGAATGAGGGGTCCTTGGTGCTCTCTGAGCTTGATTTCTTGCAAATGTTTCATGACCCTAACCAAGTAACATCATCAGTACTAGAAGGGAATGGGGTTTGCGGGGAGGGGGAGGAGGAGGAGAACTGTGGGGTCCTTGGTGCTCTCTGAGTTTGGTGCTTTCTTGCAGACTTTTCATGACCCAAATGGATAACATCATCAGTGTTGGAAGGGAAGTGGCTTGGAGGAGGAGGAGGAGAATGGTGGGGTCTTTGGTGCTCCCTGAGCTTGATTGTTTTCTTGAAGACATTTCATTACCCACCTAGGTAACATCATCAGTACTAGGAGGAGAGGAGTACTATGAGGAAATTTTTCCATCGGTCCAGGTTGCTTCTCTCCTTGATTGGATATGTGGCTCGCTGGCAGTGCCATTTGGGGGCTAAACCCCGCCTGCCCCCCCCCCCGTTGTATTGCCACCTCAAGAGAAGACTTTGGGGTGAGAAGCGGAAGGGAAACTCTCCCCTCCCTGCCGTTGCTGTTTTCCATGAGCCCGTCCAAGATGGCTGGCCCCTGCCGCCTTCCTTCCGCGCTCTCTGCCCCGTCAAATTCCCAGCTGTCCAGCTGCTCCTCGGCTTTCCATTCCTGCCAACGAAAGCCATTTGCGCGCCTGTCTCCTCCGTTTTCCATCAAGGCCTCCAGATTCCCCCTTGGTGGAATAAGTGAATTTTCTCTTAACACCCACTTTTCGGGGAGAGCCATTAAACGACAGTATTTGGGCAGAGGTTCTATTTCCTTCCAGGGCAGGCGTTATTAAAGGCCGCTTGTTTTTCTGGCAGGAGCCGTTCCAGGGTCCCGAAAGACATGAAGACCACTGGGGAGAGGGGGGGGGGCTCGTTTCGTCTCCCCGCAGAAAGGACCCTCCTTGTTTACCTGTCGCTCACAAAAGAATTCCTCCACCGTGAAAGAATTCGGACGGTCTTGAATGACAAGGGAGAAAGACGCTCCCATAGATAGTTCTCGACTTAGAACAGTTTGTTTAGTGACCGTTCGAAGTTGCAACGGCACTGAGAAAGGAGACTTATGACCGTTTTTCACACTTATGACCATTGCAGCATCCCCAGTCACCTGCTGAAAATGCAGACACTTGGCAACTGGCTCGTATTTATGACGGCCGCCGTGTCCCGGGAGTCACGTGATCCCCTTTTGCGACCTTCTGACAAGCAAAGTCTATGGGGAAGCCAGATTCACTTAACAACCGTTACTAACTTAACAGCTGCAGCGATTCACTTAATGTCTGTGGCAAGAAAGGTCATAAAATGGAGCAAAATTCACTTAACAACTGTCTCGCTTAGGAACAGAAAGTTTGGCCTCAATTGTGGTCAAGGACTGCCTGCATTTCTAGCCCATTGACATTGGATGGATGGATGGATGGATGGATGGATGGACGGACGGACAATTACATAATGAGAGAGAGAGAATGAGAGAGGGATGGATGGATGGATGGAGATAGACACAGATGAGAGAGAGAGAGAGAGGTATATATATATTCATCAATCTCTCTTTCTCTCTCTCTTTATATATATATATATATATAGAGAGAGAGAGAGAGAGGGAGGGAGGGATGGATGGATATAGACACAGAAGAGAGAGAGAGAGAGGGATGGATGGATGGGGAGAGAGAGAGGTTGATGAATTAATGAATTGATGGATGGATGGATGGATGGATGGATGGATGGATGGACAATTACATAATGAGCGAGAAGGAGAATGAGAGAGGGATGGATGGCTGGAGATAGACACAGATGAGAGAGAGAGAGGTATATATATATTCATCAATCTCTCTCTCTCTCTCTCTCTCTATATATATATATATATATACATAGAGAGAGAGAGAGAGGGAGGGAGGGATGGATATAGACACAGAAGAGAGAGAGACAGAGGGATGGATGGAGAGAGAGAGAGAGAGATTGATGAATTAATGGATGGATGGATGGACGGACAGTTAGATAAAGAGAGTGGGGGGGGAGAGATGTTTTTTTTGTATGCCATGGTTTAACTCTGGATCTAGATTTATGTTTTTTTTTTTAAAGATGCGGTGCTAATCTTTTTTTTCTTGGGACTGCAAGAACACCCTGGGTTGTTTGTCATCCCGTTAAGCAATTGCTCAATCTTATCTGCTTCTTGCTCAAGAGCTGCCATTAAACGGCTCGCTTGTAATGTGTGTCCTTATAAAAGGCAAGGGTGATCTGTGCAGGAGGGGTTTTGTAAAAGGAGGCTGTTTTCTGGGATGCTTCTTGTCTCAGGATCTGAGAGCTTCAGGCAGGAGGACCCCTTCCTCGGCTCGCTGTTTTCGCTCCTTCCAATTAGTCTCTCCCGCCAGGGATATTCGGAAATGAAGGCCCGGAGTCCGAAATTCAACATCTCTTCTCTCTCTCTCTCTCGCTCTCTTTTTATTACGCTTTTATGCCATGTTTTTTAAAAGCCATTTCCTGCCACTTCTGTGCTGCCGAGAGCCTGTTTTCCTTGCCTTGGAGTCAGCCTACTTCAAACCGAGCGGAGGCTCTCCAATGTTCTTTGTGGAGCGTCTCTTAAAACTTTTATCTCTCTGCTCCCCACCCCCACCCACCCACCCACCCCCGTCTCGGTCCCATTCCTATTTGTCTTGTTTGCTAGACAGTAAGCCTGCAGGGCAGTCATGCAATTAAAATGATCTATATCGTAATGAATATTTATCCCTGCGACTCAGCTAAACTTAAGGGCCACGAGAGCAGCAAAACGGTCGTCCGCAGAGGAGGAAGCAAACAACTGGCCCCACGGAAAAAAAAAAAAGAAAAAAGAGAGAGAGAAGGGGGCCGATGCACAGCTTTGCAAAGCCTGCTTACTCTCAGGTAAGCAGAGTCAGGATGAGGCCCTAACTGAGCTACACCAGCAACAGAATTTAGCCAGGCTTACATACAATCAGCAAGGTATCTAACAAAATGAAATTCAATGGTGGAGAAAGTAAGGATTTACAGTTAGGTAAGAAAAAACACATACAGGCAAATGCACAGGTATGGAATAAGTGGTACCTGGCTAAAAAAACAGGGACTGTGAGAGGGATCTTGGAGTCTGAGTGCACGATCACTTAAATGTGAGCCAGGAATGTGCAGCCGCCGCCAAAAAGGCTAATCCAATCCTTGGTTGTATAAAAAGAGGCATAGAATCAAAATCACGTGATTACTGATTTGTAAAAGCCTTAGTAAGGCCACACCTGGAATTCCTCATCCAGTTTTGGTCCCCACGTTACAAATAAGACGTTGGGACTTTGGAAAAAGTGCAGAGAAGAGCAACTAAGATGATTAAAGGCCTGGAGACTGAAACATATGAAGAACGATTGCAGGATTTGGGTTTGGCTAGTCTAGTTTAATGAAAAGAAGGACTGGGGGTACCATGATAGCAATGTACCAATATTTGAGGGGCTGCCCCAAAGAAGAGGGTGGTCAACTTATTTTCCAAAGCACTAGGAGACAAGACAAGAAACAAACACATTAAGGAGAGAAGCAACCTGGAATCAAGGAGAAACTTCTTAACAGTGAGGACAATTAACCAGTGGAACAGCTGGCCACCAGAAGTTGTGAATGCTCCAACACTGGAAGTTTTTAAGAAGAGATTAGATAACCATTGGTCTGGAATGTTATAGGGTTTCCTGCCTGAGCAGTGGGTTGGACTAGAAGACCTCCAGGGTGCCTTCCAACTTAAATTCTGTATCAAAGGAATACATCGTCCCATGGTGCTCACATCCAATACTTGGTTCATCAAACAAGAGATGCCATCGGCATGGAATAAATTGAACGAATAAATAAAACCGAGCACAGCCGTCTTCGCCTGCTCAGCAGAAGAATAAACAGTCATTCAGAGCAATTTGAAAAACATGATCCGGTTTTATGAGCATTTCCACCCAGCACGGATAGTCCTCAACTTACAGCAACAACGGGGATGAGAATTTCCATTGCTAAGCAAGGTGGCTGCTAAGTGAATCACACCTGATTTTATGACATGAAGCAAATCTGGCTTTTCCCATTGACTTCGCCTGTCAGAATCCGCCTGGGAAAGTCGCAAATGATGATCACGTGATCCTGGGATGCTGCAACCGGCATAAGTACCTGCCAGTTGCCAAGCACCCAGATTCTGATCACCTGACCCCAGGTTTGTAAATCACTTTTTTTTCAGTGCCGTTGTAACTCTGAACAGTCGCTAAACAAATGGTTGTAAGTTGAGGATCACCGGTAGAGATAAATCAAGCACAGGTAGTCCTAACCTTAGGCTCACAGCTGAGCCCAAAATTTCCATTGCTAAGCAATGTTAAGTGAGTTTTGTCCCACTTTACATCTTTTCTTGCCACCATTGTTAAGTGAATCTGGCTTCCCCCTTTTGCTTGTCAGAAGGTCGCAAATGGTGATCACGTGACCCCAGGACACTGCGACCGTCGTAAGTATGAGTAACATGGTTGTTAAGTGAATCTGGCTTCCCCATCAACTTTGCCTGTCAGAAGGTCATAAAAGGTGATCTCATGATCCGACAATCGTCGTAAATATGAGTCAGTTGCTAAGCATCCAAATTTTGATCATGTGACCCTGGGGATGCTGCAACGGTCAGAAACGTGAAAAACGGTCATAAGTCGCTTTTTTCAGTGCCGTTGTAACTTCGATCACTCATTAAGAGCCTTGGTGGCACAGCAGACTAAAGCACTGTTAAGTAACACCGGCTGCCTGCAATTACTGCGAGTTCAAATCTCACCAGGCTCAAGGTTGACTCAGCCTTCCATCCTTCCGAGGTAGGTAAAATGAGGACCTGGATTGTGGGGGCAATAAGCTGACTTTGTATAAAAAAGAACACCGCTTGGGGGGGGGGAGGCGAAAGCCCTATTAAGCAGGTATATACAAAAGTATGAAGGCTATGCTTAAAAGCATTGTAAGCCGCCCTGAGTCTCTGGAGAAGGGCGGCATATAAATCGAATCAATCAATCAATCAATCAATCAATGGTTGTAAGTCGAGGACTATCTGTATTGTGATTCCCCAGCAGTGAAACCAAGGAGAGTCAGATGTGAGGAGGGGGCTCCCCCTTGCAATGGAGTGGAATGGGATGGAAAAGAATATTGGAATGAAGAATGGTGGGGAGAGGAGAGAAGAGAAGAGAATGGGACCTTAGAGGTCTTCTAGTCCTGCCCCCTGCTCAAACAGGAGAACCTATACTATGTCAGATAAGTGACTGTCTAGAGTCTAGACTCTTCTTTAAAAACCTCCAGTGATGGAGCATCCACAACTTCTGGTGGCAAGCTGTTCCACTGGTTAATTGTCCTGACTGTTAGGAAGTTTCCCCTTAGTTCCAGATTGCTTCTCTCCTTGATGAGTTTCCGTCCGTTGCTTCTTCTCCTGCCTTCAGGGGCTTTGGAGAATAACAGGAGCAGCCATCGGTCAGGGATGCTCTATTTGGGATTCCAGCAACCAGCAAAAAGGATGGACTAGATGTTCTCAAGGGACTTTTGCGCTCCCCTGCCTCGCCAATGCCAGCCGTGGAGTTTAGGGTTCGCATGCAAACAGGAAAGATGCGGTCCTTGCGTTCCCCTTCAATCCAGAGGTTGGCATCCCCCAGGCTGCAGCTCTCTGACACAGGAGGTTGGCACGGGTGCCCAGTCTGTCTCCCCTCTGGAGGAAAACTCTAAAAAAAATGGATTTTCTGGGATGGGGAATCCGGCTGCATCTTCACCAGGTTCCCAGCCACGTTTTTGCTAATCGGCCCATTAAATATCTGAATTAGTCTTCCTTTGACAGAGGAACATTTCCAGGCGTCGGAATTGCTCCGCGCTTCTCTTTGCGATGGGGACGCATTGGATCATAAAAGCCACGAGCTACGAGATGCTCCCGTTCTTTTCCACGTCTCCTTTTGGGGTTATAGACGGGCGGCTCATGTTGCTAAACTGTTCGTTTGGAGGGGGCAGCTTGTCCATAATGTTTGCATAATGCCCGAAAAGATGCGTTCAACGGTCGTATTTTGTGGGGTTCCGGGAATGGTTCTCTGAGCGCTCTTCTGTCATGTTTGCACGCTTAATAAAAGGTGCAGGTGTGGGCACACGTGCTCGGGAGTGGTGTGTTGCTATTTTATTTAGCTGTTTTCATTTATTGAATTTATCTTGCTGCCCCCCCACCCGCATCTCCTAATGAAACCACTCTGGCCGGCTTCCAGCCTTAAAACATGAAAATCCTAACAAATAAATATCTTTAAAAGAATAAAAATATAAATTCTAACTGCCTGTTAACCCCCCTCCCTTAATGCTGACCCCTCCCCAACTCATTCGGTCTCAACCCTCCCAACCAGTTTAAACTAACAAAGTCAACAAATGAGATCCAAAACCATAAGAGCCTTGGTGGCGCAGTGGACCAAGTGCTGTTATAGTAGCACTTAGTTGCCAGCTGCCTGCAATTACTGCGAGTTCAAATCTCACCAGGCTCAAGGTTGACTCAGCCTTCCATCCTTCTGAGGTAGGTAAAATGAGGACCCGGTTTGTGGGGGCAATAAGCTGACTTTGTATAAAATAGAACACCGCTTAGGGGGGCCAAAAGCCCTACTAAGCAGGTATATACAAAAGTATGAAGGCTATTGCTTAACGCATTGTAAGCCGCCCTGAGTCTCCAGAGAAGGGCGGCATATAAATCAAACTAATAAATAATAAATAAATACATATTGCAAAACAGAAAATGCTCAAAGGTTGCAACAATGAGGAAGAGTCCTTGTGATGTGAATTCCTCCCTGTGAATTCAGGAAGCCCTTGACTGAAAACGGTTTGTTTAATGACCATTTGCACTTTCAACGGCATGGGAAAAAAGTCTTAGGAGCAGTCCTCCCATTTACAACCGTTCTAGCATCATGTGATCAAAATTTGGGCACCTGACAACCAGCACAGATTTGCAAGGATTGCCGCATTCCGAGGTCATGACCTTCCCAGCCGGCTTCCAACAAAGTCAAGGGGGGGGAAGCTGGATTCATTTAACGACCGTGTGATTCATTTAATGACTCAGTGCTTCGCTTAATAACCCTGGGGGAAAAAAGGTTGCAAAATCAGGTGTGATTCACTCAAGGCCTGAATTGTTGCAACAGCCATTCTGATTCCAGCTACAGTCTTAAGTCAAGGACTTCTTGTAGCTCCTCATTGAAGAAAGTACTCTGCACATGGCCAGAGACTCTGGCTCCATCCCTGTTGGGGATGTAGGAGGGCCCTGCAGGAAGACTAACATGCCTTAAATGAAGGGTCAAGTCCTCTGCCAATATCTCTTTGCAGAGCCCTCCCCTCCCCCTTGCCTGGAGAGAGGCTGCCGGCCCTCCCACTCCTGTCCATTCTCTCCTGCTCTGGCTGGTGATTTATTTATGCCGTGACCATCTCTGCAAGATCCAGGTCCATTAGAGAAATTAAAATGAACAATTGCCAGCAGCCAGCATAGATCCGCCGTCTCGGCATTATCTCCCTTCCAAACTCTGGGAGATAAATGTCCTTTGGCAACCATCCCAGCCGGCAAAAGGGGGCTGGAGACCATCAGCCAGAGACCCTTCAGAGCCCAAGAAGCTGCAGCCGAGGAGGGTCCATGACATCATGTCCCACTAGATCAGAGGGGGGAGAGGGAATGTGTGTGGAGTAACCATCTCCATGCTCTTTGAAGACCCTAACAGAGATGGAGAACAGCAACAGAAACCCACCCACCCCTGCTCCACTATCCTCCTTGGGCCTTTCAGAACGAACCATCATGGCATCTGGGTCAGGTATGACCACACCTAGAATCCTGCATCCAGTTTTGGTCTCCACAATATAAAAAAAGAGGTGGAGACTCTGGAAAGGGTGCAGAAAAGAGCAACAAAGAGGATTAGGGGGCTGGAGGCTAACATACGGAGAAGGAACTGGGTACGTCTAGTCTAGTGAAAAGAAGAACAAGGGGGTGACATGATAACATCTTTCAATATTTGAGGAGCTGCCAGAAAAAGAGGAGGTCAAACTATTCTCCAAAGCAAGCAGGACAAGAAGCAACGGATGGAAACTAATCAAGGAGAGGAACAACCTAGAATCGTGATGGCGAACCTATGCCACGCATGCCAGAGGTGGCACAGAGAGCCCTCTCTGTGGGCACGCACACCTTTGCCAACTGCTCTTCTGGTTTCTGGTGCACGCATGTGCACCGGCCAGCTGATCTTTGTTTCTCCAGAGCTCCGGCGCACACATGCACATGTGTGCATGCACATACACACGTTCCGATTTGGGCATCACTAAGCAGAAATTTTCAAGATCACGTGAAGTGTTAATATCACTTTATAAAGCCTTTGTAAGGCCACACGTGGAATCCTGCATCCAGTTTTGGTCACCACAATATAAAAAAAATTGTTGAGACTCTGGAAAGAGTGCAGAGAAGAGCAACCAAGAGGATTAGGGGACTGGAGGGTTGCAGGATTTGGGCCTGGCTAGTCTAATGAACAGAGAACCAACCTAGAACTAAGGAGAAATTTCCTGACTGTTGGAACAATTAATCAGCGGAATGATTTGCCTCCAGAAGTTGTGGATGCTCCAATACTGGAAGTTTTCAAGAAGAGATTCAACAACCATTTGTCTGAAATGGCATGGGATCTCCTGCCTGAGCAGGGGGTTGGACTAGAGGACCTCCAAGGTCCCTTCTGTTATTCTGCTGTCTTCCATGGCAATGTAAGAAAATTAGCCCTGCTGATCAGACCAAGTCTCACCTTGGCCCATTCCTTTTGGTTTTAGTGGGGGCCAGCCAGATGGCCATGGGAAATAGATTCACTTAGCAACCGTGCTACTAAGTTTAAGAGCTGCAGTCATTCGCTTAACAACGGAGACAAAAAAGGTCATAAAATGGAACAAAATTCATTCTCGCTTAGCAACCAAAATTTTGGCCTCCATTGTGGTTGTACGTTGAGTACTATCTGTCCTCCACCATGGACTATAGGAAGTCCAAAAATCAGGAATCCGGCCAGTAAGGGAGAAAATTGCTTCCTGGATCCTCCAATCGATGGAATCTCGGGGGTCTCTAGGCAGCTTCTTCTTCCGGCTACTTCAGAGGGAAAAGAGGGGTGGGTTTGTGGGGGAGGGGACCTCATTTCGTCTGTCTGCCTCTCTCCCTCCTGGGGCCCTTTCCCAGCCCACACCTGCCCCACCAGGAACGCCACTTTGATTCCCAGACATGAAAAGGCTGTTTAGAGCTCTCTGAAGTCTGGATCGGAGCTCGGATCCCGGGGCCAGAGAGGGCTCTGCAGAACGCAGCGAGCGAGACGCGCATGAGAAGCCCAAATTACCTTAATAACACATAATTGGAAGTTTGAAGGTTTTGCTAAAAAAAAAATGGATACTTGCAGAGGTGACCGAGTTACCGCAGATCCAGCTATGCCTGCAAAACATCTGGGTAAACTGAGGCACGAGACGTCTGGCCCAACAGGTGTTCAATCCTTCGGTCATGTCCCCAAGGTGCTTTTTCTAAAAGGCAACTGGACTTTCTTGGGTTTTTATTTTTTTTCCTTTGAAAACATTTTGCTTCTCATCCAAGAAGCTTCTTCAGTTCTTGAAGCTTCTCTTCAGTTCAGCTTCTTGGATGAGAAGCGGAAAACAATCGAGGAAATTCAAGTTGTCTTTTGGAAAAAGCACTTTTGGAACAACTTGGATGACTGAGAAGGTCCACAGACAACACTTTGGTCACTTCCCACCCGTCCAACTGCCTCTCGGACACTTCCGGAGTGATGAGTGCCCACCATGGCCTTTGCCAAGACCAGGTTTCCATGTCACGATCTCCATCTGGCTCCCATTTCTGAAGCAGCCACAGAGACCCCCACCGCAAAACACAGGCGGCCCTCGCTTTGAGACCACAACTGGCACCAGAATTTTTGTCGCTAAACAAGGCGGGGGTTAAGTGAGTCACACCCAATTTTATGATTGTTAAGTGAATTGCTCCAGATATTAAGTCTGCTCAGAGCAAACTCCACTCCCTTCTGGTACTGATGCTGTTCCCTAGTTGGGTCATGAAACGTCTACAAGAGAACAGCCAAGTTCAGAGAGCACCAAGGACTCCACAGTCCTTCCTTCCTTCCCCCTCCCCCTCCCTCTCCTCCTCTTCCTCCTCTCCACACACCTCACTCCCATTTATCACTGATGAGGTTACCTAGTTCGGTCAGGAAATGTCTGGAAGAAAACCCAAGGACCCCACACTTCAACCCTGAGCTCCAGAGGTTAAGTCTTCTGTTAAGTAACTGAACAGCCTGAGCTCCCCAAGAGAGGCAGCCCCAGGGAAACAGCCTTCTCAGAGCAAGAGGTGATTTCCCCACCAACCTCCCCCAGCCCCTCAGGGCCTCAGAGCAGGAGCTCCAGAGTTGGTTGCCCCCCCAGAATTGCTTGCTTTGCAGAGCAGAGTCCTTTCTGCTAACAGCCCTCTGAGCAAATGCAAGACCGAGATATTCCGTGGATTGTGCAGTTTCATTCTTACTCCCCGCCTCCCTCAACACACGCTCCTCTATCTATCCAAACCTCGGCATGCCAGCCATAAATCATCTTCCGACAGCCAACAACCCCCCCACCCTTTGGTCACAGGAGTGCAACTCCAGCACCTGTCATAAAGCCCAGGTGTTCGCTGCCCTTGCCTGCCACTCGGCACCCAGTGTCAATCTAGCGCTCGCACCCGCTCAAAATCCCCATTTAATCTGACAGGTAGACTCACGGGTGGGCAAAGCAAGGCCGGAAGCAAATTACATTCTTATTACTCAAAGTGTAGAGAGCTAAAGGAGATCTACCCACAAGTGCCCACTTGTGAGGCACTGAATTAAAACTGACCCCCTTCCTTTCCTTCGCCACCCATGCATGAGTTGGAGAGAGAGAGAGAGAGAGAGAAAGGGAAAGGGTAAGAGAGAGAGAGAAGGAAGGATGAAAGGAAGGGAGCAGGGAGGGAGGGAGGGAAGGAAAGAGAGAGAGAAAGAGAAAAACAAAGAGAGAGAGAAAGAGAAAAAGAAAAACAGAAAGAAACAGAGAGAGAGAGAGAGAGAGAGAGAGAGAAAGGGAAAGGGTAAGAGAGAGAGAGAAGGAAGGATGAAAGGAAGGGATCAGGGAGGAAGGGAAGAAAGGAAGGAAAGAGAAACAGAGAGAAACAGAGAGAGAGAGAGAGAAAGGGAAAGGGTAAGAGAGAGAGAGAAGGAAGGATGAAAGGAAGGGAGCAGGGAGGGAGGGAGGGAGGGAAGGAAAGAGAGAGAGAGAAAGAGAAAAACAAAGAGAGAGAAAGAGAAAAAGAAAAACAGAAAGAAACAGAGAGAGAGAGAAAGGGAAAGGGTAAGAGAGAGAGAGAAGGAAGGATGAAAGGAAGGGAGCAGGGAGGGAGGGAGGGAGGGAAGGAAAGAGAGAGAGAGAGAGAAAGAGAAAAACAAAGAGAGAGAGAAAGAGAAAAAGAAAAACAGAAACAGAAAGAGAGAGAGAGAGAGAAAGGGAAAGGGAAAGGGTAAGAGAGGGAGAGAAGGAAGGATGAAAGGAAGGGATCAGGGAGGAAAGGAAGAAAGGAAGGAAAGAGAAACAGAGAGAAACAAAAAGAGAGAGAGAAAGAAAGTGGAAAAGAAAAAGAGAAAGAGAGAAAGAAAGAGCGAGAGAGATGCAGTTCTTAGGAAGTGTTGTCTACTCTGATTTGAAGATCTACAATTTCACTCTTGTGTTCCTTAAGCCTCCCCAGCTGGTGTCTGTCGCAGCATCCCCCTGGGTCACGTGACCAAATTCGGATGCTTGGCAACGGACTCGTATTTATGACGGTCACAGTGTCCAGGGGCCTGACACACAAATTCAATGGGGAAGCCAGGCTCACTTAACAACCATTTGACTTACTTAACTCCTGCAGGGATTCACTTAACGACGGTGGTCAGAAAAGTTGTAAAATGGGGCAAAACTCACTTAACAACCGTCCTTCTTAGCCATGGAAATTTTAGGCTCAATGGTGGTTGTAAGTTGAGGACTAGCTGTAATTAGGGTTAGCCTTGACTCTTTCAACCACACTGAGGTGACGTCTAAGAAGTTGTGGGAGCTTCATCACTGGAGGCTTTTAAAAAGAGCCTGGGCAGCCACTTGTCTGGAAAGGGGTAGGGTTTCCTGCTTGGGCGGGGGTTGGACTAGATGACCTCCAAGGTCCCTTCCAACTCTGCTGTTCTGTTATTCTCCATGCAGAGGTCTGTTGCATGGCATCTCATGCACCTATGACGGTATCTTCACACGCTTTGTCAGCGACCTTCTCCTGTTCTCCATCTTCTTCATCGGTGGAGATGCCCATGAACAGAACTTTGCTCCTAAAACAGCCAAATTTCCCCATGTTGGAACATTTCATGGGAAGGGAAGGAAGGACATGGCATGCTTTCCATTTACACAAGCATTTTCTAAAGCCACCCTTACAAATTTCAAGATCACGAGAAGTGTTTGTACTGTTTCGTGATGCTTTGGTGAGGCCACACTTGGGAATATGACATTCAGTTCTGGTCTCCACGATGTAAAAAAAGAGGTTGAGACTCTGGAAAGAGTGCAGAGAAGAGCATCAAAGAGGATTGTGTGTGTGTGTGGAAGGTAAAACATGAAGAACGGCTGCAGGAATTGGGTTTGGCTAGTCTAGAGAAAAGAAGAATTAGGGGTGACACGATAGCAGGATTCCAGGATTTGAGGGGCTGCCACAAAGAAGAGGAGGCTCAAGCTATTTTCCAAAGCACCAGAAGGCAGGACAAGAAGCAACAGGTGGAAGCCAATCCAGGAGAGAAGCAACCTGGAACAAAGGAGAAATTTCCTGACGCTGAGAACAATTAACCAGTGGAACTCCTTGCCTCCAGAAGGTGTGGGTGCTCCAACACTGGAGGTTTTTGAGAAGAAATTGGACAACCCTTTGTCTGAAATGGTGTAGGGTCTCCTGCCTGAGCAGGGAGCTGGACTAGAAGACCTCCAAAGTCCCTTCCACTTTTGCTGTTCTGCAAATTCCAGCTCCTCCGAAGGGTTGAGACTTCCACAACTCATTTGAATGCCAGCCACTCACTGCTCTTCCTCACCCTTCTGTTTCCTGATTGACTGTAACTGTAACGCTAACCACGAGCAGCATTATGGATGCCAGGCCCCTTGGAGGTGTCCAAAGGAAGGGCCGCTTGCCAACAACTCAAAAGCTGACTCAGGCTCACCAGGGTGGCTGCCAGACCTTCTGGTTTCTCTCAAGCATCCGAAGCTTTCCCATCTCACATATCCATTCCATGGGGCAACTGTTCCCCATCGCTCCCTTTCAAATCAGACTCTGAAGGGGCCTCCGTCTTAAAATTGAGAAAAGGCCTGGCTTTGGTGCACAGGACGGAGGCTGGACGATAGAATTCAGGTAAGGCCTCGACTTATGACCACAATGTCTGTTGCTAAGCGAGAAGTGAATTTTGCTCCATTTTTACGACCTTTCTTGCCACAGTTGTTAAGTGAATCACTGCAGGGGTTATGTTTAGGTTGTTAAGTGAATCCGGCTTCCTGCTTGACGTTGCTTGTCATAAAGTCGCAAAAGGAGAGCCCGGGTCACTGCAGCCGTCATAAATACGAGTCAGTTGCCAAGCGTCCGAATTTGGATCACGTGACCGCGGGGGATGCTGCAATGGTCATAAGTGTGAAAAATGGTCATAAGTCACTTTTTTCAAGGACGTTGTAAATTCAGTCACTAAGTGAACTGTTGTAAGTCGAGGACTTACCATGTAGCCATGGTTTTCTTGATAGGAGTGCTGAGCGAGCCCTGGGATCAGAGGGGAGACCCAAGCTTAAAGCAGCCCAGATCCACAGGTGTGTTGGATGAGGACAGGTGTACCAGGATGGTGGTTTTGAGAGACTCACGAGCCGCAGATCCTACGACCAGAAGATTTGGGAAGGGATCACCCCAAAGGGATCCTGTCTTTGGGATTGCGCAAAGAATATCTGAAGAGCTTAGAGCAATGGAAGCAGCTTTTTGCAGATCAAGAGTATGGAAAAGCAACATTTTGCATATCTAGGAAGCTTTTTACAAGAGGCAACTGGACTTCCTTCTTTCTTTTTGAAGACGTTTCGCTTCTCATCCCAGAAGCTTCTTCAGCTCCGACTTGATGGTGCGGAAGGGAAGGATTTATATTCCTTGCAGACAGCTGGTCATTTTGCATCTTTTTAGGGGGTCCTTGAGGCCACTTGGAGGATTTTCTGTGTCCTCAGGGTCACCTGAGTGGTGCAACAGCCTGCACCTGTCTTCAACAGAGAAGGGACACAGGGCAGAAAAACATCCTGCAGCCAAGAAGGCTCCACACCCATCAGCACCACTCAGGTGACCCTGAGGACACAGATAAAACCTCCAAGCGGCCTCAAGGACTCTCTTTAAAAAATGCAAATGACCAGCTGTCTGCAAGGAGTATAAATCCTTGCAGTCAGAGCTGAAGAAGCTTCTTGGATGAGAAGCGAAACTGGTTGGGCTGGGGAACTCTGGGAGTTGAAGTCCATACATCATCCAGCGGCCAAGGTGAGAAACATTGCCATAGATATTGAAAACTGTATTTCCCAACCTTGGCTACTTCAAGAGGTTTGGACCATGCCACCTGGGGAATTCTGGGAGTTGAAGTCCACACCTCTTAAAGCAGCCATGTTTGAGAACGCTGGTCTAACAAAACTCCCCACATTCCTAGCAACCTTCAAAAGCTGCTATCAAATAACCGCATTTGCCTACATTAAATGCATGATCCGAGAGAAGGCCTATGAATTAGATTTGATTTTAATTCAGTTCAATTAAAATTAATCTAATGGAATGAAAGCAGGTGCTTTTGTTCTTGCCTCCCTTTTTACTTGGGGGCCTCTGAGAAGGGCCCTTCTGCGCGTCTGCAAGAGCTGAGGGCCAATCTGGTTTTTGCTCTACTAAGACAGTCCTCAAATTTACAGCCATTCGTCTGGTGGTCGAAGTTACGACGGCACTGAGAAAAGCGACATGACTGTTTGTCGCACGACTGTTAAAACTTCCTTGTGGACCCTTAGCAACTGGCATGTACTTACAACAGTTGCAGGGTCCCGGATCATGTGATTCCCCCTTTTGTGACCTTCCTATAAGCTAAGTCAATGGGGAAGCCAGATTCATTTAACAAGTCCCTTAACAACTGCAGTGATTCACTTAGCAACATTGGCAAGAAAGGGTCGTAAAATGGATGAAAACTGAAGTAACACCTGTTTTGTTTAGCAGTGGAAATTTTGAGCTCAGTTGTGGATGTAAGTCGAAGACATATGTGGTATATAAATGGTAGAGGGGGTCTCCTGCTTAAGCAGGGGGTTGGACTAGAAGACCTCGGAGGTCCCTTCCATCTCTGTTCTGGTTGACTTCCTCAAAGGGCCACTGAGCCTCACAATAGAACTAAGCTCAGGTATGCATAAAAGGACCTGCCTACTTTCCCCAAAATATCCAGCCAATCAGATCCCTAGGATTTACACCCATCATCCTGCAGCTCACAAATTTTCCTCTCGTTTACAGATCCGGAAGGGTGATCTCACCCTCAGATCGGATGTAAGACAGCTGGACGGGAAAGAAAACCACCGGATTAAAAATGCTTTTGATCTGAATCCAGCCAAACTCCAGATTTACAGCCCCGGTGTAAGGCTTGGCATGCCAGGGATGTTAGTTTAATTCCTAAAAAACCCAAGGTTCTAGTCCTTATGGAAGAAAGAGGACCTTCTGTGCACGGGTTGACAACAAACAAGGCGTTCCCACAAGCTTCAAAGGGAGGTTCAGTCATTGACAAAGAGCTTTAAAAAGCAAAGTCTGTAAATGAACCACGGTTATTATACGTCCTCCTTGACTTACAATCACAATTGGGAGAAGAATTTCCATGGTTAAGCAAGGCGGTTTTTAAGTGAGTCGCGCCCAATTTTACAACCTTCTTGCCATGGGATGTTAAGCGAACCACTGAATTTGTTAAGTGAACCATGGGGTCATTAAGCAAATCCAGTTTCCCCCTTGACTTTGAAGGTCGCAAAAGGGGATCACGTGACCCCAAAACCGCGGGGTATGCTGTGACGGTTGTAAGTCTGAGGACAGTAAATCACCTTTTTCAGTGCCTTTGTAATTTCTGAGGGTCCCTAAGCAAATGGTTGCGAGTCAAGGACTCTCTGTGCAAAAAAAAAAAAAAAAAAAACACTCGCCCCCCCCACCCCTTGCCTGAAAAAAATAAAGAAATTTTTAAATGATTTGCAACGCTTTCTAAAAAATGTATTTCTTTTTTAAAAAAACCCACCCACTTCAAGCATGCAAGTGGAAGAGGACTCCCAACTCTTCAAGGTGTGTGAAGTCAAGTCAAGAAAAATCACCATTTCCTTACGTTGCTGCTTAGTGGCTCTAATTAAGGAGCTGTTTATTTCATTACCTCTAGTTGGGAGATCAAACACACCTGTTCTGCACCAGCGTTTTCCAGAATGCAAGAAAAGGGATCCCTGGTTTCTTTCTTTCTTTCTTTCTTTCTTTCTTTCTTTCTTTCTTTCTTTCTTTCTTTCTTTCTTTCTTTCCTTTTCTTTCTCTCTCTCTCTCTCTTTCTGTCTTTCTCTCTCTCTCCCTTCCTTCCTTCCTTCCTTCCTTCCTTCCTTCCTTCCTTCCTTCCTTCCTTCCTTTCTTTCTTTCTTTCTTTCTTTCTTTCTTTCTTTCTTTCTTTTTCTTCCTTTCTTTTTCTTGCCTGACAGCAAAGCTCAAAGAAAAAGGAATTTTTTTTTGTGGGATTCATTCCTTATCTTGCTAGGATATCTTCATTCAAACTTCCAAACGAGACCATAAAAGCTAATGCAAAATAATGTAAAGTAAGGAGGAAACAGGAGAAAGAAATCAATGAAAAAGAGAAAAGGAGAAGAGAAGAAAAGGACAAAAGATAGAAAGAAGTGCCTTCTGGTATTCTTCACTGCAGGATAAATATATATTTGACCTCTCTCACTATAGTTATGCCCCATTAATCTTCTTTCTATAATTTATAGAAAATTAATTATCAAAACATACAAGGTCATTCCCACCCACCCCCCACCCCGTTTTTACACAAAGTCCATAAGAGCCTTCTGGTCACCAATAATGTCGATGATGCCTTTTCCCCAATCAAAGGACTCGATTGATCCATTTCGCCAAGATCAGTACCAGCTTCGCCAACCGGAATGGGCCGTGTCAAATTTTTCTCTCTCATTCCAAGCACCTTTTCCAAAAGCCACTGACCTGAAGCCCACCTCCATCAATAATTGGCCCTTCGGCAGGGTGGTGGCATTTGTCAGCCGGGGCACAAGGGCACTCATTAAACGGCCTTCCTTACACACAAGAGACAATCGTTTCTAGCCCTTTTTTGAACATAATGAGGAGGGGGGAGGAGAGACTGCTATCATTGCAATCTCAATTTCAGAACAGAACAGAGTTGGAAGGGACCCTGGAGGTCTTCTAGTCCAACCCCCTGATCATGCAGGAAGCCCTGCACCATTTCAGACAAATAGCTGTCCAGTCTCTTCTTAAAAACCTCCAGTGTTGGAGCACCCACAACTTCTGGAGGGAAGTCATTCCACCGGTTAATTAACAGAATAACAGAGTTGGAAGGGACCTTGGAAGTCTTCTAGTCCAACCCCCTGCTTGAGCAGGAGATTGTATACAATTTGGGACAAATGGCTGTCCAGTCTCTTCATAAAATTGTCCAGTGTTGGACATTTTGGTGGCAACTTCCATTCCTCTGGTTAATTGTCCTCACTCAGGAAGTTTCTCCTGAGTTCCAAGTTGCTTCTCTCCTTGATGAGTTTCCGTCCATTGTTTCGTGTCTTGCCTTCAGGTGTGTATTTGGAGAATAGTTTGACCCCCTTCCTCTTCTTTGTGGTAGCCCCTCAAACACTGGGATGCTGCTCTCATGTCCCCCTTAGTCCTTCTTAAAATACTGCAAACAGTTCTGCTCACCACAATACTAAGATGTTAGAAAGAGAGGAAAGAAGGACAGTTAGGATAATCAGGGCTCTGTATGATGAACGGTTGAGGGAACTGCGTACTATGTTTAACCTAAGGAAGAGAAAGCTTAGGGGAGCCCTAATAGCATCTTCCAATATTGGAGGATTTTTGTGGCAGCCCCTCAAAACACTGGGGCCTTGTTATCTTCTATCCCAGTGTTTCCCAAACTTGACCCTTTGAAGATGTATGGACTTCAACTCCCAGAATTCCTCAACCAGGCATACTGGCTGGGGAATTCTGGGAGTTGAAGTCCATGCATCTTAAAATAGCCAAGTTTGGAAAACACTGTTCTATCCCTATCAATGGAGCTCGGGTTTCACACCCAGCAGTCACCGGAATCCATTTCTAACATTGTCTTAGCTTTTTGCAGTAAGAAGCTTGGTGCCAGTTCTTGGATGATTGCAGGGTTGTTGTTTTTAGTTTGGGGATATTCATTTGATCCCTCCTTTCCATGACCCCCCCATGAAATTAGGGTCTGAAATGAGAGCTCCAACAATTAAGAGTCCTTGACTTACATCCATTCGTTTAGTGACCATTCAGAGTTAATGGCCCTGAAAAAAGTGATTTATGACCGTTTTTTCACACTTATTTGCAGCAACCCCCGATGGCCACCTGATCAAAATTCAGATGCTTGGCAACTGATTCACATTTGTGACGGTTGCAGTGTCCCGGATCCCCCTTTTGCGACCTTCTGACAAGCCAAGTCAGCCAGGTTCACTGGACAACCATGTTACTGCAGTGCTTCACTTAACAACTGTGGCAAGATAAGGCGTAAAATGGGGCAAAAACTCACTTAACAACGATCTTGTTTAGTGAACAGAAATTTTGAGCTCAATCGTGAGCATAAGTGGAGGACTTCCTGCGTTTGTCTTTTTTTTTTTTTTTTTTTAATTTGATTTATATGCCGCCCTTCTCCGGAGACTCAGGGCGGCTTACAAGGCGTTAAGCAATTGTGGGTCCATGCTTCCCTTTGGTTGCACCCCTTGGTACGGGAAGGGGGGCAGGCATGAGTCTGGACCTCAGGAAAGGAGCATCTCCCCTTCTTCTGCTTGCAACCAGAGAGATGCCACCTTGGCCTTTTAAAGGGCTTTTGGAAGAATTGGACTGGGGGCGGGGAGGATGAAATGCAAGGAGACACATGACAAAAATATTAAAGCAATGAAAAGTAGGAAAGATGGCCTCTCCTGCAGAGCATAGCAGGAGGAAGTTGGCTTATTCTCCAAAGCCCCTGAAGGCAGGACAAGAAGCAACGGATGGAAACTCATCAAGGAGAGAAGCAACCTGGAACTAAGGAGAAACTTCCTAACTGTGAGGACAACCAACTAGTGGAACAGCTTCCCTCCAGAAGTTGTAAATGCTCCATCACTGGAGGTTTTTAAGAAGAAACTGTACAGACATTTGTCTGAAATGTTATACGGTTTTCTGCTTGGGCAGCGGGTTGGACTAGACGACCTCTAAGGTCCCTTCCTACTCTGTTATTCTGTTATCCTGTTCTCTTATGCTGAGAAGACCAAATGAGACGCTTTGCAGGAGCTGCCATTGGCTGGCAGAGGGATGGCCATGACCAGAGAGGACCATCAAAGAGGAGGGATGCATGGGGAGAGAGGGGGGGAAACAGACCCACATTAAGCCACGATGTCTTAAATAGAACTTCCAATCAGTTCTATTTAAATAGAAGTTAAATAGAACTTAATTGTTGGTTAAACAATTAAGTTAAACAATTTAAACAAGGATAGAGGGAACAAGAAGCCCCATCATCTTAACTGTTGGTTAAAATAGCGATCAGCTATTCTAACCCACAATTAAGATGTTGCATCTTCTTGTCCCCTCCCTCCTTGTTGAAAGACCCAGGCAAGAGAGGGAAAGGGACAGCAGCAGCTTTTCAACTGGCCTTCTCCACTCCCAGATACCCTGGGGCTCCGGCTGCCCACCCACCCACCCACCGCCCTGAGCCCCCAGGCTGCATTAACATCATGCATGGCCGGATGAGGTCACCCCCCCAGCACCCCCACCCCCCATGGGAAGCTGCTTCCTGTATCCTTAATTGCGGCTGAGGAGGGAATTCCCTTTTTAGCACTTGGGAAGGCAAACAGCAAAGCAGGTGAAAGGCAGCAGTGGGGGGGGGGGCTCTCTGAGGAGTAGCCAAAGGCCTCCAGACCTCCCTTCAGTCCAAAAACAACTTATTACCTCTTTTTCCTGGGAGTGACAGAGAAGAAGAGTACCACGCCGATAATAGTTTAATTAATTGCAGACAAAACAGCAGTGCAATTAAATACTTAATGTCCTATAAACGTGCCTGTCTCCATTTTCGGGGTGTCATTACTGGCTTCATTTAAGGAGGGGGCAGGCAGGCTGCGGACGTGTCTCCTACAGCCACGATGACGTCAAAAGGATGATGGGTGCAGAGGGGTGTCATCGGGTACGTGGCACCATGCAGGCCGTGGCCCCGCTGCACCCGTCGACAGGGGCCCGGGCAGCCTGGCTGAGCACCGAGGGGCTGCTGGGGGACCCAAGAGGGATCACAGTCTCAATGGGACATCGTGTCCCTATTTACATCCACAAACTCTCCACTTAGCATATGAAGTGATAAATAGAAAATGGGAAGAAGAGTACAACGCAGATCAGAATAAGAGAGTTGGAAGGGACCCTGGAGGTCATCTGGTCCAACCCCCTGTTCAAGCAGGAGACCCTGTATCATTCTGGATAAATTGCTGTCTAGTCTCTTCTTAAAAGCCTCCAGTGATGGAGCACCCACAACTTCTGAAAGGCAGGATGTTCCACCGATTGTCAGGAAATTTCTCCTTAACTCCAGGTTGTTTCTCTCCTTGATTAGTTTCCACCCGTTGCTTCTTGTCCTGCCTTCAGGTGCCTTGGAGAATAGCTTGACTCCCTCTTCTTTGGGGCAACTCCTGTGATATTGGAATGCAGCTCTCGCGTCTCCCCTAGTCCTCCTTTTCATTAAACGAGACATACCCAAATCCAGCAACCGTTCATCGTACGTTTTAGCCTCCAGTCCCCTAATCATCTTTGTTGCTCTTCTCTACACTCTTTCCAGAGTCTCAACATCTTTTTTATACTGTGTCAATCAAAATTGGATTGGGCATGTCTGGTTTAAGGAAAAGAAGGACTAGGGGAGACATGATAGCAGTCTTCCAATATTTGAGGGGCTGCCAACCTCTTCTCCAAAGCCCCCGAAGGCAGGAGAAGAAGCAACGGATGGAAACTAATCAAGGAAGGGAGCAATGTAGAACTAAGGAGGAATTTTCTAGTGGAACAATGTCTTCTCGCCAGAAGCTGTGGGTGGCTCCATCACTGGAGGCTTTTAAGAAAAGGCTGGACAGCTACCTGTCTGTAATGGTGTAGAGTTTTCTGCTTAAGCAGGAGGTTGGACTAGAAGACCTCCAGGGTCCTTTCCAACTCTCTTGGCTATTCTGAGAGCCAAGAGAGACCCCAGCGCTCAGCACAGCCCGGCTGGATCCAGCCTTTCCTATCTTCTCACAGCCTCTTTGCAGAGCAGGCTCGGGCAGGTCTCCCAGCTCTGCCGGCTGCCTTTGCCAGAGAAAGTCACCCCTCCAGCCCTCCGCCTCTCTGCACCCATCAGCCGAACGGCCGGCCGGTCTCCCGTGCATGGAGGCTTCTCATCCCCTTTGGGTGAGTAAAAGCAGAGCAATCAAAGCAGCCGCATATCCAGAAGCTGGGTGGGAGCAGAGGACCCCACTCTTGGCTTGGACGCACTCAGAAATGGGGCAGGGCTGACCCCCCCCCCCCACACACCCTTCAGTTGCTATCATGGGGGCGGCTGCTTCATCCCTTGGATCAGGGGATTCCTGGAGACTACAGGCCTCCTTAACCAGCTCAAACTCGAGATCACAGGGATTTGGACCGACAACTTACAACACCTTAAACTGCCCAGGAAGCTACATACACACACCCCAAAAGCCTGCAATCGTTCCTACCAACACCAACAGCCCTTTGCCTGCACTTTTAGCTCTGCCACCCAAAAGCATGTGCAGAGAGACTCACGCTGAGCCATTCGGAGACAAGCCTCCAAACGCCAACACGTTCCTTGCGCTGCACACTGCACGAACCCCGCTTGCTCCGGTGCATTGTTTGGAAGACAACTCCTCCCCCACACAAACCCCCACAACCCAGCAGTCTCAGCCTTGGCCGGACTTGGCCAACGGCTCCCTGAACTCACCCGCCCTGCCGGCGGGCTCGGCAGGTTCGCAGCGCCCCCAGGACAATAGGGGTCCCGCTTGCTGACGGAGGAGACAAGGAGGCCTTTGTCGTGCCGGGAAAGAGTTCAACAAATGCTCAGGCGAGCCCATCCGCCACTGCGCAGCCTCCCTTCCACGCTGGTTCACCGGCGGCACAGCAGCCAGCAACTTCGGGTTTCTGGACGCCGGCACCGCACATCGGCGGAGCTGGCGAAGGTGGGGGGACCCCAGCAGGGGAATCGTCTGGGCCACTGGCTGGGTGAGGAAGGCAGAGCCAGGTGCCATCAGGAGCCCCCTGCTCTTCACTACCTCACGCTGCTAAGTCATGCCAGGCAGTGGGCAGGGCTGGGCAACCAGCCCAGAGGCACACGGGATATTTTGCAGTGGGCAAATCTCTCCTGGCAATGGGGACGGGGTCCCTAAATGGCCCAGAAAGCTCCACCGGCTTCGGCTTCCTCAACTCTTCTGTGTGATCCTTCCAGCTGTGCCTAGAAAACTCTCCCTGGAAGGGGGTCCCTGAGGTCATCCAGCTCAACCCTCCACTTGGCGCAGGAAGTCTCACTGAAATGCCTCCGCGGACGGTTCTGCTTTGATGAGGGCTGGTCTGCTACGCCTTGCACAGAACGTTGGCCATCCCCCTGCTAACAAGCCCATATTACTGCTGGCTGGGGATGATGTTCATTGTAGTCCAAGACATGTGGAGGTGGCAGATGGGGAAGGTGGGGCAAAATACGCCAGGGAACTGTGAGCAGACATTTGGGCCCACTGGCAAACTCTCCATCCATCAGGACGTATACTGAGAACTGCTAGCAAGATCCGACTCACTAAATACAGGTAGTCCTCGACTTATGACCACCACGGAGTCTGTTGCTAAGCAAAACATTTGTTAAGTGAATTTTGCCCTATTTTACAACCTTCCTTGCTACAGTTGTTAAGTGAATCATTGTAGTTGTTAAATTAGTCAAATTGTTGTTAAGTGAATCCAGCTTCCCCATTGACTTTGCTTGACAGAAGGTCACAAAAGGGGGGTCATGTGACCCCGGGACACTGCGACCGTCATAAGTATGAGTCAGTTGCCAAGCGTCTGAATTTTGATCACATGACCATGGGGATGCTGCAATGGTCGTAACTGTGAAAATCTATAAAAATTCTAATTTTCAAGTCCTTTTTTTCAGTGCTGTTGTAACTTTGAACATTCACTAAACAAACTGTTGTAAGTCGAGGACTTCCTGACCACCGCAACCACCATCCCTGGCTTCTCTTGCTGGGAGGGGTTTCTTAGATGGAGCAGACGTTACAGGCGGTCCTCGACTTACGACGACAATTGGGACCTGAATTTCTCTTGCTAAAAGCAAGGTGGTTTTTAAGTGAGATTTCACAACCATTTTTGCCAAGGTTGTTAAACAAATCACCGCAATTAAGTGACTCACACTGTCTTTAAACGAACCTGGGCTCTGCAAAGCGCAGAGGCTCACAGTCAATAAAAACAGGTCAAGAGTGACCTAAAGGACACAGCACAACTGCACCACACTGGTTACTCCTGGGTGAAACCTACTCGGGCCTGGGGCCGCTTGATGGGATCTGCAACCCAACCCCATCAACTTTTTGGAAGCGGCCCAGAAAATGCATGGAAGCTGAGCTGCACTGGTCAAACTGGGCAGCCCGTCTTTCGGGCACCAATTCAAATAATACAATTTATTGCAACTTTCGGTTTGCTTCACGATGTTCCCCTGCTTGGCTGGGCCTGTGGATGGTTTCAGGTCACCGACTTAGTTAATCGCTGCTTTTATCCATTATTTGGACACAAAGCGGTGTCCGTTTATTCCGCTTAGTTGTTTACACTGGCTGACGTTGATGGAATTCTCTTGGCCCATGGTGGAAACCGCCGGAGAATGAGATGCTGGGGTTAAACCGAATGGAAGGAATGTTAAGAAGGACTCCAGACGTCTTAATCTTGGGCTGGCTAAGGGGAGTAACCGAATACCGGAGGTGGAAGGGACCTTAGAGGTCTTCTAGTCCAGCCTCTTCGCAAGCAGGAGATTTTTATCATTGCAATCAAGTGGTTGTCCAGTCTATTTTTGAAAATTTCCATTGAAGAGATGTCCTGTCCTAGGCAGGGGGATAGACTAGAAGATCTCCAGGGTTTTATGACCCCATCCCTAGATGAGCCGACCTCCGGAGACTACCTGGGGCGTCAGCTTGCTATATTTAGCCTCTCCTCCTTTGGAGGCTCATCATAAAAGCCCAGGCGTCTCCTCCAGTCATCCCAGCAGACAAGGGCAGCAGGAGAAAATCAATCGCAATCTCGGCAGTTATGTTCAGCCTCAGAGGGTGCAGAGGGAGTTTTCGAAAAGTCAGCCCCAATTTCTACATCTAGTTCCCCATAATTCTATTCCTCTCTCTCTCTCTCTCTCTCTCTCTCTCTCTCTCTCTCTCTCTCTCTCTCTCTCTCTCTCTCTTTTCTTTTCTCTTTCTTTCTTTCTTTCTTTCTTTCTTTCTTTCTTTCTTTCTTTCTTTCTTTCTTTCTTTCTTTCTTTCTTTCTTTCTTTCCTTTCCTTCCTTCCTTCTTTTTCTTTCTTTCTCCCCCCACCTCACATACACATCTATCTTTGTCTCCCTCTCTCTCTCATGTATCTCTCTCATCTGTCTGTCTGTCTATCATTGTAAGCCGCCTAGAGTAGCCCCCATGGCAAAATAGGTGGCAAATAAATTCAATATTTAAAATAAATATCTCTACCTCTCTCTCGCTCTCATCTACAGCAGGGGTCTCCAACCTTGGCAACTTTAAACCTGGAGGGCTTCAACTCCCAGAATTCCCCAGCCAGCTTTCTGGGAATTGAAGTCCTCCAGGCTTAAAGTTGCCAAGGTTGGAGACCCCTGATCTACAGTGTCTGTCTGTCTGTCTGTCTATCTGTCTGTCATCTCTCTACCTACCTACCTACCTACCTACCTACCTATGCTTAAAGTCTGTCCCAAACAGCAAGATGGGTAGCATATTATAGATAAATACTGGCAGATAGATACAAACAAATAGACAGACAGACAGTGAGTTCTAGTCCCGCCTTAGGCATGAAAGCTATCTGTGTGACTTGGGGCCAGTCTGTCAACCCAGCCCACCTCACAGGGTTGTGGGAGGATGTTCATCGTCTGAAAAAGGAGCCAAGATAAAAATCTTTTTTTAAAAAAGGCCGATTTTTGGAACACACTGCATAAATGATTATCTGACTCAAAAATTGAAGCTTGTCTCCCAGACCCCCATCTCTGTCCCACCCCTGGGGATGCCTGAGGATCCTGCCCCTTCTCCTTTTTCTCTAAAATGCTATTGCATTTTTCTACCCAACCCCCCCCCAAAAAAAACAATCCTAGACATTTTTAGAAACGCATAACTTGGTAAGGTTTATTAATAGCATAACATAATTCAGTCAAACTGGATGCCTGGAACCTGCCCAAGAACAATCTCCTCTACGTTCTCGTTTCCTTTTTGTGTGTGTGTCAAGTTATTCGCTCAGATCCTGATCTGACAATTCCTGTGTTAACACTTGGGTGTTTTCATTTCTTTTTTTCCTCCCAAACTAAACAACGCAAGGAAAGCCTACACCACTCCATCCAGTTATGTAGAGTAAATATTTACAAGCAGTCCAATAAAAACGAATTTCCAGTAAAAGCTCTGAACATGTCTGGATGCAGAACATCTAAGCAGCATTAAGAGCCTGCAGCCTTCCGTTCTTCCCAGGTTGGTAATAAAAGGGGGACCCAGATTGTTGGGGGCAAAAATGATGCCAACATTGTAAACTGCTTAGAGAGGGCTGTAAAGCACTAAGGAGCGATACAGAGGCTCCCTGATTTACAACTTTGTTTAGTGACCGTTCAAAGTTACAATGGCACTGAAAAACAGTGACTTATGACCGTTTTTCACAGTTACGACCTTTGCAGCATCCCTGTGGTCAGGTGATCAAAATTCTGATGCTTGGTAACCGGCTCATATTTATGACCGTCGCAGTGTCCCAGAGTCATGTGAAAAACTCTTTTTTGTGACCTTCTGACGATCAACATTAATGGGGAAGCCAGACTCACTGAACAACTGTCTTACTAACTGAACAACGGTGGTGAATCACGTTAACAACTGTAGTGAGAAAGGTTGAAAAATGGAGCAAAAGTTCACTTAGCAACCGTCTCGTTTAGCAGTGCAAGTTTTGGCTCAATTGTGGCCGTAAGTCGAGGACTACTGCTATCGTGTCAGCCCTAGTCCTTCTTTTCATTAAACTAGCGAAACTCAAATCCTGCAACCGTTCATCGTATGTTTTAGCCTCCAGTCCCCTAATCCTCTTTGTTGCTCTTCTCTGCACTCTTTCCAGTCTCCACATCTTCTTTATAGTGTGGTGACCAGAACTGGATGCAGTAATCCAAGTGTGGTCTTACTAAGGCTTTATAGAGTGGTATTAGGACCTCACTTGATCTTGATTGTATCCCTCTGTTAATGCAATGTAGGATTGCATTGGCTTTTTTGGCTGCTGCTGCACACGGCTGGCTCATGTTAAAGTGATTGTCCACTAGGACTCCAAGCTCCGTTGCTTCTTGTCCTGCCTTCAGGTGCTTTGGAGAATAAGTTGACCTCCTCTTCTTTATGGCAGCCCCTCAAATACTGGAAGACTGCCATCATGTCCAGTGGTGGGTTTAAATTTTTTTTACTACCGGTTCTGTGGGTGTGGCTTGGAAGGATACTGCAAAATCCCCATTTCCCCCCAATCAGCTGGGACTTGGGAGGCAGAGAATAGATGGGGGCAGGGTTAGTCAGAATTTTTACTACCGGTTCTCTGAACTACTCAAAATTTCCGCTACCGGTTCTCCAGAACTGGTCAGAACCTGCTGAAACCCACCTCTGATCATGTCCCCCCTAGTCCTTCTTTTCTCTAGACTGGCCAAACCCAAATCCTGCAACCGTTCCTCATATGTTTTAGTCTCCAGGCCTTTAATCATCTTAGTTGCTCTTCTTCACACTTTTTCCAAACTCTCAACAATTTTTTTTGTAATGTGGGTATCACAACTGGATACTCTGTGAAGATGTAAAAGGGTCTGTCTACCACGGGCCTCTTTAGAGATGCCCCTTCATTGTGGCACATGGGAACAGGTCGTCTCTTGCTCTGCTGGGGAGGGGCTTAAAATCCCCTTCCTCCAGAGAAGTGTTTTGCCATTGCTGAAAAATCTGCAAAGTGCATTTCTTTCGCCAGGATATAATCATTCATCAATTTCCTTTTATGCTTTAACTGTTTATTCTCTGTTTTCTGCATTTCATTAACTGCCTGGAGTATTCACTGGGGTAAGTGGGGAGGGGAATAGAGAAAATAAGTCATAAATAAGAGTAACCTTGATGTCGGGGCAGACTGCCTTTGAGGATAACGGGCCTCGCACTCGCCACAGGAATGTTCCTTAACTCCCCGGAGCCCCTGTCTGGTTGCCCCCCGAGAAAGCTGGCTGCTCTTTTCCTCCCCCTCGGAAGGAAGACTAACCTCAGCTGGTGGAAGGAAAAATAAACAGGCCTGCAAGAGGTGTTGACAGCTTCCCAATCCGTCTGAGGCAACTTGACCGGATGGCAAGGGTTTCCAGGGCTTTTCTTCTCAAGTACAAAGAAGAACGTACTTGACATACGAAGAACATTGACTGCAGGAATTGGGTAAGTCTAGTGTAATGAAGAGAAGGACTAGGGGAGACATGATAGCAGTCTTCCGATATTTGAGGGGCTTCTACCAAGACGAGGAGGTCAAACTATTCTCCAAAGCATCAAAAAGCAAGAGGAGGAACAACGGTGGAAACTAACCAAGGAGAGAAGCAACCTAGAACTAAGGAGAAATTTCCTAACGGTGAGAGCAATTAACCAATGGAGTAACTTGCCTTCAGAAGTTCATCACTGGAGGCTTTCAAAAAGAGACTGGGCAACCATTTGTCTGAAATGGTATAGAGTGTCCTGCTTGAGCAGGGCGTTGGACTAGAAGACCTCCGAGGTCTCTTATTCTATGATCTGTGTTCTAAGTTCCTTTCTTTGGAGGGACCTTTGAAGATCCCTCCAAATGTCCTAGAGTTAAGTCCATGCTGAGGGCCTCCAAGGAAGTCAGGAGACTCCTAAGGTAGATCTGCAGTTCGGGTCAAAAGTGCTTCATTCTCCACTTTCCAAAAGGAGGACATTTCCCCCCTCCTGAAAAGCAACCAGTTTCTCCATGTTTTGAACAGCAGTTACATTCATACTCCTCTGAGCACATACTTTGCTCACTTCCCATGTTCAGCACTCATGCCCACGTTCTGTCTTGGAACTGGCAAGGATTATGGGGCTTATAAACTCCTCGAGGCTCTGAATTTGGTTCTTTTCTTGCAGACGTTTCATTACCCAACTAGGTCACATCATCAGTACGAGTGAGTGTGATGTTTGCTCCTTAGTAGTTCCTCAATTAGGGTATTGTTTTCCACTTGATAGTTTGTCTGG
Organism: Pituophis catenifer annectens; assembly: GCF_029215685.1. Taxonomy (NCBI): domain Eukaryota; kingdom Metazoa; phylum Chordata; class Lepidosauria; order Squamata; family Colubridae; genus Pituophis; species Pituophis catenifer. Next base: position 295,961,851 of record NW_027256882.1, on the reverse strand, counting down.
TGTTAATTCCTGCTTATCTGAGTGTTTCCTGCTGGAGATAATGTATTCTGGCCGTTTTGTTTCCTTCTTAGCTTTTTTGTTATCTCTTTTGAATGATGTGCAAATGTGGCTTATTTTTATGTGTCTATTGGTGGTTGATTGGTCTGAATGCCAAGCTTCTGAGAAGTCTATAGACCAGGGGTCTCCAAGCTTGGCAACTTTAAGCCTGGAGGATTTCAATTCCCAGAAAGCTGGCTGGGGAATTCTGGGAGTTGAAGTCCTCCAGGCTTAAAGTTGCCAAGGTTGGAGACCCCTGGTCTATAGCATTTGGGAGAAGAGGTTGTAGAAAATGTACAATGCTAGGAGCTGTATATCAATTGGGAACAAAGCCCACATTCCCTTGCACAGATGTTACCCAGTTGGGTCATGAAACATCTGCAAGGAAACCACCAACCTCAGAGAGCACCAAGGACCCCCCATCCTCCAACCCTGAGCCACAGAGATTCTGTCCTATTGATTATGGAGTTTACTTCCAAGGTAGATTTCACCTCAGAGGCCGCCAGAAGCACCGGACTACACTTCCCATCATTCCCAGGGTCTGTGAGAGTTGCAACCAAAATAACTGGAGGACACCAGACTGGGAAAGACGAACAGAAAGAAGCATTCAAACCCCACCGCACACCACATGTTCCCCAAGGACAAAAGGGTCTTTGATGAGCTGATTTGTGGCCTAGTTCAGCTTCCAAGCAGCTCAGAGTGAAAATGGCCAACTACCAAACCCCCAAGTCATCACAAGATTCAACACCCTTTTTCTGCTGTCGGCCAATCACAAGATCAGACCGATTGTCACAAGCAAGGCAGGTCCTGGGAGGCTCACAGGCAATTCAAATATCATTGCGTCATGCGGGCACTTCATCCCTGGAGGTTTTTAAGAAGAGCCTGGACAACCATTTGTCTGGACTGCTATAGGGTCTCCTGCTTGAGCAGGGGGGTTGGACTAGATGACCCTCATGGCCCCTTCCAAGTCTGTTATTCCGAATTCTAGCCGTGGTACTTGGGTTTGCCCAATGCAGGCATTCTAATTCATTGATTGATTGACATCTTCCCCCAAATGACAGTGCTGTAATCTGCATAATGTCCCAGGTAGTCCTCAACCTACAACCACCATTGAGTCCAAAATTTCTGCTGCTGAGCAGGACGGTCGTTAAGTAAGTTTTGCCCCCTTTCACAACCTTTCTTGCCACACTTGTGAATCTTCCTTCCTCATAGGACTGCTTATCAGAAGTCATACAAGGGGATCACGTAACACGAGGACACTGCAACCCCAATAAAGATGAACCAGTTGCCAAGTGTCCAAATTTTAGCCACAGTCCAAAGTGACTTTTTTCAGTGCCATTGAACTTCGAATAGTCACTAAACGAACAGTCGTAAATTGAGACTACCTCTACTTGCCCTATTGGGGTACTCCATGGGTACCCACAACAAAAAGTCCACAGCCCTTCCACAGTGTCATTCTCTTTGAACCCATTTTCTAAGGTTACCATTTCCCAAACACCCCCATCGTAAAACAGAACACGCCTTTGTCAAAATAAGCCTTCAAGTCGGTTTATCAAATCCCAAACATTGCCAATATTTATAGACTTTCTGCTTTGCTTGGTAATTTCTCATCCGATATTTGAGCAGCCTGTTAATCATATTTTCCCTGGCGGGTCTTCACAAATCAGGAGACAAGACCACATTTATCATCCATAAAATAATCCCTTTTCTCTCACCCCTTCCAAACCTTCAAGAAGGGGGAAAAAAGTTTCTTAAAAATACTTAGTGCAGGTAAATAAAAGCTGAGCTACCCCTGATTGAGCAGGAGAGATCTTTGCTACCAGCCAAAATAGCAGCCAGTCCTGCCAATCTTCAGGGCAAAAACCACCCACATGTCAACATCTGGATGGTTGGATGGCCTTTCTCTAGGATCTTCCCACCCTGCAATTTCGGTTCGCTGACTCCCAAGAGTCCTCTTAGCCACACACCCACAACCACTGCTGTCCAACAGAGCGTGCCAACTCAGCCCAAGGTGAAGGAAGGTCCTACGCTGGAGGAAACAGCCAGCAATTGGCATGCAAGGGAGGCCATCCCCTTCTACACCAAAGCCAATGCAGCCCTCGGCAGCATCAACAGAGGGAGAGAAGCAAGATCAGGTGAAGTGTTAGTACCGCTTTATAATGCCCTGATAAGGCCACACTTGGAATATTGCATTCAGTTTTGGTTTCCATGATAGAAAAAAGATGTGGAGACTCTAGAAAGAGTGCAGAGAAGAGCAACAGAGATGATTAGGGGACTGGAGGCTAAAAGAAGAACGGCTGCAAGGAACTGGGTATGTCTAGTCTAATGAAAAGAAGGACTGGGGTGACACGATAGCATCTTCCAATATTTGAGGGGCTGTCCCAAAGAAGAGGGAGTCAAACTGTTCTCCAAAGCACCAGAGGGCAGGACAAGAAGCAACGGATGGAAACTAATCTAGGAGAGAAAAAACCTGGAACTAAGGAGGAATTTCCTGACAGTGAGAACAATTAAACAGTGGAACTCCTTGCCTCCAGAAGGTGTGGGTGCTCCATCACTGGAGGTTTTTAAGAAGAGATTGGACATCCATTCATCTGGGATGGTATCAGCAATCAGAATAGAGCTGGAAGGAACCCTGAAGGTTTAGATTAGATTAACAGAGTTGGAAGGGACCTTGTAGGTCATCTAGTCCAACCCCCCGCCCAAGCAGGAGACCCTACACCATTTCCAACAAATGGCAGTCCAGTCTCTTCCCGAAAGCCTCCAGTGATGAAGTTCCCACAACTTCTGAAGGAAAACTGTCTTCTGGTCCAACCCCCTCTACCATTTCAGACAAGTTAGGTTCTCCTGCTTAGCCAGAGGGTTGGACTAGAAGACCTCCAGGGTTCATTCCCATTCTGTGATTGGTAGAAGAGGCTTTAATGCCAGGGAAGCCCATCCTGAAAGCTGTGGCTGCTCTGGCTTTCCTTGCCCAGCTGGGAGCTTGCAAATCTGAGCAGAATGCTCTAGGCCAAAGCTAAACTCATGGAAGTTTCTTTTTTTTTTGGGGGGGGCCTCATATTTCTGTCCCCCACCCCTGCCCTGATGGTGTCACTGGCTGTCACAACTCAGCAAAAGGGCTGACATCACCGCCTCTCCAGCTCTGCTTCTGCATCTCATTAAGGGCAAAGCCACTGCTTTGCTGCTTCATTAATTCAAAACGCAGGTGATCAATTCCTTTTTTTTTTTTTTTTTTATTCCGGAGCGATGATTTAAAATTTAAATATTCCTCAAGTGGCTTTTTTGTCTCTTAAAAGCTCTGCTGCAGGGGCTGCAATGCCGGAGGAGCAAAATTCCCTCCATGCTGGAAGGAGGTTAAAGGGGAATCAATATCCTCTCGAGCAGATGAAAACGCTTCCTGTGAGCCTCGGGGATGCCCGCCTGCCAGGATTAAGCCACGCGCTCCCAAGGCAGAAATGTGGGAAAGCCTCCACATTCCAGGAATTTGGACGGCGCCCCTCGGGTCAAAGCCGGAGAGACCCCACCCCTCGGCCTCATCTGAGCCGGCCATGTGCTGCTCCCCACCTCACTCCAACCAGCTCTGCCTTGCCCATCCCAACGTCTCAATCAGAATAGAGCTGGAAGGGACCTTGGAGGTCTTCTAGTCCAACCCCCTGCTCAAACAGGAAACCCTATACCATTCCACAACCAATGGCAGTCCAGTCTTTCCTTAAAAGCCTCCAGCGATGAGGCACCCATGACTTCTTGTGGCAAGCAGCTCCACTGGTTGATTGTCCTCATTGTTAGGAAGTTTCTCCTTAATTCCAGGTTGCTTCTCTCCCTGACTAGTTTCCATCCATTGGTTCTTGTCTTGCCTTCTGCTGCTTTGGAGAATAGCTTAACTCCCTCCTCTTTGTGGCAGCCCCTCAAATATTGGAAGACTGCTCTCATGTCCCCCCCTTTCCCCTTCCCCCCCGTCCTTCTTCTCTCTAGACTGGCCTCTCCAGACCTCGCTCTCCTTCTCAACGCAGTGGAGACGCCAAACTTTTCAAAATCATCTTTACTAACAGGATTTGCAGAGCAGACCTCAGGGGATCCCTGGGGAGGAGGGGGGGAAGCTGACAATGAGCCCAAAAGCCCCCCTCGCCCCCACTAAGCAAGCAAGGAATTTAAGAGGGGAAACGAAGCCTGGTACAGAATGAAAGCAAAGGAAGCCACAGAGAGGTCGCACATTAACGCCAAAGAGGGGGAAAGTGCCAGAGAATAAAGAGGTGCACCCCCAGCACCCCTAAAACTCAGAAGAAGCTCCCCGGGATGAGACCCAACTTTAAATGGCCCTCTCCAAGAACAGCCTTTGGAAAACTGCCGGTTGGGCAGCAGATCTGAAGGTTCATGTGAGATGCAGACACGAACCGCAACTGGATGCTGCTATGCTCAGTCATACTCAAGTCAGAATAGAGCTGGAAGGGACCTTGGAGGTCCTCTATTCCAACCCCCTGCTCAAGCAGGAGACCCTATGCCATTTCAGTCCAGCCTCTTCTTAAATGGAGCACCCACAACTTCTGGTGGCAAGCTGTTCCACTGGTTAATTGTCCTCACTGTTAGAAAGTTGCTCCTTAATTCCAGGTGGCTTCTCTCCTTGATTAGTTTCCATCCGTTGCTTTTTCTCCTGCCTTCTGGTGCTTTGGAGAATAGGTTGACCCCCTCTTCTTTGGGGCAGCTTCTCAAATATTGGAAGACTGCTAACATGTCACCCCTAGCCCTTCTCTACATTAGACTCGATGCACCCAGTTTCTGCAACCGTTCTTCATGTGTTTTAGTCTGCAGGCCTTTAATAGCCTCCAGGCACTCCATATGGCCTCCTGTCTGATTTTGGTTCCATGTTCCTGCCTCCTTTTCAACCCCAGAGACCCCTGCAGGAATCCAAGAAGACGGACGGAGGAGCCACTCGGAGCTGGCAAGCAAGATTTCTGCACCGCCATCCACCCGCAGCGCATCTCCAGTGAGATGCCTGGAGCATAAAGGACGCCCAGCTGCAAACTTGGTGCCTGGAGGAGCTCAACCCCCCCCCAGAAGACCAACCCCTCCCCCAGCCTCCAAGGCAGGCAGACACTCTATCGACTCGCAGCATCCTCGTCTTCTATAGATTGCGTCTGGGTTTACTGGCCCACATCCAGTCCATTATTTCTGCAAGGCCAGGAATCCTGCCAAACTTGGCACTGATCCACAGCCAAGCCCCCCCCTCCCTCCCCCTCCCCCAATCCCAGCTCCAAATATTGCAAAGTGATCAGCGCCGCTCCATCCCATAATAGGAAAGCAGAGCCCTCTTTGGATTTTAAGAGGAAGGAGTCCCCTGGGGATGGCCAAGCTCTCCCAGGCAGGATAGCTGGGGAACACCCCGCTTGTTCTCCATGGAGTAGATAATCAAGCGGCATTTTCTCTTTGGCAGGAAAAGCTGAGAGAGGGTCAGCTTCTTGAAGGCAAGCAGAGGAAAGTCCTAATTTGCCCCCAGAGGCTGTGGGTGCTCCAACACTGGAGGCTTTTAAGAAGAGACCAGACAGCCGCTTGTCTCAAATTGAATATGATCTCCTGCTTGAGCAGGGGGTCGGACCCTCCCAACTCTGCCGTTCTGCCTTCCCAGCGGCTGCAATATGATTTAAGGACCCAGAGCAGCTCAGGAGGAATTCCCATCCTCTCCCTATCATTTCAAGCCTCTCAGCTGCAAAGGTCTCTAAAGTTGGCAGCCATCAAAAGCAATCAAGAAACAACTTTTTCCCCCGGGTACAAATTGTCTGAATTGAGCCCCACTTTCCAGGTCTTGTGAGGGGGGAGGAGGCCTCCCTCTTGGCCTTCTCCAGGCCCCAGATCAACACGCCACCCTGGTGATCCAACGCTGTTTACTACACGCACAGAGTAGATGCCAACTGCAAAGAACAATTCCTTTTTGCAAATGTTTGTGGAGGTTCCCAGTCATTCAAGGTCATGGTTGTCCCAAAAGTGCATTTTCTAAAAGCAACTGGACCTTGTTTTCCCTTGAAGACTTTTCACTTCTCATCCAAGAAGCTTCTTCAGTTCAAACCCTATTCAGTTCTGAAGAACTGAAGAAGCTTCTTGGATGAGAAGCGAAATGTCTTTGAGAAAAAAAAAACACACAAAGTCCAGTTGCCTTCTGAAAAAGCACCTTTGGGACTATTTGCAAGGAATTGCAAAATGCCAGGCACAATTCCAGAAGAGGAAGGAAGGAAAAAACAACCTGTCATTCCCAGCAGCAGGAAAATGTGCCCTTTTCAATGCTGGATCAGGCTTCCGTCCATGCCTGCTATTTTAGAAACAGCCCACTCAGCCAATTCTTCCTTTTGTTTCTCGGCACCGCTTCCCCGATTTCTTAGAAACCCCATTAACGGAATCAAACTTCCTACTCTTAGGGGGAAAAAGCCCAACAAGCTGAACGGCTGAGACTTTTGAGCACCGGCCCTGCAGAGAAGACCCCACAGGCAGCCTGCCATGTGGGGTCCCACCCACACCACCACCTCTGGAAGTGGGAAAGAAAATAATTGCCCCATGGCACCAATCCAAAAATGCGGCCAGCTAAAGAATCTGGATTGCCCCTTCCAAAATATTCACGACCGGAAGGCAACGGATCTCAAAATACAGTAACCTGGACTTACAACCACAATGGAGTCAGTGTTGACTCTAGGCAACGGCCTGGAGTATAAGTGGTACTCAACATACGACCACAATTGAGTCCAAATTTCCATTGCTAAGCAAGACTGTTCTTTGGCTCTGTTTTATGACCTTCCTTACGACATGAATCACTGAAGCTAAGCTAGGAGCATGGTTGTTAAGTGAATCTGGCTTCCCCACGGACTTTGTCGGAAGGTCACAAAACGAGATCACGTGACCCCGGGACACTGCGACCGTCATAAATAGGAACCAGTTGCCAATCGTCTGTATTTTGATCACCTGACTATGAATGGATGCTGCAATAGTCGTAACTGTGAAAAAGGATCATAAATCACTTTTCTCAGTGCCGTTGTAACTTTCAACAGTCGCTAAACCAATGCTTATAAGTCGAGGACTTTTTGTAGTTATGGATCCACTTCCAGCACCCAGAGAGCCTCAAATTTGCTGCCAGCTGTTTTGCAGCCCTGGGTTTTTGCTTCCAAATGCCCGGACTGTGCACCTCCCTCTCTGCTCTTGGCAAGGAGGGAAATGAATTTGGCTGCACAATGCCAGTCAGGATGAGCCTGCTGGCACCTTTCCGACTGACACCTGAGTGAGAAGATGAGCACCTGCCTTTTAATAAAAGGTGTGAGTCAGAGAGGGATCGTCAGTCTCCTTCTGTTGCTTTGCTACTGCAGACGAACCCAGCTCTCCCTCCTGCCATGTTTACAAGGAGGAGCTGGAGGGAGAGTCCAGGAAATGGGATCTTTCCAGGTAAAAGCTCTCCGCTCCCCCAGCCCTCAAGGGATCCATTGGGACCCAGCTGACCCCATCAAGGCAGGAGAGGCCACAGAGAGAAATCCTGAGCTTTTTCTACCCTATGTACTGCGTAGCACCTGAAAGCATCTTAACAGCATCTTTCAGTTGGGAGAGAGCCACGGAGAACCGACAAATTTCTGCTTTGCAATTTAAACTCTTAATCTGATCCAGATCAGGTCTCGAGGGAGGAGGGGCCCCCACCCACATCATTCTCACCAAGATCACTTCTTTGCAAAGGACCAAGCCGATCGATTGGGAGATTCCTCAGAACTTCTGTTTTTCAACGCAAGAGGTTTTGTTTCCTTATAACTTTGCCTTTCCGTCTCTTACGCGGCCTGCTTGCCTGCCTGCCTCTCCTTGCAACCCACGCCTCTCTCTAATGCCAGACTCAAAATCCCCCCCCACACACAAATGGACTCAAAGAAGAAGAAAAACCAGTAACAATCCTGGAAGCGAAGGGCGGCCAACAGACAGTTGAGGAGAGCATTGAAAGCGAGATATTTCTTTAAAAAAATCTGCAAGATGCCCAAAGCTGCTGCTTTCTGTTTGCTAACTGTCCAGGGGAAGGGGAAAAAAAAACTTCCCTGGTTTATAAAATACTTCTTTGTAGTGAGACTTGGCCTCTCCCCCACCACACCCCTGGAGCAACTTGGAAAGGAATTAAAACCCAAGCACAAAATTTTGCCTTTGACTTGCAAGCATGCAGCTGGCCGGCCGTTTTGCTCCTTAAAAGGTGGGACAGCCAGAGGGTGAGGTGAGAGACCCCTCATTCTCTCCTTAAGAGAACGAAGACAAAATCCTAAATATTTCTCCAAACAGGAGCAGGTTAAACTTCTCAGAAGCTGGGCTTTATTTGACTTAAATACAATATTATCCCCAGCAACTTTTCCCCTCCGTTTGTCGGGAAGGGAAATTCAGGGGAGAAAATGAGGAGAGGGCTATTCTTGCTTCCCAAACCGGTCCTTACTCCAGAGAGCTCTGAAGCAAGAGCTTCTCCGAAGTAGCAGCACCCCTCCCCACTAGCTCCCAACTTCTATCAGGAATCTTCTGCCAAGTCGCAAGCATGAATTGGGGGGCGGGGGGGGGGGCACGTTCCAGTCAAGGCATCAGCCAGCCAGCCTTCCTTCCTTCCTTCCTTCCTTCCTTCCTTCCTTCCTTCCTTCCCAGGCAAGAGAGGGTCTTTTTTGGCGGAGGGGGAGAAGGAAGCGTTTACGGGCAGAGACGCCTCGTTTCTTTCTGCCATTGAGCGGCGGGTCTTCGCCTAGCGAAGCGGGGCTCTGCAAAGCGGGGGCGGCCAACCGCTTGCCAGCCCCCCGGCTCTCTCCTGAGGGTAAGCCGGGCAGATCCGCGGCAGCTGGAAGGAGACCCGAAGGAAAGGGAGCGGGAGTGGGAGGGGGCGCCGCAGGGACACCGACCTCGGGCGCTCCCCTCGCCCATCAGTCCGCTGCACGCAGAAGCCTTAGCCCCCCCCCCCCGCCTTTCTTTTGTCTTTTTGGAGGGGGGGGTCGCGGTTAAGCCCCTTCATCTCTCTCGCCCCCGCCTCCCAGCTTTTAGGAGCAATCCTGGGGAGGGGGGGGGCACCGGAGCGGCCGAAGTGGCTTTGCTGCTGGCAGGGCAGAGGGGCGTGGGGGGGGGAGGGAGCGGGGGAAGATGAACCTGCTGCTGCTGCCAGCCCGCGCTTGTCACTCTCGGCCCCTTGGAAGGCTGAGCCCCGGAGACCCCCGGAGACCCCACCCCCCACCGCCAGGGCGGCAAGGAGAGCCGGCGGCTGGCACAATCAATCGACCGGCTTGGCGGGGGGGAGGAGGGCGTGGGGGGAGGCAGAAAGACCCCACAGCTACCTGAGCCCAGTCGGGACCCTTCCCCATTTTGCCGCCACGCCTCGCCTCGCCTCCCCGTCCATCCGCCCCCCCCCCCAGCAAAGTTGCCTTTGGGGCTTCGGCGGCCGAGCAGGCGAAGCAGGGACCGCCAGGGCGAACGCCCCTTCCCCTTCCCCGGGACCCCCTCCCCTTGATTCTGCCGCCACGCCTCGCCCCCCCCCCCCCAGGGCCAAAGTTGTCTTTCGGTCTCCGGCGGCAGAGCAGGCGAAGCAGCCCGGGCGGGCAGGCAGGCAGGCACCGCCAGGACGGACGCCCCTTCCCCGCCGGGACCCCCAGCCCATTTGGCCGCCACGCCTTGCCTCTCCCCGGGGCCAAAGTTGCCGTTCGGGGCTGGGCTGGGCTGGGCTGGGCGGGGAGCGGCAGGCGAGACAGGGGCCGCCAGGACCGACGGACACCCCTTCCCCTTCTGCCCGGCACACACTCACCGCGTCCGCCCCGCGTCCTCGGCGCGCCCGGCTCGCCAGCGCTCCGGCTGGGCCGCTCGCCCCGGGGCTGCCCGCCTCGCCCGCTCGCTCGCTCGCCCGCTGCCTTCTCCTTCCCGGCGGCGCTGGAGGCAGGAGCGGCGGTGGCAGCGGCGGCGGCGCCTCTCCCGCACCAGCTGCGAAGAGAGCGGCGGAGCGAGGCAGAGGCGCTTTTAAGCGCGCCCCCCCCCCGTCCCACCCCCATGTGACCAGCCGGGCGGGCGGAGGCAGCGAGGGAGGGAGCCGGGCGGGCGGAGGCGGCGGAGGCGGCGAGCGGGACGCGGACGCCCCCGGGAGGAGCCCGCCCTGCCCAGGCCCCCCGCCGGACGCCCCGGGAGGAGCCGCGCCGCGCTCGGCAGGTGCGCCCGGCTGGGAGGAGGCAGGCAGGCAGGAGGGCTCCGCTTCCCCCAGGCGCCTCCCGGTGCGCGGGGGGCTGCAGGGGCGCGGCCGGCGGAGCCCTTCCCGAGGAAGGCAGCGGCGGGCACAGCGGAGGAGCGGGAGCCGGCAGCGGAGGACAGAGGGCCGAGCGCGGCTCTGGGCGCCAGCACTCCGCGCCTCGATGCCCGGGAGCGACCCGTGTCCGTGGGAAGGCGCGCCTGGCCGCCTCTGCAAGCTTCCCAGCCGGCTCCGGAGAAGCTGAGACTCACTTGACAACTGTGCGATTCGCTTAATGACTGTGTAGCTCTCTTAACGACCACAGTACAAAACCAGGGCCGGTCATGAGAGCCTCAATTAACCACCGGAGAGCTCAGCGACTCAAATTCCGGTCCCAACTGTGGTCGTAAGTCAAGGACTACCTGCCTAATTTAAAAAGATCAGCAGGGAAAATTTGGAAGTGGGCGGGGTCTGTCCCATAGAAGCACATCGTCTGAATGGCTAAAATGTCCATCAGGTCCTCGATTTACAACCACAATTTTAGCCCAACATTTAGGTTGCTGAGCAGGACAGTTGTTAAGTGAGTTTTGCCCCATTTTACAACTTCTTGCCACAGTTGCTAAGTGAACCTCTGCGGGTTTTTGGTTCTTAAGTGAATCCAGCTTCCCCATTGGCTTTGCTTGTCAGGAAGTCACTAAAGAGGATCACGTGAGCCCAGGACACCGTAACTGTCATAAATATGAACCACGAAGCATCCAAATTCTGATCACGTGACCCTGGGGATGCTGCAACGGTCATAAGTGTGAAAAACGGTCCTAAGTCACTTTTTTCAGTGCCGTTGTAGCTTTGAAGAGTCACTAAACGAACTGTTGTAAGTCAAGGAGTACCTTGGGCGTTTCTCTTGGGCTTTGAGACCAGCCCAAACCATTGCTGGGGAAGGGGGAGGTTCTTCAGGAATGCGGAGCCCACCACCCAGCCTTTCTGTAGCCGCGCTCCAGGCGAGGGGCTATTCACAGCCATTGGCGCAGCATTGATTATGCCTGGGTGAGCTGCATTTTAATGTGGCTCCGAGCCGAACGTGTCACCAAATAAGGTTAAAACGCCAATGCAACCCAGATGTAATAAACCGGAATACATAATGTAAAATCTACAACAAATTAAACCAGCGGCTGAATAAACCCAACAGGAGAACGAGCGAGGAAAATGCTTGTAAACAAAACTATCTCACTTCCATTTAAAATATTTTGATGCCTCTTTGGGGGCAGCGCTTAATAACAAGATGGGGTGACGGTTTGAACGAGACTCTCGCATGCCTCCATAAAGGATGGGGCTGAAATACTGGAAGGTCTCGGAAAAGAGGTCAGGTCTTAACAGGCGCTGTGGATGATGGGGCCTGAAGGCCACCGATTTTCAGAGGGTGTGGCTACTGAGCTTGAGGCTTACAGGGCCTGGTTCTCCAGAAACGAATAACAGAGTTGGGAGGGACCTTGGAGTTCTTCTAGTCCAACCCCCTGTTCGAGCAGGAGAGTGTATACTATTCAGGACAAAAGGCTGCTCATTCTCTTCTTCAAACCTCCCAGTGTTGAAGCACCCACAACTTCTGGTGGCAAGCCGTTCCACTGGTTAATTGTTCCCACTGTCAGGAAATGCCTCCTGAGTCCCAGGTTGCTTCTCTCCTTGATGGGTTTCCATCCGTTGCTTCTTGTCCTGCCTTGATGTTTAAGCAAGCTCACTTAAGCGAAAGAGACTCCTGCACGCATCCCAGCTTGCCCTCCAGATGCACAGGTGCTGCCAACCGACTGGTAAGCTGCAAGATGCCAGTTTAATCAGGGAAGTCGCAAGTGATGGTGCCGAGTTTGGCAGTGCCACTTTCGTCCTCCGCAAGGCAACCACAATCAACACACATCTCTGCTCAAGTTTCCAGGTGCCTGGAATGCCAGCCCGTGTCGAATTAAGGATGGGCTGGTGATGGTCAGGTGGTTTTTTACTTTCTATTTTTATTCCTTCGTTAAAATCCCACCTTTATTATTTTTACAAATAACTTTGCAAATAACATATCCAGCACACCTTCTTCCTCTTCTTTTCACCTCACACCTATGGGGTCTTTTCCCACTGTTGACTCTGGGTTCTGCACTATCTTTTAGAAGGGACAAATCTCCTCTGGCATGAAGCGGCTATTCCCATTGCTGGTTCTCTCCTCCCTCTGTCCTCTGTTCCTGGGCACTCCAAACCTCTTGGAGGTAGTGGGTGCAAAGCCTGGTAGTGTTGTGGCCCTCCAGCGGCCTGCGCGGATAGTGGCTGATCCCGACGAAGAGGAGGCTGGTGTGGGGTCGCGCCAGCAGCCTGCGCAGCCAGCGCTCGCGTCGGACAGCGAGGAGGCTGAAGAGGATGCGGTGCCAGAGGCAGAGACTCAGCCAGGGCCTTCAGAACCTCCAGAGGTTCCTTCAAGTGGAGAGAGCGAACTGGAGGAGCCTCTCCTCAATGCTCGAGCACGCAGGGCTGCCAAAAGGCAGGAGTGGCTACTCAGGAGGAGGAGGTCTCCTCGAGAGTAGGGCTTGAGGATAATTGGCCACTCCCTTAGCCTATTTAAGTCGCAGGCAGCTAGTGCTTTCTTGCTGGAAACAACTCGTATTTATGATCAGAGTATTTTGGTTTATCTTGTTTTCTGGGCTGGTTGCCAACCTTTGGCGGTCTTGTTTATTCTTGCGACTTAATAAATTTGATAAGGACTGTTGGTGTGTGTCAATATCCTCGGAAATCCGGAGCTGGGGCAGAACAGGTAGATTTGAGCCTCTCCCCCGCTGAGGTGGCCCTGTGACAGGGTTGAAGTAAACATAACCAACAGAGGAGAATATTTGTAGCTGAGGGTTGACCTGTGGGGTCCTTGGTGCTCTCTGAGCTTTGTAGTTTTCCTGCAGACATTTCATGACCCAACTAGGTAATATCATCAATTCTTGGAGTTGAAGTCCACAGGTCTTAAAGTTACCAAGTTTGGAGAGCCCAGTCCTCGGGTCACGTGACCACTATTTGTGACTTTCCCAGCCGCCTTCTGACAAGCAAAGTCAACGGGGCAAGCCGGGTTCACTTAATACAGTGTTTCTCAACCTTGGAAGCTTGAAGATGGGTGGACTTCCAACTCCCAGAATCCCCTAGCCAGCGCTGCTGGCTGGGGGATTCTGGGAGTTGAAGTCCACCCATCTTCAAGCTACCAAGGTTGAAAAACACTGGCTTAATGGCTTGACAAGTGCAGTATTTCTCTTAACAATCATGGCACAAAAAGGCCGTAGAATTGGGTGTGACTCACTCAACAACCACCTTGCTTAGCAACTTAAAATTCTGGATTCCTGTTGTCCTTGACTTACCACCACAACAGGAAGCCACCACTGGGCCAGGTGGCTCAGCAGACTGATAGCATTGTGATTAACACCAGCTGTCTGCAATTACTGTAAGTTCGAATCTCCCCAGGCTCAAGGTTGACTCAGCCTTCCATCCTTTCTAAGGTAGGTGAAATGAGGACCCAGATTGTGGGGGCAATAAGCTGACTTTGTATAAATATACAAAAGTATGAAGGCTATTGCTTAACGCATTGTAAGCTGCCCTGAGTCTCCGGAGAAGGGCGGCATATAAATCAAATTTTTTTAAAAAAGAAAAAAAGGACTAGCTGTAAAGAGTTAAATTTAAATTTTAATAAGCCTCTGAAGCGATTCCCCAACTCTGCACATTTTGTGTTCGTTCCAAGGACTCTATAATAAGCACAATGAGTGAACACACATCGCAATGGACACACTGCAACCATCCAACAGCGCAATCTTGCAGCCTTAATGTCTTTCCAACTTTGAAGAGAAATATATTTGGTGCCTCTTACAGTCAGAAAATCCATGTCTCTTCATATCGTGATTGATTCCAAGTTTTCCGTGCCCAAAGAAAAAGTCAATTTAAATCATTAAAAGCTATTGATTTTTATCATATTAACAAAGTTTACTAAATTAACCAAATTTCAGAGACTGAATCAAAAGAGACTAATAGTGAAATAACCCGATATCATCTGAATCCGCCCATCCTTTTTATGTCACCGGTTCAATCAGGTCGATGACTAACCCATTGGAAACATTTATTTAAGGCCTGCCGTGATCCTGAAAGACGGGATCTTTGTTCAGTTAATCTCATTTGAAGATCAGAAGACACATACAGTACCAAATATTCTTTTTTTTTAAAAAAAAATTCTTTACCATTGATCGGTTAATATGGGCCTTTCCAACTCTTTATTCCAGGGTTAACTACGTAATATATACCTTTACTCACGGGTGAAATGTAAAATTTGTAACTACCAGTTCTGTGGGCGTGGCTCGGTGGGGGGTAATGTGATGGGGTGGGCGTGGCCAACTTTTTTTTAAAAAAACTTTTCAAAGCATTTTTTCTAATGCTTTGAAAAGCCTCTCTGCTGATCAGGCAACTCAGTTGGGATCGTCAGAGACTTTTCAAAGCATTTTTTTTACCATTTCTTCGGCCAAGAGGTTGCAGAAAAAAATGCTTTGAAAAGCCTCTGACAATCCCAGCTGAGCTGCGCGATCATCAGAGGCTTTTTTTTTACTTTTAAAAGCATTTTTTCGTCGGAAGAGGTTGTAGAAAGAATGCTTTTAAAAGTAAATAAAATAAAAAAGGCCTCTGATGATTGCACGGCTCAGCTGGGCATGGTGGAGCACAGTAATTTTTGCTACCGGTTCTCCGAACCACCCTCCGCCATCGCTACCGGATCGGGTGATCCAGTCCGAACCGGGAGCATTTCACCCCTGCCTTTACATCAATCTTACACACAATTCAACTCTGTTGTACAAATAATCTCTTCTATTGGTGGTGGTAGCTTTAGAAGTTGTGAAAACCATTTCAAAATAAAAACAGTCCAAAAAAATAACACACCCAAAAAAAGTAAAGGTAGTCCTCCACTTACAACAGTTCATTTAGTGACTGTTTAAAGCTACAACAGCACTGGGAAAAAAAGTGATTTTTTTCATAGTTACAACTTTTGCAGCATCAAAATTCGGACATTTGGCAACTGGTTCATATATAGAAGCATCCTGGGGTCATGTGATCCCCTTTTATGACCTTCTGGCAAGCAGAGTCCATGGGGAAGCCAGATTCACTTAACAACCAGGTTGCTAACTTAACAAATGTAATGATTCACTTAACAAGAAAGTGGCAAGAAAAGTTGTAATATGGGGCAAGACTCAGTTAACAAATATCTCACGTAGCAACATAAATTTTGGGCTCGATTGTGGTCATAACTAGAGGGCTACCTGTACAGTGATGGCAGAGAAAACAAATCCAGGTGGGAATGAGGAGAAGAGGCACAAAGATGATTAGGGGACTGGAGGCTAAAACATGACAAATGATTGCAGGAATTGGGTGTGTCTAGTTTAACAAAGAGAAGGACTAGTGGGGGAGGGGGCATGACAATAATCTTCCAATATTTGAGGGGCTGCCACTGACAGGAGGGGCTCAACCTATTCTCCTCAAGGCCAGACAAGAAGCAATGGACGGAAACTAATCAAAGAGAGAAGCAACCTAGGACTAAGGAGAAATTTCCTGACAATCAGTGGAACATCCTGCCTTTCAGAAGTTGTGGGGGCTCCATCACTGAAGGCTTTTAAGAAGAGGCTGGACAGAATAACATAGGGTTTTCTGCTAGAGCAGGGGCTGGACTAGAAGACCTCCAAGGTCCTTTCCAACTCTTGCTATTCTGTTAATTAATCAGTGGAATGGTTTCCATTTGGAAATTATGGTTGCTCCATCATTGGAGATTTTTAAGAAGAGATTAGACAGCCATGCGGTCTGTGATGGTATAGGGTTTCCTCCTTGAGTAGGGGGTTGGACTAGAAGACCTCCAAGATCCCTTCCAACTCTATGATTCTGTACTTCTGTTAGTCAGTGGAATGGCTTACCTTCAGAAGTTGTGGCTGCTCCATCACTGGAGGTTTTCAAGAAGAGACGGGGCAGCCATTTGTCCAGAATGGTATAAGTTTTCCTCCTTGAGCAGGGGGTTGGACTAGAAGACCTCCAAGGTCCCTTCCAACTCCGTGATTCTGTTAGAAGGAAGAATATGAGATGTTCTTGGATCCTCATTGTGCTAAAGACATTTCATAGCCTCATGTGGATGTCAGAAAGGACTTCTTTTGGGTATTTTTTAGCTTTGTCAATCATCCAGAATGCATCAGTGCGTCTTCTATCCCTCTGTCGTTTCTAAAACCACCTTGAACCCCTGGTGTCTCTCTTTAGGACTGTGAGTGGTGCTGCATAATCCTAAGCGTTATTTCGCTAGTATGCAAATTTAAGGATACCGTATGATCATTTGCACAATCCGTTGACTCTTTGCTTTGGCATTACCGTACTATACAACACACTTTTCTCCTTCTCTTTTCCCCACAACAACAACTCTGTGAGGTGTGTTGGGCTGAGAGAGAGCGAGTGACCCAAGGTTACCCAGCCAGCTTTTGTGCCTAAGGCGCGACTAGAACTCACAGTTTCCTGGCGGTTGGGCCAAAGTCACCCAGCTGGTTTTGATGCCTAAGGCAGGACTAGAACTCGGAGTCTCCCAGTTTCTAGTCTGGTGCCTTCAGCACTAGAGCAATTCCTACTCTCCTTCTTCTTGAAAACGGAAGGCATATATTCAAGTTTGTATCATAGAAATTGGTTGGCTTTGCACTGGCTCGATGTAGAATTTACACATGAGCCGTCTGCTTCATAGTTAGCCTCTGGCCACGTCTCTGGTGTCATAACTCAGCTCTTCCACCTCCTTCTACTACTAATATAGTCAGTTTGATTTGTGCACACTGTTTGATAATGGCGCCCTTTTAGATGTTTGAAGAATTTCTTAGCGATGAAGAAATAATTAGATTGGCAGAAATTGCTACAATATTCTCTTTTCTATTTCTTAGGCTGGACAGTCCTACAAAGTTTTCTTCCTCGCTCGGTCCAACGTTGGCCTTGCAGACCTCACCATAAATAGAACATGTTATATGTCCCATCAATATCAGAATGAATTTGTCCATCACATGTGTCAACCATGAGCAGAACATCTTATATGTTCCATCAATGTCAGAGTGAATTTGCCAATCTTCTGGTCATATCAAAGAGTTGTCCAGATTGATATTGAGTACTATCTAGTCTGAAGGGTTATCATCCAGGGTTATGTTGTTATTAGGATATTAAATTTAGCAGCTGCAACAGTAAAATTGTACAATGAGGCAGAACACAGTGGTAGTTGATCGGTTGGAGAGTGCCAGCTTCTGCATGAGGCAATCTGCACTGTGATTGGTTGCTGTGGGTGTAAAGGGGGTCTTTCTCTTTTTCCCCGCCTTTTTTTTCTTTTGTGGGCTCTGTATGCTGTTTGCGATTTACCTCAGGATGCTCCTGTGTTCCTGACTATCTGGTCTGCTCCTGCATGAGGCAATCTGCATTGTGATTGGCTGCTGTGGGTGTAAAGGAGGCATTTCGCTTTTTCCCGCCTTTTTTCTTCTGTGGTCTCTGTATCCTGTTTGCGATTTACCTCAGGATGCTCCCGTGCTCTAAATATAGACGTTAAATATATTTATTTATATAAAACTACAAGTTTGTGTCAGCCTCTCTGACTCAATTTGGACACTTGCTGCGCAATTCCCTGACAGTTGTCAATCACTTTATATTGTCTTTTCTTTGGTTTTCTTGGTAAAATGCAGGAGAGGTTTATCATTGGTTTCTCTGACCTAGTATGAAATGACGATTTTGAGGTTGTCACTAAAGTGATGACCCACCTCCAGCACCTTCCTGGGTAAGTCTTGCCCAGTAATGGCGCCTGCTCATCATAGTTGGGCAAGGGACCTTCAGACCTTCACGTCTACTCTTGGGGTGCACTCCTGGTCGCCTTTGCTCATCTCTCCTAGGAGTACTCTGACAGCAAAAACAATATTACTAATTCCACAAGTCAATATTATAAGACCAGTAATTCTCAATCAGAATAGTGCTGGAAGGGACCTTGGAGGTCTTCTAGTCCAACCCCCTAATGATGATGATGATGATGACGACGATGGATGGTTAAACAATAAATATGTGGAATTTGGTGGCAGAATCTAGGAGATACAAGTAGTCCTTGACTTATGCCTGATTGATTTGGTGACCTTTTTAAAGTTACAATGGACCTACCTGGGGGCTACTAATGACCCAGATTCAAAATTCCAGCAGTCCCTCCCCCCCCACTCCCCGGGTAATGTGACAATTTTGGGTGCTCAGAAAGCCAATTACAGCCATTTGTAGCATGCCGCAGTCACATGACCACATTTTGTGACAGTTTCACTGAACCCCGGCACTTGTTTCTGGTTTGCTTTACAACTGTTATGACTTACAAACATGATAGGCAGGCTGTCAAGATTTGAACCGCACTTTTGCTTTTGCAACCATTATGGCTTCTCAGCTTGCCAACAAACCAGGGGGGAGAGAAGTGGGAGATGGAATGTAGGCTCCAGACATCAAGAAGATAAGCATGAGAGCCAAGGACACTTTGGCAGGTGTTTGCCAGAGCCAAAGACTTTTTCTCATAACAACACAATGAGACTCAATTGGACCTGATCTAATAGGGGGAGGGAGAATCTATACTTTAATTATGTGGATTTCTATGGGAATTAGCTGAATCTGCCTTTGCCCTCATCAGTGCTGAAATGATATACTCAATAAAGCTTTGCATTAAAAGATTGGATCATCTCAACTGGGCTTGCTTTGGTTGGGTTCGTCAATCGAAACCTTGACACAGGCTCCATTATGGTCATAAGTCGAGGACTACCTGTACGGGCAGCCTCTGAGACCCTTCTCTGTGAGACAGGGTTGTGCAACTTGTGAAAATGAATCATGGCAAAAACAGTTGTGTGTTTTGAATTTCTAATGCAAAGTAAATGTTTACTTTCTCTAAAAATGATTATTTCTATAGAGGGGAAATATTTTTTCAATAGCTCCTCAGTGGAAAACATGAATTGGATGAGTAGATGCAACAGATCTCTTTAATCAATCAAACAAACAACCAGTCCATCAATCAAATTGCAAAGCCATCTTCAAGGAAGTCTCAAAGCAGGTGGATCTGTTCATATTTTTTATACCCCTACATACAGATATATATGATATGAATTTGTATTCATACAAATGAATTTTGCCAGCTATCCCATCCTGGCGTGACCTGGTGACTTGTACAAAATAAATTGTTTAAATATATTGCTGTTCTTTGGCATGTTTAAGGAAAAGAGGGAAGTGCTATGGTGACCTGCAACACTATTTGTATGTGATGCATTTCAAAACATGGTAAGTTGCGGTACTTTGAACTTCAGTTGTTTTATGGCTGAGCCCAGCATCATTTGAGTAATTTATGGTACAATGCATTGCATGAACTTAGAAAAAAATACCCTTTCACTGCTCAGATTCAACATCTGGGCTGGAATTCCAGGGCTGGAAGGGACCTTGGAGGTCTTCTATCCCAACCGTCCTGCCCGGTCCTCATCCCATCTCGGACAAATGGTTGTCCAATCTCTTCTTGAAGACCTCTGGTGATGGAGCAACCACAACTCCTGGAGGCAAGCTGTTCCATTAGACAATTGTGCTCACCATCAGAAAATTCCTCCTTAGTTCCAGATTGGATCTCCCTCTGAAGAGCTTCCATTGATTGCTTCTTGACCTACTTTTGGGTGCTTTGGAGAGTAAATCAACTCCTTCTTCTCTCCAACTCCGTGTCTATGAAAGTGAGACTTCAATAAAATGGCACGTTCTGGAATCCTGAGCAGAGGTCCGTAAACTGGACATACCTCTGAGTTGCTGGGGTGCAGCCAACACAATGGTACTTTGAAAGGTTGTCTCCAGATTAATAGAATAACAGAATTGGAAGGGACCTTGACAGTCTTGTAGTCCAGGGGTCTCCAACCTTGGCAATTTTAAGCCTGGTGGACTTCAAAGCTGGCTGGGGAATTCTGGGAGTTGAAGTCCACCAAGGCTTAAAGTTGCCAAGGTTGGAGACCCCTGTTCTAGTCTATCCCCTGGTCAAGTAGGAAATCCTGTACAATTTCAGACAAATGGTTGTCCAATCTCTTCTTAAAAACTGCAGGTGTAGTAGGAGCACCCACAACCTCTGGAGGCACATTTCAAAATCATGTGAGGTATTAGTACTGCTTCATAAATCCTGGAATACTGCATCCAGTTTTGGTCACCACATTCCAAAAAAGATGTTGAGACTTTGGAAAAAGTGCAGAGATGAGCAACTATGATGCTTAAAGGCCTGGAGACTAAAACATATGAAGAACGGTTGCAGGATTTGGGTATGGCCAGTCTAGAGAAAGAAGGACTAAGGGGCATGATAGCAGTCTTCTAGTATTTGAGGGGCTGCCATGAAGAAGAGGGGGGTCAAGCTATTCTCCAAAGCACCTGAAGTCAGGACAAGAAGCAACGGACCTTGGAGTCCTAATGGACAATCATTTAAATGTGAGTCAGCCATGTGCAGCAGCAGCCACAAAAGCTAATACAATCATTAGTGGTATAAAAAGAGGCACAGAATCAAAATCACATGAAGTATTAGTACTGATTTATAAAACCTTAGGAAGGCCACACCTGGAATCCTGCATCCAGTTTTGGTCATCACATTACAAAAAAGTTATTGAGACTTTGGAAAAAGTGCAGAGAAGAGCAACTAGGAGGATTAAATTCCTGGAGACAAAAACATATGAAGAAGGGTTGCAGGATTTGGTTTTGGCTAGTCTAGAGATAAGAAGGACTGGGGGAGACATGATAGCAGGATTCCAGTATTTGAAGGGCTTCCAGAAAGAGGAGGGGGTCAACTTATTTCCCAAAGCATACTGATTTATAAAACCTTAGTAAGGCCACACCTGGAATCCAGTTTTGGTCACCACATTACAAAAAAGATGTGGAGACTCTAGAAATTAAAGTGCAGAGAAGAGCAACAAAGAAGATTAGGGGACTGGAGGCTAAAACATGAAGAACGGTTGCAGGAACTGGGTATGTTTAGTTTAATGAAAAGGAGGACTAGGGGAGACATGATAGCAGTGTTCCAATATCTCAGAGGTTGCCACAAAGAAGAGGGATTCAAACTATTCTCCAAAGCACCTGAGGGCAGGACAAGAAGCGATGGGTGGAAACTAATTAAGGAGAGAAGCAATTTAGAACTAAGGAGAAATTTCCTGACAGTGAGAACAATTAATCTGTGAAACAACTTGCCTCCAGAAGTTGTAAATGCTTCAACACTGAAGTTTTTAAGAAGATGTTGGATAACCATTTGTCTGAAGTGGTGTAGGGTTTCCTGCCTAAGCAGGGGGCTGGACTAGAAGACCTCCAAGGTCCCTGCTGACTCTGTTATTCCTATTCTATTCTATTCTATTCTATTCTATTCTATTCTATTCTATTCAAACCAAGGAGAGAAGCAACCTGGAATTAAGGAGAAACTTCCTAACAGTGAGGACAATTAACCAGCAGAAAAGCTTGCCACCAGAAGTTATGAGCGCTCCATCACTGGAGTTTTTTAAGAAGAGGCTGGACAGTCATGTGTGTGAAATGGTATAGGGTCTCCTGTTTGAGCAAGGGGTTGGACTAAAAGACCTTCAAGGTCCCTTCCAGTGCTATTCTCATTGATTGATTGATTGAAGTCATTCCACAGATTAATTCAAGATTCTTCCTTGCAAAGAATGGTCTGCTTGTAGTAAAGATGTTTTGTGTTGTTGTATGGTGGCCAAAATGGGCCAGAATGGTTGGTAATGATTGTTGCTCTTAGCAAGAATTCTGTGTCTGTGGCTTCAGTGTAAGTAACCCTACGAACAAGGCTATTCTTTATCTACCTAGGTTAGCCTAACGTATAACAAAAATTGGGAGTCTGGTAGGCTCTTTTCAGAGTAACACAGGCTTCCCTTCAAAGGGGAATTTGGAAGCCTCCCTTGGCCAAGGCTTTGAAGACCACCAGAGCTTTCAATGGACCTATCTGGAAATGACCACAGAAGTTTGTGACTTGGAAGGTAAAATGGAAAAACAGCACGGAGCATAAATTCACACACGAAAAAGAAGAAAGGAAAACCAACGCATGATGGGTCCGTGAAGCTAAGAGAAAAGGGAAGGATGCAACAGAACCTTTGCTGGTCATTTCCAGGTGGGTCCATCTGAATGAAGGTGGTCATTATCCCATGGGATGGAGTTGGTGAAGAGAAGCAGAAAGGTGTTGGTTTAATTATGACTGAAAGGGCTACAAAGGATACCTTGCTGGATAGAATGGTATCATTCTAGTTCAACAGTGACAACTTTAAGATGGGTGGACTTCAACTCCCAGAATTCCCCAGCAAGCTTGTGTGGACTTCAACTACCATGATTCTGCTGGTTGGGGTCCCGTTCTCTCAACGTTTGGAGGTCTAGTTGAGTGTTTCTCAATTGTGCTAACATTAAGATGGATGGACTTCAGCTCCCAGAATTCCCCAGGCAGAATGCGAGTTGAAGTCCACCCATCTTGAAGTTGCCATGTTGAGAAACACGGATCTAGGTTGTTGTAGATGCTTAGAAAGACTTGATAGGTTGGTGAGAATTGCCAGTTATGCTTTAATATATAGTGATAATGGAAAAATCAAAGATTAGTTCTCAGGGGAAAAAGCTAAGAAACAAATGCGGTATGAGGATTTTTTTCCAACTTAGGTGACAAAATTGAACAAATAGTATGTGACGAGAGAATTCAGAAAAAAAATTGGGCCTCAAAGACTCTGAAATGAATGAGAATGATGACTGGGTGATGAGTGTTAGACTAAAGATTTAAACATGGTTTAAGAAATATATCTACAGTTTAAGCATGGCTTGATTCATAGGCATACATGGCAAGGAAAGGAATACAGGTAATCCTCGTTTTAAGACCACAATGGAACCCAAAATTTCAGTTGCTAAGCTAGGCAGTTGTTAAGTGAATTTTGTCCCCTTTTATAACCTTTCTGGCCATAGTAGTTACGTGAACCATTGCAGTTGTTAAGTTAGTCACACGGTTGTTAAGTGAATCTGGCTTCCCTGTGGACTTTGCTTGTCAGAAGGTCACAAAAGGGGATCACATGACCTGGGACACTACAGCCGTCATAAGTACGGTACATGCCAGGTGCCAAGCATCCAAATTTTGATCACGTGACCATAGGGATGCTGCAACGGTCGTAAGTGTGAAAAACAGTCATAAGTCGCTTTTTTCAGTGCTGTTGTGCCTTTGAACGGTCACATATAGGAACTGTTGTAAGTCCAGTGCTACCCGTAAAAGGAAGAAGTTGAAACTCCAAGGACGTAGATTTGGAGGTAGATCTTGAAATGTTCTGACAGGAAGACCTGTCAACCAGTGAACCTCGTTGTCCTTACTGGAGATCTTCAGATGATGGCTGGACGGCCATTGGTCAAAAAATGTTTTAGCAGATCTTGCGTAGAAGAGGGGGCTGGAGCCCATGTCTCTTGCATTCCCCTCCTATGCTATGTGAAAGAAACTGGTTTGGAAAACAGAATGACTGTAGGATGAGATCATATAGGTTGGACCTCTGCTAATTCTGGGACCAACTTCTTGAGGTTGCTTGATCTCCTAGAGTACCTGAAGTTGATCAGATCACAAATGGGATCCGTGAAGGCAAAGTGGACAGTCAGAAGGAAGGCTGACAACACAGAACAGAGAATAACAGAGCTGGAAAGAACCTTGGAGGTCTTCTAATCCAACCCTCTGCTCGAGCAGGAGACACTGTACCATTTCAGACTGGTGGCTGTCCAGTCTCTTCTTAAAAGCCTCCCATGATGGAGCACCCACAACTTCTGAAGGCAAGCTGCTCCACTGATTAAAAGACTACCAGAGCTGGGAAGAACCTTGAAGGTCTTCTAGTCTAACACTTGGACTAAGACTTCTAGTCCAAGGGGCTTGGACTAGGAGACCTCCAAGGTCCCTTCCAGCTCTATTTTGATTGATTGATTGACCCCTTCCTGAAGCAGGAAACCCTATAGCATTCTGGACAAATGGCTGTCCAGTCTCTTCTTAAAAACCACCAGTGATGGAGCACCCACAACTTCTGGAGGCAAGAAGTTCCACTGGTAAATTGTTTTTACTGTCAGGAAGTTTCTCCTTAATTCCATGTTGCTTCTCTCCTTGATTAGTTTCCCTCTGTTGCTTCTTGTCTTGCCTTCTGGTGCTCTGGTGAATAGGTTGACCCCCGTCTTCGTGTGACATTTATTATTTCTCTATATCTGTCTGTCTAACTATCTATCCCTACCCACCTATCTCTTTATCTATCTGTCTTCCTACCTACCTACCTACCTTCTCCCTACCTCCCTACCAACCGATCGTATCTATCATCTATCTATCAATCATCTATTACTTCTCTATATCTGTCTGTCTAATTATCTATCCCTACCCACCTACCTCTATCTGTCTGTCTGTTTGTCCATCTATCTATCTTTCTATCTATCTATCTATCTATCTGTCTATCTATCTATCTATCTATCGACAAACACACAAATGGCACTAGTGGCCTATTAGATTCTTTCACAGCAGGTTTCAAAACAGCAAAATTTAAGAAGAAGGGGAAAAAAATTAAATGTCCCCCCCCTTCGTGTGACCCCCCCCAAATATTAGGAGATCACATCCTATTACCCCTAGTCCTTCTTCTCATTAAACTAGGCCTATCCAATCCCTGCAAATGTCCTTCCTATGCTTTAGCCTCCAGGCCTTTACTCATCTTGGTGGCTCTTCTCTGCACTCTATCCAGAGCCTCAACTTCTTTTTTTATAACTTGTGAACATGGTGGTTGAGGGGAGTTGATGAGATGCTGAAAAGAGGGGGTTGGGAACCGCCAGAGGCAGCTGAGGAATCAAAGTGGCAACACGGGAGACGGAGAGGAAGGGCGGTTGATGCTGGTGGGAATGCGATGTAGTTTATCTTTAATGTCCTTATCTCAGTCCTTTAATGTCTTATGCTCAGTTTCGGTTGCTGCATGTCTTCGTTTTATTATTCCTAACGGGAAGCAATGATGGGTATATGGAGCTAAGCACATACATCTGTCTTTATGTATATATGTATGACTTCCAACCTGAGTGAAAAAGTGAGGAGGACTTTATGAAAATATACTGCAAATGATTCCCTCATCGCTTGTATGTATTCTACCTTTTAAAGAATTCATGAGCAGCATCCAACTTCAGTTAATCCTAACAAACCATGGAGTTACAATCACGTGGTCCTGGCTACTATCTTGGCTTTTACACACACACACACACACACACACACACACACACACACACACAGAGAGAGAGAGAGAGAGAGAGAGAGAGAGAGAGAGAGAGAGAGAGAGAGAGAGAGAGAGAGAGAGAGAGAGAGAGAGAGGGAGAACCCTGAGCCAGAATGCATTGGGAAGAGCAACATGGAAGGAAGATTATTGTGCAGAAAATGACAGGTTGAATTAAGATGGCAGTTAAATTTATGGATACATGTAGTCTTCGACTTACAGCAACAGTGGAGCCCAAAGCTTCTGTTGCTAAGCGAGTCAAGTGAGTTTTTACCCCATTTTTGGCCACAATTGTTAATTGAACCACTGCAGTTGTTACGTTACTCACACGGTTGTTAAGTGAATCTGGCTTTCCCCGTTGACTTTGCTTGTCAGAAGGTTGCAAGAGGGGAATCATGTGACCCCCGGGACATGACGACCGTCACAAATGTGAGTCAGTTGCCATGAGGCTGGATTTTGATCATGGGACCGTGGGAATGCTGCAACAGTCTGGAAAACAGTCATAAGTCTCTCTTTTCAGTGCTGGGGGATATCTGGTGAAATGTTTTCAGTGTTGGAAGGGACCTTGGAGGTCTTCTAGTCCAGCCCACTGCACAAGGGTTCCATTCTGGACAAATGGCTGTCCAATCTCTTCTTGAAAACCTCCATTGATCGAGCTTCTTCTCCACAACTTCTGGAGGCAAGCTGTCCTGCTGGTTAATCTGTATGTCCGTCCAGCCAGCCAGCCATCTTCTATCTTCTCTGTCTATCATATGCATCTTATCTATCTCAAACCATACCGTAAGACCGGGTCTTATATTAATTTTTGCTCCAAAAGACTCATTAGGTCTTATTTTCCGGTTAGGTCTTATTCAAGGAAACATGGCATTAAATGCATCTGTTTGGCTGACGATCTTAACTGGGGCTTATTTTTGGGGTAGGATTTATATGATGAGCATCCTGAAAAATCATGCTAGGGCTTATTTTCCTGTTAGGTTTTACTTTCGGGGAAACACTGTAGAATCCTAGGGCTGGAAGGGCTCTCAGAGGTCTTCTAGTCCAACCCCCTGACCCGGTCAGGAGTCTGTACCATCCTGGTCAAATGGTTAGCAATCTCTCCTTGCTAAGTTTCCATCCGTTGCTTCTTCTCCTGCCTTCTGGGGCTTTGGAGAATAGATCGAACAGGTTCAAGAGTAGGTTTTAGGACTATGGAGAGTTCTGGAGGCCCAGCCTTCATCCAAGTGAAGCCGGCATCATTTGCATCCTGCAGAAATCAGTTCCTTTCCACTTTGCACTCGGTACATACACACACACACACACACACACACACACACACACACACACACACCACTCTTGATGCTATTATTCCTTTCAGTGTCTGCACATACTCAGCCTCTATTTGTGGTTATTTTCCTGATGGAAGCGGCAGCGGATGGCCAAGCCATAAAGGTGCAGTTTATAAAAGCAGCAGAAAAAAACGCCTCTCCAGGGTAGCTGCGAGCACGAAGAGAAGCGGGGAAGAAAGATGTAGATCACTGGGTAGGTTCTCCATTCCTGCAGTGCCACCTGCTGGCAGGGCCCATGGTGGCCCTGGGGAAAGGAGGAGGAGGAGGGCGAAGAGGAGGAGGAAGATAGGGAGGGAAGGGAGAGAAAGAGAAAGAAGAGGGGAATTAGGAGGAGGGGAGGGGAAAAAGGAGGAGGAGGGGGAAGGAAGAGGAGGAGTGGGATGGGTAGAGGAAAGAGAGCTAGAGGAGGGGGAGGAGGAGGGAGGAAGAGGAGGAGGGCGATGGGTAGGAGAAAAAGAGGAAAAGGAATGAGGAAGAGGAGGATAGGGAGGAGGAGGAGGAAGGAGAGAGGGAAAGAGAAATTGGTGGAGGGAGGAAGATCTGCTTCCTTAGAACCAACCTGCTGCATCTTCTCCAAAACAAAGCAGACAGAACGAAAGAAAGATTAAAAGGGGTTTTACATTTCCTGTTTTTCTGTGCAACCCTTCAGTTAAATAAGATACATATTTAAGATGAATATTCATATCACCACCATACAAAAAAGGATGTTGAGACTTTGGGAAGAGGGCAGAGAAGTGTGATAAAGATGATTGGGGGACTGGAGGCTAAAATATATGAAGAACAATTAAAGAATTGGGTATGTCTAATTTAATGAAAAGAAGGAGTGGGGGGGGGGGACATGATAGCATCTTCCAATATTTGAGGGGCTGCCACAAAGAAGAGTGGATTGACCTATTCTACGAAGCCCCTGAAGGCAGGACAAGAAGCAACAGATGGAAACTCATCAAGGAGAGAAGCAACTTGGAATTAAGGTGAAACTTCCTAACAGTGAGAATAATTAACCAGTGGAACAGCTTGCCACCAGAGGTTGTGGGTGCTTCATCACTGGAGGTTTCTAAGAAGAGATTGGACAGCCGCTTGTCCAGAATGCTATAGGATCTTCTACTTGAGCAGGGGGTTGGACTAGAAGACCTCCAAGGTCCCTTCCAACTCTGTTGTTCTGTTGCTTTGTTAAGACATCCCCATGAAAAGGTGAATTCGACTGGAGGGAACAGTTTTAAAAAGCCCTTAATAAATGAAGTTTCAGGTAAGGTTCTTGGCCAACAATGTTGCTTTCAGAAGATGTGACAAAGGGACTTTCCAGGAATGGATGGATTGGGGCGGTGGGGAGGGAGGAAGCCCCCTTTCAGCTTAAATGGCCTCAAGGAACCCCTGAGGTTGCTGGAGATCCTGACCGAGCAAAAGTCCAACCTGGAATCCTTTAAATGGTCATGTGTGATATTTCCTTGCTTGGAATACAGGTAGTCCTTGCTTAATGACTGGTTCCTTAGTGACCATTTGAAGTTACAACAAATGTTCTTAGATCTAATTATAATTCAGTCTGGAATCGGAGAGAAAGAGAGAGAGGCACACATGAGTCACATGATCACATTTTGGCCAGCCAGCTCACACTTATGGCCATTTGCAACATCCTGTAGTCACTACATTTTTCACACTACATTTTTCAGTATTTTTGGCTGGTTTCGAGCCAGAAATGCCCATTGAGGAAAATGGGCTCATTTCACAACTGCTGCGTTCATTTAACAACTGTGGCATTTATTTAAGGATGACCACAAAAAGGTTGTAAAATGGGGCACAGACACACCGTGACTGTGGCTTAACAACCACCATGACTTATGACGGCAATTCCGGGCTCAATTATGGTCGTAAGTCGAGAACCACTTGTACTTTACGTTAAGGATGTGCAAAACGCTGCATGCGTAAACAGCTCCCTGGGAGAAGCAGCCGGCTGTGCTTCTGCATCCCAACCGAAACATCTGCATTCCAGATGTTTTGTCCGCTGTACAGAACAAAACACAGCTGTTCCAGGCAGAAGTGCTTTGATGGCAGATGGAAAAAGACACGACCAAGAGAATTTCAATAAATCTAACAAACAAATAAAAGAAATCGTAAATTTCTTTGGGGAAGCGAGTGCACATCAATACAGATGGTCCTCGACTTACGACCGCAATCGAGCCCAACATTTCTGTTGTTAAGCGAGACATTTGTTCAGTGAGTTTTTCCCCATTTGTTGACTTTTCTTACCCCGTTTGTTAAGCGAATCACTGCAATGGTTAAATTAGCAACATGGTTGTTAAGTGAATCCTGCTTCCCCGTTGATTTTGCTTGTCAGAAGGTCGCAAAAGGGGACCCAGGGGCACTGCAAACCGTCATAAATACGAGTCAGTTGCCAAGCGTCTGAATTTTGATCGTATGATTATGGAGATGCTGCAGTGGTCATAAGTGTGAATGGTCATTGGTCACTTTTTTCAGTGCTGTTGTAAATTTGAATGGTCACTAAATGAATTGTTGTAAACCAAGGACTACCTGTAGTTATGGCAGCCGAGGGTGAGTGGAGCAAAAGAGAGAGACAGCCGCTGAGAAGGTGGGTGGGTGGGTGGGTGGGCACTCTGGCACACTGAAGAGAGAGAGGAGAGAGGGGGCAAGACACATGTACTAAATACTCCCTCCCCATACGCCCCCCTCCCCCAAATAAATTCTGCAATCCCTGGGGATTTTATTTTGGCTGGAAGATGTCAGGTGCAGAGAATCAGGTGACCTCACGTTAAGTTCCAGTGACGCTGATTTATTCTTTCTGCCCATATAGAGACTCCTCGACTTATGCCACAAATGGGGCCAGAATTTCTGCTGCTAAGCAAGGCAGGTGATAAACGACTCGTATCTGATTGTATGACCTTTCTGTCATGGTTGTTAAGCGAATCTCTAGTTGTTAAGTGAAGAGCAACAAAGGTGATTAGGGGACTGGAGACTGAAACATACAAAGAACGGTTGCAGGAACTGGGCATGGCTAGATTAATGAAAAGAAGGACTAGGGGGGACATGAGAGCAGTCTTCCAATATCTCAGGGGCTGCCCCAAAGAAGAAGAGGGGGGTCAAGCTATTCTCCAAAGCACCTGAGGTACTTTGAGGCTGTAGGGGGGAAAAATGCCTTTAAAAGCCTCAGGAGATCCCAGCTGACTTGCCTGATCCTCAGAGGCTTCTAAAAGCATTCTTTTCTGCAACTTCTTAAGGTTGTAGAAAAATGCTTTTAAAAGTAAAAAAAAAAAAGCCTCTGAGGATCACGCGACTCAGCTGGGATCATCAGAGGCTTCTAAAGGCATTCTTTTCTGCAACCTCTTCGGCTAAAGAGGTTGTAGGAAAAAAATGCCTTTAAAAGCCTCAGGCGATCCCAGCTGACTTGCCTGATCCTCAGAGGCTTCTAAAAGCATTTCTTTTCTGCAACTTCTTAAGGTTGTAGAAAAAATGCTTTTAAAAGTAAAAACAATAAATAAAGTTGGCCACGCCCACCCAGTCACATTACCCCCACCAAGCCACGCCCATAAAATAAGCCACACCCACAGAACCGGTAGTAAAAAAATTTAGAACCCACCCCTGGACCGTTTTATACACTTACGACAATTGCTGCATCCCCATGGTCACGTGATCAAAGCTCAAGAGGCTTGGCAACTGGCATGTACTTATGACAGTTGCAGTGTGATCGATCCCCTTTTGAGACCTTCTGCCAAGCAAAGTCAAGGGGAGAGCCAGAAAACCTTCATTTAACTTAACAACTTCAGTGATTTGCTTAACAACGGGGGCAAGAAAGATCATAAAACGGGACAAAACTCGCTTAACAAATGTCTCACTTAGCAACAGAAACTTTTGGCTCAGTTGTAGTCGTAAGTTAAGGATGACCTGTCCGTGGGCTAAGCCTTTTGGGTCTTGCTGTCCATTTGAGTTGCAAGTCCCTTTGCATTCTTCTCTGCTTGAAAAAAAATGTCAGAAAATGGAACACCAGATCCTAAAGGGATCTATGAAAATTTCCAGAGGGGTAATAGAGAGAGAGAGAGAGATAAATGTTTCAGGAAAAACATTTATTCTGGCATCAATTTTCCTGAACTAACATTCGCTTCATTTGATGCGCAGAGTTCCATGCTGAGTTTGAAAACAATGGATTGACAACTGTACCGGCTGAAGAAAATGAAGTCCAGATAGTGATAATTGCCTTATTGATAGCAGCCATTCACAAGTGCTTCTTAGATATCCCACTAAAGTTCTTGCATTAAATTTAAACTTCTTTTAACTGTGTGTTTGTTAGTTAAGCCCTATTGTCTCTTGTGGTTATTGCCTTGCAGAAAATACAGCTCGCTTTGTAATTTCAGATTGTTTTCAGAGGGTTGCTTTCTTTTTATTAACTTCTGGCAAGCCAAAAATAATAATAATAATAATAATCTCATTTGGAAGCAGAAATCTTGCCCTCCCTGATTCATTACTTTTATTAATCATTTTATTAATAACGATTCTACGATTGCAGTTACGCTGGATCGCCAACACACAGTAATTTCTGGAGGGCACGGCAGACATATTTGTAAATCGGGTTCCGTGGATCATTTTTTCAAAAAAATAAAATAAACTGTATTAATATATTTTCGAGATTTACATCTCGTCTTTTGGCAGCTCAAGGCAGCGTACACAATGTTCCCATTTCCCCACTACAACTTTCAGATAGAGTTATGATTTTGTCTACCTCTTGTGAGATTGATTTTCCTTCCTGGGTAACAGAGTAACAGAACGCTGAACAAAGCTCCGCACTGGTGACAGGGAGGGCATCTGGCCATTAAATACTCTGCTAGCTCCATTCAGCTGCCCTGACTTCTGAAGCCAAGCCATTCTGTCACAGAGAAGAGGTTGAGCCTTCTTCTCTGAGACAGCCCATCAAGTACTGGAAGGCAGCTATCATATCATCCCTTGTCCTTCTCTTCGTTAGACTAGACATATCTCATTCCCACAAATTGCACGGAAGGCAAGATTCTCTTGTGGTTCTGATCCATGGAACGGACTTCCATGTCAAAAGGAAAAGAAAGAGAAAATTGGGGCCTTCTAGCTTGGTTAGAAAAACCAGGAAACCAAAAGAAGGCCAGGAGCTTCCTTTCTCCTTTTTTCCCCCCTTTTCCCTCCATCCTTTCCCCCTTTCGTGTTACATCTTTTAAGATGGTAAATTCAGGATAAAGACCTGCCTGGATCTGATTATCGTATGAACTGCTCTGGAAGCATTTCAAACACCAGGCATGAAATATTGCTGTTTTAAATAAGTGAATCAAGTCATGCTTAGATTCTCTGTGCACAGTTGGAGTAAGGCAGAATCTTTTCTTGACCCATTCAAATGTCATCCTTGCAGACGGTTGGATGCTGGGATTGTTCAGTGCAGGTCCCCAGTTTTTTTTCCTCCTGTAGGTAACATCCTACCTACAGAGTGGCCTGGATGCCCCTGGCCAAGGCCGACAAGATACTAAAAGGGATCTTTAACAGATTAACAGAGTTGGGAGGGACCTTGTAGGTCATCTAGTCCAACCCCACCCAAGCAGGAGACCCTGTACCATTTCTGACAGAGGGCAGTCCAGTCTCTTCTTGAAAGCTGCCAGTGATGAAGCTCCCACAACTTCTGAAGGCACTAATGACAAAAGGGCCCCAAAATAAGGGTTAAAGTCTTGTTTCATAAGTAAAAGAGTAAAGTAATGCTTTGAGGGCTGTCATTGAAAGGAAGGGCTCAGCCTGTTCTCCAAAGCATCCAAGGTCCCTTCAAACTCTGGTATTCAGTTATTCTGTTAATTGACCAGTGCTATAGTTTGCCTCCTGAAATTGTACATGCTCCACCACTGGAGGTTTTGAAGAAGAGATTGGACAACAATTTGACTGGGATGCTATAGGGTTTCCTGCCTGAGCAGGGGTTGGACTAGAAGACCTCCAAGGTCCCTTCCAATTCTGTTATTCTGATCATTATAGAGAGATTCAATCTAGAATTAAGGAGAAATTTCCTCACAGTGAGAACAATTCCTGGAGGGAACAGTTCCTGGAGGGAACTGCTCCCCTCCAGAGGTTGTGGGTCTTCCCACAACCTCTGGAGCTGCTGGCTGGGAGATTCTGGGAGTTGAAGTCCACCCATCTTCAAGCTTCCAAGGTTGAGAAACACTGCCCTATGCCATTTCAGACAAATGGTTGTCCAAGCCCTTCTTAAAAACCTCCAGTGATGGAGGACCCACAACATCTGGAGAGAAGTAGTAGTAGTAGTAGTAGTTGTTGTTGTTATTGTTGTTGTTGTTGTTGTTGTTCTTCTTCTTCTTTTTCTTCTTCTTCCTCTTCTTCTTCTTCTTCTTCTTCTTCTTCTTCTTCTTCTTCTTCTTCTTCTTCTTCTTCTTCTTCTTCTTCTTCTTCTTCTTCTTCTTCTTCTTTTCCTCCTCCTCCTCCTCCTCCTCCTCCTCCTCCTCCTCCTCCTCCTCCTCCTCCTCCTCCCCTGTAAGCCCCACTCACTTTTTAGTACTGATGATGTGAGCTAATTTGGTAATGAAACGTCTGCAAGGAAACCACCAAGCTCAGAGAGCACCAAGGACCCCACAGTCCAACCCTGAGCTGCAGAGATTGTCTTCTGTGTCTTTTTGGAATTGAAATCACTCTCCCAAGAGTTTCATCCTGGACCTTTTCTCTTCACACCCCCCCATGTCCTGCCAACTCCTCCTGCTACCGTCTTGCCAACATGACAAGGTGGTGCTTTGTGGGCACACCTACCTGGGCTTCCCTTCCGTGTGGCTTTCTGGCTGGCTCCTGCCTTCAACTTCCCTGGCCTGCTGGAAGGGAGCCATGGCGGTGGCAGCCGGCCTGCTGTGGGCCATTGTTTCAATTAATTGCACATGGAGCTAAACTAATGAAAAAATGGGGGCTTAGCACCAGTTTCTGAGAACAATGCCTGCCAGTTATATATCCATGTCATTAGTTGCAGAGAAAATGTGCTGTATTTAAAAAAAAACCAGAAAAAGAGAATGAAAAACAAGTCGTGTTGCATAACTAACTTGTAGTTCACATGTAGGTTAGCACACAGCTGGGTGAGGCATCTTTCAGGCCAACTGGTCCCAGCTCAAACCTGCCTGAATCTCGCTCTCTTGAGTCAAATCCTTTCCCAAAGGTGATGAGAGTTCTGTCTGTGGAATTAAAACCATTTCAGGTAATTGTTAAAAGACTTTGCAGGCTTGTTTTTGTTGGATCAATCCAGCTTTTGGTGACCTTCCGGTGGTGCTAGGCCGATTCTCATCGTTCCCAGCCAGAAGGGGGATTCTGGCTAGAGATTAAGAAAGTTACGGGCCATGAATGACCCACAGTTGGGTTAATAACTTCTACTCTGGGAAGGCAGAAAGAGAAGGTGGCCATCTCGTGCACAGGGAGGACTTGCAACTGTGGGGTCCTTGGTAGTCTCTGAGCTTGGTGGTTTTCTTGCAGTCGTTTCATGACCCAGTTAGGTAACATCATCAGCTCTAGAAGGGAGTGGGGTTTGCTCTCTGTTTATATACAAGGCTTGCCCTGTCAGTGTTGGTGGGAGTGCTGTTTTTTTCTTAGTGATTCCTTGATTAAGCTGTTGTTAACTGTTCGACTGTTTGTCTGATTCAGTAGTTCCTTAATTAGGGCATTGTTTACTTCTTGGTTGTTGGTCTACTAGTATTAATCTGGATGTTAAATCTCTTTTTATCTGGGTGTTGATTGCTGGCGACAAGATATTGGGGTCTTTTAGCTTTTTTTAACCATCTCTTTTGAATGGCATGGAGATGTTGTTTATCTCTATGTGCCAGTTGATGGCTGATTTGTCTGAGTCCTTGGCCTCCAGGAATTCCCTTGCCTTTTTGGACTTGCAAGCATGGAAGCCTTGAAGAGGTTCTCCACCTGTCCTCTTCCTTCTAAGATGGCCTGCCTGTATCCTGAGCTCTTTTTGCCACATTTTTGGGATCCAACATCAGACCTTGCACGACGTGTCAATTCATCCTTTGTGGGGCTATTGGTTCATCCATACCTGCACACCTGGATTCGTTCTCATGAGCCCGACTAATGTCCAAGTGATCTTGCAGACATCTGCCCCAAAAAGCTTTGTGGAATCACTTCTGGTGCTCCATCTAAGATAGGGGTGTCAAACTCAATTTCACGGCGGGCCGCAGCAGGGTTGTGTTTGACCTCGGGGGTGGGGTGGGTGGGTCGCCAGGTTGACGTCACTCGTGTCGGGGACACCTGTGGTGGTCCGAGCGCTCTGCCAGCGAAAACGGGCTCCCGAGCTCCGTTTTCAGCTGGGACGGCCTCCTGCAACCCTCTGCCAGTGAAAACGCAGCCCTCCCAAGCTCAGTTTTCGCTGGCAGAGGCACCACAGTCTGGTCCTTTGCTGTTTCCAGGGCAGCCCCGTGGGCCACATCTAAGCACCCGGCAGGCAGGATTTGGCCCCCAGGCCTTGCGTTTGACACCCCTGCTCTAAGAGATCTGAGAACCTCCCCGTCGATCTGCCCATCCTGGCAACTGGATCTCAGAGCTTCCCTGACTATTCCAGGATGTTGTAAATGAGATTTTGCCTGGCAATTAAAAAACGGGCAAACGTCTGAAGAGCCGAAGACGCTTCCTGAGCCTGGAGGAGGTCTACTCCGAAGCTTCTAATGGTTTTCCAAAGCCCTTCAGAAGTGCACGCTTCATTTGCCTCGCTTGCAATTATTATCCACGCACCACGAACCTTCTCTTCCTTTAATGTTAGCTTAGGGCTATTTTGTGCATTTCGGAGGCAGGCCCTTGGTGTGGACTCAGAAGCACCGCCTGGGACAATGCTGCAGATGGCCCCCGCCTCTCTTGATGCTGGAAGGGCTGGCTCTTCGCCCGGGCCTTTGGTGAGGGGGAGGGAAGCCCCTGTTGAAAGATGTGGCTTATCTGTTTTGTTCCCGGCTGGGTTTTTTGTCAACTTCACTCTTCCCGGTTGCCTATGGTTGTGTGTGTGTGTGTGTGTGTGTGTGTGTGTGTGTGTGTGTGTGTGTTTCCCCCCTGTTTTGAATTGCTTTTTATCTATAACTGCTGAGAATCGTTGGGAGAATCGTTGGAAGTCGGGCAGCAGATACACTTAATAAATCATCATCTCTTTGAGTTGGAATGGCTCCCCGAGGACTAAGCTTGCCTGACCCACCTCGGCCTTCGGGAAGGAAGTGGAACATTAACCCTTTGAGGGACCCACAAACAGGCACGAAGCTGCTTGAGGGACACCTGTTTTCTTAGCCAGCTGAGGAGTTTGAACAACCAGAAGGCAGCAGGTTGCACTACAAGACCCCCCAAGACCTCCCCTTCTAACTCTATTATTCTGTGATTGTGATCATTAAAGAGAGATCCAGCATAGAATTAAGGAGGAGCTTCCTGACAGTAGAACCCTTATTTAGTGGAGTGGCTTCTCTCCAGAAGTTGTGGATGCGCCATCACTGGAGGTCTTCAAGAAAAGGTTGGACAGCTCTTTGTCTGGAATGATTTAGGGTCTCCTGCTTGAACAGGGGGTGGGACTAACAGAATCACAGAGTTGGACGGGACCTTGGAGGTCTTCTAGTCCAACCTCCTGCTCGAGCAGGAGACCCTATAACATTTCAGACAAGTGGTTGTCCAGTCTCTTCTTAAAAGCTTCCAGTGTTGGAGCATTTACAACTTCTGAAGGCAATTTGTTCCACTGATTAATTGCTCTCACTGTCAGGAAATTTCTCCTTCGTTCCAGGTTGCTTCTCTCCTTGGTTAGTTTCCACCCATTGCTTCTTGTCCTACTCTCAGGTGCTTTGGAGAATAGCTTGACTCCCTCTTCTTTGGGGCAGCCCCTGAAATATTGGAAGACTGCTATCCTGTCTCCCCTAGTCCTTCTTTTCATTAAACTAGACATACCCAATTTCAGCAACCGTTCTTCATATGTTTTAGCCTCCAGTCCCCTAATCCTCTTTGTTGCTCTTCTCTGCACTCTTTCTAGAGTCTCCACATCTTTTTTGTAATGTGGCAGGTGTGGCCTTACTAAGGTTTTATAAATCAGTATGCTTTGAGAAATAAGTTGACCCCGTCCTCTTTGTGGAAGCCCTTCAAATACTGGAATCCTGCTATCATGTCCTTCTTTTTACTAAACTAGCAACCCCAATTCCAGCAACCGTTCTTCATATGTTTTAGCATTTCAGCCTCCTAATCATCTTCATTGCTCTTCTCTGCCCAATTTCCAGAGTCTCGACCTTTTTTTTAAATATTCTGGCAACCAAAACTGGATGCAGGATTCCAAGTGTTGCTTAGAAGACCTCCAAGGTCCCTTCCACCTCTGTTATTCTGTTATTCGATTCCCACAGAGCGCAGGTCGGCTTCCCCAGAGATGCTGCTGGCCGAGGCCGCCTCTGTTTGCAAAGAAGTGAAAAGGAAGGCGAGGCCGGAGAGAGGCGGTGGGACTTGGAGCTGGATCCCAGCTGGAGAAGTGACCCTGGCCGCAATGGAAATTTGCTTCGGGGGCCCTGCCTTCCTGCGTCCACTCTCAGCTGTCAGGAGAAGGCGGCCAGAGCTCCAGCCAGGAGAAAAGGGAACCAGCAAATAGGCTGCATGAATTTCCCTCGCTTGAAGTCGCCACTACCGAGCTTTCTGGCAGGAGAAAGGATGGTCTGTCCGCAGTTGGCAACACCTTAAAGGAAGCCTCTGCAAGTGGAAAAGAGAGAGAATTCAGCCGGGAGGGATGGCGGGGGTGGGGTGGGATGGGGGGGGAGCAGGTTTATATATATATATATTTTGCAAAAAAAAAAAAAAGACAATTTGTGGCCAAACAGGTTTTCAGGGAGGGAGTGGTAAGAGGCGGTGGTCAGGATGGAAGCTTGATTGGCAAGGGCCCATGAGAAAAAGACAGCGCTTCGATCGCTCCGTCGTGGAGGCCATCTTGACTTCTCCGACTTGTGGCCATCCAGGGTCAGATTGCAGCCATTGGCAAAGGGGAGGGGGTCTTCCCTTGACCCCTTGGTGAGGGTCAGGGCCAAGGGGGCGTGTCCAAAATGGCTTGGCTGCTCCCAGGGGCAGGAACGCTATTTCTGAGCTTCCGAGTGGGAGAGGGAGGTGTGGGGACAGAGTGCTTCTCACTCCCCATGGCCTCCATCATAAAAATGGAGGATTTCTACTGGATTTTTCCCAATCAGCTCCCCTGGCTGATTGGAGGCACCTGACTGGTCCTTGGCACAGTCTCTCTTTCTCCCTCTCCCTTCCCCCTCTCCCTTCCCCTTTCTCTCTCTCTCTCTCTCCCTCCATCTCTCTCTCCCCCTCCCTCCCCTCTTTCCCTCTCTCTCCTTTTCCCTCTCTCTGCCTTCCCCCCCTCTTTCTCTCTCCCCTCCCTCCTCCTTTCTCTCTCCCTCCCCCTCTCTCTTTCTCTCTTTCTTCCTCTCCCCTCCCCTTCCATCTGTCCCTCTCTCTCTCAGTCTCTCTCCCTCTGTCTCTGTCTCTCTCCCTCCTTCAGTCTCTCTGTCTCTATCTCACCCCCCCTCTCTCTGTCTCTCCCCTCCCCTTCCATCTGTCCCTCTCTCTCTCAGTCTCTCTCCCTCTGTCTCTGTCTCTCTCCCTCCTTCAGTCTCTCTGTCTCTATCTCACCCCCCCTCTCTGTCTCTCCCCTCCCCTTCCATCTGTCCCTCTCTCTCTCAGTCTCTCTCCCTCTGTCTCTGTCTCTCTCCCTCCTTCAGTGTCTCTGTCTCTATCTCACCCCCCCTCTTTCTGTCTCTCCCCTCCCCTTCCATCTGTCCCTCTCTCTCTCAGTCTCTCTCCCTCTGTCTCTGTCTCTCTCCCTCCTTCAGTCTCTCTGTCTCTATCTCACCCCCCCTCTCTGTCTCTCCCCTCCCCTTCCATCTGTCCCTCTCTCTCTCAGTCTCTCTCCCTCTGTCTCTGTCTCTCTCCCTC
Source organism: Pituophis catenifer annectens (assembly GCF_029215685.1). Taxonomy (NCBI): domain Eukaryota; kingdom Metazoa; phylum Chordata; class Lepidosauria; order Squamata; family Colubridae; genus Pituophis; species Pituophis catenifer. The sequence continues at coordinate 295,923,119 of NW_027256882.1, read as the reverse complement.
CTTCAGTCTCTCTGTCTCTATCTCACCCCCCCTCTCTGTCTCTCCCCTCCCCTTCCATCTGTCCCTCTCTCTCTCAGTCTCTCTCCCTCTGTCTCCCTCTGTCTCTGTCTGTCTCTCTCCCTCCTTCAGTCTCTCTGTCTCTATCTCACCCCCCTCTCTCTGTCTCTCCCCTCCCCTTCCATCTGTCCCTCTCTCTCTCAGTCTCTCTCCCTCTGTCTCCCTCTGTCTCTGTCTCTGTCTCTCTCCCTCCTTCAGTCTCTCTGTCTCTATCTCACCCTCTCTGTCTGTCTGTCTGTCTGTCTGTCTGTCTGTCTGTCTCTCTCGGTCTCTCCCCCTCCCCTTTGGACCATTTCATGGGGGTTGCTTTTGACTCCCGTCTGCCCCCGTGACTCTTATAAGGGGTGTCAAATCAGATCTGGGCATGTGTGCTGAGGGTCTGGTGCCTGACATGAAGATCTTCCCTTGGAAAAGGATCTAAAAGGGGGGAAATGAACAGGAAGATGCTAGGACTCCTTTTTTTTCATTTAGAAAGGATGCTCTGGCTGCTTTTCTAATAATTGTTGAACTGAAAATCCAGGGCTGCTGGCACTTGGTCCTGAGTTTCCGTACATGGTGGTCCAAAAGTCCAGATGCTGTTGCTGGCTTCATGTCTTTCCCTGATTATTATTTTCCTCCTCCTCCTCCTCCTCCTCCTCCTCTTTCTTTCTTCTCCTTCCTCCTTTCTTCCCTCCTCCTTCTTTCTCTTCTCTTAAACTTATAAATTTATGGACCTGTTATTAAACTTAGGCAGTTCCAACTCTGTTATTGTGTTATTCTTAAATATTTTCCACTCCAACCTCCACCCCCACCCCCGGATTTCTACCGCTGAGTTCTCTTGCCAGGCAAGGATCAGCCAAGGATCCTTTTTCAAACCCCAAGGAGGAGGATATTTATGGGGCGAACGATTTAAGAGTTTCAGCAACTTGGAGGCTGAATTCCTGGGGGTGGGGAGGAATTAGGAGTGCATCTAGGCTACAGGAACCCAGGGGAAGGAAGGGAAGGAAGGAAGGAGAGTGAGAGGAAGGAAGGAAGGAAAAAGGGAAGGAAGAAAGGAGAGGGAGGGGAGGGAGGGAGGAAGGAAAGGAAGGAGAGTCAGGGAGGGAGGGAGGGAGGGAGAAAAAGTGAGGAAAGGAAGGAAGGAAGGAGAGTGAGAGGAAAGAAGGAAGATGAGTGAGTGAGAGGAAGGGAGAGAGGGAGGAAGGAAGGAAGGAAGGAAGGAAGGAGAGTCAGGAAGGAAGGGAAGGAGGGACGGAGGTGAGTGAGAGGAAGGGAGGGAGGGAGGAAGGAGAGTCAGGAAGGGAGGGGGAGGGATGAAGGAAGGAAAGAAGGAGAGAGAGGAAGGAAGGAGAATCAGATAAGGAAGGAGAGTGAGAAGAAGGGAGGGAGTGGAAAGAAGGAAAGTGAGTGAGTGAGAGGAAGGGAGGGAGGGAGGGAGGAAAGGAAGGAAGGAGAGTCAGGAAGGAAGGAGTAAGAGGAAGGAAGGGAGGAAGGAAGGAAGGAAGGAGAGTGAGAGGAAGGGAGGGAAGAGAGTGAGAGGAAGGAAGGAAGGTGAGTGAGTGAGTGAGAGGAAGGGAGGGAGGGAGGGAGGGAGGAAAGGAAGGAAGGAGAGTCAGGAAGGAAGGAGAGTGAGAGGAAGGGAGGAAGGGAGGGCTGAGGGCCAGGACCCAAGGTTTTCTGTTAATGAAAGCACCATGTTGGAAGGCTCATTTTTGCAACTGAGTATGGCTGAACTTCAGAGAGAGAAACCTGGCAACTTTAAACTGTGTGGCCTTCAACTCCCAGAATTCCCTAGTCCCAGGAGAATTCTGGGAGTTAACTCCATTCCACTTAGACTTGCCAAGGTTGAGAAACAATTTTTGAGCCAGCTATCCACCCCCTTACCTGTGCTACCATCCAGTGGTGGGTTTCAAATTTTTTTACTACCGGTTCTGTGGGTGTGGCTTGGTGGGCATAGCATGGCTTGGTGGGTGTGGCTTGGTGAGCGTGGCAGAAGAAGGATACTGTAAAATCTCCATTCCGTCCCCAATCCAGGGGAAGGTTACTGCAAAATCCTCATTTCCTCCTGATCAGCTGGGACTTGGGAGGCAGTGAATAGATGGGGGCGGGGCCAGTCAGAATTTTTACTACCGGTTCTCTGAACTATTCAAAATTTCCACTACCAGTTCTCCAGAACTGGTCAGAACCTGCTGAAACCCATCTCTGCTACCATCCAGCCCACCACTTTTGATATAAATCAGTGGTGCGACTGTGGAATTCTGGGAGTTGAAGTCCACAAGTCTTAAAGTTGCCAAGATTGGACACCCTGACCTAAGTGATGGGTAATCTGAGTTGGCAGGAGGCAGATCCCTTTTCAATTAATCTGGAATTAGCTCTCAAATTATTTGACTTTCAGCCCATTTCTCCTACCCATCAAGATTGTTCTGAAACTTCTTTTTATCTTATAGGGTAATGATTGTCCCATCAGCTTTGAGTCATCTGCAGGTTCAAGAGGGACACCCTTCCACCTCTTCCTCCAAATCATTAACAGACATGTCAAAGAGTAGAAGATCCAGGATTGATCCTTATGGTAACTATTAATCCCATTCTCCCATTAAAGGAGGAAGCGTTGGTCAGCACTTCTCCAGAACAATTTTTGAGCCAACTTTGCATTCCCTTATTCAACCAAGCAGTCCACCATTTTGACTTAAATCAGGGGTGTCCAACCTTGGCAACTTTAAGGCTTGTGGACTTCACCTCCCAGAATTCCCCAGCCAGCATGGAGTTGTAATGAAATGCTGTGAACATAGTATACCCAGCTTTCAGCAAGGCATTCGACAAAGTAGACCACAACCTACTTCTTGGTAAGTTAGAAAAATGTGGGATAGATAGCATCACCACCAGATGGATTTGTAACTGGCTGATGAATTGTACTCAAGAAGTAGTCCTTAATGGTACTACTTCTACATGGAGGGAAGTAAGCAGTGGGATACCACAAGGTTCCGTCTTAGGCCCAGTACTCTTCTATATCTTCATAAATGATTTAGATGAGGGAATAGAAGGGGAACTTACCAAATTTGCAGATGATACTAAGCTGGCAGGAATAGCCAACACCCTAGATCCATGATGGTGAACTTATGGCACACGTGCCAGAGGTGGCATGCAGAGCCTCTCTGCTGTCATGCGCGCTGTCGCCCCAGGTCAGATCTCCATGGCGTTTCTTTCATGAGTTTATGTTTCCCTGCAAACGACGAAAGAAACTCATGAAAGAAAAAGATCTTACCTCTTGCCGCATTGCTGGTGTTGGGATGTCCCGACTCCTGCTGGCCAGTTGGTCTTTGGATCTCTACTGAGCATTTGCGCATGTCCGTGCGTGCACATGCATATATTCACACACATTCATGCGCGCACACACCTTTCAGTTTGGGCATGCGTGCACGCGCAGTTTGGGCACTCAGTGTCTAAAAGGTTCGCCATCCCTGCCCTAGATGATAGGCTCAAGATCCCAATGGATCTTGACAGACTTAAACACATTTTGCCCTATCGAACAAAATGAAATCCAGTGTAGAGAAAAGTAAAGTCTTACACTTAGGCACAGGTTAAGTGAAATTGGCTTAATAACTGACTGTGAGAGGGATCTTGGGAGCCCCAGTGAACAATCACTTAAACAGGAGCCAGCAGTGTGCAGCCGCAGCCAAAAAAAAGCCAATGCAATTTACGTAAAGCCTTAGTAAGACCACGCCTAGAGTACTGCATCCAGTTTTGGTCACCACACTATAAAAAGGATGTTGAGATTCTAGAAAAAGTGCAGAGAAGAGCAACCAGGATGATTAGGGGACTGGATATAAAAAATGGTTGCAGGTATGTCTAGTTCACTGTTTCTCAACCTTGGTAGCTTGAAGATGGGTGGACTTCAACTCCCAGAATCCCCCAGCCAGCGCTGCTGGCTGGGGGATTCTGGGAGTTGAAGTCCACCCATCTTCAAGCTTCCAAGGTTGAGAAACATTGGTCTAATTTAATGAAAGAAGGACTAGAGGTGGCATGATAGCAGTCTTCCAATATCTCAGGGGCTGCCCCAAAGAAGAGGGAGTCAAGCTATTCTCCAAAGCACCTGAGGGCAGGACAAGAAGCAATGGGTGGAAACTAATCAAGGAGAGAAGCAACCTAGAACTAAGGAGAAATTTCCTGACACTTAGGACAATTAAGAAGAGACTGGACAGCCATTTGTCTGAAATGGTATAAGGTCTCCTGCTTGAGTTGGAGGTTGGACGAGAAGACCCTCAACATCCCTTCCAACTCTATCATTCTGTTATGCTGAAGTCCACAAGCCTTATAGTTGCCAAGGTTAGACAGCCCTAACCTAAGTGATGGCTAATCTTGAGTTGGCAGGAAGCAGATCCCATTTTAAGGTGATCTGGGTCTAGCTTTAGTCTTCTTGTGTGCCTTTAAAAAAACAAAACAAAAGCAAAGGACATTGTTTGTGCCACATTAACCAAGGAGGAATTCCATTATTTCAGAGAGCTGATTAAAAACTTTAGAAAAACACGCAAAAGGACAGAGAGAAGATTTACATCAGAAAAGGGAGGGATGAATTTTAAAACTAGATGAAACGGTGGGGAGGGTTGGAAAATACAGTTAGCAAAATTGGCAACGCTCCATCCAAATTAATCCCGAAACGAGGAGAAAAACAAAGACAATAGTTTATTGAACCGCGATACTATTATGCAGAAGAAAAACAGCCAATAAAGCTCGGAGATGAGATAACAAGATAAGTAAGAATAACCAGAGGAAGAGGCGTTCCCAAAGGAACAAAAGACAGGGAAGAAAAAAAAGTGGCACCTTTTATTTATTTATTTATTTAGGAACCGTGCAACTTTCTCCAAATTGGCGGCTTCTATTATGTATGTTAGTGATGGGTGATAAAAATTGTAGAGCATCGCTGTAGAGCAACACAGTTCTGAAGAGTTATAGTTATTAGTCACTGGGACGGGAAAAGGAACAAGAAACAATTTAGATGGCAAAGATAAATAGGTAAGAATAAAGTACTTAGAGAAATCTCACATTATACGGTGGAGGAGTTAAGGGATTATTTGAATCAAATTGTACGAGAAAGGATGAAAGAGTCCTTAGACTTTGGGGAAACCTTCTGACATTTCTAGCAATGAGACGAGAGAGAGAGAAAAAAACCCATTTACTTCTGACCTTGCACCAGATATAATGAGGAAATCTGAAGCCGTACAGTGTGTAATTATAATTTTATGCCCAAAGAAAATCAGTTATTGCCGTGGTTTCTAATGCAAATTAATTATTTTCCAGCCTTTTGTCTGAGACTCAGAAGAAAAGAAAGAGCTTTTGGGAACCAATTTAAGGTGTCTTGACATCACCTAGGGACAAGATGACCTGTGCAGATCAGCTTGACCAGAAAAATCCCCCCCAAAATTAAAAAATAAAAAAAGTTTTGTAGGCGATGAATATTGCATAATATTTCTTTCTTCCTTCCTCTTTTTTTCTTGAAGGAGTTCTTTTTTTTTTTTTAATCCAGCTTTTAAGTAAAAATGCAAAGAAATATTGTTTTGAGAAGGAGAACCAAATAATACCCTTTTCTCCAAGGGAAACGAAGCCCTCTTTGAAACCCATGAAACAATTATTTTGTTCCCGCAAGGGGCTTCGGTCCTCTCCTCGCTGCCGCCCCTTCGCCTGACCTTAGCAATTTAGCAATTTTCCTGTTCCACAATGGTTTGGGAGCCAGCAGGACAATTGGGCAACATCCCGCCTGTGAGGATGTCAGGTTAAATTTACTGTGACCGTTTTAGCCGCTTCTTGTGGCTGAAATCTCAGGAGAATCTTCCAAATGGTAAGTTCTGCACATGGTAGAAGGCTCTTCCCAGGGAGATTTGGGGTTCTCCATCTCTGGGGTTGGAACATCAACCTCCCAGAGATGGTTGGATTGCAGAGGGTTAGGATAGAGTAGAATGGAATGGGAATAGAATAGAATAGAATAGAGTAGAGTAGAGTAGAGTAGAGTAGAGTAGAGTAGAGTAGAGTAGAGTAGAGTAGAGTAGAGTAGAATAGAATAGAATAGAATAGAATAGAATAGAATAGAATAGAATAGAATAGAATAGAATAGAAAATATGGAATGGAATGGAATGGAATGGAATGGAATGGAATGGAATAGAATAGAATAGAATAGAATAGAATAGAATAGAATAGAATAGAATAGAATAGAATACAATACAATACAATACAATACAATACAATACAATACACAATCTTGAAGGCACCTTGGAGGTCTTCTAGTCCAGCCCACTGCTCAAACATAAGGACCTATACCATTTCAGATAAGTGGCTATCTAGTGGTCTCTTCTTAAAAACCTCCAGTGATGAAGCACCCACAACTTCTGGTGGCAAGCTGTTCCACCGGTTAATTGTCCTCATTGTTAGGAAGTTTCTGCTTAATTCCAGGTTGCTTCTCTCCTTGATTAGATTCCATCTGTTGCTTCTTGCTGGTATCCTTAAGATTTATATTGACTGTTTCCTAATATGATTGATTGCTTATTTGTTCCCTATGTCTATAACTAAGTGTTGTATCTTATGATTCTTGATGAATGTATTTTTTTCCTTTTTATGTACTCCGAGAGCGTATGCGCCAAAGACAAATTCCTTGTGTGTCCAATCACACTTGGCCAATAAATTATTCTATTCTATTCTATTCTATTCTATTCTATTCTATTCTATTCTATTCTATTCTATTCTATTCTATTCTATTCTATTCCATTCCATTCCATTCCATTCCATTCCATTCCATTCTTGTCCTGCCTTCAGATGCTTTGGAGAATAGCTTGACCCCCTCTTCTTTGTGGCAGCCCCTCAAATACTGGAATCCTACTATCCTGTCACCCCTGATCCTCCTTTTCTCTGGACTAGCCAACCCAAATCCTGCAGCCATTCTTCATATGTTTTAGTCTCCAGGCCCTTGATCATCTTAGTTGCTCTTCTCTGAACTTTTTTTTGACTAGATCAGGTCCATCCTCGGTGACTTTAAGAGTTGTGGACTTCTATTCCTCTGTAATTCCCCAGCCAGCATATCCAAGGGTTTCCAACCTTGCCGACTTTAAGACTTCAACTCCCAGAATTCCCCAGGGGTGTCCATGCAGGCTAGGGAATTCTGGGAGTTGAAGTCCCCAAGTCTTAAAAGTTGCCAAGATTAGACACCCCTAGACTAGATGATCTCTGAAGTGCCTTTCACTTGTACAGTTCTGTCAATTGGATGTTGTTGTTCACTGATGGCAGATCAATTCGATTCTGCTGTACAGGCGGACCTCAGCTTACAACCACTCGCTTAGTGACTGTTCAAAGTTACAACAACACTAAAAAATGACTTTTCACTTAACCACTGCAGCATTCCCATACTCATATGATCAAAATTCAGAGGCATGGCAACTGGCATGTACTTATGACAGTTGCAGTGCCCCAGGGTCATGTGATCTCCTCTTGCGACCTCCTTTTGTTACTTAACAAATGGGGCAAAACTTACTTAACACCTGTCTTGCTTAGCAACAGAAATTTTGGACTCGGCCATAGTCATAAATCAAGGACTGCAGGTACACAACTTTAATAAATGAAGATGGGTTCAGAAATAGAGACTTGGTCTGTTCCTCGTGCAACACAATGAATTGTTGAGTTAGTTGATTCCTGCCTGTTTTGTCTCTTAAGCTCCCAAATGATGGAGCCACACACCAAACTAGGAAATGAAGTTCCGATTGGCATTATGGGAGTAATCTTTTCCCCCAGCCTAGAGAAAGAAACACAAATCTGTTACAATCATTGTGAGAACAAGCCGAGCACAAAACCACAAGAATAATTGGGCTCACCCTTGAGAGATTTTCAGTAATTTTGTGGTTTTGTGGGTATCTCTGGAAAGTCAGCCTTAACGCCAAATATCTCCACAGAGTCAACAAATCTGAAAAAAAAAAAATCCTTGTTCTTCTCCTTTGGGGCCACCTGGGCTGGGTGAAAACTATCTTGGTTTTTTTCTTTCGATCAACACTACAGTCAGCATTATTGGTATCTTAGGACTAACATTTTGTATGACTATGATTTGTGATGATATATTATGATTTATGATCTATCACTTTGTCATTTGTATGTTCACTGAGTACTTGTGCACCAGAGACAAGTGTGTTCTATCACACCTGGCCAATAAAGAATTCCTATTCTGTTCTGTTCTATTCTATTCTCCTCTTCCATCTATGATCTATCTATCCATCCATTTCGTATCATCTGTCTGTCTGTCTCTCCATCCATTCCATTCCATTCCATTCCATTCCATTCCATTCCATTCCATTCCATTCCATTCCATTCCATTCCATTCCATTCCATATTCTGTTCTGTTCTATTCTATTCTATTCTATTCTATTCTATTCTATTCTATTCTATTCTATTCTATTCTAATCTATTCTATTCTGTCCCGTCCCGTCCCGTCCCATCCTATTCTATTCTAAACAACTACCTTCTTCTTACTTTTTTCAAAGCTTCTATTTTCTATTTTCCTCTTCTCTTCTCTTCTATTGAGAGAGCACCTTTGCAACGACAAGACCAAGGGTTTATTTCCTCAGTTCCTTGTCTCAGCTTTGAGGGCATCCAGCCACATTATTCTTTTGGCCTGGTTTTCTTTTACAGCTAACTCTCCCCAACACAATTGCTTTCTGCAGTGAATTCCTCCTCATGACATGGTCAAAATAAGTGAGATGCAGTTTTCTGATTTTACTTTCTAATGACCTGTCTGGTGTTATTCCATTCCATTCCATTCCACTCCTTTGGGAGTAGGGCGGTATAGAAATTTGAATAATAATAATAATTAATAATAATAATAATAATAATAATAATAATAATAATAATAATAATAATTCCATGACTTGCTTGTTGGCTACCTTTGCTGTCCAAGGAATACACAGCAGGCTTCTCCAGCACCTCAGCTCAAACAAGTTGATACAAACCTGATGAAGAAGAAGAGGAAGAGGAAAAGGAAAAGGAAGAGGAAGAGGAAGAGGAAAGGAAGAGGAAGAAGAGGAGGAAGAAGAGGAAGAAGAAGAGGAAGAGGAAGAGAAAAAGGGAAAGGAAGAGAAAGAGGAAAGGAAGAGAAAGAGGAGGAGGAGGAGGAGGAGGAGGAGATGTTATCCACTCAGTTGTGTCCAACTCTTAGCATTTCTGTGGGCCAGGTGTCTCCACATCTTCTGATCTTGCTCTGCTTCTTTGAGAAGTTCTATGTTCTGGCTGGTGTCAGCTTTGAGAGCGTCCAGCCACCATGTTCTTTGGTGTCCTGGTTTCCTTTTACCTCTAACACTTCCAAGCATGATTGATTTCTCTAGTGAATTCCCCTCCCCCATTACATGCCCAAAAGAAGTGAGATGCAATTTTGTGAATTTTGCCCTCACAAGGGGTCTGGTGTTATGCATTCCAGTACTTGCTTGTCAGTCACCTTCGCTGTCCAAGGCGCTTCCTCCATGGTTCCTAAAATTTGTGTGTGGCCTCCCCCATCCCTGCAACGCCTGCCATTTTGGCACTATGAAATGATGATATATTATCGATCCCTCTCAATAAATGCAATTCCAGATTGCCAATTCCTTCTTCATCCCTGGGGCGGGGGGGGGGGGAGATGCTGGGTATCTCAAATTATTTATTTTTTATTTATTTTTATTTATTTTAATTTGATTTATATGCCGCCCTTCTCCGGAGACCGAGGGCGGCTTACAATGCGTTAAGCAATAGCCTTCATACTTTTGTATATTTATACAAAGTCAGCTTATTGCCCCCACAAACTGGGTCCTCATTTCACCTACCTTAGAAAGGATGGAAGGCTGAGTCAACCTTGAGCCTGGTAAGATTCGAACCTGCAGTAATTGCAGGCAGCTGTGTTAATAACAGGGTGCTTTAAACCACTGTACTGCCAAGGCTCTCAAATAACTCTGAGAAAATCGTGGATGTGTATCTTGCATTGCAAAACCACTCAGTTTGGGTAAAAAAGAAGACGGGCAGGAATTCTGCTGTCCATGGTGGTTAATCAGGGTGAGCAATCTCTTGGAATTAATAAAAAGGACCGACTCGGATGGGTTCACCGAAAGGAGGGAATCTTTTAATTCTCTTAATAAAAGCTGGATGCTACCGTGCACTTTTGAGCAGGGCAGATTTGAGATTGACATTAATAATTTTATCAGTTTAATGAAATCTCACAGTTTTCATTGTTCTGTTACTCCGAATAATTCGTAAAGGCCAAAGAGGTGCATTTTAAAATCTGCAGTAGAAGAAGACTCCCGTTAATCCGACAGCCACATTCCTTGGGAAGGTTTCCATTAAAATGTCCAAAGTTTCTTTCTGAATACATTTTCCCCATTCTGGACTCTTCTTTTGCCACAAGCCATTTCTAATGTTTCTAGCTCATTTAGTGTTCAATGTTCTCTGGGCAATTTGTGAAGTATTTAAAGAAAGTGAAACGTACCAGAAATTTAAAAACTGTTAAGTGCGAACAACCAGATCCATACATGAAAAGATCAATTAGCTACTTTATTACTTAATGCCTAATTTACAAGAATCTTCTCAGACTGACACTTTGTACCTGGGAAAGACAAGATGAGGTCCAATGGCATTCAATGGGGGTTGAACTTGCCGTTTTGTGCCGATATAAGGATTCCAGACTAATTCCTTGCTTGAACCCCTACCCCTTGTTCTGCCCCAGCTATGGACCCCAAAGAACGCAGCACACACAAAGTCTGTACAAACCTTAGTTTACTAAATTAAATCAGTCTTTTTCAAACAAAGGCTGTTAATTAACTTTCTTAACAGCCTACAAGAATCCAAAGAATAAATAACCGTAATCTTACTATGATTGGCAGAAAGCCCAGAAGCAATTTGCAGGAAACTGATAAGAGAACTAAGATCAGGACGCGAAGGAGAGTGAACGAAGTTGTTCCCTGCAAATTGCCTCAGTCGTTGTCCTTCCTTAAATAGGCGAAGGGAGTGGCCAATTAGCCCCAAGCCTTACTCTCGAGGAGACCTCCTCCTGAGGAGCCACTCCTGCCTTTTGGCAGCTCTGCGCGCCCGTGCATTGAGAAGAGGCTCCTCCTCTTCGTCCTCTTCACTTAAGGGAGCTTCTGGAGGTTCTGAAGGCCCCGGCTGAATCCCCGCCTCTGGCACCACATCTTCTCCAGCCTCCTCATTGTCTGACTCGAGTGCCAGCTGCACAGGCTGCTGGCGCAGCACCACACCCGCCTCCTCACTGTCGGAATCAGCTACTAGCTGCACAGGCCGTGTACGGGCCACAGCATCCCTGGCTCAACCAGTCTCTATAAAGGAGAAGATTTGTAGCTCAGGATTGAAATGAGGGGTCCTTGGTGCTCTCTGAGCTTGGTCGTTTTCTTGCAGACGTTTCATTATCTAACTAGGTAACATTATCAGTGCTAATCCTATCACTAGCACTGATGATGTTACCTAGTTTGGGTCATGAAACATCTGCAAGAAAACAACCAAGCTCAGAGAGCACGAAGGTCTCCGTAACCAGTTTCTCCAACATAAGAACTGCCCAGCCTTCAGGAGTCCCAGCTAAATCCCCCATTTTTTTGACTTGCTTTTCTGGAGAGATTCTGATATTACAAAAAAGTTAAAAATTATTTTTTCAAAACAAATTGTTCAAAATCAAATGGTTTAAAATTAAGAGCTCTGGGAGTCTCCCACTTAAATTTCAGCCAGAATGGACCCTGACAATGTGCAGGGTCTCAACTGTTTCTCAATCTTGGTGACTCTAAGATGAGTGGACTTCAATTCCCAGAATTCCCCAGCTGGCACATGCTGGGAACTGAGAAACACATTGAACTAGACCTGCAAACATTGAGAGAAGGGATCCCCAACCAGCAGAATTCTGGGAGTTGAAGTCCATACATACTGGCTGGGGAATTCTGGGCATTGAAATCCACCCAAGGGCTTCGCAGCCCTTTTGCCAGATGCAGAATCCGCACTCATGCACCTCGACCAACCCCACCCCTTCCCACCCCCCAAACGGCCCTGAACTGGCTGCTATTGATGCACTAAATTCACAGGAGAAAGCAAAATAAAAAAAAATAAAATAAAAATAAACTATAGCAGTCTAGAAGACAAACACCGCATTAGGAATTAACCTGCAAAGAAATGTCAAAACTCACGGCTGTACATTATGATGACATGATCCCTCAACAACCGATTTGCATTTCAAATGCTGTTTGCAATTTTCAGTGCTCCACCTTGAGGGTGAAAAAAATAATAAATAGAATTGGAAAAGCGAAGAGGAGGAGGGGGGAAAAGCCACCAAAAAGATCTCTGGATTGACAGGTTGTTTTAAAAAAGATGGGGCTTTTTGGTCCCGAAAGGAACATATAATGGAGGTTTACAAAAATCATAAGTGGTGTGGAGAGCAGTGAATAGGGAGAAAATTATCCACTTTCTTTGATATCCAAAATCTCAGCTGCGTCTGGGGAAATGAATAGGAGGCAGATTTAATGGAAATAAATGGAACGATTTCTGCGCAGGGGGATATGTGTGTATGTACCATGTGGGATCCTCCCACCCTCTCCAAGCCCCTTGCCATCGACTCTGCTGCAATCCCAGCTACGGCTTTATAATCCACAAATTACTTTAAAAAAAAAAAAAAGAGATAATTTTCTAGGCTTTAGGCCTCAATGGTTGTTTCCAGTTGAATATTGTCGCGTGCATGACCTCTGTGAACAGAGAGTGTGCATTGTGGTCTTTTAGCTTTTTTATTGTCTGTTTTGAATATTTTTTATTTTTATTTTATTTTATTTTGAATTTGTATACCGCCCTTCTCCCTGAGGACTCAGGGCGGTGAACAGCCAAGTAAAAACATCAAGTACAAATATTAAAATACAGTTAAAATATACATATATAAATTTGGCCCCATTAATTAAAAACAATAAACAAAACACTTAAAAACACTTAAAAAAAAATTAGGCCAGCCCGGCTTGCTGGAAAAGGAAGGTTTTAAGGGCACGGCGGAAGGCACCGAGGTCTTGGATTCTCCTTATCTCTGGAGGCAATTGATTCCAGAGGGTAGGTGCCCCCACAGAGAAGCCCTCCCCCAGGGGGTCACCAGCCTGCACTGTTTGGCTGATGGCACCCCGAGGAGGCCCTCTCTGTGGGAGCGCACGGGTCGATGGGAGGTCGTCGGTAGCGGGCGGTCTCGAAGATAGCTAGGCCCTATGCCATGGAGCGCTTTAAAGGTGATAACCAACACCTTGAAGCGCACCTAGAAGACCACCGGGAGCCAGTGCAGCTCGCGCAGGAGCGGTGTTACATGGGAGCGCCAGGCTGCTCCCGTCACTACCCGCGCTGCTGCATTCTGGACCAGTTGGAGCCTCCGGGTGCTCCTCAAGGGGAGCCCCATGTAGAGAGCGTTGCAGTAGTCAAGGCGAGAGGTGACGAGGGCATGAGTGACTGTGCACAGGGAATCCCGATCAAGAAAGAGCCGCAACTGGCGGATCAGGCGAACCTGACAAAAGGTCCCCCTGGCTACAGCCGTCAGATGTTCCTCCAAGGACAGCTGCCTATCCAGGAGGACTCCCAGATTGCGAGCCCTCTCTGTGGGGGCCAACGACTCGCCCCCAATAGTCAGTGATGGAGTCAACTGACTATATCGGGATGCCGGGAGCCACAGCCACTCAGTCTTGGAAGGGTTGAGCCTGAGCCTGTTCCTCCCCATCCAGATCCGCACAGCCTCCAGGCACTGGGACATCACTTCAAGGACATTGTTGGGGTGGCCTGGGGTGGAGATGTACAGCTGGGTGTCATCAGCGTACTGGTGGTATCTCACCCCAAAGCCACGGATGATCTCGCCCAGCGGCTTCACATAAATGTTGAACAGGAGGGGCGAGAGGACCGACCCCTGAGGCACTCCACATATAAGAGGCCTTGAGGTCGACCTCTGCCCCCCTGCCAACACGAACTGCGACAGGTCGGAGAGAAAGGAGGAGAACCACCATAATACGGTGCCCCCCATCCCCAACTCTTCCAACCGGTGCAGCATGATACCATGGTCGATGGTATCAAAAGCCGCTGAGAGGTCTAACAGGACCAGAACAGAGGAACAACCCCTGTCCCGAGCCCTCCAGAGATCATCAACCAACGCGACCAATGCCGTTTCCGTGTTGTGTCCAGGCCTGAAACCCGACTGGAACGGATCTAGATAGGATGTTTCCTCCAAGAATTGTGGAAATAGTGTGCAGTTGTTGTTTATCTCTATGTGTCTGTTGATGGCTGATTTGCCTGAGTGCCTGGATCCTGGGTCTTGTGGTTTAGAAGATAGAATAATGGTTTTGGAAGGGGCCTTAGAGGTCTTCTAATCCAACAGGGGATCTTGTAGCATTTCAGACCAAAGATTGTCTAGTCTCTTCTTGAAAGCCTCCAGTGATGGAGCTTTACACGTTTGAAAGCAATACACGTTTCAGACTAAGAAGGGCGACTGTTTAGAGATACAGATAATCTGTGGGTTGCCATAAGAGTGCAATTCTGGAACTCAAAACTTCCTTCCTTCCTTCCTTCCTTCCTTCCTTCCTTCCTTCCTTCCTTCCTTCCTTCGCTCCCTCCCTCCCTCCTCCTTCTCCTTCTCCTTCCTGTTTCTCTCCCACTTTCTATATCCTTCCTTCCTTCCTTCCTTCCTTCCTTCCTTCCTTCCTTCCTTCCTTCCTTCCTTCGCTCCCTCCCTCCCTCCCTCCTCCTTCTCCTTCTCCTTCCTGTTTCTCTCCCACTTTCTATATCCTTCCTTCCTTCCTTCCGTCCGTCCTTCCTTCCTTCCTTCCTTCCTTCCTTCCTTCCTTCCTCTCCTTCCTCCCTCCCTCTCTCCCACCCTCCACTTCTCTTCCCTCTCCCTCTTTCTCCTCCCTCCCTTCCTTTCTCCTCCCCCCTCCCTCCCTCCCTTCCTTTCCTTCCTTCCTCTTCCTCCCACCCCTCCCATCTCCCTCCCTTCCATTTTCCCTTGGATGGGGCTGAAGGGAGGAGGCCTGGGAAGAGGAGCCAGGCTGGGGGTTTCAGAGGGTTGTAGGACCCCCATGGAGTGTTGGGGAAGGAGCTCCAAGGATCCTCCTGCAGCGCCGAAGTGCAGTGTTGAGTGACAGCAGGAAAAGTTTCCTCACTCTGAGACTCTGAAGTTTGCAGAGTGGTTCCAGATGGACAGCGCCTCACACTTGGGGTCATTACCCAGGAATTCTCCCCCCCCTCACTCCTCCTCCTCCTCCTCTTTGCAAGAAAAGCAGCAGTGGGAAACTCAGCCTGTACTAAGTAGGAAAAACATCCCTTCTTTGACTGGAGCTCTTCCTCTGCAACAGCCTCATCTACGAAACCCCCTGGAGAATCCGTTTATTGGGTAATCATTTCAGGGAGTTGTTACCCAGAATCTAAACATCAGCTTTTTCCCAGCAGAGGCCTCTGTTGTGCAGAAAGATTCCTTCCTTCCCCCCACATTTAATACAAATATGGTCTTAAAAATGCAGTTAAGTTGGTGCAAGAAGCTATGTCTTGTATCCTCCACTGAGCATTCGGGTTGTACCTTGTATCTTCTGGGAACAATGGCTTCCCTCTAAAAGTTGTAGGTATTCCATCACTGGAAAGTTCTAAGAACAGGTTGGACATCCATTTGTCTGGGATGACAGACAAATGCTCGAGCAGGGGTTGGACTAGAAGACCTCCAAGCTCCCTTCCAACTCTGTTATTCTGTTAATGAATCAGTGGAACACTTATTGTGTTTTGGGTGCTCCATCACTGGAGGTTTTCAAGAAGAGATTGGGCAACCATTTTTCTGGGATGGTATAGGGCAGGAGTGACCAAGTTTGGGAACTTCAAGACTTGTAGACTTCAATTCCCAGAATGCCTTGGCTGGGGAATTCTGGGAGTCTACACATCTTAAAGTGCCCAGCGTTGAGAAATGCAACTCTCATTGGTTCTGCCTCCAGTTCAAAGCCTTCATCGTGGATACACCGTTCAGGAATTCAGTACAACAGCAAGGGTAAGATACAATATTGGGAAAATGTTTGTTTGTTTGTTTGTTTGTTTATTTATTTATTTATTTATTTATTTTATTGGATTTATATACCAATATATAAATATATTTATTTATTTATTTATTTATTTTATTTTATTTTATTTTATTTATTTTAAATGTATATACCGCCCTTCTCCCTGAGGACTCAGGGCGGTGTACAGCCAGAATTAAAAAACATAAAATACAAATATTAAAAAACAATTAATATATATATAAATTTGGCCCAAAATTAAAAATACAAACCAATTAAAACATTTAAAATTTCTTCTTAAGCCAGCCCGGCTTGCTGGAAAAAGTGGGTTTTAAGGGCACGGCGGAAGGCATTGAGGTCATGGATTCTCCTTATCTCTGGGGACAACTGATTCCAGAGGGTAGGTGCCCCCACAGAGAAGGCCCTCCCCCTGGGGGTCACCAGCCTACATTGTTTGGCTGATGGCACCCCGAGGAGGCCCTCTCTGTGGGAGTGCACGGGATGATGGGAGGCCGTCGGTAGCAGCAGGCGGTCTCGAAGGTAACTAGGTCCTATGCCATGGAGCGCTTTAAAGGTGATAACCAGCACCTTGAAGCGCACCCGGAAGACCACTGGGAGCCAGTGCAGCTCGCGCAGGAGGGGTGTTACATGGGAGCGCCATGCTGCTCCCATCACTACCCGCGCTGCTGCATTCTGGACCAGTTGGAGCCTCCGGGTGCTCTTCAAGGGGAGCCCCATGTAGAGAGCGTTGCAGTTATTGGAGTATCTTTTATTACTGGATCGTGTAGCATCTTGGGGGTGGGGAAAGGCATTGGATGGAGGGGAAGACAGGTCAGACCTCAAACCAGACACATCCTCAAGATCATTGGCCCAAATTGCAGACTCCTGAAGAAAGAGAAAGAAAGAAAATAACAGAATAACCTAGTTGGAAGGGACCTTGGAGGTCTTCTAGTCCAACCCCCTGCTCAAGCAGGAGGTTGTTTCCTAGTATGATTTGATTGTTTATTTAGTAACCTATGACTATCACTAAGTGTTGTATCTTATGATTCTTGATGAATGTATTTTTTTTCCTTTTTATGTACACTGAGAGCATATGCACCAAAGACAAATTCCTTGTGTGTCCAATCACACTTGGCTAATAAATTATTCTATTCTATTCTATTCTATTCTATTCTATTCTATTCTATTCTATTCTATTCTATTCTATTCTATTCTATTCTATTCTATTCGCAAACTGTTCCACTGGTTAATTGTTCTCACAATTAACACAAATTCTTCCTTAGTTCTAGGTTGCTTCTCTCCCACGGAACTTGGTGATCCATTGAAACTAGCTTTCTATGAAGATTCTCAGTCACCCAAGTCATAGTTTTCCCATAGGTGCTTTTTGTCCAGGTGGCCTCAAGGACCCTCTAAAAGGATGCAAATGACCAGCTGTCTGCAAGGAATATAAATCCTTCCCTTCCCCACCATCCAGTCAGAGCTGAAGAAGCTTCTGTGATGGGAAGCGAAACGTCTTCAAAGAAAAACCAGAAAGTACAGTTGCCTTTTGGAAAAAGCACCTTTGGGATATTGAAATTAGCTGGATCCATTGTGCAAATTGGCCCTCAGGAGACACAAAGAAACAGAGCACATTTAGATACCATTCAAAAGAGAAAATACTGTACAAAAAAAAAATTTAAGAAGGAAACAAGGGAGGGTTCTTTGCCTTTCCTTGATTAGGCTGTTGTTTATTGTTCCATTGTTTGTCTGGTGTTAATCCCTGCTTATCTGGCTGCTGGCTGCTGAGTGGATTTGTTCTGGTCTTTTTGTTTCCTTCTTATATATTTTTTAATATTGTCTCTTTTGAACAGTGTCTAAACGTGCTTTATCTTTTTGTGTCTATTGATGGCTAATTTGCCGAGCCAAGCTCAGAGACTTCCCAGTTCAACTTTGAGCCACAGAGATATTCATCTTGCTATTATAGAACTGAAAGAGAAGGAATCTTTTTGCACAAGCTAAAATGGTATATACAGGTAGTCCTCAGGTTACAGAGATAACTGAGCCAGGCAATTACAGTCATAAGTTGTAATAGTCCTAAAGTGAGTCACCACATCACTGGACTCAATTTTACAATCTCTTTTGCAGAGGTCATTAAGTGAATATCGCAATCACAAAGCAAACACCACAGTCATTGGGCGAACCCATGGTATTTGACAGAGACCGCAAAACCATAAAAAAAAAATCATGGTCAAATGGTGGTAAATGTGAGTCGGTTGCCAAGCAGCCAAAATGTGATCACGTGAGCGATGTCAGAACTTCAAAACCAGGTCACAAATAGAGTTTTTTTGGGGGGGACCCATCATAACTTTGAATGGTTATAAAGTGACTGGTTGTAAGTCATGGTGAAGAAGAGTCATGAAATATCAGACAGTCTAGAGCTGAACTTTTAGAACAGTTTCTCAATAGGCTTTCTCAATCTCCACTTTAAGATGATTGGACTTCAAATCCCAGAATTCCCCAGCCAGCCATGACGAGACTGAAGATAGATAGATAGGTAGATAGATAGATGGAGGGAGGGATATGGGTGATAGATAGATGATAGATAGGATATTTTCTTTCTTGATATGTTTGCTGTCTTATTTGTAAAAGTAATAAAGATGGGATGAATTAATGAACAATGGATGGATGGATGGATGATAGATAGAGATAGATAGATAGATAGATAGATAGATAGATAGATAGATAGATAGATAGATAGATGATAGATAGATAGATAGGGAATGGAAGGGTGGATAGCTAGATCATAGATGGAAAAGGAAAATAGAATAGAATAGGATAGAATAGAATAGAATAGAATAGAATAGAATAGAATAGAATAGAATAGAATAATTTATTAGCCAAGTGTGATTGGACACACAAGGAATTTGCCTTTGGTGCATATGCTCTCAGTGTACATAAAAAGGTGGGTGGGCGGAGCCTCACGCCATCATCGCTACCAGTTCTCCGAACCACCCACCGCCGTCGTTACCAGTTCAGCCAAACCGGTCCGAACCGGTAGCATTTCACCTCTGGATGGATAGATAGATCATAGATGGAAGACGTAGAATAGGAGAGAGAGAGAAAGAGAAATATAGACAGATCATAGAGTCTATGGGCTGGAAGGGACCTTAGAGGCCAGGCAGGAGTCCTTACATCACCATGGACAATTTGTTCTTGAAAAGCTCCCGTGATGGAGGAGGGTCCACACCTTCTGGAGGCCAGCCATCCCACTGGTTAAGTTATTCTTAGGATCAGAAAAATCCTCCTAATTTCCAAGTGGACTTTCCCTCTGAGGACCTTCCACCAGTTCCTTCTTGCCCTGCCCTCTGGTGTTTATGGGAGAATAACTCGACCCCTTCTTGTCTCTGACAGCCCTTCAAGGACCGGGAGATGATGCTCTCAGATATTATCCCCTCCTAAACCTTCTCTTTCTTAGATGTCACATCCGATGATGTGGTGCCACATCAGAGAAGTTATCGATTTCAGTCAGTATGACCTGAGAAGCTTGGCGATTTTTCAGAGATTAGCAGCCTATGGAAATTATTGGCTGTGAAGTGGTGTTGGCAACCTTTGCAAAGGAACTGGGAAGCAGGGCTGGTACCGCTGAGCAGAAATCCGCAATTTTTTGAAAAGATCACAACCAAGAAAGAAAGAAAGAAAGAAAGAAAGAGAGAGAGAGAGAGAGAGAGAGAGAGAGAGAGAGAGAGAGAGAGAGAGAAAGAAAGAAAGAAAGAAAGAAAGAAAGAAAGAAAGAAAGAAAGAAAGAAAGAAAGAAAGAAAGAAAGAAAAAGAAAAATTGCTGGTGTAAAATAAACACTCTAGGCTTCTCTTCCTGTCAACAATCTCTAGTCAAGGAACCACAATTAAGGTGTGGAAGTTTTTTCTAGCTTCAGTCACGGAGAGCTGGGCTAATTTCTTTAAAACTGCTCTCTGGCACCCTTTGAAACTTAACTCCTGTAGCAAATTAAAAAAAAAAAAAAAAGCTAATTGCCAGCCCATAAATAAAGGAGCATTTGCTTTCCTTTGATTTCAGAAGTTCTGTGCAATAATTACCCCTGAAAACTGGATTCAGAAACAATTAACAGATTTTCGGCTCTGTGCAGGGGAGGGTGGGGGATTTACAGATATCAAGGTGGCACCCACAAGCACACGATCAAGGCCCTGAGGGCTGTTTTGATGCGTGTTGTGCCTGCATGGCACATTAAAAAGAGGGGAGGGGCTTAAATCATGCAATCGCAGCTGCCATCTTGACTTTCTTGACCTCTATGCACTGACACCAATTTTCTTAGACCTTTGGCTTCCTCAGGGCAGTGTGAACTGTCTTCACACAATCCGCTAAGCTTGGTTGGGGTCCGTCTTCTTTAGTATTTTGGGTCATTCAGGTGTACAAAGTTAGCACCCACCCCTCTCTTAGAAGAATGAACTATTTGGGGAAAGATTTAAAAAGGCAGAATATTATATTTTCCTAAAGGAGAAATATGTTCTTGGAGAGCGGCCCCCATCTTTGTTAATAGCCCCAACAGGACTGGGCCAGCCTATCTACAAGACAAAAGACCTTCAGCTCCAGGGTGATGGGATTAAGACATGACCCTCCAGGAAATAATAGGATTAACCCACTACCATCTGGCAGCAGAGTTTACCACATGGCACAATCTCCTAAGGACATTGCATCAGAGTCCAAGCTTTAACCAAACATATCTCAGACAAACATGACCCCACATGGTCTCATGGGAGTCTGACAACAGCCAATAGGATACATGTTCTTGCACAGGAACAGGAAGCTGAAGTTCAAAGCCCAAGAGAAAGCATAAAAGCCCCCACTCTCAACTCCTTGTGGTCCGCTGCACAGAACCACCCACCATTAAACCATCTTTCCAATCAGTCTTCACGTTTCCAGTGTCTTTCTCCTGGCTTGGAACTGAACCAGATGAATATTTCTCCCAACACTGGATTAGCTGAGCCTCTTTGTAGACCAATTTATTTACTATTTAAATTTTTAATACAACTTTATAAGGCCTTGGTAAGACCACACTTGCAATATTGCATCCCGTTTTGGTCACACGATATAAAACAGATGTTGAGACTCTGGAAAGAGAAGAGCAACAAAGAGGATTCGGGGGCTGGAGACTAAAACATAAAAAAGAATGGTTGCAGGAATTGGGTATGTCTAGTCCAATAAAAAGAAGGACTAGGGGTGACATGATAGCAACATTTCAATATTTAGGGGGCTGCCACAAGGAAGGGGGGGGGGTCAACCTATTCTCCAAAGCACCTGAGGGCAGGACAAGAAGCAACTGATGGAAACTAATCAAGGAGAGAAGCAACCTGGAATTAAGGAGAAATTTCCTAACGGTGAGAACAATTAATCGGTGGAACTGCCTGCCTCCAGAAGTTGTGGGTGCTCCATCACTGGAGGCTTTTAAGAAGAGTTTGGACAACAATTTGTCTGGAATGGTATAGGGCAGGGGTGCCAAGCAGAGTGCTTAGAACTGGCCCACGGGGCTGGCCTGGAAACAGCAAAGGACCGGCCCATGATGCCTCTGCCAGCAAAAACTAAGCTCAGGCGGGCTGTGTGAAGGCAGGAAGAAGGAAGGAAGGAAGGAAGGAATGAAAGAAGGAAGGAAGGAAGGAAGGAAGGAAGATCATAATGAGAGTGAGGGAGGGTCTGAGGGAAATCCTGCCTTAGGACTTGGCCCCCACAGGTGCCCCAGACACAAGTCCTGTGACACGCCCACCCTGGCCATGTCCACCCCCAGCCATGCCCACCATGGGTACCCCCACCCCCAGCTGCACACCCCTGCCCCTGGCCCTCCAAGGTCAAACACAACCCTGATGAGTTCCTCAATGAAATGGAGTTTGACACCCCTGGTACAGGGTCTCCAGCTGGAGCAGGGGCTTGGACTTCCCTCTCTGTTATTCTGACCTCTCCCATGTTGTTGGGTTTCTGAAGAGCCATAAAGTCCTTGATCTTTAGGAAAGACCCCCCCAGGGCTGAAAGAGTGATCAAAGGGATGCTATGTTGTTCATCCTACATTAGTCCTTCCGGGAGCTGCTTTGATCATACAGGAAGTAGCAGCACCAAAGGTCATGTCAGTCAATCGATCAATCAATCAATCAATCAATCAATCAATCAATCAATCAATCAATCAATCAGCTGGGCAATGGAGAGGAACATTTGTGTGTGTGTGGATGTGTGTGTTTTGAAAACCCAAAATAGCTTCTATGGCTTCTTGAGCTTGACTTTTTTTGATTTCTTGCAGCCTTCTTGAGTCGTCTCTAACCTGATTGGCGAAATGGAAGAGTTCACCTGAAGGGTCGTTTTGTCTCAGAATAGCTTAATTCGTATTTTACATGATTTATCTCTTCAGCTGAAGACTAACCTGAGGACTTTCAACCATAGCCCCAAAGTGGCTCCCACTTGGCTATTTTCTAATGTGATGGAAATAATTGGTGGAAATTAAGGATGATAATCAGCAGGGTGGTTTAATTAAACGTTGTAACCTTAAGAAAAATAAATCCAATCTAATTTTCATCTAATCTTCCCCTTCTTGGGCCAGGGTGATTTGTGAATCCGCATACATTATGCAAACTTTTATATCTTGCTTATATTTCCCAAACTTGATTTATAGTTTGCTAACATCTTTTTTCCCCTTGTCGTTTTTTATGACTTGTTTATAAAGTTTTGCATCTCACCTATGTCCCTTGCAGTCTGGATGATAATAAGCCTGGTGGCTCAGCACACTGATAGCATTGTGATTAACACCAGCTGTGTGCAATTACTGTAAGTTCGAATCTCCCCAGGCTCAAGGTTGACTCAGCCTTCCATCCTTTCTAAGGTAGGTAAATTGAGGGCAATAAGCTGACTTTGTATAAATATACAAAAGTATGAAGGCTATTGCTTAACACATTGTAAGCCGCCCTGAGTCTCTGGAGAAGGGCGGCATATAAATCAAATTAAAAAAAAAATAATAATCTGGATGGTAGATGTTGCAATACCTGGAGATAGCAGAAGAGAAGAGAAAGAACTGGAGAAAATTCACAAGATACAAAGACCTGCAAAGAGAAAGAGAATGACTTTGATGGTGTTAAAGTAAACAAAAGTTGTGCCAAAAGTCATAGGCACCTTGGGTGCCCTCCCAAAACATCTGGAACGACACTTGAACACTGTCTTGTCGGCAATTGACAAAATCCCCATCCGTCAATTGCAAAAGGCAGTTTTACTTGGAACAGCTGACATCCTGCGATGATATCTGTAACACCATCAAAGAACAACTTCTTTCTATCCCAGCTCCTTGGGAAGGACCCAGTAGATGGACACAAATGCCAAATCCAGTCTGAACATCTGGCTGACTGTCCACCAGCCTTAACAATAGTAATCTGGAGTCCCCCTTGTTGGCGGGAGGAGGGGAGTAGTAGTAGTTGTGATGTTCTGATGTGGTTGAGAGTTATGTCTTCTATCAGAAGGTCACCCATGGTAGAGAGGTCTCAGCAGAAGAGCCAGACTAAGTGTGTCCATCAACTCAATTGATGTGATGAGAAAACAGAGAAAGACTCCTATGCTAGGAGTCTACATCGTATTGGTGAGGCCACATTTAGAATCCTGCATCCAGTTCTGGTCACCATGATACAAAAAAAAAAGATGTGGAGACTCTGGAAAGAGTGCAGAGAAGAGCAACTAAGATGATTAGGGGGCTGGAGGCTAAAGGTTATGAAGAACGGTTGCTGGAATTGGGTATGTCTAGTCTAATGAAGAGAAGGACTAGGAAGTGTCATGATAGAAGTATTCCAGTATTTGAGGGGCTGCCACAAAGAGGAGGGGGTCATCTTAGTCTCCAAAGACCCAGAAGGCAGGACAAGAAGCAACGGATGGAAACTAATCAAGGAGAGAAGCAACCTGGAAATAAGGAGAAATTTCCTGACAGTGTGAACAATTAGCCAGTGAAACCGCTTGCCACCAGAAGTTGTAAGTGCTCCATCACTGGAGGCTTTCAAGAAGAGACTGGACAACCATTTGTCTGAAATGGTATAAGGACTCCTGTCTTGGGCAGGGGGTTGGACTAGAAGACCTCCAAGGTCCCTTCCAGCCCTAAAAATCCCTGATTTTATGATCTTTAGACAAGTGGGCAGGCCCTGATTCTGCAGGATTACTGGAAGGACAATAACCACAGATGAAACAAAAGCATGCCTTGTTTAAAAATTGCACCATTATGCCCCTCTATTATAAATCGGACGCAACAAAACGTTGCTACTTAAATCAACTGTTTGAATTGTGGAAAGAATTTATCCAGACTCAAATACAATGAACAACCATTAGCAGATCAAAGGAGATTCATGACTGGAAATAAAATATTCAGGATTGCAGAAGTGGAAGAGGGTTCTGACCCAGCTCCCCAAACACGACAAACCCTCTGATGTGAACTCAAAAGATTCCTTGATTAGGAATGCTGGCAGCCCAGGGGTGAAATGCTCCCGGTTTGGACTGGAAAAAAGGGTTTTTTTCTTTTAAAAGCCTTTGACGATCCCAGCTGAGTTGCCTGATCGGCAGAGGCTTTTTGCCTCTGCCGATCAAGCAACTCAGCTGGGATTGTCAGAGCCTTTTGAAAGCATTTTTTTACAAGCTCTTCGCTGAAGAGGTTTTAAAAGTAAAAATGGTTTTAAAAGTAAAAAAAAAAAAATTGGCCACATCCACTCAGTCACATTACCCCCCCTGCCCCAAGCTACGCCCACAGAACCGGTAGTAACAAATTTTAGATTTCACCACTGCGGCAGTCCCAACAAAAAGTTTCTCTCGCAGGCTAACAAGTCCGGCCGGCCGGAAGATGAATAGTTGTCTGCCACACATATTCATCTCCGCCCCCTGCTTTTTATCCTCAGAGCTAGGGAGGGGATTCGCTAGCAGTGGTGGCTCCTCCGTCTCAGGTATCAGCCCATAGATTTCCACTGCTCTTGTTCTGTCCCCGTCTCACACACGCACACAAACAGATATCCAGGGGTTAAATAAAACTGGCAGACAACAAATTCTTTCGATAAGAGGATTGGCAGCAACCCAGTAGCTGCTTACCAAGAACTTTACTCATAGAGGGAGGGGTTGTTCCTCCGACAGATAAACCCAAACAAGATACACACAGTTCAAGAATTGTCAAGTCCAGTCCGTATTAAATCCAAGGCAGATAATGTTGTTTCAAAGATACAATGTGACTCACTAGTAGTTAGTTTTGTCCGTCACAGAGTCTGAATGGCCACCTCACCCCCTTTTATACCCTGTGGGGTGTGGTCCAGTGACTCAGCTTAATCTCTGGCACACCTCCTTTTCTGTTGCGTGCGCTTGTCTCTCTGACGCTGGCGTGGATCCAGCCAAGACTTATCTCCGTCACTGTCCGACTGCGAGGAGATACCTGGCTCCTGGCCAATCTCTTCTCCTTCGGGAGATACCTGAGGCATTGCCAGAGAGGAGGGTCCTGGAGAGGGAGGCCTGGCCACCTCCTCTCCTTCATGTTTGGAGCCTTCTCCCTCCGATAAGTCGGCCTCGGGGATCGGAGTCATCCTCCTCTTCCTCATCAGCCACCTCCAGACCTGGGGCTGTTGACTCTCCATTTGAGGGCTGACGGATGGCCCAGGCTCCACCTCTGTCTCTCTCTCTCTGACAGCTCTTCCCCCTTGGAGCTCTCAGGTTGCCTTGATGCTGGCCCTGACTCCCACGCCTCCTCCTCCTCTTTTGATTCAGTTGCTGGAGGGACCGGTGGCTGACAGGCCACAACAAAGAGATTCAGAAAAATTGGAAATGTGGAAGACCCCACTACAATAATGGAATAGTACAAGAAGCTCAGGTAACAACCAGTGGAAATCTAGAGGAAACAGCTG
Source organism: Pituophis catenifer annectens (assembly GCF_029215685.1). Classification (NCBI taxonomy): domain Eukaryota; kingdom Metazoa; phylum Chordata; class Lepidosauria; order Squamata; family Colubridae; genus Pituophis; species Pituophis catenifer. Next base: position 295,897,178 of record NW_027256882.1, on the reverse strand, counting down.
ATTTGAGCCAGAGAAATGATAACTTAGCAGACATAAGAACAACAGCAGGATCAGTAAAAGTCGGTACTGAAACAACCTATGAATTGATCTATCGACAAGAAGAATTAAAAGAGGAAATTACAGCAGAAATAAAAAGAAGTAAAAAGCAAAACACGCCAGAAATGAAAGTACAGGTAGTCCTCAACTTACAACAGTTCATTTAGTGACCGTTCGAAGTTACAACAGGCTTGAAAAAAGTGACTTAGGATCGTTTTTTACACTTATGATTGTGGCAGCATCCCCAGAGTCACACGATCAAAATTGGGACGCTTGGAAACTGACTCATATTTATGATGGCTGCAGCGGTCATGTGATCCCCTTTTTCCGACTGTCTGAGAAGCAAAGTCAAGGGGATTCACTTAATGGCCATGTTACTAACTAAAACATTACAGTGATTCGCTTAACAACTGTGGCAAGAAAGATCGTAAAATGGGGCAAAACTCACTTAATAAATATCTCGCTTAGCAACAGAAACTTTGGGCTCCGTAAGTGGCCGTAAATCGAGGTCTACTTGCTGTGCCCAAAAAAGACTTGGCACCTGTTATGAAGGATGTGAATAAGGCAATTGGAAGGATTAAAATGACATTTATCCAATAGACAGTTTCCTTACAGTATCCTAGGTCTCGATCCTAGATAGAGGCAGATATTTCTCTCTCTGGGCACACTGAGAATATATCTGCTGAACAAAACTCAGCACTGGTGACAGGAAGGGCATCTGGCCAGTAAACACTCTGCTAGCTCCAATCAGTTGCCCAGACTCCACCACGCAAGGGATTATGGGGTCGTTAAAAGAGGATGATAATGATGACAGTTTCCTTACAGTATATCAGTGGTGGTTACAGAAGTACTGATTATCAAACTTAGAAAATCAAAAGCATATTCCATCACGTTCAATATTTAAAGTGGAAGATCAGACTGGAAGGCCCACAGTACTATCAAACTATCTAGTAAAACTGTATTCTATTATTCTTCTCACCTTTCCTATTACCTATATCTCCTTATTGTCTTATGACTATAAGTTTGTTGCTTGTATCTTATGATTTATATTGTTTACTTAGTATCCCAGTATGATTTCATGTTGCTTGCTTATCTAGCATCCTATGACTACCACTAAGTGTTGTATCTTATGATTTAGGATGGATGTATTTTTACGATGACTATGATCATGATTTATCACTTTGTTGTTTGTATGTACACTGAGAGCTTATGCACCGAAGACAAATTCCTTGTGTTTATTGATCACACTTGACCAATAAAGAATTCTATTCTATTCTATTCTATTCTATTCTATTCTATTCTATTCTATTCTATTCTATTCTATTCTATTCTATTCTATTCTATTCTATTCTATTTTATCCTATCCTATCCTATCCTATCCTATCCTATTGAAATTAAGACCAGATGCAAGTAATTTAAAGTATGTCAAAATTGAAGAGTGTAAGGCTTCATTAAGACTAGCTTAATGAAAAAAAAAATTGTCTCAGGAGCAGAAAAATGGAAGAAGCTCTGGAAATCTCAGAGCCACAAATAACAGCAAATGCTGGGAAAATTCAATGCTGTGAGGCACAAATAAGCCATTCTAAGCAAAATCATCTCTTTCAATCAGGCCAGAGTTAAATCTACCCAAGTATAAATGCCAATAGAAATATCTGGAAATGGAAAACCAGGCATAAAGGGAACAATTCAGCTTTGGAAAGATCTATGGGAAACTCAAAGCCATTCTAATAAAAGTTCTGGATGGAGAATAGAACTGGATGATGAATTTAGTGAAAATCAAATGGGAGAACCAATAATAGCAGCAGGAATACAGGTAGATCTCAATTTATAGCCATAATCAGGAAGAAAATCTCCCTGGCTAAGCAAGGTTACGTGGGTTGTGACCCACCTTACGAGCTTTATGGCCATAGTTGTTAAGTAAATCACTAACGTTCTAAATCATCATATGGTCATTAAATGAATTCAACTTCTCCCATTGACTTTGCATGTCAGAAGCCAGCTGAGAAGGTCCCAAATGGCCGTCATATGATCCCAGGATCAAAATTGACATAAATACCAGGTGATCATTTGGTTATTATATGTCCAAGGGGAAGTCACTTTTTTCCATGCCGTTGTAACACCAAATGGTCACTAAATGAATAATTAAGTCAAGGACTATCTGTACTTAAAAACCAAAGTGAAAAGGATTAAAAATTGGAAATATTCTGGAAATGGTCGATCGCATGGCTTTTGGCTCAAATATTTGACTCGTTTAAGAGCTTAACGAAGGTATTAATCAATGGCCAGTTCATAATTGGCAGAAACACAGCAAAAGGAAACACACCAGGAAACTATAGACTGATAATACGTATGTCTGTCTGCAATGTTTAAAATTACTCACAGGCAAAATCCAAGATTATTTAGAAGAAAACAGGATCCTTCCAGTAGACCAGAAAGGAAATGAAAAGCAGAGGTACCAAAGATCAATTTTAGATTAATAAAAGAGTTCTGGAGAATTGCAAAAGCCGAAATACCAATTTACATGTGGTCTGGATTGATTACAAAAAGGCATTTGATTCATCACCAGAGAGTTGGATTATCAAACGTTGGGAAACAACCGGTGTCGGTAAAAACATTACAATATTTATAGATAACATAATGAAGCAGCGGAAGACAGAACTGGGGGTTGGAAATAAAAAAAATACGGACTGGTGAACTCGAGGAGAGACATTTTCCAGGCTGACTCGTTATCACCTGTATTTGTCACGATCCCACTTTCCGTGATTTTGAAGGAAACAAATCTTAAGTATAAGTATAATTTAAGTATAATTTTATTTCTATACCGCCATTCTCCCGAAGGACTCAGGGCGGTGTACAGCCTATTTAAAATCACAAAACAAAACAACGATTAAAATTTAAAATCATTAAATAATTAGGCTCCAATTAAAATCCCAGAAATTTAAAATACCCCAAATTTAAAATTATTATGTTGATAGCCCGGCCTGGCAGAACAACAGGGTCTTCAGTGCGCGGAGGTCGGAGATCTTATGTATTTCCGGGGGCAGTTTGTTCCACAGGGCAGGGGCTCCCACAGAGAAGGCCCTCCCCCTGGGTGTCGCCAGCCGACATAACTTGGCCAATGGCACCCTGAGGAGACCCTCTCTGTGGGAGCGGACTGGCCGGTGGGAGGCTATTGGTGGCAGAAGACGGTCTCGAAGGTACCTGGGTCCTATGCCATGGAGCGCTTTAAAGGTGGTGACCAACACCTTGAATTGCACCCGGAAGACCACTGGGAGCCAGTGCAGCTCACGCAGGAGGGGTGTCATGTGGGCACAACGGGTTGCGCCCATAACCACCCACGCGGCCGCATTCTGGACCAGTTGGAGCCTCCGAGTGCTCTTCAAGGGGAGCCCCATGTAGAGAGCATTACAGTAGTGCAGGCGGGAGGTGACAAGGGCATGAGTGACCATGCGCAAAGTGTCCCGGTCCAGAAAGGGCTGCAACTGGCGAATCAGGCGAACCTGATAAAAGGCCCCCCTGGCCACGGCCGTCATATGCTCTTCTAAAGACAGCCGTGCATCCAGGAGGACACCCAGATTGCGAGCCCTCTCCGTGGGGGGCAAAGATTCACCCCCAATAGTCAGCGATGGCACCTGCTGACTAAATCGGGGCACCGGAAGCCACAGCCACTCGGTTTTGGAGGGGTTGAGTCTGAGCCTATTCCTCCCCATCCAGACCCACATGGCCTCCAGGCAGTGAGACATCACATCAAGGGCATCGTTGGGGTGGTCTGGGGTGGAGATGTACAGCTGAGTATCATCAGTGTACAGATGACACTTCAACCCAAAACCACAGACGATCTCACCCAGTGGCTTCACATAAATGTTGAACAGAAGGGGCGAGAGGACCGACCCTTGTGGCACCCCCAAGCGAGGCGCCTCGAGGTCGACCTCTTCCCCCCTGCCAACACAAACTGCGAGCGGTCGGAGAGGAAGGAGGAGAACCACCGCAGAATGGTGCCCCCTATTCCTAACCCCCTCAACCGCTGCAGCATGATACCATGGTCGATGGTGTCAAAAGCTGCTGAGAGATCTAATAGGACTAGGACAGAGGAGCAACCCCTGTCCCAAGCCCTCCAGAGATCATCCACCAATGCGACCAATGCCATTTCTGTGCTGTACCCCTGCCTGAAGCCCGACTGGTACGGGTCTAGATAGATAGCTTCATCCAGGTGCCGGGGAAGTTGTCGTGCCACCACACTCTCAACAACCTTCGCCACAAAATGAAGGTTGGAGACCGGACGGTAGTTGGCTAATTCAGCTGGGTCCAGGGAAGGCTTCTTGAGGAGGGGCCTCACTACTGCCTCTTTCAAGGTGGCAGGAAAGGCACCCCCACTTAGAGAAGCACTTGGCTCTCAAACAGCCAAAAAAAACCCCCAAACCAATAAAAGTTCCTATTTGCTCTATATGGATGATCTGAAGCTTTATGGACAACCCGAAATTGAAATCCAGTCATTGACAAATACAGTAAGATGTTTTAGTACAGATATAAGTATGTAGAGATTCTCCGTCATCCAGGTCATAGTTGTCCCAAAGGTGCTTTTTCAGGAGGCAACTGGACTTTCTGGTTTTTTCTTTGTTTTTTCTTTGAATGGATTTCCAGAAAAATTGCAGACTACAAGAACCATTAGCGCTACTCAGGTGACCTGAGGACACAGATGGACATCCAAATGTCCTGTGTTCTGACAGACTAGCACAATTCAAAGCGCACTGACAATGTCTCCTCAAATGGTGACAAAACATTTGCAACCAAATTTCCAAGCTTGGAGCTCAAACCAACAGCCAAATCTCCAAGTGGCCTCAAGGGCTCTTTAAAAGGATGCAAATGACCAGCTGTCTGCAAGGAATATAAATCCTTCCCTTCCCTTCCCCACTGTCTGTTCAGAGCTGAAGAAGCTTCTTGGATGAGAAGCGAAATGCCTTCAAAGAAAAACAGGAAAATCCAGTTGCCTCTTGAGAAAAAAAAAAAACACCTTTTAGCACAGATATAGTAATGGAATTTGGCTTAGATGAACGTGCTACAATAATACAATAAATTGGGATAAAAATGGAAATGTCAAATGGACAAACCATCAGAAACCAGATTCCCAATTTAACTGCGGTAATTTGCTTAAATGTGGCAAGAAAACTCATAAAATGAGGCAAAACTCACTTAACAACCATGTTCCCAAGTTAACTACAGTGACTTGCTTAACAACTGTGGCAAGAAAGTCGTACAACGAGGCAAAACTCACTTAACAACTTCTCACTGAGCAGCAGGTGGCCGTAAGCCAAGCACTACCTGTAAAAGAGTCAGCCATCCATTTGTCCTGGAAGGTGATTCACTTAACAGCTCTGTCAATAACGGTCATAAAATGGGGCAAAGCTGACTTAACAACTTCTCACCTAGCGGCAGAGGTTTTTGGGTTCTGTTGTGGCCATCAGCCGAGGACTACCAGTAAAATTGTCAGCAGCCATTTGTCCTGGACGGAATTTCTCCCCCCTTCTTAAAAAGTTTACTGAGCTTCGAGCTTTCCTGCTGCAATGTTGCTGCTTCTAATTTATTATATTAGGACCATTACTGGAAGACTTTTCAGCAAACAAATATCATATTTATATTAGATCAACGCCTCAGCACCCTCCTGGGTTATCCTAATGCAAAATCGGTTTTATCCCACCGCAGAAAACCCACACGGATTATCACAGCTCTATCCGCAGTGCCTCCAAAGATTTCTTCTCCAGTTACGTTGGGGGATTGCTAGAGATCCAGGAGGAATCTGTCTAAATGACTCCAGGTCATTATCTCTCCCAAAATGTAGGAAAACATTTCCATTAAGGCGCTTCTGAGTTCCCCGATCAGCTATTTTCCAGGTAAGATTTAATGGCTTTCCATATGCAAAACAGCTTTGAGTGCGGGATGGCAAATTATCTTTGTGATGTGTTAACATAACGAATTATTGCAATGTTTTTTATAGAAAGATGAAGGAACTTCCTTCTTCCTTACCTGTTACCTTTCCAGGAAGGCCTTTTCAGTAACGTCTATGAGGCTTCAGATCACGGACTCACTACTTGCTCAATCTGTAGCAAATATTCTTTCTTTCATGCTTTCTTTCTCTATCTGGATTCTCAGACAACTGTTGCTCAGCTGTTAACACCCATTGAAGCTTTTGATCTTGGTATAAATATGTCTAAATCCTTGACAAGGGGGAGCTGCTTTGATCTGTTAAGCTAACCTTTTGGTGTTTATAGAGTTTCATCTTCCTCTACCCTAATCAGTCAAATATTTGTTTCTGAAGATGATTGCCTGGATACTATTAATAACTTCTGAAGCCAGAAACAAGGCAGTGGTATCATTTCTCCTCCTCCTCCTTCTCCTCCTCCTCTTCTGTGTCTCCTCCTCCTCCTCCTTCTCTCTGTCCCATCCTCTTCCTCCCACTCCCCTCCTTCTCTTTCTCCTCCTCCTCCTCTGTCCCATCGTCCTGCTTCTCCTTCTCATCTTCTCTGTCCCAACTTCCTCCTCCTCCTCCTTCTGTCCCATCCCCTGCTTCTCCTTCTCCTCCTCCTCCTCCTTCTCTGTCCCAACTTCCTCCTTCTCCTCTTCCTCCTCTTCTGTGTCTCATCCTCCTCCTCCTTCTCTCTGTCCCATCCTCTTCCTCCCACTCCCCTCCTTCTTTTTCTCCTCCTCCTCCTCTGTCCCATCGTCCTGCTTCTCCTTCTCATCTTCTCTGTCCCAACTTCCTCCTCCTCCTCCTTCTGTTCCATCCTCTGCTTCTCCTTCTCCTCCTCCTCCTCCTTCTCTGTCCCAACTTCCTCCTTCTCCTCTTCCTCCTCTTCTGTGTCTCATCCTGCTCCTTCTCTCTGTCCCATCCTCTTCCTCCCTCTCCCCCTCCTTCCTTGACATTTGTTGAAAGTTTTGGTTTTTTGTAATTATTTGATTAAAGTTTTCATTTGCAACAATGAAAGATATTACAAGAAAGAAAGAAAACGAATGTAGTGAAGCAAGGAAGCAACTTCCCACCCTCCTCATACACACAAACCATTTCGTCATCTCTTCACCTCCTCTTAATTACCAGATGGAAAACTCCTCATTCACTCATCTCTTAACTGGAGGCAACTCCAATATGTTACATCGTTTTCAATCCAGTTGCCAAGAAAAAATCCAAACAGAGCTCTAAAAAAGTACTAATTAACATATATAAAACTCAAGATTCCATATCTCAGCTTTTAGCTGTAATTGTTAAATCCCAATTAAAAGGCATAAAGTGGTCCTGATATCCTGGTGTAAATGAAAAACTTAAGTTTAACAAGACAAAGAGGAACTCTTCCTCTCTTAAAAAAAACAAACAAACTCCCAAATACCCCTGATGTCTAGAACAATTGTAGGAAAAAAGCAGAAACACCATGTTAATTGTAAGCAAACCTAACACAGAGCCATACTTTATTGAATTAATTGGATTTTCTGGGTTAATAAGAAACTTTCATTCATAAACTAACCATAAGAGCCAGTTTGATTTAGTGATGAAGGCACCAAGTTAGAAATAGACGACAGTGAGTTCTAGTCCCGCCTTAAGCATGGAAGCGATCTGGGTAACTTTTGCCAATCACCAGGAGACAGTGAGTTCTAGTCCTGACTTAGGCAGGAAAGCAGCTGGGTGACTTTAGGCCAATTACCAGGAGATGGTGAGTTCTAGTCCCACCTTCCCCATGAAAGCCAGCTGGGTGACTTTGGACCAATTACCAGGAGAGGGTGAGTTCTAGTCCTGGCTTAGGCATGGAAGTCAGCTGGGTAACTTTTGCCAATCACCAAGAGACAGTGAGTTCTAGTCCTGACTTAGGCAGGAAAGCAGCTGGGTGATTTTGGGCCAATTGCCAGGAGATGGTGAGTTCTAGTCCCACCTTCCCCATGAAAGCCAGCTGGGTGACTTTGGGCCAATCCCTTTCTCTCAGCCCACTTTAGAAGGTTGCAGTTGTGGGGAAAATAGGAGGAGGAAGGAATATGTTTAGTGCCTTGTGTTATTTATAAAAATAATAAAGGCTGGATAAAAATAAAACAAAACATACACCGTAGTTTAATCTAAAATAAAATCTAAAGTACGATAAGGCAGTGTGCCTTTGCCACTATAGGCGGAGGAGCCAGGGGTCCAAAGGACAAAATCTGCATTGCAATGCGTGTAATTGTGGTGCAGTGGTGGTTAGGCATGGACACTTTGGCTCTGCTAAATTGCAGCCAGCTTGTTTGCGGTCACATTAAATTAGCCAGCCGAGCTCTCTTTCTTCGGCATCATTATCCAGGGGTCAGGTCACTGCCTCACAATTTATTCGATATCCCCCCCCCCATTTTCTGGGTTCCCGCAGCACCATAAAGTAGAAACGAACTGCATAATCCGGGTTCCCACAATCTGCCAGGCGAGGCACAGTGGCTTGCTTTATGGCTCAGCATGTTGTGAGGTCACAGCCCAACTGGGGTTGGTGACAATCCACCCAGACTTATTCAGAGCAATAATAATATATTAAACTTGTAGGCCACCTGACTCTCCGCAATGTTGGGTGGCGGACAACCATCGAACACCGAAACGGCGATAAAAGCCATAAAAGCAGATCAAATAAAGGTTGGCAAGGATAATAGGGCCAGGGGCCTTACTCTCCCTCGCCAAAGACCTGCTAGAACTGCTACTGCCTTTGGTGACATAAATAATACATAAATGACTAAATTCGTGCCTCTGCATTTCTCTCTCTGCACAAGAGGCCAGGTGCCGACATTGTGCCAAAGGAGAACGCAGGAGATTGGCAAAAATGTCAGGATGGTAGCCATGAACCCACGATCAAACCTTTGCTTTAATTGTCTAACTGAATATGCAGTTCAGTGGCTTGAACAGTAAGTTCCTGCCCGTAGGCAGGGAAAACCAAATGCCCAGGTACAGTATAGGTGGCATCTTGTTCAATAGCAGTAATTGTGAGAGGGATCTTGGCGTCCTAGTGGACAACCATTTAGATAGGAGCCAGCCGTGTGCAGCAGCTGCCAAAAAAGCCAACACAGTTCTAGGCTGCATAAAGAGAGAGATAGAATCAAGAAGAAGAAGAGCCTGTAGTACAGTGGACTAAAGCACTGTTATTAACATTCAGCTGCCTGCAATTACTGCAAGTTCGAATCTCCCCAGGCTCAAGGTTGACTCAGCCTTCCATCCTTTCAAAGGTAGGTGAAATGAGGACCCAGATTGTGGGGGCAATAAGATGACTTTGTATAAATATACAAATTTATGGAAGAAATTTTTTAAATTTTTTAAATTTTTTAAATGTTTAATTGGTTTGTGGTTTTTTAAATTTTTGGGCCAAATTTATATAGATTTTAATTGTTTTTAATATTTGTATTTCATGTTTTTAATTCTGGCTGTGCACCGCCCTGAGTCCTCAGGGAGAAGGGCGGTATATAAATTGAAAATAAAAATAAAAAAAATAAAAAAAAAGTATGAAGGCTATTGCTTAACACATTGTAAGCCGCCCTGAGTCTCCGGAGAAGGGCGGCATATAAATTAAAGCAAAAAAAAAAAAAAAAAGAATCAGATCAGGTGAAGAGTTAATCCCACTTTATAAGGCCTTGGTAAGGCCACACTTGGAATCCTGCATCTAGTTTTGGTCGCCACAATGTAAAAAAGATGTGGAGACTCTAGAAAGAGCACAGAGAAGAGCATCAAAGACGATTAGGGGATGGGAGGCTAAAACATATGAAGAACGGTTGCAGGAACTGAATATATCTAGTCTGATGAAGAGAAGGACCAGGGGAGACATGATAGCAGTCTTCCAATATCTGCCCCAAAGAAGAGGGGGTCCATCTATTCTCCAAAGCACCTGAGGGCAGAACATGAAGCAACGGATGGAAACTGATCAAGGAGAGAAGCAACCTAGAACTAAGGAGAAATTTCCTGACATGAAAACTATCAACCAGTGCAAAGAGCTGCCTCCGGAAGTCGTGGGTGCTCCATTACTGGAGGTTTTCAGTAAAACATTGAAAAGATTTATCAGGGATGGAACAAGTTCTCCTGCCTTGAGCAGTAGACCTCCAAGGTTCCTTCCAGCCGTACGATTCTATGATTTTAAGTTGGCTTGTTTGCATTTCCTGAGGAAGCCCCGGCAGCAGTTTGTATGAATCCGTCATGCCCTCCCTCTTCGCTCCAGATGAAAAAGGAGACAGTTGTTGTGCTGGGGCTCGGTGGAGACCACATCGTTGTCGCTGCTGCTAAACCCAGCTCCCTTCCTGGGAGGGCTTCCCATTTAGCAGTTCTAACTGGCCCGGGGGCTCACGAGTCAGGGCCTGGGTCTCCCTCTTCTGCAGCTCTCCAGCCCCACTTCACAGCTGAGCCTCCTTCCCTGGCTCAAGTCTCCTCATCCGACACCTGCCGCCAGAAACATCACGGCTTGATCCTGTAATCCTTAGCCAACCGGGAGGCATCTTCCTGTGCTCAGCCTGGTGTCCGCGTTGACTTGTTGTTGCTTTAAACTGCAGCTGGTACCAAATGACACTTTTGCGCCACAGGAGAGCCTCTCTTGCCAAGCTGGGCCTGACCGCAACGTCTCTCTCTCTCTCTCTCTCTCTCTCTCTCTCTCTCTCTCTCTCTCTCTGTGTGTGTGTGTGTGTGTGTGTGTTTATCCGTGTGCACAGTGCAGTGTTTAAAAAGAAGGAGGTGCATAAATCACCTCCGTGTGTGGTGGGCATTTTACAATTCTCACTTTCCCTCCCCCTGCCCAGAATCAGCCATAAATCACCAGTCGGTGGGCTCTGCCACTTGTCTCCTGCAGAGAATTTATTTGGGGGCGAAGGCATAGATCTTGGTGGGCTTACAGCGGCTGTAAATAATCCAAACTTTAACTGTCGGCTGGGGATTATTTTTGGTGCACAAATACTTCCATGCGCCGTGCATCCACCTGTTTGTCGTCACCGGCTGCTCTTGCTTGGACCGCCGTGCCCCCTTCTTCTGGCCGAGGAGCATGGCAGGTGGAAAGGCAGGGACGCTGCCAGCCACTGCACATCTGGATTTGCACATTGTGCACATGGGAAGGTGCAAAATTAAAGAGAGTGTGAGAAGCATTGCCTGGTAGGGAGGCGGCCTTGGCCACTGTGCACCTTTTCCGATGTTCTTTGGAGTTTATGGCTAAAAAAATTTCATGTTGCTGTAAGTATCCTTCACTGGAAGTTTTTAAGAAGAGACTGGACAGCCATTTGTCTGAAATGGTGTAAGGTCTCCTGCCTGAGCAGGGGGTTGGACTAGAAGACCTCCAAGGCCCCTTCCAACTCTGTCATTCTGTTATTCTGTTACTCTGGTCCATCCTTGTTTGCATTTTGTGGCAGAAGGCTGCATGGTTCTGTGGATGATATACAGCTCCAGGAGTCCTAAGAAACAGCTCATTTCCATCAACCAAATGGGTCCTTTCCATGTTCCTCCCCTTGAGTTGAACAGAGGAGATCTAAGTGAAGTCCACTTTGAACTCTTACTCTTACTCCTCTGACTCTTTATCTACAGCCAGTTTGCTTTGACCATCAGTAGTTCAGATTCTTGTAGACAGCGTTAGCATGCAATAAACTTCAACTCATCTGAACCGCCTTGGCTCCTGATTTCTTGTGCTTGACGGTGGAGTTGTGAATGCTGCAAGCATTTTGAATGGCATAGCCAGAAATCTCTCTCTCAGGTAGAGAGGTTGATCAATGGGGCAGGATTGAGGAAGGAGGGTGAAGGAAGTACATGTAAAAGCCCAAGTCTAGGGAGGGTGAGATCTCTTGAATGATTCAGAAAGGATCATGGGGGTTGCTTCTCGGAGTCCTGTGGCATCTTCCCTGGGATGTCCCTTTCCCCCATTCATCAGAATATAGAAGAACAGAGTTGGAAGAGTGAGATATAAAAACCCCAATTGTATACTCACGATTCAAAAACAAGTCTGGTTCATAAAATCAAAGGTTTATTGGAGATATCACGAAGAAAAATAAAAAGTGGTTGCGAGTGTGGCCTCTTAGACCCTTCCCAATTGGATTGAGTTCAAAGAATGCAAAATGCAGTTTTCAAGCTACATATCTTGGGCCTCCAAGGGGACCTAAGAAGCCCTCCCAGCTCCCCTTTTTTCTCCTAAGTCCTTCTCCAAGTTGTTTTACACTTTAAAGGGTCATCTTGACAATTCCTGTCTAACAACAACAATCTTATCATGTTTACTTTTACTTTTCACCTTGAACGGATGTTCCTTTCTGACTGATAGTCTTGCCCAAGGCGTAGATTCCTTCTCTAAGGGAGCTTTTAGCAAGTCATTACACATTGTCTCTACTGATTACAATTTGTGGTCAGTTTGCAACAGTAAGAACATCACAGCTTTTTAATACATTAAACACTTTTATAAAAGAGTAACATTATTCATTTCCTTCAGAAGGGACCTTGGAGGTCTTCTAGTCCAACCCCCTCCTCATGCAGGAGACTGTCAGGTTTCGATGTCATCTCAAATAAATTGCACTCCCAAACAATTAATCTTTGCTGAAATATTCCATTTATTGAGTACGACAGATCTGGCCCCGACTTCGTCGTAGCCGATACTAACCCTCTGACCCCCAAACCCTCCCCTTTCCGTTCCCCAATTCTCATCTTCTCATTGGCCATCTTCCAAGTCAGTCTCCCCAGCTTCTGACCTCACCCCACAGGAATGTTCCCCCCCTCCCATCCCATCTCCTAGGGGATATTATCTACAGAGAAAATAAGAAAAGTCAAGCCTTGTCTTTTTATGGCAGCATCAGAATGCTGACAGAGACCTTACATCGTTTCAGACAAATGCTTCTCCAAACTTTTCTCGGAAAGCTCCAGTGATACAGCACCCACAACTTCTGGAGGGAAGCTGTTCCACTGGTTGATTGTTCTCACTGTCAGGAAATTTCTCCTTAATTCTAGGTTGCTTCTCTTGATTAAGTTTCCATCCATCGCTTCTGGTCCTGCCTTCAAATACTTTGGATAATAGTCTGACCCTTTTTTCTTTGTGGCAACCCTGCAAATATTGGAAGACTGCTGTCATGTCACCCGTCGTCAGGAAGTTCCTTCTTCCATATCATCTTCTTCAGCAAGAAGGACACGGGTGGTTCAATGCCCTTCAGCAAAGACTTTTCCATCTTTGTTCTGGCCATCAAAAGAATTTCAAGACTTCTTGGTCCAGCTCTTTATGGTTAGGAGAAGACAAGCTGCTTCTTTTTCAGATGCTGCTCCTTTATTTCACACCGTGAACTACGGTGTGAACTAACTATTATAATAACTTATAATAGTAGTTTTTAAAACAAGGTCTTTATGCTTGTCCCATTTGCTCGGAATCGCTTGGGTCAACTGGAGATGTGAGTTCCACATTTTTAAGTGAAGGAAACCAAGGAAGGAGCCGTCTGAGTCAACCAGGGAGACCCAAATCCAAATTCCCTTCCGGTCATGAAGATCACTGGCTCTGTTTACATAAAACGCTTCGGGTAATTGGGCTGCTGATTTAACTCATTTTGTGGGTTTACACAGCACACTGACTCATAAATTAACTATTCCTGCGGAGTTTCGCAATATAGGACACGAAAGACACACACTGTTTCTAACCAAAGCTTAGCATGCTGTGTGAATGGAAGTATGAAGGTGCAGCAAGAACACCACAATCGAACCTGCTCCACAGGGATCAAAGGCAGGAAAATCGGCACGATGTTGCCTAAGGCCAAATTGTTATGCCCATGGAACTGGGACCCACAGAACATGCAGCATCACAGGCTGCAGCCCCCTAGAACAGCGGTCTCCAACCTTGGCAACTTTAAGACTTGTGGATGTCAAGGGGTTCTTGGCTTTAGAGTCTCTGCTGCCTCCCGGTTCTTGGCCTGGCCTGGCCTGTGGGTTGGAAGGAGATACCAAATTTCCAGAGGATTCCAGACAAATCAGTTTTCATGCACATAAGAGGGTACAAGGATGTACAGGACTAGGGAGGACATGGTAGACCTATCTAGTCATAGAAGGATTAGGAGGAATACGATAGCAGTCTTCCAGTATTTGAGGGGCTGCTACAAAGAGGAGGGGGCCAACCTGTTCTCCAAAGCACCTGAAGGCAGGACAAAAAACAACAGATGGATGGAAACTCATCAAGGAGAGAAGCAACCTGGAATTGAGGAGAAACTTCCTGACACTGAGGGCAATTAGCCAGTGGAACATCTTGCCACCAGAAGTTGTAGGTGCTTCATCATTGGAATAATGAAGCACTACTCAAAATTTCTGCTGCCGATTCACCCGAACCATCTGAATACCGCCTCTGTTGTTATATGGAAAGTAGGAAGAAGAAAGAGTATTAGGTATGTTCACCATCTTGAATTATTAATAATAATGATATAATAAATGCAGGAACTTTTTTAAAAAATCTTTTTAAAAGAAGGTATTCAGAGGCCGTTCCGTCTGAAAAGACTGCACAGTTAGAACTGGGCTTACTTTGAAATTTGGTCTTTTATCCACGTATTGTGAATTTAAATCACACAGCTTCCCTTCGAGCGTTTGAACAGGGCTGGCAATGAGTCTGGAGGGGAGGGGGGGGGCTTTATATCGTGTAATACCCCTAAGAATCCTGGGAATTGTAAACCATAATAGCCCCAGTGCCATTGTGTGTGTGGCAGCGGTGGTGGTGATGGGAGCCGAAAGCCTTCACCACTGGAGAACATCTGGCTGGAGAAAGAGGCTTTAAGGAGATTAAGGAGAGCGTTAAACCCCCATCAGCATCGTGCCTGGCTTCCATGCCGTCAAACCGAGTTCTGAGATTGTCTCCAAGTAGGTCAGAGAAGTGGGATGAAAGTGGGGCTGCGTGGCATCTTTGAAGAAGTCAGGACACTCGGCAACCGGCTGGGATCTCAATTGGTGCAAACTATCTGGAACAATTGAGAGACAAGAATGCTTTCCTCGTTAGCTCCGTCGTCAGAAGGCAGGAGAGCAGAAACGGGAGCCCGCTTGGGGATCGGGGATAATTACAGGAAGATTACAGAAAGCATTACCAGCAGCCAGCAAAGGCCAATTTGGAGCTTTAATTCCGTTGCGGTGATATTTTGGAGAATCCCAACAGAAGCATGAAAGAGGCCTGGCTGATTGGGAGGAGAAGCGGGGAAGATCAGCCGGCTGGATTTAAGGCGAAGCTCTTGCTAAAATCTGGCTTTCAGTCAAGATTAGAGGATCGTTTGTGTTTACCTGGAAATGGATCCAGTCTGGGGAATTACAGGCAGGGCAAATCATAATTCTCACTTCTTTAGGCAAACATGGACGGCCGTGCTTATCCAGAAAACCCCGTCAAGAATAGGCGGTCTGGCTAGGAGAACAAAAACCCTGATAAAATCTCTACTAAGGGACTGAAAAACATTCAGAATTCTTTTAGCTTCCCCCCCCTCTCTCTCTTTGTACGTGTGTAGAAAAATAGAACTAGAGCTCTCTCTTTCTCACATTTCGTGCAAAAATCGAAGAGAGTCATCCAGTGAAGGATAAGTGGTGCAATTCAGAATGATAACTGGATTCAATCCAGATTGCTGGGCTGGACGGTATCTTGGTCCAACTGAGCTGTAGTATATAAACAGAGAGCAAACCCCCACTCCCTTCTAGGACAATTGAAGTTACCTGGCTGGATAATGAAATGTCTGTGAGAAAACAACCAAGCTCAGAGACCATCCAAGACTCCGCAGGTTAACCCTGAGCTACAGGTATTCTCTTCTATTTACACTTGGATGACTGCACCTGTTGTGACCTGGGCCCAAGTAGGTATTATCAGACACAATCAGTTCGAAACAAACAGACTTTATTAGAACAGGTGAGAATTAACTCATTCTCAGTGTAGTCCAAATAAACTAATTCAAAACAAATTCTTCATAACACAATTCTTCAGCCTTATCACCAACCTTGGTCTAATTAGGCAACCTGCCAAAAGCTTTTCTTGGCAAAAGTTCAGGAGCAAAAGACGCCGACAAGAAATAAATGCAGCAAGACAAGAAACAAATCTATCAACGTTGTTTTCCGACAAAGAGCCCAAGAGCCATTGCTGGTTTTTTAAGCCTTATGGGAGGGGCCAATCATCTCTTGGCCTTACTCCTGAGTCGTCCTTTTTGCTTTAGCTGTTCTTGCCTTCTGGCAGCTCTTCTCATGCATGCACTAGGAACAGGCTCCTCTTGTTCCTCTGCCTCTCTGCTGTCAGCCTATGGAGGCACTCTGGAGTCTGCACATCACTCCCAGATGGCCCTGGCCCCATCTCTGCCTCTGACGCAGAGCCCTCGTCCGGACCTTCCCCAGCCTCCAGGACTGGCCCCTGTTCTTCCTCAGCCTCCTCACTGTCCGACTCCGCTGCCAGCTCCGCAGGCTGCTGGCAGACCACAACAGTACCCAGTTCTAAAAAAGACGTTGAGACTCTGGAAAGGGTGCAGAGAAGAGCCACCAAGATGATTAGGGAACTGGAGGCTAATGTCAGCACGTCAAGATGCATTTATCCTAGTGCTGACATAAGAAGGAGAATGCAGGCGTCTGCAACGGGACGGTTGCCTTTCACCTACTTATTTCCTCTGGAGATAATGTCCCCTAGGAGATGGATGGGAGGGGGGAAATTCTTTGAATTGGAGCAGTAGATTAGGGGTGAATGATTGGGAAAATGGCCAATGAATGCAGAGGAGTGGGGGAAGGAAGAGGAGGGGTTTTGGGGCAGCACGTCAGTGCCGGCTGCAACGAGTCGGTGTAAAAAGTGCTGTGCTTAATAAAAAGAAAATTTGTTTTATAAAAGACTTTGTTTGAGATGCAATTTAATTGAAGACAGCCTGAAAACATGACAGCTAAAATATATCAAGAACGGTTGCAGGGATTGGGCATGGCTATATTAATGAAGAGAAGGACTAGGGGAGACATGATAGAAGTATTCCAGTATTTGAGGGGCTGCCACAAAGAAGAGGGAGTCAAGCTATTCTCCAAAGCACCAGAGGGCAGGAGGAGAAGCAATGGGTGGAAACTAATCAAGGAGAGAAGCAACCTGGAAGTAAGGAAGAATTTCCTATCAGTGAGAACAATTAATCAGTGGAATGGCTTCCCTCCAGAAGTTGTGGGTACTCCATCACTGGAGGTTTTCAAGAAGAGATTGGACAGCCATTTGTCCAGCAGAGTCTAGGGTCTCCTGCTTGAACAGGGGGTTGGACTAGAAGACCTCAAGGTCCCTTCCAACTCTGTTATTCTATTCTATTCTACCTCCAAAGTCCCTTCCAGTTCTGTTATTCTGCATTTCTGGTTATGAAGATAAGAGAACCTGGCAGGTGATTGTACCTATCTAGCAAGGCGTGCTGGAAAACCACTGCAGGTATCAGCTGCGTGTCTGTCTTGGAAGATTTCCTACCCACCCTCTCCCCAAAAAGCCAAGCTGAGCTGTTTTTGGTTTTTAATTGGAGCGAAGAGAATCAGGAAATCCCAGGGCTATTAAGCCAGACTGGGAGATAACGAGAAAAAGGCATATTTGAAGAAATCAATGCTGTATCTCTTCTGTACGTTCGCCAGGAGAATAACATGTAATCACCAGGAATCAAGGGTGATGTATCCAATCCCTGGGCTGGATTTCCCCATTTTCGCAGTTCAGGATTTTTGCACCCTGAAGTAGCAGGAACGGACAGGGAGGTGTGACGGGTGATGTACCTGGTCCCATTTCTTCCTCGTCTTTAATTGCTTTGTTTTCCTTCCCAAAAGCCTCCAATGGTTTTCACACCTGGCTGATCGACTCGCAGGCAACGGTTGCCTCATTACTTCCGTGGTCTTTTTTTCTCACCCTGGAGAGCCTGGCTGAAAATCACACGAGGAGCCATCAGGTGAGGAGGAAGCCGATTCAGATGGCGAGAATATTTCCTGTCGGTCCGCAATCCCCCTCATCCCGTCTAATAAATGGGTTTTTGCAAACCAAACTTTCAGAAAAACCATCCAGAATATCAAGTGACGGCCTGGGCAGCAACCAGAACTGTAAATCTCCTATTCAAAACCAAATTGACTTGCAACCATTCATTTAAGAAAAAAGAAATGCCAGTTATGTTCACAAAACACCAGCAGGTAACCTCAATTTACAATCATTTATTAGTGACCGTTCGAAGTTACCACTGAAGAAAGTGACTTAATGACTGATTTTCACACTTACAACTGCTGCAGGATCCCCAGGTCCACAGGATCCAAATCCAGATGTTTGGCAACTGACTCGGATTCATGACGGTTGTCTTGGGGTCACGGGATCCCCCGTTGCAACCCTCTGACAAGCAAAGTCAGTGGGGAAGCCAGGTTCACTTAACAGTCGTGTTACTAACGTAACAACTGCAGTGGCTCACTTAACAACTGTGGCAAGAAAGGTCGTAAAATGGGGCAAATCTCACTTTTTCACTGGGCAACAAAAATTTTAGGCCCAATTGTGATTGTTAAGTCAAGGGCTACCTTCATTGCTTTTTAAATCAGTGTCCCTTGTAGACTTCTTTGTATGTTTTTGGCCAGAGGGCAGTCCAGATGGCCTTTGGGTTTCCCCAGGAGTTCTAAGCCTTGGAGGGCAGCTGCCAATCCTTCCCTCCGACCATGCAGGGCTATTCCAGGACAGATCCAGGGGCATCCAATTTGCAGCTGCGAAGGAAATCTCTGCTCGGTATTCCTTGTGTCTTATCCGGCTGGTGGCAGCTCTGCCTTCCTTGAGGAACGGAAGAAGAGAAAGAAAAAAGGGAAAGAAAAGAAGGGAAGGAAGGAAGGAAAAGGAAAAGTCATGCAATGACATGCTAATATCGTAAGGGGGATGATTAGGGGAAAACAGCAGCCCTTTGTGGCAGGTGGTGAGAATTCACAAGGATTTTGAAGGACGCAGGAAGGGCATGGAAACACCAGCATTCTCTTTAAACAGAAGAGAGCACCAGAGTTGGAAGGGACCTTGGAGGTCATCTAGTCCAACCCTCTGCTCAAGCCCCAGAGCCTTGGTTTTGGACAACCATCATTGACCATACTTTGTGCACAGCCTTTCTTGCCCTCAGCTGAGAGCTGGGCTGAAGAAGCAATGAGTGGAAGCTGGTCAGAGGGAGATCCCACCTGGAAATGAGGAGGAATTTCCTGACAGTGAGAACAACCGATCAGTGGAAAGTTGTACTTGCTCATTCCTGGAGGTTTTCAAGAAGAGATTGGACAACCAATTGTCTGAAATGGTATAGGGTTTCTTGCTTGAGCAGGGGTTGGACTAGAAGACTCCAAGGTCCCTTCCAACTCTGATTCTCTTCTCTTCTCTTCTCTTCTCTTCTCTTCTCTTCTCTTCTCTTCTCTTCTCTTCTCTTCTCTTCTCTTCTCTTCTCTTCTCTTCTCTTCTCTTCTCTTCTCTTCCTTCCCTTCCCTTCCCTTCCCTTCCATCTTTTGCATATTCTCTTCTTTCTCTTCTCTTCTCTTCTCTTCTCTTCTCTTCTCTTCTCTTCTCTTCTCTTCTCTTCTCTTCTCTTCTCTTCTCTTCTCTTCTCTTCTCTTCTCTTCCCTTCCCTTCCCTTCCCTTCCCTTCCCTTCCCTTCCATCTTTTGCATACTCTCTTCTCTTCTTTCTCTTCTCTTCTCTTCTCTTCTCTTCTCTTCTCTTCTCTTCTCTCTTCTTCTCTTCTCTTCTCTTCTCTTCTCTTCTCTTCTTTCTCTTCTCTTCCCTTCCCTTCCCTTCCCTTCCCTCCCCTTCCCTTCCCTTCCCTTCCCTTCTCCCCAGTGACTCTCTTTTTAAGTCAGCCACGGAGACTTGGGGTGGGGTGGGGTGACAGAGGGCCGGCATTCCTGGCCCTTCTTCAGGGCTCCTACAAACAGCACAACAACTTCGTTCTCCCTCCTCCTTGAAGACCCCTTTGAGGGTGCCCAGAGCACAATGACAAAATCGTTTTCTGGCGGCTGCCGCACCATCTCCCTTGAACTGTGAGCCAAAGCTGGCAGCAGCCATAAATCACCTCTGAGCACCAGCACCTGCTGAGACGCCCTGGGCTGACGCACGATTGGCTCCCCATTCGAACACGGCCTGTTCTAACACGGTTTTGAACAGGTAACCTGCAAGAGGGAGACGCTGCTGTGCTTCCTGTTGACTTATGGGCTTTATTTCAAAGGTAGGATTCATCGGTCATTTCCCCCCTGCTCCCATCACTTAAGGAAGGAGTAAGGGGGCTGTTGCCAGACAGGTGAAAGAGTGCAGAGCAGAGCAACCAAGAGGATTAGGGGGGCTGGAGGCTGAAACAGAGGAAGAACGGTTGCAGGAACTGGGCCTGGCTACTCTAGTGAAGAGGAGGACTTTTCTCCTTGATTAGTTGCTTCTTGTTTCTGTTTTTCTGCTTCCATCAGAATAAAAGAGCTGGAAGAGACCTTGGAGGTCTTCTAGACCAGCAGTCACCAACTGTGGGTCCGTGAAAAATTTTGGTGGTCCACAGAAAAATCATTTGCATTTTTTATATTGCACTAAATCAGGAGTCCTCAAATACGTGCAATGAACATTTGTGTTGCTGCAGAGAGTCTCCCACTTCGGGGTCTTTTTGTGTGGGTTGGAGGGGGACAGAAATTCCAACTTGGGGTCTGCTTTGGCCTCCTGGTGTGGGGCTTTGGGTGAAGGCTGGAGGGAAGTGCCGCTGATGGCAAAGAGCCGGAGTTCCATTGGGGTTGCATCATGGCCTGGAAATAGCTGACCATCTCAGCCCGCTGAGCCTCCAGGTGTGGGTACCTGGCCTTGCACTCCCGCAGGTCTTCCCTCTGCTTGGAAAGCCTTTGCTCGTAGTCCTCAGTGAGGTGCTGCTTCTACTGAGCCTCCTTCTCGGCCAGATCCAATTTGAACTGAGCTGTTTTGCCAACTCTTCCTCGTGGTGGCTGCTTAGCTCCAGCAACTGCTTCCTGTTGCGGCCCTAAGGAGCCCAGGCGGGGAGGCAAGGAGGGGCTGGGAGGGGAGGGGTGAGTAGAGGCTCGCAAGGTGCCCCTCGACGTGAGTGACATTGAGTTGGCCACGCCCACCCAGTCACATGACCATCTAGTAACGCCCACCCAGCCGGTCATGAGGCAGATCATATTAGTGGTCCGCGGGATTTAAAATGATGAATTTAGTGGTCCCTGAGGTCAGAAGGGTTGGTGACCCCTGCTCTAGTCCAACCTCCTGCTCAAGCAGGAAAACCCATATCCTTTCAGACAAATGGTTGTCCTGTCTCTTGTTGAAAACCTGCAGTGATGGAGCATCCACAACATCTGAAGGCATATCGTTTCATTGATTAATTGTTCTCACTGTCAGGTTTTTTTCCTCCTTGTTCCTAGGTTGGTCTTCTCCTCGATTATTTTCCAATATTGCTTCTTCTCCTGCCTTCAGGTGCTTTGGAGAATAGGTGGAGCCCCTCTTCTTTGGGGCAGCTCCTCAAATACTGGAATCCTGCTCTCATGTCTCCCCTAGTCCTTCTTTTCATTCAACTAGACATACCCAGTTCCTGCAACCGTTCATTGTATGTTTTAACTTCAAGTCCCCAAGAGCCATAGAGGGAAGAAGCGGTCCCTAAAGCTGGTGGAAAGCCAGGTCCACTCTGTCCCTGGTCCCATCTAAATAGGGGTCACTGACCCTTATTAACCCATAGAGACCCCCAGGTGTGTGTTCAGATGACACCCGTGCAGTTGCAGAGTTTGAACTGAGATCCCTGCACCGAGCAACGGGCTGGACTCCATGGCCTCTTTTAACTCCAAGATTCTAAAGAGGATTTATTCAGGGAAGGGAGAAAAAACTGACATTTCCCCCCTAAACAAATAAAGAGTTCTTTTTGCTGCCATTTGCATGTTGTCTGGGTCCTTTGACTTATTAGGAGTAAGAAGGGAAAAGAAAGAGAGAGAGATTTTTTTCCCTCCGTTAGTTAAAACTGGGTCCCAGTTTCCCTTCTGACCTCTGACCCTCCTCTTTTCCGACACTTCATCTTGGCTGAGGGAAAGCAGCCACAGCTGCTCCCCATTAAAGTTTGCCAAACCATTCAGTATTTCATTAACCTTCCTCCTTAACCTCCTGGGCCATTCAAAACAAAACTGACAAAGTTCGTCTTTCAGAGCTTAGATAATGACCGAAGCTTCAAGGCAGCCGATTCCTGCATTATCCTCTCCCGCAGGAGGAATCTTGAACTTTGATCAGCTCAGTTAAAATGAGAATACACGTCAGCCTTTGGCTCTCCTGTCCTGCATGTTTCCTTCTAAGCTTCCCCTCTTTGCCCAGGGTCTCAAAGGCGGAATGGGCTCCTGGTAAGGGTCCCAGAGCCAAAAGGCGCCTTGCTGGTACAGTGGTCTAAGCACCCTGTTATTAACACAGCTGCCTGCAATTTACTGCTGGTTCGAATCTCGCCAGGCTCAAGGCTGACTCAGCCTTCCATCCTTTCTAAGGTAGGTAAATTGAGGACCCAGTTTGTGGGGGGCAATAAGCTGACTTTGTATAAATATACAAAAAGGATGAAGGCTATTGCTTAGCGCATTGTAAGCCGCCCTGAGTCTCCGGAGAAGGGCGGCATATAAATCAAATTAAAAAAAAAAAAAGGGATCTCTTAAAAACTGACAGGCTTGAAACTCCACCAATGACACTGTGGGTTTTGCAACCAGAGAATACAGAAGAACAGAGTTGGAAGGGACCTTGGAGGTCTTCTAGTCCAACCCCCTGATCAGGCAGAAAACCCCATGTCATTTCAGACAAATAGTTGTCCAATCTCTTCTTGAAAACCTCCCGTGATGGAGCCCCCACAACCTCTGGAGGGAAGCTGCTCCACTGGTTAATTGTTCTAGGTTGCTTCTCTCCTTGGTTAGTTTCTATTTGTTGCTTTTTATCCTGCCTTCAGGGGTTTTGGAGAATAGGCTGACTGCTATCATGGGGAGGCAACCCTTGAGCCAAGAGAGCCAGCAACACCCTACCTACTTATTAATGGGAAGAAAAATAATGATATTATTGGGCCCCATCCTCCATAGCATTTTTTTCTCGGTTGTGGGATTATGGAACTGATATGGATGGCACAGTGAGGAAATGTAAGATTTGCTACTACCGGTTCTGTGGGCGTGGCTTGGTGGTGGGTAATGTGACTGAGTGGGCGTGGCCAACTTTTTTTTTACTTTTAAAAGCATTTTTTTCTACAGCCTTAAAAGGTTGCAGAAAAAAATGCTTTGAAAAGCCTCTGACGATCCCAGCCGCGCGATCATCAGAGGCTTTTTTTTTTTTTTACTTTTAAAAGCATTTTTTGGCCAAAGAGGTTGTAGAAAAAATGCTTTTAAAAGTAAAAAGAAACGCCTCTGATGATCGCGCGATTCAGTTGAGCATGGGGGGTGGGGTGGTGCAGGGATTTTTGCTACCGGTTCTCCGAACCACCTGTTACCATTGCTACAGGATCAGGCAACCTGGTCCAAACCGGGAGCATTTCACCCCTGGGATGGCACCACTAGAAGAGACCGATTGCAGCTCAGGATTGAAATGTGGGGCCTTGGTAGGCTCTCTGAGCTTGGTTGTTTTCTTGCAGATGTTTTGATACCCATCTAGGTAATATCAGCAGTGCTAGAAGAGGAGGGGGCTGCAGAGAGGAGAAGGAAGATTATGGGATTTTTGGGGCTCTCTGAGCTTGGTGGTTTTCTTACAGATGTTTCATGACCCAACTAGGTAACATCATCAGTGCTAGAAG